>NW_028136414.1:620500-1241000 GCF_964662115.1 Mustela nivalis
TGGGGCCTGCGGGTGGCCGTCCCGGGTCACACGTCCCGCAGGCGAGGAAGCCACAAGCCACCCTCCACCCTGCCGCCACCGCCGCCGCAGCTGCTCTCCTCGCCCCGCTCCGCCGAGGTGTGTGGGGCGTGCCCCGCGCGGGCCCCGCCCCGGCCTGCTCCCCATTGGCCGGGGGGCGGGCCGGAGGTGCGAGGAGGCGGTCCGTCTCTGGCGGTTCGCGCCCGGGAAGGTAGGCCAGGGAGCGCGGGGTGCGGCGGTAGGGCGCGCGGGGTCGCAGCGGGCGCGGAGGAGACGCAGCGGAGGCGGTAGCGGTGGCACCTGGGCCCGGCCGCAGCCCCTGCCTCCCGCCCTCTCGCCCTGCGTCCCTCCGCGGCCTGCAGCCTGCGGCGCCCGAGCTCCGAGGGCGCTTCCGAGGGCGCTGGGCCCGAGGTGGCCAAGATGGCGGGCCGGCCGGGCGTGGGGCGGCAGGCGCTGTGCTGCGGGCTGCGCTGGTTGGGGGCGGAGGGCCGCGGCGCGGGCCCGGTGCCCGGCGCGTGGGGCTGGGAATTCGCTCTGGGGGGCGGGCGCGCGGGCGGCGGTCGGGGCCATGGCCCAGGTCGGCGGGAGCGCTCGGAGGAGGGCGCCGGCGCTGCTCGAGGTGGCCCTCGTGCGCCACGGGAGCCTGCACATCTGGGACGAAGTGTTCGGCGAGTCTGGCCCGGACAGCGGCGGGAACGCCTTCTACAGCACGTCCGCCGCCTCGCGCTCCTCCTTCGCCGCCTCCTCGGATGCCCAACACGAGCGCCCCGGCCCCCCGCTGCCTCCTGACGCCCTGGAAGGGCATGAGTCCGACGAGGACGAGGCCAGCGCGGGTTGGAGTGCCACGCTGCGGGACCGCCCGCCCCAGCGCTTCGTGGACACTGGCGGTAAGGCGCGGCCCGCGGGGGCGGGGGCGGCCTGGGGAGGCGTGAGCGCGGGGCTGGGAGAACTCCAGACGCTCCGGGGGCTGGCTGCTTGAGGGCGGCTTTTCGGTCAGCACACAGATGGGGCCCTGGCAGCGGGGATTTGAAGTGCGAGAATCAATCTGGTTGCGTGGTGGTGGTTGGTGGGGGCCGCTCCGACTTCCCCGCGGATGGAGAGGATGAGGCGGAGGCCCAGGTGGCACCCTGCCGCTGGCAAGGACCCAAGAGGGGGGCCTTCCCTCCCTTGCTGGGAGTGTCCAACCCAGTCACACCTGTGGGGTTGTTGTTAGGGGTGCGTTTGAGTTAGGTTCCTAAAGCCCGATGCAGCTTGTGTGTGTGTGTGTGTGTGTGTGTGTCTGTGTGTCTGTGTCTGTGTGTGTTTGTTGCGGGTGGGGGGTACGTAAATCGTTTTGTGTGGATGGCCCCAGAGCAGCGTTACCCAGGTGCCAGGGGTGGGGCAGCCAGCCTTTGGAGGGAGGCCTAGTGCGAGCCGGGACGTCTTCACTGGCTCGTGTTTTCTCCAGTGAATCTGACAAACTTTGTCCATCCCTTTCAGGATCACTTGCTGAGAGCAGAGAAGAGTGAGAGGACCAGTTATCAGCGTTAAGCTGTCTTCTCTCGCTCCAGAAGGCACTTGTGTGTTCTGCTTACCTACACGGTCATGGTCAAGCCCCTGATATCTGGAGGTCGCAGGCCTGCTGGTGGTTGTGGCTGCTTGAAATCCTCCTTTACTGCCTACTTTTTGGGAAGGTAATTCTGACACGTCTCTGCTTAGCCTGCAGAAGCTCTGCGGCCTCTGCCCTCTGGGAGAGGTGGAGACCAGCCAGCAGTCCCACCTGTCCCCTGATGCTTTCGGTTCCTTGCTCGACAGCCTACTGTGGCAGGCCCTTGTTTCTGCACACCATTTTCTTGTGTTGAAGAGTGTGCAACCAGTGTTGTGGAGGACCAGGGAGTGGCCATACTGGACCCAATGCCACTCTCCCTGTGGCTCTCCATGATTGTTGTTCAACCATAAGAGGGCAGGCCAAAGGGAACCCTGGCTGGTGCCTGGGCTAGGATCTGGACCTTGTGCCACAGCCTACTGGTAGGCTGATTGGGTTGGCTGGACTCTCTCAGCAGGGAGTGGTCTGCAGACCTCCCACAGACAGGCTGCAGTGTGGACACCCTGAGCTACAGCTGGGCTCTAGGGTCCGAGTCAACTGTGCTGTGTTTTGGAATGGGTGAATTTAACATATTCTCATTTAGGCTTCAGTTCAGAGTTTGGGAATTTTGAAAGTCACATCACCCTGCATAATCCTTTTAAAGCCCATACATTTCCCAGAATGTCATAAGGGTTTCCAGCCCCTTGTTTTCCATTCAATTAGTTCTTTAAGAATTGTACATACCCAGAGCTCTGGTTTGGCAGACTTGATGCTGTGAGTGCTGTGATCCAGTTTTTGATCTTGGAACATGAGAGACATGTCCTCTTGTTTCCCTCCCTCTCTGGGGAAAATAGGGGAATCGTGTTAGCTTAAGCCTGGTTATGACTAAGAGCCCATGAGTGTTGGTCTGAGAAGGATGAGCGCACCTAAATACATTTTCAAGCAATATTATGTTTCTCAGGAACCTATACTTGGGAGAAATTCTGCATCAGAGCAATTTAGTCTAGCCACTGTGGCACTTAAATGGTCATGAAGTTCAGGATCATTTGTCATTTGGCATCAGGTTCAAATTCTGTTTCCTTTGGATGTGCACTGAGCTCACATCTGGACCTGAGAATCACAGGCAGGCAGGTGCTTTAACCAAAGACATTTAGTGGTTATTGGATGGTATTTATACCCAATTTTGTTTTCTGGTTTTTTGTGGAAGCTTGCTTTTAAAATCCAGCCCTAATGAAGAATTTCCTTTTCTTCTTGAAACAGTCTTTCCCTGTGGGAAATTCGGGGTGGTGGCGGAAGGGTGAGGTGGATGGTTTATTAAGCATGAGTTCAGATGGCCTGGAACAATGGGATATGATTTATGGGGCCTGGAAATAGATGCCGGGCAGCGAAAACCCTTGTGCCCCGCGGTGGGGGGAGGAGAGGTGGACGGGTTTGGTAAGAGTGAGAGCTGCACCCTGGCCAGTCTGAGAGCAGAGAGGCTCAGGCTCTGAGGTTTATTAAAGTGTCAAATATAACCCCACTTTAGGAAGGCAGCTTGGGCCTGTCTTCCATCTTTGTTCCCTGGTTCACTGACAGACGTCAGCGGGCCGGTGGGGTAGGAAAGGGTGGCAAACAGGATGGTGGCATTTGGATCTGTGATCAACCCTCGAATAGGAAAATCTGTAGCAGAAATGGCTGTTGCTGCTAGAAGCAGATGAGGAAAGCAAAGGACTTAGGGAACAGGTTTCATACCTGCCTTCTGCTGCAAAAGCGTGTGTGTGTGTAGATAAGTGAATGTGTATGTGTGCATAGGTGTCTTACACATAAATATGTATTGCTTGTGCTGGATTGGGCTGGTTGGGGATTTTGGTTTTGGTTTTAAATTAGAGATCACAGGTGCTGTCTAGGAGTCCCGCTGATGCCCTAGAGTCCCTGCGCCTGAGAGAGGCATCGGCACTGGGCACCCCTGAGCATGGATCTGCATCTGGAGTGCAGTAGGGAGGCACCTGGTTCCCAGCTGAGGGGAGGAGGGCAGGGAGGCAGAGGTGTTTCTGTGGTTCAGGTTGAGACTAGTCCACGAACAGCTCTTCTAGTCTTCCAGTTTTCCCAGATTCTTCCTTCTGTTCTGTCCACACATTTAGCTTCCTGGATCAGGTGCTCCAGAAGTGCAGCCAGCAGATAGGAGTGGAGGTACCCTTCTCCCTCTCCCCCTTCCCTCTCCTCCCTGGCTTCTGGTTGTGCCTGGAGATATGGGCCCCCTTGAGGTGATTTAAATACAAAGACCATGCTTGCCCTGCTGCCTCTTAAACACTGTCTGAAGGGAGGGTCAGCTTGGAAGCTGGAGATGCGTGCTGGGACCCCAGGGTCCAGAACCTTCTCCTGATCAGACTTACAGCTCTCCCTCTAAAATAACCCCTTCAAGCTGTCAGCCTCACCTGCCCACTGTGTAAATAACTGACACAGCAGCACAGCAGGCGGGCTCACTCCTTGGAAGCAGCAGGAAATTCAGGACGCGCTGGTTTCTGGACTTCTGCCCTTCTCATTTCCCATTCTGAGCAGTCTTGTGACTCATTTCCTCTGAGGAGGCAAAGGAACAGGCAGATTCCCAGATGCTCAGGGGCCCCTCTGTGTTTGGCTTTGTCGGTGGTTCCTTTGCCGTGGCTGGCTGCATTCTGAGCTGTTTGCTTTTTCTCTTAGAGGCTGGACATCCTAAGAGTTTTTTTTTTTTTTTTCTGTGTACCGTGTCAGCAACCCTCGGTAAACATTCAGCAGGGAGGTGTGACCTTGAGAAGCTGAAGACGACCGTAGGCCTTAGGAAATTAACACGGTTAAATGTTTTATCTTAGGGTTTGTTGTTGGTTTACTCGGCTTAAAGTCTTTTTTGACTGAGAAGTAAGAGGAGAAACATCTTAAAGCACGAGTTAAATGTATATGCTTGTAATGGGTTTGTGAACTGAGGTACCTGAGCCCTCATCTTTGGTGTCCATAGTGAGCCACTGCTCCCAGCTTTAGCTCTGTATGGCATTCGGTGGCTCCGGGAGGAGCTGGGCATCTGGGCAAGCGACAGGGTACGCCTTATGCAGTGCTCCCTAATAGTCAGCCACGTGCCCCTACTACACAGAATTCAGAGAAGGGAGCTTCCTGGAGGGAGGTGGTGTTCAGGCTGTGGGCATGACGGTGACCACAACCAGCGGGCCCCGGTCGGTCATAGTGTTCCGTTTCATAATCACGCCAAACCTTTGCGAGTACTCCGAGAGAGCTGCGATCACCTCCACTTCACAGAGAAACATGGTTTCATCTGAGGCGATGAGATTACCTGGGGAAGTGGTAGCCTTCTCTCGAGGGAGACTTGATTAATCAGGGAAGGTCGTGCCTTTTTAGATTTTTTTTTTCTTTACAGCATCTGAAAACTTCTGCTGTCAGAAATACTTTTGTATTTTTACAGGGAATTGCTTTACAGGGTCTTTTTCTCAGGGCGTACGCAGTTCAGTGAGATCTAATGCATGTATGGATTTGGATTTGTGTAACCAATCTGCACAGTCGGATAAGAGACAGGAAATCTGCAATGTTCTCTCTTTATTTAATCTGTCTCAGCCACTGTGATGAGCGTCGATAGAGCGCTTCTGCAGGCAGCAGGGCTCTGAATCCATGGGGAATCTGGGAGTTGTGTGGGGTCTGGTACTCAGTTTTATTTTATTTATTTAAAGATTTTATTTATTTTATTTGACAGATAGAGATCACAAGTAGGCAGAGAGGCAGGCAGAGAGAGGGACGAGGAAGCAGACTCCCTGCTGAGCAGAGAGCCCGATGCGGGGCTCGATCCCAGGACCCTGAGATCATGACCTGAGCCGAAGGCAGAGGCTTTAACCCACTGAACCACCCAGGCGCCCCTGGTACTCAGTTTTAGAGTTGAAAACTCACCTTTATTTTTAAGAAGTGTGATTGTGTATTTTTTCTTATTAATAAGTAATATATGTACATTTTAGGGAAAAATGATAAAATTTTAAGAAATCCCATAACCCCTCATGACCTTAGCTAATCATAGTTAATCATATTGAGTATATTCTTCATATATCTGAGGTGTCAGCTTGTTGGGTGACCTGCTCTATAATTGTAATTAATATATTGTAGTCATTTTCCATTTACATTTTTAAATGTCGATTTTAATGAGTCCGCGGTATCACACAGTTTCCTCTGGGTCCGTGTTGTTGCTGCCTCCTTCTTGTGTTTGTTCTGCTGTGATAAATATTCTTGAAACCTAAGTCTGTGTGCACATCTGTAGCACAATCCTCAGCAGAAAATGACCGAAGCAGAATTGAATCAAGGACCCACTGTAAGGTTTTTGGTGTCTGTGGTGAAATAGGTCTCCATAAACATATCTACAATGCTCCTGCCGGCTGTGCACTGAAATCCTTAGAAAGTCATGCTCGGAGGACCTGCTCCAGTGTGTGATTTTTGCCCGCTGGGGCTCTTGGAGGACCGTTGCCTTTGGTAAAGCTTGCTGAGGTGTAATACACACACACAGCACATGAGTCCTAGCATGCGGCACGCTGTGTGTAACTACTACCCAGATGAGGATCAGGAACATTCTGAGCACACCATAGGTTCCCTCCTGCTCCTTCCCAGTCAGTCACTCCCTGCCCCCTGCTTCTCTTCCATCACCAGCGATCAAGTTTGCCTGTTACCTTGCTCTGGTGGTTCGGTTCCTCAGGACATCTGTGGATTCCTTCTTGTTGTCGCGTATGTGGCATCTTAAATTTCTTTATCGTCTGTTGTCTTCCATCACGTAGGTACTGTAGTCGGTTATCCGTTCTCCTGTTAATGGTCTTTTACATGGCATCCAGTTTGGGGCTTCCGAGGATAAGCTGCTTTAGACATTCTTGTGGTTTTGATGGACAGATACATTTCCCTTGATCATGTAAACCTAGGAAAAGGTTTTCCAGGTCCTAGATTAGATGCGGGTCTCCCCTGTCAACCTCGTGGACTGGGTGATGTTTTGCTGAGGCCTGTCTTGTGCATGGCCACATGTTGGCCACCTCCAATTTGGCCTCTCCCCACCAAATGCCCAGTGGCGCCCTTTCCTCCAATTACATCAACCAAACGTTTCTCCAGGCATTGCCATATGTCCCCTGGGGAGCCAAATCACCTGCAGCTGAGAACAACTGCTTAATTTTTTTTAAATTTATTTTAAATTTATTTTTTGAAAACATTTTATGTATTTATTTGAGAGGGAGGGGAGAAGCAGAGGGAGAGGGAGAAGCCAACTCCCTGTTGAGTAGGGATCCCGGTGCAGGCCTGGATCCCAGGACCTTAGGATCATGACCTGAGCCGAAGGCAGATGCTTCACAGACTGAATCCCCTGGTGGTATGAGAACCCCTGCTTCAGTACATGCTGCCACACTGTGTTCCAGTTCATCCAGCTGCCAGTGATGTGCGGGACATGCCATGTGTTAATTTAGCAACATACTGAACCCTGCTGGGATAAAATGATGAGTGAGACCTGTCTCCTGGGGTCCAGTAGGAGACACAAAGTAAAGACAAGGAGAAAGAGCCTCTGGGAAGCAGTGGGATCAACGTTAACAGGGATTTATATGGAATTCTGGGGAGGGTCACCTGGTCCAGTGGGGTTGGGGAGGAGGTGGCCCCTCGGATGGAGGTGGCCCCCTGAGCTGCTTCTGGAAGCAGAGATAATGATTACTCAGTTGAAGAGGAAGGAACAGGGCATCTCCAACTCGGGCAAAGGCCAGGAGGAGAGAGAAGGTATGCCACTCTGCCCAGGGGCGAACCTACCCTTTTCCTACCCTGAGCATCCCGACCCGAGGCCTTATATACGAAAATGTCCTGAAACGCGACATGATGTCCTTGTTACCACAGCACAAGTAACTGTAGCTGGGATCCAAGGTCCCATGTTCAGGTGCAGATACAGATGTTTCCGGCGTTTCCTGGCGCCCACAGGGAGGGGAATGTGGTCGGCTCGGTGAGATCTATGCACTTAGGATGGAATCTCTGGAGAAGCCCTGAGCTCTGCCCTCGAAAGAAGGAAGAGGGAAAGGGAAAAACTCAACTTCTGTTGGCGGAAAGAGGCACGGTGTTGTCTCGGGGTGGGAGGGATGTCGTACTAAAAGGATAACAGGCTCTGAAAACACCCTGTAATGTGACGATGATGTTCCGCCCTGACTGGCACGCGGTGCAGAGAGCCCCTCTCCCCTTTTTGAGTTTCAGAAAAAACTTATTACAAAAGTAGGAACCCCGGGCAATAGTTAGCTGTGTGTTTAATAAGCCACTTTACTAAAAAGTTTAGAACTGCAAATCTTGACACTCTCACTGCGACAGACTCACTCCTTGGCCAGGATATTGGAAACTTCATCTGCTTCCATTTCCAGCTTCTAGGCTCGTGGACACCCCCACCCCATCCCCATTTCTTCTGTGGAAGAGGAGTGATCGTTTACAAATATAGGCTAATCTGATGATTCCCCACTTAAACCTTCATGTAGCTTCTGGCTGAATCCAAAGGGAATTCCAGAGTCCTTCGCAAGGCCTCCAATGCCGACAGCTGCTCCGCAGGCTTCCTTTCCAGTGTCCCCTTAGTCCCCGGTCCTGCTGTCTGCACATAATCTATTCATTTCCGCCTTCATGCCTATGGGGCCCATACCTGGAATGTTCTTCATGGCAGGCTCTGCTTGTTAGTTTGATCTTGATTCAGATGTCACTGCCTTACCCCATCCCTCTTTGCTGCCACATTTGCTAATATGTTTCCTTTGTGGGATGAGATGCTGGATGTCTTGGTCACAGTTAGGACACGGTGAGTCCTCTATGTTTGTTGAATAAAGGAACTAACAGAAGACCAGATGAACACACAGCTAGATTGTTAAAAATGAGGATGGAATCAGCACCAATGGAGAAATGTCTAAACGTTTTCTACATCCCAAATAGTGGAAGAGAGGTTGGACCACTCTTGAGGGAACGGATTCCCTACTAGGAAGGCAGCGAAGCAAGTCTGGGATGTGTTTTACAGGTTTTCTGTCCTGCATAGAAAACTGAACTTGGCCTCGGAGGAACTCTACAATCTTGGGCTTCTGCAGCCTCCCCACTTCCTAAGAGCTAGAGACCCCCAGACAGGAGCCTATTAGAAATCTGAAGGGAAGCCAGCCTCTTGTACCCTTTTATCTGTTTAACAAGTGCTTGTGTGTCCTGTACTATGTGCATATAGTTTTCTAAGAACTTCGTTTTTTTTAAAGATTTTATTTATATATTTGAGAGAGAGAGAGAGAGGGCAGGAAGTGAAGAGGGAGGGAGAGGGACATGCAGACTCCTCGCTGAGCAAGGAGCCTGACACGGCCCTCTCCCAGGACCATGAGATCATGACCTAAGCTGAAGTCAGATGCTTACCCACTGAGCCACCCAGGTGCCTCTAAACACTTTGTAACGTGTGTGCTCCTCAAAACAATCTTGTGATGTATTGTTATCCTCATTTTTAGTATAAGGAAACTGAGTCACCGATTGGTCAAGTGATCTCAGGTGAAAGAGTTCCTTTGATTAGGGCTCGAGGAAACCCCATCCTTACGGCGTGAATGTGGAACACAGTATATCTATTCAGATCTGCTACTTAATGGTATTTCCCTTGTGAGGGGCCCTTGAAGGCCAGTGTCATTCTCCAGATCTGTCTGACCTGCTGCCTCTCTTCCTGGTGGCGGCACCTCATTACTCAGCACCCTTTGTAGTGAGACGGGGCCGCTGCCTGGATTCAGCGTGGTGGAAAATGAGCCCAAGGGTGGGCTCCACTCTCAGGCCTGGCCGCGGGGAGGCCCCTGGGAGCCACACGTCAGGGATGTTGGGGGCTGGCAGGCAAAACGACCTCGTATCGAAATCACCATTTGGAGAAAAGCTGCTCCTGCATCAGCCACAGCTCTCAGGGATTAAAGGCTTGTCGGCCAGAAATGAACTTCTTCCCCCGTTGGTTCTTGGTAAGTTTGGTGGGGGGTGTTAGAGGAGCCGGGTTTGCAGACACAGACGCTGAAGAAAAGCGGATTCCTCCGGGGAAGTGGATTCAGAGCAGTAGGGCCCACGCGGCATTGCTGCGTGGGGACTCCTGAGGGGCTACGAGGGAAAACAACCCAGAGGATAAAAATCGATTCCCTGTCTCCTTGCTGCGACATTCTCACGGTGATTTTGGGAGCGGCCACGGAAGGGTGCCGGGAAGCCACGTGCATCCTGCGCTCTGGAGATGGGTGCTGAACCGCACGTCAGTGGTTTGAGGCTGTAGACGGTTTGGAAGGGGCTAGGGGGTCAGTTTATGGCTGGAGAGGACCTGGGGCAGTAGGCCTGGGCTGTGCGTGGGCTCCCCCTGTGACTTTGCACCAAGGGGCTCCTTCCCAGGGTTCTGAAGGTCAGGAAAGATGTGCGGGGAAGCCCAGAGCTGCTGGCTCATTCTGGGGAGCTTTATCTTTCTTCCTTTAAACTCCCTCTGTCCCGTGTGGCCAAAATGCACATGATGGCTTTTGTGCTACTTAGGAGATTTTCAGACCTTTGCAGCAACCAGGAACCTTAAAGAGGGCAAACCCAGGGTACCTATATGAGGCAGGGGAAAGCAGGCGCTGTCTTTGAAGTTGGGAGTGGGAGGGCCCCAGAGCCCCCCACCCCACCCCAGGGTGCTTCCACACCCCATCCCGCTCAGTTCCTCATACTCTAATGTGAAGGACCTTTGGCTGGGACCTGGGTCAGGAGGGGAGAGAGGCCTCTGAGAGTCACCCAGTCCTTTTCTGAGATGGTGAAGAGGACACTGATAAGTCAATGAGATTCTGGTGTTTCAAAGCCACCCAAAAGTGTCTATGGCAAAGTGATTAAAAATTGAATTATTTGGGGGCTTCCTGGGTGCCTCAGTTGGTTAAGCATCTGCCTTCATTCAGGTCATGGTCTCAGGGTCCTGGGATCGAGCCCCAAATCGGGCTTCCTGCTCAGTGGAAGAGTCTGCTTGTCCCTCTGCATATGTGCTCTGTCTCAACAAATCACAATTTTTTTTTTAATTTTAAAGATTTTTATTTTATTATTTTGGATGGAACTGGAATGGGAGGACACCTGTTTCCTTCTTTAGGAAACTGTTACAAAAAGAAGATCATGGATTGGGAGAGAGGATGATTTTCTAGGAAGAAAAAAGGTAAATAAGTGTAATTGCCTAAAAGTGGTGACAGTCTTGCTTGTAGATGTTCCTCCTGCATTTTGGGAAGTTGGAGAATCCGTAATACTTTCAATTAAAGTTTTCCTGAGAATCCCCAGCTGACTTTGGGGGTGGGGGGCATTGTCCTTTGTGAAGATTTTGAGCTTCTGTGAGTGAGCAGACCTCCACTCCAGAGTGACATAAAAAGCAATCTGAACCTTCTTCCTGATTTGTCTGTAATGAAACTTGCTTTCCTCAGGTCCCAGCATTCGAGGCAGATAAATATGTTCCCTTTCGTTGGCTCTTACTCATACTTCAGCAAGATTTCCCATGTGCTTTCCTTGGCTGGCTGGGAAACTGGACCACAATTTATGGGATCTTAGGGGACAGGCGCATAGAATTCCAGTGGGATCCCAGAACAGAAACTAATTGGAGATTAGAGACCATTGTGGTGTGAAGCTTTTCTTTGAGATCGAAAGAGGTGCATGTTATGCAAATATTAGCAAGTGTAAGTTCACACTGTCTATTGAAAATTTATAGACTCATTATGGTCACGAAGGCAGGAAGATAAGTAGATTTTGGGAAAGATGCAGGTAAATTCAGGGAGGTGGCAAATTACCCCAGGGAAAGTAGAATGGCTAAAGAGTATGGCCCACACTTTCTTTTTTTTAAAGATTTTATTTATTTGCCAGTGATAGAGAGAGAGAGTACACACAGGCAGGCAGAGAGGCAGGCAGAGGCAGCGAGAGAAGCAGGCTTTCCGCCGAGCAAGGAGCCCGATGTGGAACTCAATCCCAGGACCTTGGAATCATGACCCGAGCCGAAGGCAGCGGCTTAACCAACTGAGCCACCCAGGCATCCCTGGCCCAAACTTTTTTTTTTTTTTAAAGATTTTATTTATTTATTTGACAGAGAAAAATCACAAGTAGATGGAGAGGCAGTCAGAGAGAGAGAGAGAGGGAAGCAGGCTCCCTGCCGAGCAGAGAGCCCGATGTGGGACTCGATCCCAGGACCCTGAGATCATGACCTGAGCTGAAGGCAGCGGCTTAACCCACTGAGCCACCCAGGCGTCCCCTGGCCCAAACTTTTTAAAAAGATTTTGTTCACTTATTTGACACACAGAGAGCCAGAAAGCACAAGTTGGGGGAATGGCAGAGGGAGAAGGAGAAGCAGGCTCAGGGGAGCTGAGCAGGGAGGCAAATGTGTAGGACTCCATCCTAGGAGCCTGGGATCATGACCTGAGCTGAAGAAAGACACTTAACCAACTGAGCCACCCAGGCGCCCCCTGGCTCCAACTTCCAAAGATGGTGTATGAGATACCTTTGGTAGGAAGGAATGAAGATCAGCAACTGTCCTTGATTCTGCTTCTCAGGAAGGCATTGTGATGTGGTGCCCAGGACTTTGGAGACACACACATGCTTGGTGCCCTACGGCTCTGCCACTAAAGCAACACCTTCCAGAGGGCAGCTGCAGGCACCGGGTGGTGTCACACAGGGTCAGACCCGGGAGGCACTCAGCCATGTACCCCTTCCACCATCCTGCTGGGGTTAAAAAAATTACCTATATATATAAAAAAAAAAGAACCAGAATAGTGGGAATAAATGAAAGATAAAAGTTTCCTATGTAGTAGTGGTAGTTCTCTTGTAGTACTTTTTTTCTCTCTCTCTCTCTTTTTTTTTTTTTCTCGTTCTTGGTTTGTTTTCTGGGGAAGGGGCCTGCCATGTGGGTTTTCAGTCAATGATGTTCCCTGACTTAAGTCCTACCGCCCCCCTCGAGGGGGTGGGCTCTGAGGAAACTTTTTGTTTTTTCAGGCTTTTGTTCTCTGGCGGTTTTTTGTTTGTTCACTTTTTTTCTCACTTTGACCGCTTTTGATGGTTTTTGTAGTTTTAGAGGAAAACAAACCGCACCCTGCTCTCCCTCTCAGAGAGAAGCCTCAGTCTGGCTGCAGAGCCCAAATAAGTTCCCCCTTGGCTGCTGGCAGAGCAGGTTCCAAGTCGCTGTCCCTGGGGATGTAGGATCTTTTGTTTGTACCCAAAAGCACGGCAGCAGCAGCTTTGGGCACCTCTAGACCGCTAGAGAGGTTCCAAGCAGCAATCGCACACTGAGATTTTCCCGCTGGCCCGGGCTGGGAGTGCCCGGTCTTTCTGGGTCTAAGAGCACCCACCTTACATGCACCAATTTCAGGGAAGGCAGAGGTTCGCGCGCGGGTCTCAGGCTCTGAGAATGGGGCACAGGTCCGAGAGCACCAGGCTGGGCCTTCACGCACCTCTTTGGGGCGAGAGTTTGGAGCAGGCTCTGAAACAAGGGCGTGTATCAAAGGGTACCGGCTGGGCCTTTATACCTCTCTCAAAGGAGTATCTCAGGCTCTATAGCAGGACTCTTGCATTCTGCCGCCTGGTGTGGCTCCCATTCCCTCACAGGAAACCGACCCCATGCATTCTCCTTGAGGTGGCAGCTTAGGGACCAAGAGCTGGTTTCTCTGCCGCACTCTCTCTGACTCAGTGCCAAGGGAGGCTGTCCTGGGACCAGGGACTTAAGCCCCTGTCCCTAGCCGCCCCAATTCCCACAATTTCCCCAGAGATGCTTTGCTCTTTTGGAGTGCTTTCAACCAGTCTCTGAGTTAATGCTGGTCCCTAGACGCAGGGCACTCTCGCTTGTATTGGGGTATTACTTTCCAACTGGTTGCCTCTGGTAGCTCTCTCCCCCTTTTGTTTATCTTCTGATATCAGTTCACAGTTCCCACTCCGCTTTACCTGCCCACTGGCTTCTTCTCCCCCTGTAGAGATCCACACGTGTATAATTCTGATCTCAGGCTGATTTCATGGGTGATTGGAGTTCATGGGTGATTGGTAGGTAATCAGCTCATTTTGGGGTACAAGTTGAAAAGACGCCTCCTACTTCCGCGCCTTTTTGTCCCCCCTCTTAACTTTTTTTTTTTTATTTGACAGCACAAGTAGAGGGAGAGAATGAAAGAGAAGCAGGATCTGCACTGAGCAGGGAGCCAGATGCAGGGCTGGATCCCAGGACCCTGGACAGATGCTGCACTGAGGGAGCCACCCAGACACCCTTTTAGACCTAGGATGCAGGTAGGAGAAGCAAGCCAGGGGTTCCTTGGCCCAACACTAATGACCATGGCTCAGACAAATCCATCTTCCACTTCAGGCTTCCAGATACTCTGCGAAGGAGACATTCCCCTTCCTGTCCCTGAATGCTCTGCCAGTTCAAGGCAGATCCATGTTTCTGAGGGTTCCTCTTTGGTCATTCTGTCAGGGACAGCCAAGAGGGCTCCAAGCCTGTGTGGACCCCAGGCCTGGGGATCCCAGCCCTAAACTCTTTGCTCTGCCCTTGATGACCCCAGAATAGATCAATTCAGCAACTGTCAATCCATGCCAGGCCAGGGAACAAACACAGCAGTACACAAGATCAACTCGCCTTGGTCCCAGGAGCCTGGATTCCCCAAGGAGGGCTTCACCTGGTCTCTGAAGGGGATTCCAGGGGTTCCAAGATGGCCATGGGTGGAGCCCACCAGGTAGAGAGGCCCCTGGAGAGTGTCCACTGGCACTGAGCAGACGGAAGATCCCCTCAGGCCTTCCCTCGCGGCTCCACTGTGCCCTGGGGAGAGAAAAGGGCCAGCCACACCGCACCGGGGCCGCAGCTCGGCCGCCCAGGTGCAGCAGCAGGCCTAGCCTGGAGCTCAAGCAGCTGCAGGGAGCGGCAGGGAGGCCGGGACTGGGCGGGGACTGGGGTCCTGGAGTAAGCAGAAGAGCAGCGGGAACCAGCAGGGGGCGCAGCCAGCCCCCTCACCGGACAGGACAGAACAGGAGGCTGGGCAAGGGCGCGAGGGCCTGCAGAGAGGCCTGCACTGCTGTTTGCCGCCCCCCACCCGCCACAGCTCGCCCGCACCTGCCTGCCCCGCCCACCGCCTTCTGTGGGCCCAACAAACTAACTGCACAAGTAGCGCCTCCCGGGAAGGCAGGGGTTCTGGGCTGGCTGGGCAAGGCGCGGGGGAGTGCTTCGGTGCCCCGCTGACTCAGGTACTGAGGGGCTGGGGAGGGGTAGGGGCGCTAGGCAGAGAGGGAGACTGGGGCCCTGCTGCCCGCTGCCACCTGCTGCTTTGTCCAAGGGAGCGGGAGGGGGGCCTGGCGGACAGGTTCCTGGCGGCCTGGTGCTCCTACGCCCCATAGCCCTTGCCCCACAGCCCTCGCTCCACTTCTCGGTATCCAGGGAACCCGTGGGGCCCTACTGACATCAAGGGGCCCAGCACCACTGGGCTCGTCTGGACCCCGGAGAGACGCCTGTGCTGACAGGCTTCTTTTCCAGAACTTGATGGAAAATTTTGTCCCTCAGAATCGCCGGGCTCCCCAGCCTGAGAGGCGCTGGCTCTGCCCACGCAGCCTGGGCCCCACTGGGCCCCCTCCACCTCAAGTGCCTTTTACCCAGGAGCCCCAGGATACCATTTTTTTCTGGCCCATGGACCCCTTTCCCCCACCCCCACCCCCACACCTCTACTTTGGGCCTGCAACCACCCTGGGATCACTTCCATCTCCGGCCCCCTACCCCTTGTTGGTGGTCCTTGTCCACCTCCAGGCCTGACCCCTGGCCCCTCTCACCTCTGGAGTTACTGAAACCCTTCCACTTGGGGGCCACTGGCATCTGTGATCCCAGACTCCCGGGACTCCCCTCCACCTTGGAGCTCCCTACCCTGTTTCCGCTAGGAACTGCTGTGCCTAGAGCACCGAAACCCCACATTCTCAAGCCAGCTGTCTTTGGGCCAAGGACTCAGGTATCCTCAGGGACCCTCCTTTCCGGGGAACATACTCCTCTCTGTGCAGGAGAGACCAGAGAGAGCAGGCTTGGGGATCCTTCACTCCAGCTGGATGGAGGGGCAGAAGCTGGGGTGTTTGTGTGAGGGGGTGCTCACAGGTGGCCTCCCTGGGTAAGGAGCTTCCAGGAGGAAACTTCAGAGTGAGGCTATGATGTGGAAGCCTCAGGAAGCACTGGCTGCACAGACTCCAGGCTCCTGGCTTGGGCAGTGGGCATTTAGTGGCCAGCCCTGTCCAAACCCACCCCACCATGGCCGGCTTTTTTGTCTTGAATTTGCACAGCAACCTTTTCTCCAGTATGAAATTGAAAGCTTTGCTTTGGAAAGTTTTGTGTCCAGGAGGCTCCTGGGCATCCACTTACTTTATTTCCGGAGGCTAGTTGAGGAGGATGGAGTCTTTGGGACCTTAACAGCAGGTCTCCTGATCCTTCCTGACTTCCTTTTTTTTTTTTTTTTTTTTTTTGATTTATTTATTTGAGAGAGAGAGAGAGAGAGAGAGAGATAAAGAGCACACCACAGAACACATGCAGGCACAGGTGAATGGGCCAGGTGAATGGACCTGTGCCAAAACAAAGAGTCAGATGCTCAACCAGCTGCAACCACCACCCCCCGTCCACCTTTTACAGATGGGTTACATCTACACACTGTTAGGCGCTTTGCCTGGACCCGGCTAGTCTTACAGCAGTCCTAGGACACTGTCTCTTGCCCAGTGTCTCTGGTCAGTACCAACCCATGCCTCAAGTGTGGGAATGACTTCTTCCTGACTCCTTTTTTTTTTTTAAGATTTTTTATTTTATTTTATTTATTTGACAGAGAGAGATCACAAGTAGGCAGAGAGGCAGGCGGAGAGAGAGAGAGGAGGAAGCAGGCTCGCTGCTGAGCAGAGAGCCTGATGCGGGACTCGATCCCAGGACCCTGAGATCATGACCTGAGCCGAAGGCAGCGGCTTAACCCACTGAGCCACCCAGGTGCCCTTCCTGACTCCTTCTTAACTCCCTGTCCAGCCTGGGTTGCCCACCCCCCTCCAGGCTGTCCTAGTTGTATATATTGGATCTCTGTAGATAGTGGGCACCATCAGATCCTCACCTGTCGTGGCCGGCGCAACAAATCAACCAGGAACATGAGGGTAAGAGGATGAAGAAAAGAACTCGAGAAGCAGAGAGATGGGGGACAGGAGGAGCACTGAGGAGGATGTCCAACAGTGCTAAGTTTATTCAAAGCCTTAAGGCCATATATATAGTGACATTACATCTGTGTTTAGTTAAGCAACTATGGTTCCTCATGACGCCAAATGGCTGATGCCAGTACAAATACAGCAAACCTGAAAGTAAATTATGGGTTGTACTAAGGCAGCAAGGACCAGCAACGAACTTTTTAGCCCAACCGAATTGTTCTCATTTGTTTAGTAAGCGTGTGGGAAGTCACGTAGGCGAGCGCACAACACATAGCACAGACTCTTGCCCAGTGCTACTGAACTTTTCCCGTCCTAAACCTTTTGTTAGGTTATTTGGACTTTAAAGGAGGCACAAGTCAGGGTCTGGTTTGGTTCTCGTCTCAAGCCTTATTGCGGCCTCCCACACTCACCGAAATGAGAACATGGCTCAGGGTTATGGAGTGAATATACCCTTTAGGAAACATTAAAGGACATAGCATAACTGGTCCGGGGTCACCCAGCCTGTGAGAGGCATGGGTGAGATTCAGACTGCACTGGGTGCCACAGCCATTTTCAGCTCACCTTAGTGTCCAACCTGGTCCCAGAAGGTTCCTGCTCAGGACTTTGCTTTGTGCTGAGCTGGGCTTGCTTCCTGCCTTTGAAGCCATTTTCACAGTGTATCCCCAGCCCACCCTCTCACATTGAGCATCAGTGCTGACTTGGCTGGCCTCTGTTGATCATGCCATTCCTCTCAATCCCTCTGTCACCCCTCCGGCCCACTGTCCTACTGCCCTCTGTCCGGTGGGCCAAGTTCTGAGTTTCTTACCTGCACTTCCTCTTAACTGTGCTCTGTTGAAATCCTCTCTAACAGGGAAGACCTGCTTATCAGAGCAGCTTGATTTGGAATCCATCTCCCCTGGAGGTCAGAGCTTCTGACCATCATGTCCCCAGCCTCAGCACTGGGGATGCCTGCCCAGCCTATTCTGGGTGCTCGTGGAGCTCTGGGATCTTGGAGAAGATTTGCCATGAAAATAAGCATTTATACATAACACGGAAGAGAAGATTTGAGGAAATTGAGGGAGTGTCATCTGTTAATGTTTGTGTTAGGATGGTTCTGAAATTTCTGGGCCCTGAGTTACCAAGAACCCTAGGTTGCCCAGCTGGAAGGACCTCAGATAGATCAGCTGGGCTCCTCACCTCATTTGACAGATGGGAAGTTGAGGCCCAGAGCTTAGTGCCACAGAGCAGGAGTGAGGAGAGATGTTAGTGACAGGAAGAAATCATAGGGTAAGCACAAAGTGGCTGAGCCTGGGCTTTGTTTATGCAAATGAGTTGCTAAAACAGTGGGCCTGAGGCTGCTGACTCTATCTAGTGGCCAGCAAGAAGTAACACCAGCCCACACCTTCTGAGGTTTAACTCATGCCAGGAATGATTCTCAATGTTTTATTCGTGGGCACCTGGGTGGCTCAGTTGTCCAGCTGAGGTTATGCTCCCAGGGTGCAGGGATCTAATCCTCACCAGGCTTCCTGCTCAGTGGGAAGCCTGCTTCTCCCTTTCACACTCCCCCTGTGTGTGTTCCCTCTCACCCTGTCTCTCTCTCTCTCTGTCAAATAAATAATAAAATCTTAAAACAAGAACAACAACACCAAAATGCTTTATTTGCCTTAGGAGATAGGGTCTGTTATGGCTACCATTTTAATGCATGGAAATATGGGCACAGGGGAGCTAAAGGAGTCCAAGGTCACACAGCTTGCAAGTGGAGGAGCCAAGATTTGAACCCTGGGCAGCCTGCCTCCAGAAACTGTATTATTTTTTCCCCTTGTGTATGTCATTTTTAAAAACCTTTCCCTGAATTCTAACAGAGATGTGTAAACATTGTTAAGCATGTAGTTTATTGATCATCACAAAGCTTAGGTTCTGAAGCATTGCAGCAAGCTGGGGTGGGCTTTGATGTCAGAACTGGTTGGAATCCAGTTTCTGGTGCTGCATGATCTTAGGTGACTTACTCAGCCTCAGTTTCTGCACTGAGTTTGGCAGCCTTGTGATGAGTAGAGCGTGTGACAGTGCCTAGCGGGTTTGGTGCCTGGCGAGTGTTTAATAAATGGTTTTCTCTTCTTAATAATGAAAATTCTAAGTTGTGTTGGTTTTGTTAAGCACTCCGAATACCTTCCTCATCGGTCAGTTGCCTGTCAGTCGCCTTGTAGGTACTTGTGATGAGTCACTTTGGTAAGTCACTATATATAGCTGAAACATTTGGGGGTAGTTGGGGGACAACCCCCCCACCCCCACTGGCCCTGCATTGAAAGTCTGTAATTTAAAATGTTCCACCTGTGCCTTTTTTTTTTTTTTAAACATAACCACTTTGGGACAGTGAAAGTTCTATGTCTTCTCCTTAGGGTTGTGACGGAGCTTTTGGGGACCTGCAACAGCTTACTTCCAGTTTCTGTCTGGCATACTGATGGGCCAGAACTTATTTTAACAACATTCCATCACATTCCAGGCACCTGGAAGGAGGAATATGTTGAACTTCTCGGAAATTATTTTTTGGAACTGTTTTTATCCTGAGGAATAACCCATTTAAAAATTGAATGAACTTTATGGTTGACTTTTCCACTCTACATAATGCAAACTGAAAAACTCGTTGTTTTCAGCTGCTTCTGCAGCAGTGAGAAGAGCAAGCCTGTGGGAGTCCTCCCCCGGTTGGCCCCAGCACAGAGCTGCATCATTCTACACACCCCTCATGCCTTGTCTCCATGTCTGTGAGGTGGTAATGATGGTGCAGGGAGCTCCAGGGGTTGTCGTGAAGATTACAGAGATGGGGGGTGTAAACTTTGAACAGTGTGCCCCACATAAAATGCAGATCTGGTGAGCAGAGGCAGCTGCTCACATTAATTGTTGATGCCAAGGCACTGGAGTTCCACAACAGCCTATGCCTTTCTTTCCTGGGTCCTTTTTGTCTCAGCCACCACCTTAGAGAAAGTGACTCAACAAGGCTGGTGCTTGTGGAGGCCTCTACAAATCCAGCTAATTCACACAGGCGATGCCCTTGAGATAAGGGGGTTTTCCTGGGTGGTAGGACCCCATTTCAGAGGCTTAACTAGCCGGTTTCTCCTAACTGGTCCTGTCCTCCAGGGTCAAGTTGAAGGCCTGCCAGGAGACTGGTGGTCTCACCAGAGTTTTCCACTGGAAGCATGAAGGACCCCATGGGGCCTCGTGCAGAATGACATGGGTGTTGGGGGGAGAACAGAGGGGACATCGCCTGTACCATCATGGGCAGGTCACTATATCTGGCTCACGCCGGCTTTCTTCCCATCTGGGAAATGGCAGAAGACCATGCTTTTTCACAGGAGGGATGAGGGTTTAGGGAGGTATTTGATGACTGTGTTGGGGCTGCATGAGTAACAGAGTTGACGGAGGGGCCTTGGAGTCACAGACTTGGGTTCAGGCCCCTGCTGCTGCCACATCAAAGTAGATCGCTTGGGTAAGCCATGGACCTCAGTGTCCTCCTCTGTGCACTGTGGATAATACCTAGCATGTAGGTCTGTGAGGGGTACAAAATAGAAGGCCATATTAGGAGCTTAGAGCAGAGCCTGGTACTCACTAGATTGTAGTTTTATGGAAATACTCTGGCATCACTGGTGTTGCAGACCTGGTCCTACCCTCTGGAAACTTTGGTTGTGTGACAGATGGCTTATGAGGCCGTGGCTGACAGAAAGAAGCGGTGTCTGTCTTTTCTTAAGATTAAGGGTACAGAGGGGTGCCTGGTGGCTCAGTCGTTGAAGCATCCAAAACTTGGTTTCAGCTAAGGTCATGATCTCAGGGTGGTGAGATTGAGCCCTGAGGTGTGCTCTGCTCTCAGTGTAGAATCTGCTGGAGGTTCTATCTCCCTGTATTTGTGTGTGTGTGCTCTCTCTGTATCTCTCTCTCTGTCTATCTCTCCCTAAAATAAATGAAGCTGTAAAAATAAATAAATACATACATGCGTAAGTTAATTAATTATGGGTACAGAAATCAGTGAGGGAGCTGGGCTGATGGGACGCTTGGCAGCAAAGACAGGTGCACCCTGCTTGAAGGCTCGGGGGTAGCTGCGGTGTCACCAGTGGTGATGGGGGTGTGAGGAAGTTGCCTCGTGCAGCATCCAGAGAGGAACTTAGATGGGGGGGTTCCAGGGAGTAAATGCCCATGGGTAGGAAGCATCTTCAGATGAATGTCAGAGGGTGTCCTCATGGATGGGGAGGCACCCTTTCTCCCTGAATCTGCCCACGAGTGGAGGTGTGCCTGCTGGGGACATAACTAAATCATTGGGGTTTAGCCTCCTAAGCTGTTAATTTATGAAGATGTGGCCAAGACCTTGTCTCACTGCTTTTTAAAGAGAAGTAAATTAAACTGTTGTTTGGGATGGTGTTGTCTTCCAAAGGCTCATTCAGAGTCAGTGGCAGAGCTGCTGTGGGCTTTCCAACTTGTCTTGAAAGCCTGGTCCAGGCAAGGGTGAGGGATATTCCCATCTCTTGGGGTCTTTTGCCCTCTCTGTTTATGGCAGAACGTGGTTTTGTGACTGGTAAATAAACAGGCATCCTGTGCAGATCCTTCAGCTCTTCGTGTGGCTGCAGTAGAGGAAATTCTCATTCACTGGGCACAGACTGTGGCTGGAAGGGCGGTGTGGCGGGGCTCTCACTGAGCATTCTCCTTTCACGTAATCCCCGACCAGATATGAATTTTGTGGTGTTGCCACTTTCCTGCTGGCCAGGAGGGAAGTTGAGGCCCAGGAAAGTTACACTTTCTCGCTGTGGTAAGCGGCAGAGCCATGTCAGCCGGTCCAGGCCCTGGCTTTCAGGTCTGTTTGCTGTGAGCATTTCCTCTTGTGTTTCCAGCTTTTGGCCTGTTTGACCTATCAAACTACTGATGGTGTATTGATAATTCTAATACTCTCGACATTGTGAAAGATTAGCTCTTCACTTTGTGCTAGAAATGTTTCTTGCTGTATTTTTCTTTTAATTAAAAAAAAAAGTCAATGTCCCACGTTTCTGCCCATTTGAATCTCCCTGAGTCTCCCTGTTGTGAAGTGGTTGGGTTTGGGAATTTCTAGGGCAGGGGCCTAGTTGGTGGTGGCTTTGCCTGGAGGAGCCCATGGCTCAGGACTTAGAGTGGGGACTGGAGCAGTGTGAACTGTGGCCTGAAAATGTGTTCATGTGTGCTGAGGTGGTGCCCAGATTCTTTTGGAGGATGAACTGAGGTTTTGATCAGTAGGTTAGAGAAACACTTGATGGAATAACACTGATAATTTTGTTTTTGTATTCAATCCTAATTTTGTGTTTTCGTTTTCGTGTAGTGCAGTGTGCTCTATGTTCTAAGAAAAAATTGGCAATCAATTAATACAGTATCATGATTTAATAATCCTTCCTCACTCATATTTCAGGTTTTTATATGTAGTTTTTATATCTGTAGTTCTGTTTCTGAATTCTGCATTTTGATTTATTCCTTCATTTTTAAATTTCTTATTTTAAAGATTTTATTTATTTGAGAGAGAGAGAGAATGAGCTAGGAGCAGGGGCAGAGGGAGAAGGAAACGGAGACTCCTCACTGAGCATGGAGCCTGATGTGGGTCTCAGATCCCAGGTCTCTGAGATCAGGACCTGACCCAAAGGCAGATGCTTAACAGACTGAGCTACCCAGGTGCAGCCACATTCCTTCATATTTTTATTTTTACTCCAGTGCTGCACTGTTTGGCTGGTTGCTTCAGTTTCTGGGAGGGAGGGAGATGACCCCCTCCCCTGTTCTTCTAACAAGTTTGCTTTTGCTGCGTTGACTGGAGAAGGGCCAGGCTTCCTGAAGATGAGTAGGATGATTCAGTGACACCCAAAAGGCAGTGGCTATCATTGTTCCCACTGTGCTTCAACAACTTCACCCACTGACTCTTTGATGATGGCAGCCACCAGCAAATCTTCTGCAGAGGACTGCTGCCTTGGGATGCTTTTCTTGTGGTGCTGGACTTCATTCCCCCTGGCAGCCAGTACAGCTAGGATTAGAACCTAGGAAAAGTCCCATTAGAACCCAAGAAAGTGGGGTGCCTGGGTGGCTTAATCGATTGTCTGCCTTTGGCTCAGTTCATGGTTTTAGGGTCCTGAGATCAAACCCTGCACTAGTGTCCGTGCTGGCTGTGGAACCTACTTAAAATCAAACAAACAGAAATCAGCCCAAGAAAGTACCATCCTTTGTGTTGTTCTATACTGTGGATCAGATTTTATTTTTCTTTTCTTTTTTTTCTTTCTTCTTTCTTTTAAAAGATTATTTATTTGTCAGTGAGAGAGCACAAGCAGGGGGAGCAACAGGCAGAGGGAGAGGCAGGCTTCTGGTTGGGTAAGGGGTCTGATGTCGGACTTGATCCCAGGACCCTGTGATCATGACCTGAGTCATGTTAGGCTGCTGCCTAACAGACTGAGCCAACCAGGCATCCCCCAGGATCAGACTTCAATAACCCTACCAGATTTCTTTAGCTTTGACATTTTAAAGGACAATGAAAGCTAGCTAAACCTACACCAGGATTCTGCATCTGCTGGGGCTGTGCTGTCCGGGCCTATGTGCCTCCTGTTCTTCTAACCCCATCAATCCCACCCATGTTTTAGCCAGAGAACTGTAGGCAGGTGTGGGTGTGTCACTGAAAGCTTTGACTCATCATTCATATCTTTATTGTAAGCTTATAATCTTTATTTTTTTCTTTTTTTTGGGTAAGATTTTATTGATTTTTTTGTTTATGAGAATGAATGGGGAGCAGAGGCAGAGGCAGAAGCAGACTCCCTGCTGAGCAGGAAGTCTGACATAGGGCAAGATCCCAGGATTATTTATGACCTGAGCTCAATGCAGATGCTTAACCGACTGAGCCACCCAGGCGCCTCTTTATTTTTCCTTTATTGATTATCTGCCTTTCTGAGGCAGCGTTCTACCTGGGTTTTCATAACTCCACACTAAGGTATTCTTCCACTAGTGTGGCCTGTTTTGAGGTAATTCCTATACATTCTGGCTATGCTGCTAAATGATGCTATGATCTTGGACTCTTTTTTTTTTTTTTTAACCTCTCTGAGCCTTGGTTTCCTCTGTGCTAATGTGGATAATATACCCTCTCTTGCAGATGTCTGGAGGGCCATGGCTGACTTGGATACAGTTGGAGTCATCTCACGGCACATGGAATACACAATTTATCTTGCTTCCTGTCTTGATAACGACATCTTGGTTTTCATGCTGTCTTAGAACAAGTAGAACTTGACTTACATGTAAGTTGTGAATTCACGTACTTTTGACAGAGGTGTTATTTTAGTTTAGTTTAGTTTAGTTTAGTTTAAAGCAGGCTCCACACCCAGTGCAGAGCCCAGTGTGGAACTCAAACTCACCACCGTGAGATCAAGATCCGAGCTGAGATCAAGAGTTGGCCGCTCAACCAGTTTAGTCACCCAGGCATCCCTTCTGTTTATCATTTTTCAAAAAATGTGACAAGTAACACTTCCTCTGCTTGGACCTGTCCTCACACCTGCTATGCTGGTCTGGGGGTCAGACGTGTAGCTGGTGTGGTGCTGGTGATGTTGAGCAAGACAGTTGTTAAGTCTTTTTACCCTAATTGCTGTTGTCCTATTATTTCCTTTTTTTTTTTAAAGATTTTATTTTATATCGTGGTGATATATGCTAAAACTGTTGCTTCTGGTCCTGCCTTTAAACTTGAATATGTAGGGCATTTTTTAAGGATTCATCCCTGGAGATACAGTATTTGTTTTTCTCTGTCTGACTTATTTTGCTTAGCACAATACCCTCTAGGTACATCCATACTGTTGTAAATATCAGGATCTCATCCTTTTTGATGGCTGAGTAATATACCATTGTGTGTATGTACCACTTTGTCTCCTGTTGCTGGACACTTGGGCTGCTTCCATATCTCGGCTATGGAAAAAAAAATGCTGCAGTAGGCTTAGGGGTGCCTCTGTGCTTTCAGAATGTTGAGTCTGATGTGTCAACTGCCACAACAGTCGTGGCAACTCAGGAAGGGAGCCAGGTGCAGGAGGTAAGAGGAGGAGTGCAGCTTTAGGCAATCTGAGTTGAGGTGTCTGTTGGACGTGCAGGTGTAGGTTCTGGTTGGACAGTCAAAATGTAGGAATGGGTGCTTGGGGGAAGAGAGATGCAATCATGCTGTTGCCAAGGGATATGTTCCTTGTAGAGAGAGTGACAGTTAAGGATTTAGGGTAATTCCTTCTTTTCTTGGGCAGATAAAGGGGAAGAATAAAGGAGTAGTGGATGGAAGGGGAGGGACGTGGCTTTGATGCCAGGAAGGCATTTTTGCACAGATGTCTAGAGAAGAGAGATTTCAAGGAATGAAATGTCAGCAATGTTCGATGATGTGAAAAGTTGCAAAGCAGCTTGATTAGGGGGTGGGGGTAGATCGAGGAGGTTGTCACTGAGTACTGAAAGAAAATGGGAGGTGAGTAGTGGAGTCCTAAGCCAGACATAGAGATAGAGTGACTGGGCGTGATACCATGGAGGTCACACACAAGAATAGCCTTTTAGAAAGTTTGATGGTAAAGACACAGACGATCATAACTCCAGACATAGCTTGGACAAGGGTGGGTTTTACAGGCTGTGTTTACCTATTTGCAGGTTGACTGAAGGGAGATGACAGATGGTGCATGCTGCTGGATGTTGTGGGTTGAGATGGGATCAGGTATACAGAAAAGCACACAGAGAGGAGTGTATGGATGCCCTGACTGCTTCTGTAGAACACAAGGCCAACATTAGGCATGGAGGGAATGGAACGTGGCTCAAGGAGATGTGCAGTCTCAGATACAGACCACATGGCTCAGAGTCTTACAGGGCTCTCCTTGCCTCCGCGTGGCCCTTCTCATAGGGTTTAAGTTTTGAAGAGTCCTTTTGTTTCTCTGGGTTTGGGGTGTGACTGGAGAGACATAGCAGAGAGCAAGGGCTGAGGAAAGACCAAGAGGGCAGGAACTCACAGAGGGGAGTGTACTACCCTCTCTGCCTTTTCTGGTATGGGCTCTCTCCTGATCTGGATGGACAGATGACCTGCCGTTACTTCTTTTAAAAATGCATTTGGCTTTACCCTGCCAGACAGCAACACATGTTTATTGAAGAATAGTGGGAAACCCCAGAGAAACTGAAGGAAGAAAATAAGCACTCAGCTGAAGACAACCATTCAAAAGTTCTGGCACCTTTTCCTCCCAACTTTCACTGAAGTTGAACAGATAAATGTATATATATGAAGTGATTTCTGGGAAAGACCAAAAAAAAAAAAAAAAGATACCAACAACAAGAAAACAAAAAAGAGAACAAAGCAGAAGAAAACGGTGTTCATTTTCTTCCTGAGGCTGCCCTTCCTCGATACTGCTACTTGGTTTTACTACCTGCTTTTCTCCCTGGGCTTTCTTGACAAAACATGGTTCCACTACTTTTACCTTCTTCAAAGTGTTTGACAGAGTCGTTTGCTTTCAACATGGAGTTTGAGCAAAATGGACTATTGTTTTAAAATATTCTATCATGTGTGCTGTAATATCTCATCCTGGACATGATACAAATGCTATGATAAAAAGAAGAGATGCTTTTAAAGTGATCACCAGAGTTGTGAAATTCATTGGCATGATGCTTCTTTTTTTTTTAAAAAAAGATTTTTTTTTTAAGATTTTATTTATTTATTCGACAGAGAGAGATCACAAGTAGGCAGAGAGGAAGGCAGAGAGAGAGGAGAAAGCAAGCTCCCTGCTGAGCAGAGAGCCCGATGCAGAACTCGATCCCAGGACCCTGAGATCAGGACCTGAGCCGAAGGCAGCGGCTTAACCCACTGAGCCACCCAGGCACCCTAAAAAAAGATTTTATTTTTTTATTTGACAGACAGAGATCACAAGTAGGCAGAGAGGCAGGCAGAGAGAGGAGAAAGCAGGCTCCCTGCAGAGCAGAAAGCCCGATGCGGGGCTCGATCCCAGGACCCTGGGATCATGACCTGAGCTGAGGGCAGAGGCTTAACCTATTGAGCCACCCAAGCGCCCCGACATGATCCTTCTTTTCAGGGTCATAATTTGTTTAATTTTTTTCTGCTCCAGCTTAACCTTCGCAGTCTTCAGTTGTTATGTGCTTAGACACAGTATTAGCAGTAGTGGCAGTAAAAATACTCCTGTCACCCTTTACAGGTACCATTTTACTAGCATCTCCTTACCACTGTAGCAGCTTTTTTTTTTTTTTTTTACGATTTTATTTATTTATTTGACAGAGAGAAATCACAAGTAGAGACGCAGGCAGAGAGAGAGAGAGGGAAACAGGCTCCCTGCTGAGCAGCGAGCCCGATGCAGGACTCGATCCCAGGACCCTGAGATCATGACCTGAGCCGAAGGCAGCAGCTTAACCACTGAGCCACCCAGGTGCCCCCCACTGTAGCAGCTTTAAACCCTGTTTCCACCCTGTTCATTCCTTTAAATGCCTTTTCCTTAAAGCCTTTTCTTAGTTTTTGGTGTTCTATAGCTTTACCACAAAATGTTTAATTGAAGATTTCTCATCTTGCTTGGTATCTGTGCATTTCCTGTATTTCTGGATTTATCATTTCTGTAATATCCTCAGCTGTTTTCTTCTGAAATTTTGACTCTGTCCTTCTGCTGTACTTCCCAGGATTCTTATTTAAACCTCCCGTCTGTTGTTCGTGTCTCTCAAGCTGGCGTTCATCCTCTTCTCCTGCCTCCTTGTTTTGCATTCTGGGGAATGTCTTCACTTCTTGGTGCAGTGTTGTGAAGTCCTTCATTCGGGGCTCATCTACTGCCCCACCATTCTGGTGTGTTTTCTGTTGTGTTTTACGTCTCAGTGATTTTTGGTCCCTGTTTAACTTCCTTCAGTTCCATGTTCACACTTGGCCTGTTGCTTTTGATAGGCTCTTGATCCTTCTTCATTTTTAAACCTCTTTTGTGTTCTTAAACAATAAACATGTAATATTTTCTATTCTGTATCTGATCATTCCAGTGTCTAAAGTCTTCATTTTCCCTCAGTCTTCTGTCTCTCACAGTGGCCTCATTTCTTGCATGCTCTGTGAAGGTATTTTGAGACCAGATTTATTGGAACATAGATGTAATCTCTTTTAATTCTGTTTTTTGGTGTTTTTTTTTTTGTTTGTTTGTTTGTTTGTTTGTCTGTCTGTTTTTTCCTGGAGGGTTTGTCTTTCCTTTGCCAGGAGGCTGGGAGTGTTCTTGGTTGGGATCACTTTGGTTCCATTTGAGGGTCCTGGTTTATTAAGGAAATCTCAGGTTCAGTTCCCCCAACTTACCGTGTGGTGGGAACGGGGTCTGGAGGGCACAGGCCTGTAGAGATCCTGCAGTGAAAATGGCATTTGTTCTCTGGCACCCTGATTTGTTTCTCTTGAGCTTGTTGCTTACAGATCAGGTTTTGGCTCACTTGTTTCTGCCACCTCCCTCTTCCTGTTTCCTTTCCTACCATTTTCTAAGTCCTTTGCTAGTTTTCCGATGTCTTCTAAAGCCCAGAAATGTTTTGTGAATTCCATTTGCCATCACTAATTGCAAGTCTCATCCTGCAGCAGGAAGGCCAGAGCCAGACACTGTAATGCTCTGCCTCCCACAGAGGAGATTTTAATACCCTCTCCTCGTGTTCAGAAATTCTAGATTGGAGATGGAGTTATGGATACATTACCATCTACAGAGGATTAGTTGCCTATATAATAGAACAAGTATGCATTATTCTAATCTTCCTAAAACTTCCATTTTGCATAATAAATATGAATGAATAAGGAACCCGCATTACTTTAGTTTATGCAGATGTTCTCTTTCTGTCTCTGGCTTTAGATGGTAGATTGTCATTTGTATGGTTCATTCTGAAAATTGGGTAACTTCATTCTTATTTTCTACATGTTGGTGCCATATAAAGTGATGATTTATGGAGATTCAGAGGTAAATATTTATCAACATCTAAATAATTGGGGAAGGCTTCCTTTACAAAAGGTAGAATTATTAAGACCTGTTTAATCACAGAAGGGATATCCTGTAAAGCTAGCCCATAAATAAAAAGTGGATCAGAAGAAAGCAGAGAGAGGAGAGAATTTGGAAGGAGCACGTGGAGGGACACCTACTGCCTATCCCTGTAAGTCAGGGGCAATCTGGAAGGGAAACCTTGTTAAAGGAGGCAGTAGTGTTTAGATGTAATGAGCTACTGGAAACCTCACAGTGTTCTGGTGAAGCAAGTGGTGTGCAATCAAGTCCGCAGCCCAGTTGAAGTTGTGGCTTCAGGCAGCAAGTGAGCAGGCCTTTCTGTCTGCCTTTATCTCCAGTGGGAGCGACTTGTCCTCCTTGAAGTCAGCCTCCAGACATCTTTTCCTGTCGCTACACATCTGTGCATCACTGAGAATTTCTGCGGTTGCTGCTTCATGGAGATGTTTGTCAGTTTTGGGTTTTGTTTGTTTTGTTTTGTTTTTTACCGAGGTTCACTTGCTAACTTTTCTCTTCTCTTAAAAAAAATATATTTAATCTAGGGGTGCCTGGGTGGCTCAGTGGGTTAAAGCCTCTGCCTTCGGCTCGGCTTGAAGGCATGATCCCAGGGTCCTGGGATTGAGCCCCACATCAGGCTCTCTGTTCAGCAGGGAGCCTGCTTCCCTTCCTCTCTCTCTGCCTGCCTCTCTGCCTATTTGTGATCTCTGTCTGCCAAATAAATAAATAAAATCTTTTAAAAATATATGTGTTTAATCTAGGGGCACCTGGGTGGCTAAGTGGGTGGGTTAAGCCTGTTTCTTCAGCTCAGGTTATGATCTCAGGGTCCTGGGATTGAGTCCTGCATCAGCAGGGAGCCCTCTTCCTCCTCCTCTCTCTCTCTGCCTCTCTGCCTACTTTTGATCTCTCTCTGTCAAATAAATAAGTAAGTAAATAAATCTTTTAAAATATATATATATATAATTTCTTCCAGGAAGAGATTATGCTGAGTGAAAAAAGTCAAGCAGAGAGAGTCAATTATCATATGCTTTCACTTATTTGTGGAGCATTACAAATAGCATGGTGGACAAGGGGAGATGGAGAGAAGGGAGTTGAGGGAAACTGGAAGGGGAGGTGAACCATGACAGACTATGGACTCTGAAAAATAATCTGAGGGTTTTGAAGGGGTAGGGGGTGGGAGGTTGGGGGAACCAGGTGGTGGGTATTAGAGAGGGCATGGATTGCATGGAGCACTGGGTGTTGTGCAAAAACAACGAATACTGTTACACTGAAAAAAATATATATATATATTTCATCTCTTATTACCATGTATTTCAAATGGTAGTGAGGGATGATGGTGTGGGACCCCATGAAGTGAATTTACACTGCCATCTTGACCACAATATAAGTGTCGTACACAGCCGTCCTGTGTCCCCTTTCGTTCTGAAATGGATTCTCTCTTCCCAGCTGTTATCAATAGAAGACAGGGGTCTTTGTTCTTGTAGGTGACTTGTCCAAGATCGCACAACTTTCGAGGTTTAACCTTTGGTCTGATTGTAGGACCCATTTTCTTTAACTCAGTGCCATGCAACCTACCATGTAGGACTCTCAATACTCTCCTGCTTTTGAAGCTGTACTCCATAGGCCACGTCTACCAGTGCATATCTATTTTTGTCTAGTTCACTCATTTATTGCACACATTTACTGGATGCCAGCTATGTGTTTCAGGCACCTTTCTAGGTGCTGGAGATATGGCAGTGGGCAAGTCAAACACAACCCCCTGCCCTCATTGAGCATGTTCCATTTCCTACTACTGGAAGCATCCACCAGGAACAATGGACTTATGCCAGAAGTCCAGCAATGATATGAGTTCCAGAAATTTCTGAATGGTTCTTTGTGGAAGTGATGATTTGGTGGCAGCCCTCAAGGTAGCTAACTGCACAGGCAAAAAAAAAAAAAAAAAAAAAAAAAAGGAGGGCTGGTGTAGAAATGCCTGATGAATGGGCTTCAAGGTCAAATAACTGAGCCAGGTCTTTAAGGTCTTATTTAGCTCTGAGATTTTTCAAGAACTTTCCATGATACATAAGCATATTATAGAAAAAACCCTATTCAAAGCACACTGTAAATTTGGAGGATGATTGTCTTTGCATTATTTTTGTGATTAAATGACAGTTGATGATACAGGCACTGTTGTAAGTCACTTATCCCTGTGCAAACACTTTGTGGTAAATTCTTTTATCATCCTTATTTTTCAGAGGTAGAGACTGATGCAAAGGGAGAAGTTTGGTGGTTCTCCACTGGCCACAGCTAAGCAAGCAAAAAGCAAAAAGCAGAGCCTGCATTGGAACCGGGCACTGTGGCTCCAGACCCCAACTCTTCACCCTTGGGCTTCTTGCAGCACGCCTGATTTCTTGTCACTAAGAACTTGGTGCAGGAGTTTAACGGTACCTTTAACTTCTAGTTTTTCTTTCTCAGAACTGAATCTGCATTGCAGTGCATCTCTGCATAAACATGTGTTTAATTTTGTCACCTTTAATTTTGTTTTTAGGTAAGATCTGAAGGAGTCAATCTGTTTCTTCTGTGGCTTCAAGCACTTCAGACAAACTTTGCAGAAGAGCAGGTGCTGATTTTTGGTTGCCTCGTGCCTGGTTTCCCAGCGATCATGTCATCCTTAGGGACCTGCATGGTGGAGACACTCATCAGTCCTAGCCCTGGTGTGGCGGATGGTGAGGAACATTTTAGCCAGCCTTACAGGTTGAAATGACTCTGGAAGTTCTCTTGAGGGATTCCTCAGCTTGTCATGATCCTGAATAGAACCCTTTATTTCGTAGATGGGTTTGGAGGAGGAATTATCCCCTGCTCTTGTTCACAGTAATATCTTACAGACATTAGAATAGAAAGAATCAGACCCTTTTTTTTATGCAATGAGGATGGGAGACATTTACTGAAGTGGTGGAAACAGGAATGGAAGGGAGGACTCAGATGTTGGAAACAACAGGAAGTGGAGACACATCATGTATCTGGAGTGTTTTCTTGGCTGTGAATGAAATTTAAATCTGCCATCCAAAACTACTGTTTATTGTCCTCAGCATGATTGTTTCACGAGTGGACATTCATCTGCTCACCCAGCCCTGTATTTTCATGCCGCATTCATGGAAAGACAGTAGCTGCTTCCTGGGAAAGTCATGGCAACCATCTGTGTCCCATGAGTTTTTAAGGAACTTGCCAGTTAGGGCCAATGATTGATTAATGCACATCACTTTATTGCCCAAAGACAGGTATTTGATCCTTAGCCTGACCGAAGCAGAATTTGGCAGAGAGAAGAATAGTTTAGAGGGAGAGGTGGCTTCATGGGAGTTTGTACCGTATTTCCAACCCCTTGATGCTCGCTGGCCTGGAGTGTAGCGTGAGCAGGTTCCAAAGGAGGGGCAGATGTATTTTAATGAAGGCCATTTTTTAAAAACCCTTTGAACGTTGGTGAAAGAACTCCTTTTTTTCCCCACTCTGGAGCAAAGATATATCCACAAGAATCACTCCACTCTTGCCGGCCATATCAGGGGAAAGGATCGCTGAGGACCAAACATGCTTTTTCCTTCAAGTCCTATTGAACTGTATGGTTATTCAGGTAAAAGCAAAATCTTGGATAATTCAGGAATGGTCTTTCTCTTGATAGGAAAGAGGAAACATTGCTTATTTTCTCCCAGCTCATCCATATTTTGTATGTTTGCTTGTTTGTTTGTTTGTTTGTTTGTTTTTTGAGTTGACTCTTTATGATATTTCACTAGAACTTGAATATGTGCTATATCACATCAGCAAAGACCTGGCATACATAATATTTTGTGTGAGAGTGTATGTCAAGCAAACATTTCAGTTCTCCCATCGGCTTTTATATTACCATATTCACACAGAACACTTCACTTCTAACACTGTGGCTGAGGCTGTGGATTTTTCCCTCACCAGGCAACTCTGCAACACCAGCTGGGTGTCCTGTAGTTTTACTCAGCTTTGACACTGTCTGCCTTGATATGGCATCTGATCCCACAGGTTAAGGGCTCAGTCCTGTGAGACTGTTCCATCACATTCAGGTGCCAGTCATAAGTAGGAGGAGCCCAGGTTACCCACAACTTCTCTACAACTTGGCTACAAATCAGAGGTTCCTTCAACTCCTCCTCCGGTTCAACTGAGTGGCTCGCAGAACTCTGGGAAACATTTGTTTTCATTTGCAGTTTATGAAAGATATGATAAAGGATACAGATGAACAGTCAGATGCAGAGACACAAAGGGCACAGTCTGGGAGGGTCCCAAGCACAGGAATGTCTATTCCTGTAGAGCTGGGTTTTATCCCCCTCCTGGTACTTGGATATGTTGACTTACCTGGAAGTTTCCTGAAACCCCTGCTATGAGGATTTTTTTTAAAAGATTTTATTTATTTATCAAAGAGAGAGAGGGGGAGAGAGCGAGCACAGGCAGACAGAACGGCAGGCAGAGGCAGAGGGAGAAGCAGGCTCCCTGCTGAGCAAGGAGCCTGATGTGGGACTCGATCCCAGGACGCTGGGATCATGACCTGAGCCGAAGGCAGCTGCTTAACCAACTGAGCCACCCAGGCGTCCCTGCTATGAGGATTTTTATGGAGGCTTCCTTACATAGATGTGCTCTGCTTTTAGCCCCCTCCCCTCTCTGGGGGAATGTAGGGGTTGGGGTGGGGGTGCCGAAGATTCTAAATTCTAATCATGGTGTGGTCTTCCTGGTGATGTGTCCCCACTGAGGAGCCATCTCGGAGCCCACCCAGTGTTGTGTTATCAGAACAAAATATTAAACTCAAAATGGATGGAAGACCTCAATGTAAGATAGGAATTCTTGCCAGTTTTCTTAAGGTGATTCTTTCTCTCTGCTATCCCTCAAGATTCTGTCCTTGCCTCCCTTCCTGACTGCACTGTCCTATTGGGCAATCTTGCCTATTGGGCAGGTGGAATGGACCAGTAGGGTCAAAATGCACAGCTTCTAGAAGGCAAAGGGATACTCCAGTCTGCTCTCAGGACTTTGGAGTCTTTGTGTTTTTGGTGCTGGTGAAAGGAAATGAGAGAGGAGAGCAGACAAGAAAGAATGCTAAGTCATTAGAGAGAACTGGTAGGATAAAATACAGGCATGATGAGTAGAATGAGTTTAAAAACATGATACCATTGGGTGATTTTTTTAATACTCAGTAAGAATATTTTTAACAAAGTGAACCATTTAGTTTTGAAATATTCATTCTTAGCATAATTTGAGTTTTAAGATAGGAGTACATTACATGATTGTCAACATTATTTGTCACCATGACTTTTTTTTTAATTTCGGATAGGAATTTTAATAAGATAGCATTTTATTTCAGTAGACATTTAAGTTAAAATTTAAATGTATATATGTTCTTTCCCACATATTATCCAAAGGCTACAAATTAGAGTGGAAGAATAAGGAGAATCAAGATACTTGTTTTAAAGTTCTTTTTACACTGTTTTGAAAATATTGTCTTCCTCATTTATTTCCATCATTTACCATGTTAGCAAAATCTACAAACTTGTACTTGGTAAGTACTGATTGGGCTGGGTATAGAGGATGTCCACAGGGAAGCTGCCATTCTCTTTCAAAGTGACCTTTGTTTATTTTTAAGCAAAATAGTCACTTTATTCTTATATTTAATGGTAACTTTATTGTAAGAGGTTTAAAGTTTCCTAATAAATGATTTTACCTATTTGTACAAACTATTTATTTGTACCTCAGGAAGACTGTGGCTCCTAAAATAATTCAACATGTGTCATGATTCTTCTTGGTATAATTATATTTAAAATTAAGTTTTAAAATTTTAATTTTTAATTGAAACTGTTTCTTGAAGGCAGTGTTTATTTTCTCATGCAAAGATGTTGAAATAAACATTCTCGTTGAAGTCTTCTCTTAACGGTGTTGAGGTACGGTGACCCCAGACCCCAGACCTTGCCCAGTGGTGAGGCAGACCATCCCAGGCCATGCAACTGCCCAGAGTAGCCCTTCCTTATATCCTGGATCTTTCATCCACTATGTGCTACTTACAGCTTCTTATGGAGGGGCCAATATTTGGGCAACTGTGCAACCTAAGGTCAGTAAGCTCCAGAAAGGAAGGAAACATTAGGGAATTTCTAGTTTCACTGCTCAGGGTTTTTTGGGTTTTTGTTTGTTTGTTTGTTTGTTTTCCCCTATGAAAAATGAAGGCTCACAGGACATAAGTATCCCTTTGATTGGTGCTGGGGTGGGGAAGCAAATTTTCTTCTCCCTATTATTGGAAAGCAGGCAAAATTAGTTAAAGTGAATAATCAGAAACAATTTGGGAGGGAAAGAGATCACAACAGGCATTAATCCATGTGGTGAATGTGGACTACTAATTCAGTTGTCTTTGGGTGTTTACTTACATACACACAAATGTGCATGCTTGGATCAGGGGAAAGCAGCAAAAACTTGATGCCTTTTGAAATATGTAGAAGTACTAACCTTTAGAGGTACCGGGCTGTGTATTTGGTAGCTATCTGTATATGGGTATTTTTTTCAGAACTTGATTCTGATTTGATAAATAGTCTATATTCACTGTGGAAAACATAGTATACTTTAATATATTGAATTAAAGTTCTTTATTGAGAACTTGTCTGCCTCATGCAAGTGCATCCAGGTATATAAAAGGTGGGAGGTCGGGGTACCAGGTGGTGGGTAATATAGAGGGCATGGATTGCATGGAGCACTGGGTGTGGTACAAAAACAATGAATACTGTTATGCTGAAAATAAAAAAAAAAAAGAAAGTAAGAGAGCTGGACATACAGCAAGTAGTAGCTCAAGTCCAATACCATGTAACTTTTTGTATTGATTATGAAATTTAAAGGAGAAAGGGACTTTTTTTTATTATTCTATTTCTTTTCAGTGTTCCAGAATTCATTGTTTATGCACCACACCCAGTGCTTCATGCAATATGTGCCCTCCATAATACCCATCACGAGGCTCACCCAACCCCCTACCTGCCTCCCTTCTAAAGCCCTCAGTTTGCTTCTCAGAGTCCACAGTCTCTCATGGTTTGTCTCCCCCACCAATTTCCCTCAACTCACTTCTCCCCTCCATCTCCCAATGTCCTCTGTGTTATTCCTTATGCTCCAGAAGTAAGAAACCATATGATAATTGACTCTGCTTGACTTATTTCACTCAGCATAATCTCTTCCAGACCAGTTCATGTTGATACAAAAGTTGGGTATTCATTCTTTCTGATGGAGGCATAATAATCCATATTGTATATGGACCACATCTTTATCCATTCATCCATTGAAGGGCATCTTGGTTATTTCCACACTTTAGTGACTTTGGCCATTGCTGCTATGAACATTGGTGTACAGATGGCCCTTCTTTTCACTACATCTGTATCTTCTTGGTATATACCGAGTGCAGTTGCAGGGTCATAGGGCAGCTCCATTTTAATTTTTTTGAGGAATTTCCACACTGTTTCCCAATGTGGCTGCACCAAGAAAGGGACTTGTTATTAATTCTGTGGAGCTGGTCAAGTCAAAATTCAAAGATGAATTTTTTCAGACATAAAGTAGTTTATACTGATTCTATTCTTCAGATTCATCTACAAGGAAAAGGCTATAAAACTAAAGTCTCATGGATTTGATTAGGGTAGTATTGGATGTTAAAGTACCTGAAATGATGAAGAATGTCTGTACATTCTTCTAGATTTGTTTCAGTCCTAAAATATTAAATTAGTTATAATGTATGTGAAAATATCCTTACTATTAGAATTGCTTATCCTTTCTCAAATTTTCTAGTGGCTTAGTACTTAGTACTTCCACCGCTGTATGCCATAGCTATAATAAGCAAGCAGTAACAGGAGTCACCATCCCACCTTTGTCAGGTCACAAGGCAGAATCAGAAACAAGTCTACCAAAAAATGTCATCCCTAATAATTTCTGGTACTTTAATTTTAAAGTTTTAGTTGATATTCATCCAATCAATTATATAGCTGAGGTATATGTTTGTGAGAAATTGAACTGTTTAGGGTGGTGGCTTACACTCACTCCCCTAATCATGTATTCTGTTTCCTTCCAGACATCCCCCATTTGAGACCAGCGCCAGTGTATGTACATTACTACAACTCAAGACAATGAAAACATTTATAGTATAAAAATTCCATACATGGCAATTCACATTGTTTTTATTAAATGGATTATAAATTTCTTTTTGGAAAAAAGTATCTAGCTATAATCCAAAACACTCAAAATCGAGTTGCTGTACTGCCCCAAATCATACAGGTATGTCATTCCTCTTTTTCTTATATTTTACATAGGTAAAAATACACTAACACATACCAAAGTAATTGACTCATAGGGGTTTTGGTTCCTAAAGGATGCTGGTTCTAGGGATTATGTTTATGGGTGGGCTCTCTCTCTGTTGCTGAGGTGTCAGAGGGACTTCTGAGATAGCACTTGCCATGCCCTGCTGACATTGCCATGACAAGGTGATCTTGGGGGCCAGGGAGATGTTCTGAAAACATGATGTTGTGTGCAGTCTCCTGGACCCTCTCATTTTCCTTCCTTTGCTCAAGAGCCAGTGACATCAGAGCATAAGACCAGGGGCCTGTGTTGCCTTCACCCATTTCCAGCACCAGGCAGGCCCTCAATAATCATGTAGGTGGGCTGTGGGAAGGACCTATTTGACTGCCAAGTGCCTCTTGGCATCTCAGAGGGAGCAGTGGAAGAGATCTCAGGATTTTGAGGTGCCATGATGGAATGCCTGGAAGAAAAGGCAGACTCTCTTTAGAAGGCTTTCAGTGAAGACCTCTTTCTGTGTGGGGCCCATGGTATACCTTCCCTCTCTTGTGGTCCTTGGTCATAGAGAAATGGGCTTTCCCAGCAGGTTGAGTTTCTTAGAGACTTTGTGCTGTGTAAGGAAGGACAACTTGGGGAGGTTTGAGAGGGGCTGCTTCATGGCAGGGGCCTGCTTTTATGCACAAAGCATGGTCCCCTTAGAGTAGCTTCGCTGATGCCCCAGAGTTCCCAAAAGTGTGACTAGGCCTGAGCTGCAAGAGTTCACACACCTGAGTGGCAGGTAGCATCTTGGTGGAGGAGCACCAAACTGAGGTCCAGAGCACGTGTCCTCATTGATTAAGAACTGACTACAGAGCTAGACAAACTTATTGTCAAGAAGTCTGAGGGGGATACAGTTACAGTAAAGAGCAGCAAAATACTTACTGAAGATTTTGAAAGGGAGCTTTGGGGTGCGTGGATGGCTCAGTTGGTTAAATGTCTGCCAGAGATCAAACCCTGTGGTGGGGGGTGGGGAGTCCCTGCTAAGTGAGGAGTCTGCTTCTCCCTCTCCCTTTCCCTCTGCCACTCTCCCTGTCTGTCCTCACTTTTTCTCTGTCTCTCTGTGTCAAATAAATTTTATAAATCTTTTAAAACATAAAAATACAAGAAAGATTTGAAACTTAAATTCACTAGTTGTAACATGTAATAGGAACCATGTAAACAGTAATGATCACTGCTGAGAACAAAATTGATTTTTTAAAGATTTTATTTATTTGGCAGAGAGAGATCCCAAGTAGGCAGAAAGGCAAGCAGAGAGAGAAGGAAGCAGGCTCCCCACCGAGCAGTGAGCCCAATGCAGGACTCAATCCCAGGACCCTGAGATCATGACCTGAGCTGAAGGCAGTGGCTTAACCCACTGAGCCACCCAGGTGCCCCACAAAATTGATTTTCCAAAGGAATATCCAGAACACTGAGGAAAATTTCAAAGAGATGGAAATGAGAAACGAATAAGTAAGATCTGAGGTCAGGTCCAAATCTACCTTGCAAGTACCCTGAGGACAAAAGGAGAAAATAAAAGAAGTTATAACTGAACTAATGCAGCATTTACTTGAGCTGAAAAACAGTCATGCCTTCAGTTCATAAAGCCTTCAAGTCCCAGGGAGAATTAGCTGAACAGACTCAAACCAAAACAGATGTAAACCTATTTGACTTTCAGGGACTAAGAAAAAATTGTCAGAGTTCCAAACAGAAACCACCAGTTCCTTCTAGAAAATGAGACAGAGTATCATTGAATATTGACTTTAAGCTCTATCCCTCAGAGCTGAAAGAACTCTCTTTCTTAGAACTCTTGCTTCCTATCACATATGTAAGCAGATGTCAGATTGATTAACCTTGTAAATTGGTTTAAGTTCTAACTCTACAAACAAAATGATAAAGAATTTGGAGACAATCTAGGGGCATGTAAAAATTTGGGAAGTGGTAGACTACCTTAGGTAGAAATAAGACCCACAGACCATAGAAGAAATGACTTGCCACTTTATTTTAAAAATTTGAAAAAGATTTGTATATCAAAAAAGAGTAAAGCTGCATGTGGGCAACAGGCTGTGAAAAGCATCTGTAACATCAGCTGTTCAAGGAGTTCATGTCTCTGACGTGCCTACAAATTGAGAAGAAGACAAACAGTCCGATTGAAAAACAGACCAAATGAGAGGAAGGAGAAGTTCATGGAAGAGGAAACAGAAATGACCCTGGATTTCATAGTAAGCCAGGGAACACCATTAGTTCTGGACCATGTTGAGACACCTTTATTCACTCACCCTGTAGACAAAAACTAAAAATCATCAGGTAGACAAAAATTTGCATGAAATCATATATAAGAAACTCAGCCCCACTCTTTGATAAATTTTACAGTCTATTTTGTGTGATTGTTAAGTCAATTCAAAACAATCTGTTTAGAGACTCTGACTGTTCCCTACTTGGTTACAAATTTTCAGGGAACCATCACTGTATTTATTGAGAATAATTTCCTCATTCTTGAAAAATACATTTGAGTGATGAAAAATAGCAAGAATAATGGAATAGCCACAAATTCAAGGTTCTAGTTTTCCCCCCGCCCTTAGTGGGAAAGGAAACTTTTCACACATGTGAGTCATCTACTTTTATTATCTGGATTTCTTAGTTTCCGTAAAGTCTGACCTCCTGAATCAGTTTGGATGGTTGTCTCATCCTAACTCAAACTGTCTTAAAGATTAAAAAAAAAAAAAAAAAAACCTTCAATCTCATGAAGAAGCAGCTCATGGCAGTGCTTGCAGAGAATGTGTTTTATTCACTCTGTCTCCATGATTTTCTCCATTTTTCCCTACTGTGCCCTTTCCCTCTGGCCAGTTTGTCTTCCACCCCCTGCTGACTGTGTGATGGCTGCCCGCAGTGGGGGCACTGCTTTTCTTCACATTCAGAGACAACCCAGATATTTCTGTAAAGCCCTTCCCGTTTGTGTGTGTGGGACAACCTAGGTTACTGTCTCTCATAGAACAGTAACAAGGCACTGACTGTCGTGCAGCTGGCTGTGTGAATGGCCCAAAAGGAACATGACTGGCTTCCATGACAGACCCCTTCCCTGTAGTGTGGATGGGGCCAGCTTCCTGTGAGTCACCTGGGCTGCAGTGGAGGAGGCACACAGTGCACTGGGGTTCAGGGAGGGGGAGGGAGGAAGGATGCTGGCAGTCAACTCTCCAGATCCAGTACTACCACACCCAGAAGATAGCCCTACCTAGAAATGGTCCCTGCCATTGTACAGACTCAATATGTCTCAGTGAGTTCTTCTAGTAGTTTTTAGTGCCACTGTAGCAAATGACAAATTCTCAGTGGCTTGAAACAACACAAATTGATTACCTTGCAGTTCTGGAGGTCAGAAGTTCAAAAATCAGTCTCAGTGTGGTAAAATCGGGGTGTTAGCAGCCTGTGTTCCTTCTGGAGGCTCTAGAGGAGAATCCACTTTCTTGCCTTGTCCTGCTTCTAAAGCTGCCTGCATTCCCTGACTTGTGGCCCTTCATTGCACCACCTTTTATCCCTCTGTTTCCAACTTCACATTGCCTTCTGATTCTGATCCTCCTGTCTCCTTATGGATCCTCATGATTACATTGGGACCACCGAGGTAATCCAGGATAATCTCTCCCCCCTCACACCTTAATTTAATCATGCTTGCTAAATCCCATTTGCCAGGTAAGGTAAAGTACTCAGAGCTTCTTGGGCTCAGGATATGGTCATCTTTGGGGCAGTCGCTATTCAGCTGGTCAGTTGCCTCCTGTGCTCCCTTTTATGCCTCACACCTCATCTCACATGTGTCTGCTGTGTTCCTCTCTTGATCTGCATTGCAAATGAGAAATGCAGCAATTTAAACCATTGAATATTAGATTTTGGAGATAGTTGCAGGAATAAAAGCACATATAATTTTATTTGTGTCCCAAAAGTTTTTGTTTGGAATTTTAAATTTTATCTAATTGTCCCTAGGTAAATTAAATATGATTCAATCAGTTGATCTGAAAAATCTTTTCAAAGAGTATACCGCTGTTGTAAAGGCCCTTCAAAACAGTATTTTGAGTGCTGTTTCCAAATGAAGTTTACACTTTCACCCTTATCACTGTATTAAAGGTCATGTTGGAGGGTTTTGTGTGTGTGTGCTTTTTTCCAAAGTGAACTTGCTTCTCTATCTAAAACTAATACCTCTAACAGTATTTTTCACCAGGGAGGAGAGGAATTAGTGTATCTTCTAGACTAAGTTTTCTTTCCACGTGAAGAATCTGTTAGGACTAATATTCATGGGAGAAGGAAAAGACAGTAGCTCTTACACCCCATATACTATGTTGACAACAACAGTATAAGCCTGACCAAAGCTGTACATCTTGGTGCATCATTTCAGCTGAAACGTGTTCAGTGAAGTATGATTTATTCCTTAGTAATTCATTTTTGTGTGAGATAAAAGTACATCAACAGAAATTAGGGAAAGCAGAGAAGCAGAGTGGTAATTTTAAAATTTCATCATTGACTGTTTTTTTTACCAGTTCTATAAGCACATTAATTGATATTAAAACCCATAAAAGCTCATTTGGGAATGAAAAAGAAAGTTTGAGGTGGTATTGATTTTTTAATGATATTTGTATTTATTTGTATGATTACGCTTAGTTACACTTTGATTGAGTCCGAATGTGCCCTTCAACAATAATCCATGGGCTCTGGGTTTCCTGAAGTTGTATGTCATGGGGTGAACAGTTAGAAAAAGTGAATCCCACCAATTGACAACCCTATGGGGGTTTATATATTACACAAACACATTTGTTTGTTGACTGCCACTCCAGTACTTTCTGTGTCCTAGAGCTCCACCCACGTGGTGCAGGCTGCCCCCATCTGTGCTGGAGAATCATGACGGGGCATTCAGTGGCCTTAGGCATCCCCAGAGAGCTGCAGTTGCATCCTCTCATTTCCCACCTAGTTTGTGGGCATCCCCCTTTAGCTTGACCCTGACAGTGGACAGGTCTCAGTATGAGCTGTCTGTGGGAAGAAACAAGATGTTGGGGGGGCAGCGGAAGCTGTTGATGGGAAGTTTTAAGTGTCAGGTTGTATCTTGCAATTTTCTGAACCCTGGCAGTGCAGGCCTGGGCCAACGGGTATGTCTGTTTCACCAACCAAATCTTCCTCATGTGTCCAAGAAGTGAAACCATATTTGCATTTGCCACCAGAATCAACTAATACTAAATAATAGTTGAGAATTCCAGCTTGATTATAGTGAGTGGAAAATGGACCTCTCTCTGGTTAATTCTTACATATGATTTTACTGTTCATCTTCATAAAAGGGCTAAGAAATGAGGAAACGTGGATTATCAGTTTGTTTTCACTCTCCTCACTCACTGCAGTTATAATTTTCAAAATACCAAGATGTTTTTCAAAAGTAGTTGTTTTTTTGTTTTTTGTTTTTTTGTTTTGTTTTGAAATTTTGTTTTTGTGGAGGGCGTAGGGACTAAGACTAAGGAAAGCATTGTTCTATCAAGAGAAGTCGTTTTCAATTTATGGTATGATGGGAAATCCATCTCGTATGTCCTATTTGGATAACAGAGCTCACTCTTAATTTTTTTAAACTTCCTTTGATTTTTTAATTGAATTATAGCTGACCCACAATGTTGCATTCGTTTCAGATATAAAACAACAAGATTTGACAAGTCTGTATGTTATGCTGTGCTCGCCGTACTGTACCACCAACCATATTCCCTATGCTGTGCCTTTCGTCCTGCAACTTATTAATTTTGTAACTGGAAGCCTGTTATCTCCCACTGTATTTCACGCATTTTGCCTGTCCACCCGCTGCCTCCTCTTTGGAAACGATCAATTTGTTCTCTGTAGTTATGGGTCTCTTTCTGTTTTTCTGTGTGTTCAGAGAACTTTTTAAGATAACTTGGTGCCTTTAAACATATTCCTTGATTTCCATTAGTTTGGATACGTATTTGCCATGTTACCCAATTAGTTATGTAATGACTTCAAAATTTGGGGGCTTAAAACAACCCTTTTGTCATATTACATATGTTTTGGGGGTCAGAAATTAGGGCAGGATCTCATGGGGCAATTTTTATGCTTAATACGGCATTAACTGAGGTCAGTGGGTGGTGGCCTTCAGCAGGCGGCTGCTTGGTCTAGAGGATTCAGGATGACTTTATGCACATGCCTGTCACTTTGATGGGTACAGTTGGGAGATGAGGCTCAGATGGCCCTCCACTTCCGTGCAGTCTTTGTAACAAGGTTGTTGGACTTATTTCCTGTCCACTCAGAGCTCCAATAGCAAATGTTCCAAGAGAGGGGTTCCTTTTGGACTTGGGCCTGAAACTGACACGTTTATTTCACTGTTTAACACAGTCACATAGCCCATGTGAATCAAAGGGAATGGGGAGTCATAGGATTTGTGATCATTTTTTAACGTGCTACATATGTTCATATGTGCATTTTTTCCCATTTCTCTGACCTGTGGGAAAATGGAAGTTATTGATCAAAGAGTCACAGGTTATCAAGCGGTATGAGAGACTTCAGACTTAATCCAACCTCCATACTTTATAGATTAAAGAATATATATGTAGGTGCACATGTACATCTCCATATCAGTTATTATATATACACTTGTATATCACTAAAAATGGTATCTGTGGATTAGCCAATTCTTCTATCTTCATAGGAATGAAAAGGACTCGTCATTCCCCGGCAAATCTGAAGAAAGAAGCCAGAGCAAGAGTAAGGGAGAAAGAGAGAGAGAGGAGCATCTGATGGGATAGGATTTCTTACAAAAGGACTCCTGAAGTGACCAGAGAAAACAGACCAACAGAAAAGGGCAGACTTTGACCAAGCGGTGCTCAACGACATGAATATCCACATGGAACAGAAGAGGTTTTAACGCTATTCCCTACTGATGTAGCCTACATACTAAAGAGGACATCAGAAGTTTTCTGGAAGATACCATAGAAAACTATTTTGAGGACCTGGGGGCGGTGGCAGAGATGAGTGGAACAGAACACCAAAAACAGGAAGCCCAAGAAAGCTTGGGTGCCGCTTCCAGATGGCGACGAGAGAAGAATTAGGCACAAACCAGTCAGCTGGAAAAGACTGGGAGCAGGGGACAACAGTCGAAAAGGTCGTCTGCCAAGAGCAACTCTACAGTCTCACTTTTATTGGATAGAAAACAATAGCCAATAGAAGGATTGAGGAAGGTCAAATGTTAATCCCATCTTGCTGACCACAAGAAGGAGGATAAAGTTTATAGTTAAACAAGCACATTGAAAGAACTCTTCTAACTAACAACAGGCACTTCTGGGAAGAGAAAGGCTCTATGGCGGATAAGGGAGGCAGGCGGTTTTCATTCCACCCTGAGCTAACCTGTCGTTCCCGGGTGCTCGGCTTTCCTGAAGCAGGCGGCATTCCGCCCTGGGCCGGCCGGGCTTCCAGCCAGCGCAGCTTCTGTGAGGGGGCTGCATTCCACCATGAGCAAGCGAGGTATCCCCCGCTGCCCAGCTTCTGTGAAGGGGCGGTGTTCCGCCCTGAGCAAGCTGGGAATCCCCAACTATAAGTGCTACCATTTTACTTAAAACTGTGAAATTTGATCAGATTTAAATTTCAATTTATGTTAAAACATTCTGTAAACTGTGTTAAACTTTGACATTTGTTCCCTCTGTTCAGTGAATAACACTATATCATATTCTGAAAAATACGCTAATTTTCATTTTGAAAAATATCCCTTTTTCCTCTTATGGTAATTATTAATATGAATTAATAGTAGAATTTGATATGGTTCCATATGCCCATAAATACTTTATTGTATATTATCAAATTTAATAATGAATATAATGTACTTCTTTGGACAATTTTTAAAGACCAGACTACTCTTAAAACAAAAGAATGGAGACGCACTTCTTTAGTTCACACAAATTTCATTTTATTATATATAACCTCAGATAAATTTCAACAAATCATAATTTATTAAAATTATGTCTACTTAAAAATCTCATAGAAGAGTAAAACCATCAAAAATAATAATAAACACACACAACACACACACATCACCCATGTATTGGCAAATTACAATTGCTGTAACAATACATTAGGCATTCCACTGTTAAGGGCTATCAAAATTTCCATCAGTGACAAAAAGATTTGTATCCAAATGGACTGATTTTCCAGAATCCAAGAAAAAGTCTCCTAGGGTTTATTTAAAGATAAATATTTGAACAAATACTTCTTAAATTTAGGAAATTCAGAACATACGATTAAAGAATATTTGCAGTGCAGACTATATTCAATCCTTCCTTCAAAATGTGCCTTTGAGTACATAATTCTGTTTTCTCTATCTAAATTGAGCTGTCCTCCAAGGAAGTTTTCTAAAATGTGTGTCTCTGTGTGATAAATGTTCTAAGACCTAACATGCTTCATTGTATTTTTACTGTGCTCTCAAATTTAATCAATAATTTGGCTTGATGTATAATATCTAGTTTCAAATATCTTTTCCATCTATACAAACCCCCAGCTGTCTCCTTTATATGCTATTACTATTGAGAATTCTGCTGTCAGTATTATTCTTGTACATTTTAGGTGATCTGTTCTTCTCTTGGGCATCATTTATGCTCTTCTATGTTTTTGATATTCTTAAAACTCACCATAATGTATATGAGTGGTTTTGTGTGTGTGTGGATTTTGTTTTGTTTTGTTTCTGATTTCTCATGTTTGGCATCATTTTAAGTCTGGTAATTTTTATCTTTCTTTAATTCTCCAAAATTTATCTCAGTACTTATTTAAATATTTTCTTTATTTTTTTTTTTCTTTTCTGCTGCATTTGGGCAGAAGTCATTAATTTGTTTGTTTGTTTGTTTTTCCCAACTCATTTATTCATTTTACAGCTATATTCATCTTAGTCTCCATTTATTGTATTCTTTATTTCAACAATTTTCACTTAGTTTATATTCACAATATAGTATCTTTTCTTTGTATATGTATATCATTATTTTATCATATACTTTTAAGCTATTTTTAAAAATATTTTACTTATTTATTTGACAGTGAGAGATCACAAGTAGGCAGAGAGGCGAGCAGAGAGAGAGGAAGGGAAGCAGGCTACCTGCTGAGCAGAAAGTCCGATGTGGGGCTTGATTCCAGGACCCTGAGATCACGACCTGAACCGAAGGCAGCGGCTTAACCCACTGAGCCACCCAGGCGCCCCATTCAAGCTATTTTTTAAAAGTACAGTCATTCCATTTTTTTTAAAGATTTTCTTTATTTATTTATTTGACAGAGAGAGATCACAAGTAGATGGAGGGCAGGCAGAGAGAGAGAGAGAGAGAGAGAGAGAGAGAGAGAGAGGGAAGCTGACTCCCTGCTGAGCAGAGAGCCTGATGCAGGACTTGATCCCAGGACCCTGAGATCATGACCTGAGCTGAAGGCAGTGGCTTAATCCACTGCGCCACCTAGGCGCCCCTAAGCTATTTTTTTAATTCATGTTCCAATAACACTTGGATTGCCATATAAAGTTAACCACATCATCTTTTTTAGGTAAGTAATTGTACTTTTTATATGCATAGTTATTTTGGTCCATGAGTTCAGCTCCTCTTCGGATCATCAAATCTCTGTAAAGTCTGGGTATGCTAGGATTTTCTAAGCAACAATAAAATACATTGAAACCTCGTAGCTTAATTATAATAATGTTTTCTTTCTCAATCATTCACAATAGTATTACATTCTGAGTAGCTTCCTTCTATTTTGCAGCTATAGTGTTTGGAAAAACTTGAATTGTGATATCACTGTGATAATGTGAATTAGTCAGGGTTTTTCAGAGAATCGGGAAGAGAAAAAAAGGAAGATATTCTCCAGGGCCAACTCTAGAAGTGACTATTAAAACATCTGTCCAATTCAATTGAACAAAACTCAGAAATGCCATCTCCAGTGAAATACAAAGAAGATTATATATAGTTCTGGGCACACACATCTCATTTGACCCAATGATGTACATCAATGAAAGACTGAAGGCCAATCACCACTCCATGGGAGAATTTAAAAATAAATTTACTAATGAGGCCAAGAATTCAGAATCACAAATACTTCAAAACTAATAATAACTGCCTTCACTTGATGTTATTCTATAAGATAAATCCTACGATCAAGTTTCAATTTTAAATTCTTACAATTTTAAATTCTTAAATCCTTATGAAGAAGCATCATTTGGAGGGAGCAGTTTTCATAATTTATCATCCATCAGCCTTTTTTTTAAAGATTTTATTTATTTATTGGACACAGAGAGAGATAAAGAGAGAGAGAGAGAGATCACAAGTAAGCAGAGAGGCAGGGAAGCAGGCTTCCTTTTGAGCAGAGCCCGATGTGGGGCTGGATCCCAGGACCCAGAGACCATGACTTGAGATGAAGGCAGAGGCTTAACCCACCACCCACGTGATGAGAGAGCCACTCAGGTGCCCCTCATCCATCAGTCTTAATTGATTGGAGGAAAACTTGTGGAGGAATAATGCCTTAGGGAGCTAATCTCTCTAAAGAATTTTCAAGTCTTTACCCCTTCAAGGTTTTTGTACAGTTCTGATAGCCTCTAAACATCCAGCTGATTTCTACAGTGACAGGCCTGTTAAAACCTGTCTTCAAACCAGGAATAGAGCTTGAAACATACCAGTCAAGAGCAACTTTGAGTCTTTTAAGGAATTTATCATCATTTCTTTGTTTTTGGTTCATATCTGAAATAGTTCCATATTACACTTGCATAATTTCTCCAGAGCTGACTTTGAAGGAGGCATTCAGTTCCAGCTAGTTCCATATTTTGGCAAGAACTATAATTCTATATATATATATATATATTTTTTAAAAAAAAACATATTTTAGGGCGCCTGGGTGGCTCAGTGGGTTAAAATCTCTGCCTTTGGCTCAGGTCATGATTCCAGGTTCCTGGGATTGAGTCCCACAGTGGGCTCTCTTCTCAGCAGGGAGCCTGCTTCCATTCCTCTCTCTCTGGCTGCCTCTCTGCCTTCCTGGGATCTCTGTCAAGTAAATAAATAAAATTTTTTAAAAAACATATTTTATACCAGTTATTCATGTTTATTAACTAAGATATCACAATACAAATAATACAAACAGTTGCTCTTTATTAATACCTTCAACCAAGATCAAAAAATATGTCATATTTTCTCCAAAAATTTTATATCATCTGATAGGTCAGATATATATAAAATTACATTTAAAGTTTTAAAAATATCATCAAATATTTTCATTTAAATGCAAATTTGAAAAAAAATCTACTTTTCCAAACACGACTTTTTATCCTATTTTTTTTGAATTTTGTCGACAACTGATAAAATGTTTAGCGAGACTATAAATGTTAGATCGAAAAAAATGATTAATACATGTAGGTTCAAATTATTATGTTCCATTAAAAATGATTTAGTCTTTGATGAACATCTGTTTGGTAATATGTTGTATCCAGATATAGTAAATTAATGATATATATAAAATTATAGGGAAATGACACCTTCCGTTCCATTATGAGTAGAGCTTTTAAAATGCTATTTGTCACAACCTGTCATCTTGTCATTATGTAGCATTATGTAACATTTAAAAAATGTATACTCTTCACTTCAAAGTCTTTTAGAAATTTAAAATATGACTTTCTATGGTTTGTGTTTCCATATTCCTTTATTGCCAGTTTGAACAAATCCACATGCTTGGATTCAAAAGTAATAAATTCCTCTTATTTGGAAAAATGATGTTTATTTTTGTTCTCTCACCCTTCGCAGGTGGTTTCATTTTAGCACACTTCAGAGTTATAATTTCATGCTTATTAAAAACATTTATTATGATCTACATAGATGAATGAAACTTTTATTTTATTAAATTATTTGACAAAAAATCTGTTATTTTTAAAAATGTATTTCCTTTGAAGGGTTAATTTAGAACGTTCAGAGAGGATCTAGGAGTGTGGTATTATGCAGTTTTTAAGTAGGTATGAAATGGTTATTTATATGATTGTTTCTTTAAGGCTTATGTATATTGTCCATTATATGCTATAAAATATTTTGAAAGTAAATTTAAGGTATGTTTTACATAGTTTATATTTTGGAAAAAATTATTGAAATGACTTATGAAATTCAGTATACTCTCAACATTAATTTATTCTGAAATTTACCAATTGTCTATTGAACCTATTATATGGCAGATATTACTTCAGACTACACTGGTAAATGAAATACTTGGCTGTGTAGAACTTTTATTTTCATGGGTGAGACAATTAAAAGCTATAAACCTTAATAAAATTTGCATAGTGCATTCAAAATTGATGAGTATAATGAGGAAAAAGAAAAATTCGATCAGGGTGAGAAAAATCAAGGTTGCTAAGCAGGGGATGGGGAGTTAAAATTTTTAATAGGAAGATCAGGGTAGTTACAATGAAGCTGACAATTGAACAAAGGTATGGAAAGGTGATGAATTTGCCCAGAACTATCAGCAATAAGGTCACTCCAGACAAAGGAATTGGCTATCTTGAAGGCCATAAGGTTGGATCATGCCTGGCATATCTGAGGAATAGCAAGGAGGCCACTGTGAGTGACTGAAGAGTAGCAGGGAAAGAGGTCACAGAGGTTAAATGAGTGGCTAGATCATGTAAAAGCTTAGAAGTCATTGTAAAACTCTGGCTTTTATATTTGGAATCTTACTGTGTGATGGAATTTCTGCTAATAACTGAGAGTTCAAATGTCCATAAAATTTCAAGGATTCTTATTCTAGTAAGACAGAATAAAGAAAAAGTTCATATTTTCACATGGTGTAACAAATGCTCGGAGATCCAAGTGTAGGAAGCTATGGGAGCACAGAAGAAGGCACTAAAATCTCACCAATATATTTGGTGACTGTGACTATATATAAATTTGTATTTTCTAGATTTTTTTATAGTCATGGAATCACACAGTATATACTATTCATTGCCTGGCTTTTCTTTTCTCAGCATCATTATTTTGAGAATCTCCAACTGTAAATAGTTCATTTTGATGTTGAATACTAATCTCTTTAATGAATAGATCATAATTTGTCTTTGCTCTATTGATGGACATTGATGAACATTTCCATTGTTTTCAATTCTTAAAAATAAAGCTGCTATGAAATTCATATACAAGTCCTTGTATGAACATAGGGTTTGTTTCTCTTGGTTAAATGCCTAGAAGTAAAATGGCTATTTGTGTAACTGCAACATATTTTGCATTTAAAAAAATTTTCAGACTATTTTCCAAAGTGGTTGTATCATGATATATGCCAACAACAGTTTAGATTTTTTGTTGCTTCTCAATCTAGCTCAGACGAAGTACAATTAGCCTTTATAATTTTAGCCATTCTAATAGATATGTAAGCATGTCTCATTATGATTTTAATTTGTATTTCTTTAATGTCTAAATGTTGAGAAATTTGTCATGTGCTTATAAGCCATCCATATCCTTTTGGTGACATGTCTCTTCCATTATTTCCTTCACCTTAAAATTGGATACTCTGTTTGGTTATTAGTAAGGTTTTTTATTTTTATTCATTTTTTAATAATCAGAGTAGATGTCCATTATCAGATATATAATTTGCAAATCCCTTCTCCATCTTTACGGTTTCTCAATGGAGCTTTGATAGCTGTGTCTTTCAAGAAATATGCTACTTCTTTCCTGGTACACGGAGGTATGACTAGAACATTATCAATGTTGACCTTTGCAAAGAAAATCATGGCTTAAGATATATGTAGTCTGCAGTTGTTGGGAGTGTTCACCATCCTTGCCTCTAACTCATCTCTCACTGCCCACACATTCAGATATAGGGGAATATTGATTGACAAAATATTAATTGCCAAATAACACTAGTTGGAGAATAAGAAAAATGCAGGCACCTGATTATAAAATATTACTTAAATAAAATATGTTTTTATAAGTGCTATTGGAAGTAAATTCCTCAATACTTTAATCACACAGAATGATAAAATCCTAGATTTTTTTTTCTTGTATTTACTAAGAAAATGATCATGCCTCAAGTATATTAAAATGGAGTAGGGAAAATTAAAAATTGTTTTAAGTTGATTTGCGTGTGTTGTGCGTATGTGAGAGAGAAAGTGAGAGAGAAATAGAAAGAGAGAAAAAGAGAAAGGGAAAGACAGAGAGGTGGCTGCAGTGAATTATGAGTTGCAGGATAGATTTTAAAGTTTTGTCATTTGTTTCTACATTTCCTTTTCCTTAGTTTCAAGAGAAAAATCAGTAATATCTCAGATGCCTGCTGGTAACATCAGCAGAAAGAGTTAGAGGTTCCCAGAAAATTAAAGATGAGATATAGTTTTCCTGACATAAGAAAAGTCATTTTTTGTCCCCAGCTATTTTCAATGATCTATACCCCACCTGTGTACTTGCCCAAGCACACTTCTTCCAAAATTTCCTGGGAGGCTCTTACAAAGAAATGCAAAAACCTCACTAGTTAAGGATTTTGAGGGAACAAGGCAATGGGAAAACTAACAGTCACCACCAGACCAGGAAATAGCCTAAGCTATTGAGAAAATAAATCAGTGGTAAAACTCCTAGTGCTATTTCAAAAGTAATCAAGGCCTTGCATTCCTTGTCCCAGAAAATGAGTCCAAGACCCCATCTAGTTTATATCTGCTCTTGAAGCCTGCAGAGTCCCTTTCCCTTGTCCAACAGTTACCTCTGCTTTATTCTAACGTTGAAGTTTCTGCCCTCGGTGGAATACAAGCTTCATTCAGGTGAACATGCAATACATATTGCACAAATACATATGTGGATGTGCATGCATCCACAACCTTATGACCAACCATACATGGGATAATAAAACTCTCCCTTCTGAGTATTCATCTTAAATACTAAATAAAAATCTCTCTCCTGTTCAAACAGTCAAGGCTTTGGAACTTATTCCCTGTGATCTCCTTGTATGTTGTAAACAAAGATTCCTTTGTTTGACAACTCCACCTGTTTCTGTGATTCACCAAAGACTGACCTCAGTTAGTTCCGTTACTGTAATGGATTTCACTACTCTGATTCTACCTCTGCAAGTCTCCAAATTTAACTATTTTTTTCTCCCAATTCCGCATGTTCTTGGCTTTAAACTGCAACTCTGAAGAGATGCTTTGCTTGTTTTAAAAAAAACCAAGAAAAGGGAGTAGTAGTCAACATTGTTTTTGAACTTCCTGCCCTAAGGGGCTCTCCTGTTGTTTCTCTTTGACTTCCTGGACTGAAACGACAGAAATTTGGCAATACATCACTCCCCAATCCAGATTACTGACAGAACAGTTTAGACTCTTAGAAAAATATTAGTTTAAAAGATCACATGATTAAATACTTAAGCATGTAGGGTAATATAGTGGTTTACAAGAAATATATTTTGGTCATCTGAATATTTGGTTTTCAACCATGGCTACTGACTCACAGCTCCTAAAACTCTTGGAATTTCCTGTGATAAGGGTGAGAGAGGTGTGTTTTGTTATGTTAATGAAGTGACCTTCAGACCTCACTCAAGGCAAGGGCTGTTTGCCTGAAGGACCAACCACTTGGTGAAAGCCTTCATAACTTTTTGCCCAACATGCCTCCCCTTCCTCCCAATTCAGGATTATCTGGGGAGGGAAGAGGAGCTGGAGATTAGATCAGCAAATGACAATGATTTAGTCAGTCATGACTATGTCATGAAGCCTCCACAGAAAACCTGAAAGGACTGGGTTCAGAAAGCTTTTAGTTTGTTAAATGTATGAAAAGGCAGGAAGAGTGGCAGACTTACAGAAGGTAATAGAAGCTCTGTGCCCATTCTCCATACCTTGCTCTGTGCACTTCTTTATCTATCTATTGATTTAAATCTTCTATTATATCTTTTAATAAGCTGGCAAACATAAAGTAAGTATTTTTCTGAGTTTTGTGAGTCCCTGTAGCAAATTAAAAGAACGTAAGAAGTAGGCCATTGTGACCTCCAACCTGTAGTTGCTCAGTCACAAGCACAGGTAATAACCTGGGGCCTACAGTGAGACTGGCATCTGAGATGGGGTTGGAGATAGTCTTGGAGGACTGATCCCTTAACTGATGAAATCTTACACTATGTTCAGGTAGATAGTGTCAGATTTAGTTGAATTCTTGGATATCCTGCTGTTGTCTGAAAATTATTTGGCATTGTTGCTATGATGTCCTAAAACCCAAAAAGATATAGCTACCTCAAAATAAGAATAAGGTTGACAGCTTATATATAATAAGTGAGTATATCAGGGATTTAAAATATACCCAATAAATAATGTAAGGAATTAAGGAAAGATTTTGAAATAAAAACAAGAATAAGAACCTAGTGGTACTAATAGATTAAATATATGTAATCTAGTTGATTTAAGAATACAATGGATAGAATACGTAATGGATTCAATAGAGATAAGAAGTCACTTAAGGATATAGTCATCTGGATACCAGCAAAGCATTAAAATTATCAATATAAAAGAGGTGTAGGATGTAGGTGATACGTGTGGAACAAAAGCTAGAGAAAAAATTAGATTTCCTTACTACTCATAGCCTATTGACAAGTCCTTGAAGTTCCTCTGGGGACTCAGCTGCTTCCATGTGGACACATCTACTCAGGGCAAAAAGCATTCTTAGTCCACCCCCCCAGGATACTGAAAATCTACTTTCACATGTAAAAATTACTTTGGAAACTTCTTTATCTCTATTCCCCACCCCTGCCCTCAAGATACACATTGGCAATCATCTCCCAAGCATATACCCACTGATACACATCAGAAGAGTCTCTTCCCTGAGTTTTTACTAAATAGTAATAAATGACCTTTCCCTAACAATAGCTAGCCCCCTCAAGGTCCTGGAAACCTTGTTTATAAAATACCTTGGAGGCTTGTGCTATCCCTAACCTCCTCCCAAATTGAAAGTATATAATCAGCCACTCTTCATGACCCTCTCTCTCTACTCCAAATAAATGAATAAATATTTTTTAAATAAAATAAAATAAATGACTTTTTTTTAAATGAAAGAAGAAAAAGGAAAGAAATATTTGAATATTAATGTACATCTATTTCTCAAGCATAAAATAGTCAAGACACTGGATTAAAACTTACATACAAAAAAAGAAAGAAAATATTCATAACTATAGTTGACTCTATGAATCCCAAACTAGGGCATACATACCAAAGACAAAAAAAAAAAAATCATAAGTGTTAGAGAGAAAAAAAATAATTCATTAATAAAGAAACAAGAATCCGACTGACAGAAATTTTTTAAATAACATCAGATATAAAAAAGAATGAAGTAATAGCTTTATTATTTTGAAAAAAAAATAATCACAAATGTCAACATTTAGATCCTTATAAAATGTCATTGGAATAGGAAGGCATAATAAAAAAAAATATTTTCAGGAATACAGACCACAGATAATTTGCCTTAATTTGTGTAGGCAGCACTTAAATACTAATATTTTAACAGTTAAAATGTACTCTATGACCTATGGGGTGGGGTAAAAGAGGATGACCAAGTCATCTTGAAATAATTCAGTTTTATGAAAAAAGTAAAAAAGTAAAAAGATCGAAAAAAAGACTTGAAGAAAAGAGAGATAAAACATATGCATAATAAAAATAAATAAATAAATAAACAACTGGAGTGCCTGGGTGACTTAGTCGGTTCAAGTTGTCTGCCTTCAGCTCAGGTGATGATCCCAGGGTCCTGGTATTGAGCCCTGCATCAGGCTCCCTGCTCAGTGGAGAGTCTGCTTCTCCCTTCCATTGAGAAAAATAATTTGACTTATTTATTTGAGAGAGATAATCTTTAAATTTTACTTATTTATTTGAGAGAGAGTGAGAAAAGAAAAACATGCACACAGGAGGGGGAATAACAGAGGGAGAGGGAGAAGCACCCCACTGAGCAGGGAACCCCCTGCGGGGCTCTATCCCAGGACCCGGGTATTATGACCTGAGCTATAGGTAGACACTTAACTGACTGAGCCACTCAGGTACCCCAATGAATACAATCTTTAAAAATAATAATAATAATAATAAGTAATATTTCATATAGTATGATTTTTTTTAATGTAAGACTTGGTATAAAAACAGGATGACATACTTGTCTAATAATAGCAAAAGACTTTGATAAGTTTAGATGCAGTAGTACATAAAAATTTTAACTTCTTTCATTAACTGATAATTTAATTAGATTAAATTAAGAGACATCAAAATTTAGAGAATCTAATAGTCCTGATCTATTAATAAATGTAGCCATCCTGACCCCAAAACAATAGTCTTCAGTAAGTATATAAGCATAAGTTGAACATTTACACAAACAGGCCATTATTTAGGCCAGAAGTATATGCCAATAAATTCCTAGAGTTAAATATCAGGCTATATTTTCCAAGAATAAGGCAATAAAATTAGAAAACAATGACCAAAATATTAAATTCATATAATTGGAAGTTAACTTCATACCTAAAAAGAAATAATACAGCTAATTCAGAAATATTTAGAATTACAGTACTTTGGTAATATCAACTCTCAAAATGAGTAACGGACAGGTGGGGCTAGGGAGGAAGAGATCCATAGGGAACTTTGTGAACAGGCTCTCAGAAATCCCCAAAATGTGGTGTGGGAAAACCAGAGTAAAGAGATAAATTGGACCACCCTATCCCAGGGAAGAGCACCCTGATCTAGGCATGTGGGATGGAGGACCACCCTGCCCTAGGTGTATGGAGAGGGTCATGTGGGGTGGGTGTCTCTATGATAAACACCTGTAACCAAAAAAGAATAATCAGACCCTCAAAAGGAGGTAAGCCATTGCAGGAGTTATTGATAGAGATGTTAAAAAGGATTAAAGTTGCCTGGTTACCTTTTTATAAAAAATAAACCCTGAAGGCACTCATTGTTAACTGTGTGGGGACCCCTCTTAGTTGTGAGAGCTTTTTCTATATATTCACTTGATAAACTTCTGTCACTTCCTCACTCTCCATTGCCCACGAGATTCCTTCTTTGACTCCAAGAGACAAGAACCTAGCTCTCCCACATCATTCCCTAGAGTTAAGTATCAGGCTATATTTTCCAATGATAAGGCAATAAAACTAGAATAGAATGACCAAAATATTAAGTCCATGTAACTGGAAGTTAACTTTATACCTAAAAAGAAATACAGCTAATTCAGAAATATTTAGAATTACTGTACTACGGTAATATCATTTGTGAAAATAAGTGACAATAATTAAAGGTATGAAAGAAATCTAAAGGTTTAATTGTATTAATTCAAAAGAAAAACAAAACAATACAACAAAAACACCAAAGCATAAAACAACAAAACAAAACAAAAAGAATATAAAGGCAAAACCTAAGAACGACAGCGGTCATAACAAAATATTATAGAAACAAGCAAATTTTTGGAATAGATTAATAAGAAAGATTTGACCAATGAGTACTGGTCAGGAATACTCAGAGATGATGAAGATAAAATAAAATACTAAATGAAATGTATAAAAACTAAATTATAGACCTAAGAGACTGATTAAAAATGCTTCTAGAAAAAGAGTCTCATTTGAAGACAATAAAATTAATAGCACCATAGAGAAAACTGTATTTGTGACATAGGGGATCAATTAGAGATGATAAAGTATTTCCTTAAATATCAAAGATAACAATTAGACTCAGTGGCTCAGTCAGCTAAGCCTCTGCCTTCACCTCAGATCATGATCCCAAGGCCCTGAGACTGAGCTTGACTCCCTGCTTGGTGGGAAACCTGCTTCTTCTTTTCCCTCTCCCTCTGCAGCTTCCCCTGCTTGTGCTTGTTCTCTCTCTCTCTCAATAAATAAAATTTTAAAAGTTAAAAAAATTAAGAAATAAGCATCAAAGATTAATCCATAAGGTAAAAATATTTATTAAAGTGATTAATTAATTTATATTAAAATTAAATATTTCCTTGCAATTAAGTGCAGTGTGGAGAAAAAGTTAATAGACAACTGACATAGGAATGAACAATACTTAAAATATTTAAAACTGACAAGGAATTATTAGATTTAGACTCCATGATGATCTCTATGTATGTGCATATAAAACACCTTAAAATACTTTGTAGGAATGTGCTACAGGAAATTAAAGAGACAAAGAGATAAAGGGGGAAAAAATAGCTCAACTTGAAATGACTAGTTGGCTGCCACTGTGTTTTATTTACATTTTCCACCACTTTTTTGGTCAATGAAATTATTTTACATGTATCTATTATTATCTTGTAGGACATGTTACACTAATATCATTATTAATGAAGTTGAGAATAAGAATATGATGCCTCATTTCATCATAATTGTTAAAAATGATCCCTAAGCTGGTAAATGCAGGAAGCCAGAAACAAACAAATAATAATTAGCACCAGTTCAAAAGCTTGTCCACCTGAAACCTGTAAGAAAATCCAACTAGATCCTGAAAATAATGAGTGATTTGAGGAAACTGGACAGGGATATAGATTTCCAGATGCTTTTTACTTATAATGGCAATAGCAACTTAGACAAGGTAATGGAAAAAAATCTATTAATTGGCAGTAGGAAAATTATTAAAAAAATATAAACCATAAGCCAATGAACTTGGGAAAATTATGAAGAATCTACATAAACATAAAATGAAACAATATATATTTGCCAAGGCACATTCACATTTTAAAAAAATAAGTTGAAAGGGGAACAATATGCCATAATACATATATCAATGTTTTTCATAGAAGTTTAGTATAAAAAATAAACATTTTAAATAATTTATTTGGAAATTGATATCACATATCTGAAAAACTTGGAAGAAGAAATGGATAACCATGACTAAACAAATGTAGCAGAAGCATGATTTACAATAATAGATAAAAGCTATTCAAAAATGCAGTGAATATTGGCCAAAGCTTAGAAAAATCGATAAAATATAAAATGTAAAATGAATTCATGAATGAAAAACAGAATCCCATTAAATATAATTTGGAAAGAACTAATATATATATATTTTTTTGCCTGAATCTGCTCTGCCTTTCATTAGGTGGGACACTGACCAAGCCCACTCAGCTCCTCTCTCATGCCCAGTAGTAGAAAAGTCAGGGACATTAATTACTTCTGGGATGAATTTTAACCACTGTGGATAGGATGCAGAAGCCAGTGGGTTAAACAGATTCTTTCTTGTTTCAGGAAAATAATTCTGAGATGTATTCTGTGCATTAGGATTGATGCTCAGTTGTCCACAATCATAATCCACTCAGTCTGAACTCATATATGTTTCTCCTGGACCACTTAGCTCTTCTCATTCTCTCCTCTTCCACGTGATCAAATCCCAAAATAATTATTTAGGTTGTGTATGCAAGTCCTGATTTTGAAGGGAAACTCAGTTACAGAAAGAGATGAAAATAAAGATACAGGGAAAAAAATGGTGCACTTGGGTGACTCAATTAGATAAGCATCTGACTCTTGATTTCAGCTCAGGTTGTTATCTCAGGGCGATGAGATGAAGCCCCTTTAGGCTCTGTGCTGGGCAAGGAGGTTGCTTAAGATTCTCTCTTCTTATCCCTTTCCTTCCACCCCTCACCTCCCATGCTGTCTTTCTCTTAAATAATAAGCACTGCTGAACTATCTTAGATTCTGTACCTTCCCTCCAGCCATGAACCTATCACTGTCTTTAACTCTTGAAAACTTCATTAGACAAATTAATGTGATGAAGGAAGCAATATGAGAAAGCCTATTAATCTGATGAGCATGGAACTGAACAAACCCTATAGATACTTTCCCTTTGATTTCTAGCCTATCAATACCTACAGTGAGTCACATACACTCAAGATTATTGTTTTTATTGTATACTTCATATATTCATTAATTTTTGACTCATTATCATTTTGTTGAAGTGTTAAACTATGGTAATAAACAAACTTTTAATTAACTTTTCCTCCTAGGATACAAATATAACTTGCACTTGAGCTTTAGCTAATTTTATGTTCTAAAATTGCCAAAACACAATGATCAAGGTTTCTAGATTATTTACTGTATTTTCTACTATATAATATTGTTCTATCTCTTCTGTATAAAGAAAATGAATGCTTGGGGCTCTTGGGTGGCTCAGTGCGTTAAAGCCTCTGTCTTCTGCTCAGGTCATGATCCCAGAGTCCTGGGATAGAGCCCCACATCAGGCTCTCTGCTCAGCAGGGACCCTGCTTCCCTTCCTTTCTCTCTGCCTGCCTCTCTGTCTACTTGTGCTGTCTGTCAAATAAATAAATAAAATTTTTAAAAAAAGCAAATGAATGCTTGACAACTAAATAAATGCTTTTCTGAATAAATTAAATATGACAATAGCATTTTATTTTATCATGCTTTACATATTAAACTATAATATTATATCACTAGTCTACAAATAATCTACTCACATAGTGATTTGGAAGCTTTTAGCAAAAGAATTCTTCCTCCTGATTGTAGTATAAAAGCCACAGAAATATACAGAAGACTCCCAGGATAAAAAGTTAAATCCAGTTATCCGTGATGCCTTGAGTAGGACCTGACCTATGTATGTCCTGGGATGCACTAGTAACTGTTACATGTGATAGGATTATATTTAATATATACAGTTTCATTTACTTCACAAAGGAGATATAAATTTGAGAATAAAATATTTGATGAATCTATAAAGTCTATATCTATTTGTAACCAATGTGGTAGAATTAAGATGTTAATTTGAAAAAAAATTTCATTGAACACATACACATATTCAATTGTTTTTATATATATAAACAGCATTATTTATTTATGTAAATAAATGCATTGTCAGTAAAATCCATTTACTTATCAATCATAAGGGTAATTTTAAGTACTAAGAATAAGAAATATGTGAAAAGATAAGTGTTCAAGAGTGCAGTTTGTGGTAATTAATACAATATGATAGGCTCATAAAAAAGATATATTACTTGAACTTAAAAGCTTCTATAATTAAGCAATGACCACTTGAAATTTGTAATTAGTCTTGCTGCAGTTTTTCCTTGCACTTATTGCCCTTCCCCAGAAGTTCATTAAGAATTTCTGTGAATGTCCTTATGTTTAATCTCATTCATAGATTCCACTGCTGCTCACAAAACAAAGCCAAAAAGAGAGGTGACTCTATGTGGCACTCCATCCACAAGCAATACATTCATAAATAATTAAAAAGCTCTCTACTTCATTTGTTACCCATTCAGCTGATAATTTAAATGAGTAACTGAGGCCATTTTATCAGCACTTTTAATAAAATGCGACTCAGAAACTTCACAGTGTTATTTAAGAAGAAATGCTCATGTGTTAAGGTTTTTATTTATTTTAAATCAACAAAATAATTTTCAAATATTAAAAGCAAATGTCTCCTGTTCCTCCAAGTTTCCTTGCTACATCAAAGTTATAAATAAATACATTACAATCGTATTTTGAGTAGTAGATAAAAACAAATGTTTTGAGGGGCGCCTGGGTGGCTCAGTGGGTTAAGCCACTGCCTTCGGCTCAGGTCATGATCTCAGGGTCCTGGGATCGAGTCCCGCATCAGGCTCTCTGCTCCACAGGGAGCCTGCTTCCTCCTCTCTCTCTCTGCCTGCCTCTCTGCCTACTTGTGATCTCTCTCTGTCAAATAAAAAAATAAAATCTTTAAAAAAAACAAATGTTTTGAAACTGTCTGTGGGTTGAGTGTCTGGGTTAACTTGTATAAATATCTGATCTCAATGTATTTAGACTTTATTAGATGGTTGTTTCTAGACTATTTAAAAATACATGCTCAGAGGAGTCAAGATGGCGGAGAAGTAGCAAGCTGAGACGGCTTCAGCTAGCCGGAGATCAGCTAGATAGCTTATCTAAAGATTGCAAACACCTGAAAATCCATCGGCAGATCGAAGAGAAGAAGAACAGCAATTCTGGAAACAGAAAAACAACCACTTTCTGAAAGGTAGGACCGGCGGAGAAGTGAATCCAAAGCGATGGGAAGATAGACCCCGGGGGGAGGGGCCGGCTCCCGGCAAGCAGCAGAGCAACCGCGCACAAAATCAGGACTTTTAAAAGTTTGTTCCACTGAGGGACATCGCTTCAGAGGCTAAACAGGGGCGAAGCCCACGCGGGATTAGCGTGGCCTCAGGTCCCGCAGGGTCACAGAAGGATCGGGGGTGTCTGAGTGTCACAGAGCTTGCGGGTATTGGAATGGGAAAGCCGGCTGCAGAGACAGAGCCGACAGTAAGCTCACAGCTCGGTGTTACCTTGAACCAGTCGCAGGCTCGGTGAGCTCGGAGCGCGGCTGGAGGTCGGGCAGACGGGAGTGACTGGGCACTGTTCTCTGAGGGCGCACTGAGGAGTGGGGCCCTGGGCTCTCGGCTCCTCCAGGCCAGAGACCAGGAGGCCGCCATTTGTATTCCCGTCCTCCGGAACTCTACAGAAAGCGCTCAGGGAACAAAAGCTCCTGAAAGCAAACCCGAGCGGATTACTCAACCCGGCCACGGGTAAGGGCGGTGTAATTCCGCCTGGGGCAAAGACACTTGAGAATCACTACAACAGGCCCCTCCCCCAGAAGATCAACAAGAAATCCAGCCGAGACCAAGTTCACCTACCAAGGAGTGCGGTTTCAATACCAAGGAGAGCAGCAGAATTCCAGAGGAGGAGAAAGCCAAGCACGGAACTCATGGCTTTTTTCCTGTGATTTTTTTTAGTCTTGCAGTTAATTTAATTTTTTCTTTTTCATTTTTTGTTTTGTTTTTTTTTCTGTTTTTTTTTTTTTTTCTTCTCGCCTTTGGGTAAATTTTTTTTTTAACTGTTACCTTTTTCTTTTTTAACGATTTTTTACTAGTTTATCTAATATTTTTCTTTTTTACATTTTTCTCAGGTGTTTTCTTTTTTTAAAAAATTTTTTTTTCTTTTCTTTGTTCTTTTTTTTTCCCTTTCTTCCTTTTTGAACCTCTTTTTATCCCCTTTCTCCCCATTCACGATTTTGGATCTCTTCTAATTTGGTTAAAGCATATTTTCCTGGGGTTGTTGCCACTCTTTTAGTATTTTACTTGCCCTTTCATTTACTCTTATCTGGCCAAAATGACAAGACGTAAAAATTCAACACAAAAAAAAAGAACAAGAGGCAGTACCGAAGGCTAGGGAACTAATCAATACAGACATTGGTAATATGTCAGATCTAGAGTTCAGAATGACAATTCTCAAGGCTCTAGCCGGGCTCGAAAAAGGCATGGAAGATATTAGAGAAACCCTCTCGAGAGATATAAAAGCTCTTTCTGGAGAAATAAAAGAACTAAAATCTAACCAAGTTGAAATCAAAAAAGCTATTAATGAGGTGCAATCAAAAATGGAGGCTCTAACTGCTAGGATAAATGAGGCAGAAGAAAGAATTAGTAATATAGAAGACCAAATGACAGAGAATAAAGAAGCTGAGCAAAAGAGGGACAAACAGCTACTGGACCACGAGGGGAGAATTCGAGAGATAAGTGACACCATAAGACGAAACAACATTAGAATAATTGGGATTCCAGAAGAAGAAGAAAGAGAGAGGGGAGCAGAAGGTATACTGGAGAGAATTATTGGGGAGAATTTCCCCAATATGGCAAAGGGAACGAGCATCAAAATTCAGGAGGTTCAGAGAATGCCCCTCAAAATCAATAAGAATAGGCCCACACCCCGTCACCTAATAGTAAAATTTACAAGTCTCAGTGACAAAGAGAAAATTCTGAAAGCAGCCCGGGAAAAGAAGTCTGTAACATACAATGGTAAAAATATTAGATTGGCAGCTGACTTATCCACAGAGACCTGGCAGGCCAGAAAGAGCTGGCATGATATTTTTAGAGCACTAAACGAGAAAAACATGCAGCCCAGAATACTATATCCAGCTAGGCTATCATTGAAAATAGAAGGAGAGATTAAAAGCTTCCAGGACAAACAACAACTGAAAGAATTTGCAAATACCAAACCAGCTCTACAGGAAATATTGAAAGGGGTCTTCTAAGCAAAGAGAGAGCCTACAAGTGGTAGATCAGAAAGGAACAGAGACCATATACAGTAACAGTCACCTTACAGGCAATACAATGGCACTAAATTCATATCTCTCAATAGTTACCCTGAATGTGAATGGGCTAAATGCCCCTGTCAAAAGACACAGGGTATAAGAATGGATAAAAAAACAAAACCCATCTATATGTTGCCTCCAAAAAACTCATTTTAAGCCCGAAGACACCTCCAGATTTAAAGTGAGGGGGTGGAAAAGAATTTACCATGCTAATGGACATCAGAAGAAAGCAGGAGTGGCAATCCTTATATCAGATCAATTAGATTTTAAGCCAAAGACTATAATAAGAGATGAGGAAGGACACTATATCATACTCAAAGGGTCTGTCCAACAAGAAGATTTAACAATTTTAAATATCTATGCCCCCAACGTGGGAGCAGCCAACTATATAAACCAATTAATAACAAAATCAAAGAAACACATCAACAATAATACAATAATAGTAGGGGACTTTAACACTCCCCTCACTGAAATGGACAGATCATCCAAGCAAAAGATCAGCAAGGAAATAAAGGCCTTAAACGACACACTGGACCAGATGGACATCACAGATATATTCAGAACATTTCATCCCAAAGCAACAGAATACACATTCTTCTCTAGTGCACATGGAACATTCTCCAGAATAGATCACATCCTCGGTCCTAAATCAGGACTCAACCGGTATCAAAAGATTGGGATCATTCCCTGCATATTTTCAGACCACAATGCTCTAAAGCTAGAACTCAACCACAAAAGGAAGTTTGGAAAGAACCCAAATACATGGAGACTAAACAGCATCCTTCTAAAGAATGAATGGGTCAACCGGGAAATTAAAGAAGAATTGAAAAAAATCATGGAAACAAATGATAATGAAAATACAACGGTTCAAAATCTGTGGGACACAACAAAGGCAGTCCTGAGAGGAAAATATATAGCGGTACAAGCCTTTCTCAAGAAACAAGAAAGGTCTCAGGTACACAACCTAACACTACACCTAAAGGAGTTGGAGAAAGAACAAGAAAGAAACCCTAAGCCCAGCAGGAGAAGAGAAATCATAAAGATCAGAGCAGAAATCAATGAAATAGAAACCAAAAAAACAATAGAACAAATCAACGAAAGTAGGAGCTGGTTCTTTGAAAGAATTAATAAAATTGATAAACCCCTGGCCCGACTTATCAAAAAGAAAAGAGAAAGGACCCAAATAAATAAAATCATGAATGAAAGAGGAGAGATCACAACGAACACCAAAGAAATACAAACTATTATAAGAACATACTATGAGCAACTCTACGGCAATAAATTTGACAATCTGGAAGAAATGGATGCATTCCTAGAAACATATAAACTACCACAACTGAACCAGGAAGAAATAGAAAGCCTGAACAGACCCATAACCAGTAAGGAGATTGAAACAGTCATTAAAAATCTCCAAACAAACAAAAGCCCAGGGCCAGATGGCTTCCCGGGGGAATTCTACCAAACATTTAAAGAAGAACTAATTCCTATTCTCCTGAAACTGTTCCAAAAAATAGAAATGGAAGGAAAACTTCCAAACTCATTTTATGAGGCCAGCATCACCTTGATCCCTAAACCAGACAAGGATCCCATCAAAAAAGTGAGCTATAGACCGATATCCTTGATGAACACAGATGCGAAAATACTCAACAAAATACTAGCCAATAGGATTCAACAGTACATTAAAAAGATTATTCACCACGACCAAGTGGGATTTATTCCAGGGCTGCAAGGTTGGTTCAACATCCGCAAATCAGTCAATGTGATACAACACATCAATAAAAGAAAGAACAAGAACCATATGATACTCTCAATAGATGCTGAAAAAGCATTTGACAAAGTACAGCATCCCTTCCTGATCAAAACTCTTCAAAGTGTAGGGATAGAGGGCACATACCTCAATATCATCAAAGCCATCTATGAAAAACCCACCGCAAATATCATTCTCAATGGAGAAAAACTGAAAGCTTTTCCACTAAGGTCAGGAACATGGCAGGGATGTCCATTATCACCACTGCTATTCAATATAGTACTAGAGGTCCTAGCCTCAGCAATCAGACAACAAAAGGAAATTAAAGGCATCCAAATCGGCAAAGAAGAAGTCAAATTATCACTCTTCGCAGATGATATGATACTATATGTGGAAAATCCAAAAGACTCCACTCCAAAACTGCTAGAACTTATACAGGAATTCAGTAAAGTGTCAGGATAAAATCAATGCACAGAAATCAGTTGCATTTCTCTACACCAACAGCAAGACAGAAGAAAGAGAAATTAAGGAGTCAATCCCATTTACAATTGCATCCAAAACCATAAGATACCTAGGAATAAACCTAACCAAAGAGACACAGAATCTATACTCAGAAAACTATAAAGTACTCATGAAAGAAATTGAGGAAGACACAAAGAAATGGAAAAATGTTCCATGCTCCTGGATTGGAAGAATCAATATTGTGAAAATGTCTATGTTACCTAAAGCAATCTACACATTTAATGCAATTCCTATCAAAGTACCATCCATCTTTTTCAAAGAAATGGAACAAATAATGCTAAAATTTATATGGAACCAGAAAAGACCTCAAATAGCCAAAGGGATATTGAAAAAGAAAGCCAACGTTGGTGGCATCACAATTCCGGACTTCAAGCTCTATTACAAAGCTGTCATCATCAAGACAGCATGGTACTGGCACAAAAACAGACACATAGATCAATGGAACAGAATAGAGAGCCCAGAAATAGACCCTCAAATCTATGGTCAACTAATCTTCGACAAAGCAGGAAAGAATGTCCAATGGAAAAAAGACAGCCTCTTCAATAAATTGTGCTGGGAAAATTGGACAGCCACATGCAGAAAAATGAAATTGGACCATTTCCTTACACCACACACAAAAATAGACTCAAAATGGATGAAGGACCTCAATGTGCGAAAGGAATCCATCAAAATCCTTGAGGAGAACACAGGCAGCAACCTCTTCGACCTCTGCCACAGCAACATCTTCCTAGGAACAACGCAAAAGGCAAGGGAAGCAAGGGAAAAAATGAACTATTGGGATTTCATCAAGATCAAAAGCTTTTGCACAGCAAAGGAAACAGTTAACAAAATCAAAAGACAACTGACAGAATGGGAGAAGATATTTGCAAACGACATATCAGATAAAGGACTAGTGTCCAGAATCTATAAAGAACTTAGCAAACTCAACACCCAAAGAACAAATAATCCAATCAAGAAATGGGCAGAGGACATGAACAGACATTTCTGCAAAGAAGACATCCAGATGGCCAACAGACACATGAAAAAGTGCTCCATATCACTCGGCATCAGGGAAATACAAATCAAAACCACAATGAGATATCACCTCACACCAGTCAGAATGGCTAAAATAAACAAGTCAGGAAATGACAGATGCTGGCGAGGATGTGGAGAAAGGGGAACCCTCCTACACTGTTGGTGGGAATGCAAGCTGGTGCAGCCACTCTGGAAAACAGCATGGAGGTTCCTCAGAATGTTGAAAATAGAACTGCCCTATGACCCAGCAATTGCACTATTGGGTATTTACCCTAAAGATACAAACGTAGTGATCCAAAGGGGCACATGCACCCGAATGTTTATAGCAGCAATGTCCACAATAGCCAAACTATGGAAAGAACCTAGATGTCCATCCACAGATGAATGGATCAAGAAGATGTGGTATATATACACAATGGAATACTATGCAGCCATCAAAAGAAATGAAATCTTGCCATTTGCGACAACATGGATGGAACTAGAGCGTATCATGCTTAGCGAAATAAGTCAAGCAGAGAAAGACAACTATCATATGATCTCCCTGATATGAGGAAGTGGTGATGCAACATGGAGGCTTAAGTGGGTAGGAGAAGAATAAAAGAAACAAGATGGGATTGGGAGGGAGACAAACCATAAGTGACTCTTAATCTCACAAAACAAACTGAGGGTTGCTGGGGGGGGGTTGGGAGAAGAGGGTGGGATTATAGACATTGGGGAGGGTATGTGCTTTGGTGAGTGCTGTGAAGTGTGTAAACCTGGTGATTCACAGACCTGTACCCCTGGGGATAAAAATATATGTTTATAAAAAATAAAAAAAAAATACATGCTCAGATGACAACATTATTTTATTTATTTTAATAAATAAATTATTTTATTTAATTATGTTTAGATATTTATTTATTAAATTAATGATTTAATATTTAACAATCTAAATTTGAAATATTTTAAATTCTAAAAAATAGTTTTTTAATTAAATCGATATATTTAATATAAATATTTAATAAATTATTTAATCATTATTATAATTATGCAATACATTATGTATTGTGTAATAATTGCATTTTAATAAATAAATAAATGTATTATTTACATTATTTTATTTTACTTTATTTTATTTAGTTGACAAAGAGAGGGAGAACGCAAGCAAAGGGAGCTGCAGGCAGAGGGAGAGGGAGAAGTAGGCTCCCAGCTGAGCAGAAAGTTCAAACTGGGGTTCCATCCCACGACCCTGGGATCACCACCTGAGTCAAAGGCAGATGCTTAACTGACTGAGCCATCCAGATGCCCAAGGCTTTGTATTCTTCGCTTCTAAATATTGATTCTGCTTCATCTCTGGAGTTAGTAAATTGATGCTGAGAATTCATATCAAAGAATTGATAGTAGCTGTTAAGCAGAAACATGTAATTTACGGGAAAAAAAAAGAACAGGATGAAGAGAAAGGCCAAAAGTCAAAAGCATATTAATATAAAATTTAATTAGATAAATAAAGCTGGTATTCCTGAAGGGGGCTAATAAAAGAGCTGCAAAGAGCTGATAGGATTAGGAAAATTGTCCACTCCTGGTCATTTCATAATTTTAAACTATTCCTTATTAATAAATATACTTAGTTCCAGAAACACAACCACATAAGGACATTTCCACCAAGTTTCCTCTAACAGCATTTACAAATTAGACGTTCAAACAATGTAGTTTTTTACATGTTGCATCTGTATCTTAAAGTTTAAACACTTTCTGTGACACATTTTCTAACAATGAAAAAAATATATATATATATATATATACCTTATCCCTAAATGGAAAATAATATATATATATAGAAACCTTATCCCTAAATGAAACCTTTCTTTGTTTATTAGCTTAAATAGGTAAATTAGCAACAACAACAACAAACAGCTAAACTTATAGAGGTAGGAACAATTTACCTTTTAATTCATTGCTATTTTCTAAAAACTCCTATTTTATTTTTTCTCAAGTCTGTCATAATAATTTTCTAAATCTCCTGCCTTATTCAATTTTTTTCTTTTAGTGGAAATCTCTATTTCATATTTATTTTTTCTTCCTCCACTCTTTGCTCTAATAATTCAATGTATTATTAGATTTTCTGTTTTTCTCTTTATCCAGATATATCTTTTCTTTCTTTCTTTCTTTTCTAAATAATTTGATTTGCTGGCATTTTACATCAGTACATGCTTTCTTATGGATGTTAGAAATGTCTGTGGAACTTCTAGAAGAATAAACTTTTTTACCTTTAAGAAGTTTACAGTCTAGAGTGCCTGGGTGGCTCAGTTGGTTAAGTGTCTTCCTTCAGCTTAGGCCATGATGCCAGGGTACTAGGATCCAGTCATGCATCAGCTGCCTGCTCAGCAAGGAGTCTGGTTCTTCCTCTCTCTCTGCCCCTCCCTATCTCTCTCTAATAAATAAATAAAATCATTAAAAAAAAGACTTACTGAAATCTGAGACTGAATTACTAAATTCAGTCTTAATATAAGACAGCTAAACAAAGCAATGATCACAACTGGAAAATTTATTCAGATCATGGTTTAACATTTTTGGTTGACACAGGACCTCTTTCAGTAACAACTTTCCCTAAATATCAATTTCTTTTTAAGGCAAAAAATTTTGACAAGAAATCCAGATCCTTCTCATCATTTTCATATCAATTTAATGTGACATCCTCGGAGTATATAATCAAATATGTAATTATTCTATCTGTTGCCTTGTATATTGCCTGTATCTTTTTCAGACTCAAAGTTCCGTTGAGGTAGAGTTTTTTTGTTCTGTTTTTAAAGCAGAGATTTTTAAAGTGTTTGATATATACAAGATGCTTAATAAGTGTTTACAAAACCTATGTATTTCAGAAGCCTTAAACAGGCTTTAAAATAATGTAGGTGATATTAGTAGTCATATCAAACAATTTGTAGGTTTCAGTCATGTAAATAACTACATTTATCAGAGACAGAGAAACATACAAATGATCTGGGTCCAGTAGGATAATGCTAGCATGTGTTGTAAATTCTCTTATATGACCTTATTCTTGCAAGAATTGGTTATGTGGCAGAAAAAAAGGTATCACTATCTTATACTTTATGATTTAAAGAGATTTATGGAAGTTGTTAATTTCTTACACTACCCCTTTGTTTCAGTGGACCCAATTTCTGTGGTAATGGTGAGAGGAAAGTAGGCAATTTAGGCAGCAGCAAAAATCTCCTACAAGGCACTATAAAATAAGGCTTGTTCTAGATCATGGGTCTGTCCAAAGGGGAATGTTAAGGGGTAGAATGGATGATGGATGCATTGTGGACTTATAACTATAAGATTAATACTGTTATGCCCCAATAATGGGTCTATGATTAAAGGAGTGAGACTGATGTAAAGCGAAGGTCAAGCAAAGCCTTATTTCATGCCAAGCATCAAGAATCTAACCGAACGTTCAGAGCCACACCTCTTATGAGAGAAGGCAACCCTTCACTGTTTCACAGTCTAGCTTTTAAGGGCAAAGGCCATGAAGTCAGGCCTGGCCACGCACAGGTGACCAATGAGATTTTAACACACACAGGAAACTCCACAGTGAGGCTAGGTGACCAATTGAGGTTCAATTTACCCTAGTATAGACATTTGACCCAGCCTATTACACCTTGATTAGGATTGGTGCCAAAACGGTTCCCAAAGGGCAGAGGAGTGGGGGCATACTCCTTAGTATCTAGGGAGACAATATGCAAACACCGCCCCCCCTCCCGCTGGTGCCAAAATGGTTCGCAAAGGGCAGAGGAGTGGGGCATACTCCTTAGTATCTAGGGAGACAATATGCAAACACCGCCCCCCCCTCCCGCTGATTGATGTCTCCACCTGGCCTGACCCACCCTTGTATATGGGCTTTGTTACCTGGAGCTGATTTCCAGGTCTTGTTTTTAAGTGAATCCCCTGGGGGAAGGGGAGCAAGGACAGTTTCAGGGTTAACCTCAATGGAAGCCTCTTGCTAAAATATAAAAATATAAAATAGGTCTTTACATTACAACAACTCAGTAGGGAAAGTCCCTATGTGGTGATAAAAGAAGTGATGTAACTTGCATTGCACATTTTATTTTTAAAACGTGTAAGTTGTATTTTTCCCTGCCATGAGATCATACTTTTTCTTCATCTCTGTCTACTAGTTTAAAACTAGTTAAACAAACTCAACAATTTTTTTAAAAAATATTTTATTTATTTATTAAAGAGCAAAAGCCAGAGAGAGAGAGAGAGAGAGAGAGAGCGCATGAGCAATATGGGGCTTGATCCCAGGACTCTTCAGATCATGATCTGAGCCAAAGGCAGACACTTAACTGACTGAGCAAATGAGACTCCCACAAACTCAACAATTTTATAAAATTTTTATTTGTTGGGGTGCCTGGCTGGATCAGTCAGTAAAATATATAACTCTTGATCTTGGGGTTGTACGTTTGAAATCCACCTTGGGTGTAGAGGTTTTTAAAAATAAAATCTTTAATAAAATTTTTTTTTCATTTTTATATTTAAGCCGTTGTATGGCAGTGTTGATCACTATATTGTACACCTGAAACTAATATTAACCTTATTTTAACTAACTGGAATTTAAATAAAAACTTTAAAAATAAAATAAAAATAATAATCATAAAAATAAAAATGAGGAAAAATTATTTGGCAGGCAATTTTCTTAATTGAATTATTATTTATTATTATCATAGTCTGTGTGTGTCGGTGGGAAGTGGCTGGTATTCCAGTGAGTTCCATATCTGTGTTACACTGAGGTCCATGTCTGTAGTCAGTCTTTTTTTTTCTTTTAATTTATTTTCAGTGATCCAAAATTCATTGTTTATGCACCACACCCAGTGCTTTATGTAATAAATTCCCTCCTTAATACCCACCACTGGGCTCACCCAACCACCTGCCACCCTTCTCTTCAAAACCCTCAGTTTGTTTCTCAGAGTCCACAGTCTCTCATGGTTTGTCTCTCCCTCCGATTTCCCCCAGCACACTTCTCTCCATCTCCCAGTGCCCTCCACGTTATTCCTTATGTATTGAGTCTTATAAAAGCTTTTATTTCTTTCCCTATTCTGATTTGCATATGCTTACCTTAGATGTTAAAATGTTATAAACCCTCCTGCCTGGTCCATTTTCTCTCTCTTCTCTCATGATTTCTCATGCTCTCCCTGCCAACCCCACATGCCTTACAATATCTGGATATGACTAATTTCTTTCTGAGCTACTTTATTCTACTCTGCCATATGGTTGCCCTTCCCTCTTCTGTACCATAACTTCTATCCCCTGCATTTGTGCTTTAACAATACCTAATTCTTTTCACTACATCTGTATCTTTGAGGTCAATACTCAGTAGTGCAATCGCTGGGTCATAGGCTAGCTCTATTTTACTGGAAAGAAGGGCCATATGCACCCCAGTGTTCATAGCAGCAATGTCCACAATAGCCATTCATTTGAAAGAGCCAAGATCCCCTTCAACAGACAAACGGATAAAGAAGATGTGATCTATGGATACAATGGAATATCACTCAGCCATCAGAAAGGATGAATACCCAACTTTTGCATCAACATGGATGGGACTGGAGGAGATTATGTTAAGTGAAATAAGTCAAGCAGAGAAAGTCAATCATCATATGGTTTCACTTATTTGTGGAACCTAAGGAATAGCATGGAGGACATTAGGAGAAGGAAAGGAAAAATGAAGTGGGGGCATTGGAGGGGGAAATGAAACATGAAAAACTATGGACTCCAAGAAACAAATTGAGGGTTTTAAAGATGAGAAGGATGTGGGGATGTGTGAGACTGGTGATGGGTATTAAGGAGGGCACATATTGCATGGGGCACTGGGTGTTTTACACAAACAATGAATCATGGAACACTACTTCAAAAACTAATGATGTATTGTATGGTAACTAACATAACATAATTTTTAAAAAAAGGAGGGGGACAATACCTAACACTCAATCTTTGCTAGTTTCTTGTTTACCTCCTTTTAAGAGTAAGCTCATTAGTGGTTTTTTGTTTGTTTGTTTGTTTTTGTCTCAACTAAAAGAAGAAAAATAATACACATTATTTTGAAAACTTTTTGAACAGTGTACAAACGTTAGTCAAGTCCACAATGTCTCATCTCTTCTTCCTCCTAACATGGCTAAATTGAAAAACCCTTTATCTGGGAAAAGACCATTCTTCTGCCACCTTGTGTAAGATTTTGGCTTTAGCTTAGATTATCCTTTCTTTCCTTTTCTGAAAATAAGTTCAAAATATTAATAGCCTCAGTTTCTTCTTCCAAAATATGACTGCTTCTTTACCAAGTGAAAAAGCAACTCATTTTGAACATAGTAAACAGCTTGGACCTACTTTTTTTGGCTCACTGTTTTAGTGAGACAAGTGGAGTGAAGATGACACACCATTTCCAAATGTATTCATAATTGGTAGACCATACTTCTAACTTGAAGTTTTGTTCCCATTAAACTACGACCAGAATCGCTATAATTACAGAGGTAAATTCTTTATATTTACTATATTTGAAATTACCATATAATACCAAAATAAAATTATGATTATGTGAAGAGTCTGACTTTGAAATTATTGCTTATCTAAATGAAATTTCCCATTTTATAATCTTGTATAAGCTTCCGTTGTCATTTCCTATTTAAAATCTATTGGAAGGCACTCTTATTTTCCCTTAAGTGGGAAGTCAAATGTGGAACAAATTCATCCCAAAGGAACTGATTCTATATTCCACTGAAGACCAGGTGGCTTCCATGTGGCATTTTGCCTCTTGCATATTGTTCATCTCCTACAACAAATGGGGGTATGCTCTTTAGTAAACTAATTCAACTCAATTAGAGACATTGTCTTCAAGGGATAACATCATAGAGACTAGAATCAGAATCATACTTTTGGGAAAATTGGGCCCAGGTTTTTTGTTTTGTTTTGTTTTAAGATTTTATTTATTTATTTGACAGACAGAGACCACAAGTAGGCAGAGAGGCAGAGAGAGAGGGGGAAGCAGGCTCCCTGCTGAACAGAGAGCCTGATGCAGAGCTCGATCCCAGGACCCTGAGATCATGGCCTGAGCCAAAGGCAGAGGCTTAACCCACTGAGCTACCCAGGCGCCCCTGGGCTCAGGTTTTGATGGCTTCTTTCCTCAATCTTATAAAACCTATTTGAACTCTACTGGATGCCAGTCTGCTTAAAAATATTTGGTCCCTTGTAATTTTAACCTTCCAGTATTCAATGCACCTGATTCATGTAATATCCTATAGTATGTTTGTCAAAGGAAGACTCCCAAAGTGTGTTTCTTGGGAGACACTTTTCAATTGGTTGCTTACATTTCTGCATTTATTATTTGTTCTAGACCATCCTTTGAAGATGGTTGTATTGAATAGACTTGGAGGACAGAAATAGTATCTTTTTTTTAACTTAACCTGTTGTGTTTGCAAATATTATCTGCCTCTGTTTTGATTCTTCTTGTGGGAACTGAGGCTCAGAACTGATATATAACTCCCACCCCTACACATACACACACACACACACACACACACACACACACAAACACAGAAACACACACACACACAAATACTGTTAATATTCTGGCTACCTCTAATGCTGTGAATAATAAACTATATTATTTCTGAACCATGAGTCTGCGTCTTCTATCAACACCCAAGAAACCACGGCAGACTCATACACCAGCTTTCAAATAAGGGAAAATAATCTCAGATGCTTTATATTTTTTGATAGTGTTACCTACTTCTGAACATATGACTGAACACATATAAAGCTGGAGCCATGACCATTTAGAGCTTCTTCTGTGGAAGAACTATGCATTCACTAGTAAACAAAAGTAGTTTTATCTTTTTTTTTTTTCCTCCTGGACACCATTTCCTCTCTCACACTGTTGCTCAAATTGGATGGAATCTAAGGTCCTTTGAGGAAATTTTTGTTTAATGACTCAAAATAAAATAGGAAGAGTCTAAAGTGCTAAAATTAATTCTAGATAAAAGGTATAAGTCATGCCAGAAAGGATAGTAATTTTATCTAACAACTGCCTGTTCACCCCTTATTTGTTCATTAACTAATCTCCAAATTCCTGACTAAATCCCTTTTGTAAGCCAGAATGTGAGCTAAAAACTGGGATTTTAAAAAATTTTCATTTGAAATCCAGTTAGTTAACATATATGGTTGTATTAGTTTCATGTGTACAATATAACATATAGCACTCGGTGCTCATCATGACAAGTGCTCTAATTAACCCCCATCACTTATTTAATCCATCACTCCTTTCAGATCCTCTCAAGTAACCATCAGTTTGTTCTCCGTTATGAAATGTCTGTTTCTAGCTTTGTTTCTCTTTCTATGTGTTATTATTTTCCCCTTTGCTTGTTTGTTTTGTTACTTTTATTCCATATATGAGTAAAGGTATTTGTCTTTCTCTGACTTATTTCACTTTTAGCATTATACTGTCTAGTTCCAGCCATGTTATTGCAAATGGCAAGATTTCAGTCTTTTTTTATGGCAGAATAATATTCCATTGTATATACATACCACTTATTCTTTATTTATTCATCAATTGATGGATACTTGGGTTCTTTCCATATCTTAGCTTTACAAATAATGCTGCTATAAACATAGGGGTGCTAGCATCCCTTTGAATAAGTTTTCTTAAATTCATTGGGTAAATACACACCAACAGGATTGTTGGATCACAAAGGACTTCTATTTTTAAATTTTATGGAAATTCCATACTGTTTTCAAATATGGCTGTATCAGTTTGCATCACCACCAACAGTTCACAATTGTTACTTTTTTATTTTTTTAAGATTTTATTCATTTGACAGAGAGAGATCACAAGTAGAGAGAGAGAGGAGGGAGCAGGCTCCATGCCTGGCAGAGAGCCCAATGTGGGACTTGATCCCAGGACCCTGAGATCATGACCTGAGCTGAAGGCAGAGGCTTAACCCACTGAGCCACCCAGGCAGCCCCCACAAGTGTTACTTTTTCACATCCTCTCCAACCCCTTTTGTTTCTTGTAGTGTTGATGTTAGCCATTCTGACAGGTGTGAGGTGGTATCTCTTTCTAGTTTTGCTTTGCAATTTCCTGATGATACATGATGATGGACATCTTTTCATGTATCTACTGAACATTTGAATGTGTTCTTTGGGGAAACACTTGTTCATGTCTTCTATCCATGTTTTTATTGGATTATTTGTTTTTGGATGTTGACTAAAAACTGGATATTAAGTAACACACAAGACAGGTTTCTTTGAGCTTAAATTTTATTTGCATGAGTATCATTAACAGGAAAAAATATGCATATGTGTATGTACAAGTGTGTTTATGTATACATCTATCTATCTATCCTCTATCCCCTGTCTTCTAATTGTGGTAAATCCTGTAAGGTGGGGAATGGGATAGTCTGAAGAAATATGCTGCTGGATATGTTGGGTAAGCAAATTTAATTGCACTCAGATGCATTGGATATAAGTGAATCACTCAAATGAGTTATTCAATATTATATAGAAACAAATTAAAATTTTATGTAGTTGAAAATAATAGGTAGTTAAAATAATTTTTGTTGTTTGTTGTTTTTGTGTCTCTTTTGTTTATATATACTAGGGTGTGAATGTTTATGTCTCCCAAAATCATATTACAAAATCTAACTCTGGAAGTGATAGTATTAAAACATAGGGGCCTTTGGGAGGTGATTAGGTTATAAGTGGGATTACAGTCCTTTTAAAGGAGACCCCAGAGAGTTCTCTTGATTCATTCATCATGTACGTTTACAGTGAGAAGAGAGCCATCTATGAGGAAGTGGGCTCTCCCTGGATCTGCCCATTCCTTAATCTTGAACTTCTCAGTTCTAGAACTGTGAGAAATAAATTCCTGTTCTTTATAAGCTATTCAGTCTATATCATGTCCGTTATAGCAGCCTGCATGCAGAAGGACACTATGACCTAAAACGAGAGCAATAAATATAAAGTTTCAGTAAAGTCAGTTGGTACAATGTTATTTACTTAGAGAAGACATGCTGCTTCATGTTAAACCTTGATATTGTATATGTTTCTTGAAGGGCCACTTCTTACTCCTTTGTGTGTTTTCCACAAAGTCCAGGATGATGTCTTACATAAAGGTAATATTTTATAAATACTGTTGGAAATATATACTTCTCTAAAATCTTATTTTGCCTACAGATTACTTGGATCCACTTTGCCTTGTGTAGAATATTTGAAATATATTAAGAACAGAATGTCTCTCTAAATAACATTTAGAATCATCATTAAAAGATTGGTAGCAGACTGAAGGAAAAGTCCAAGAAGCTGGCAGAAGCAAAGGACCAAATTTTTGACCTGGCAGAAAAGGATTGGTAAATAAGGAAACAAATCCAAAGAAAGAAGGAAGAATGATGAAACATGACAATGAGCTTAGGAAAGTCATTGACTCCAAGGAATAGAAAGAGGTGCTTATTGTAGGAGAAGTAGGAGTGAGAGAAAAAAAAGAGGGCTGAACATGGATTTGAGAATTCAGAGCTAAAACTGTCCCTCATCTGGGAGCAGAAACAGAGATCCAGATTCAGAGGCAAGGAGGACTCACATCACCATCCACAGAGGCATAGAACAACAAGACATAGTTTCATTCCCTCTGCAAAAGCTATCAATGGAGGAATTCTCTTTACCTAAATATGTGTGGGAGTGTAGTTTGTACATAGCCAAGTCACTTACCTCAAGAGGACAAACTATACCAGCTCTCGAAGCAGGCCAGATAGCTCAAGCAACACCAGCCCAAGCCAAAATCCATTTCCCCTGCATTTGTGAACAATGACAGAGCAGTGGTTCACGTCTAGAACTAGGACGTATTCAGAAGTCAAAGATTGTGTCATGGATTGTGCCTATCAGTTCAGAGGCGGCCTTCAGCTCAACTCATGATCCCAGGGTCTTGGCATCGACTCTGTTCTCAGGTTCCCTGCTCAGGGGTAAGTCAGCTTTTCCCTCTCCAGCTCTACACCCTGATTGTGATCTCTCTGTCTCTCTGTCAAATATGTGCATGTGCATTGTTTGACAAAAAGACAAAAACATAACCGGGATACAAGGATTGACTGTGGCCAGGGGATGTTTTCTTTAATTTGGACCTAGATCTCTATGGAAGGCAGCCAGGTTCAGAGAACCTCCCACCATCCTCAAATGCCAGACCTTCACTCAGAGCTCCAATGTTCATTCTCCAGTTCCTTGTCTTCTTGAATATCCTCACCAACCTGTAGCATACGCTGTCTGTGGCTCTCTAATGGCCCTTTGTTGTCCCACTGTTCATCTTCTGCTGCCTCCATTAGAACACGCCCATCTTCCACAAGAGGCATTGTTTGCTTATCCCATGAAACCATTTGGGGGATGTTCATGAGAGGGTGAAGGCAGGCTTGTGCTGTCACATCTACATGTACTTCTCCAGAGGGTATCTGCAGGACCCTGTGGGAATGCTCCAGGTTCTTTGACATTTGAATCCTCTTCAATGTGTCCTTTTGAAGATACAAGTTGTCTTCCTGAAATGGGTACGGACATCTTTCAGATGGCTTCACTTGGGTTATGGGTCTTTTCCAACATGCTCCATGCTTGCTCCTGTGGACTCCAAGTACATGAGTCCATTCTGGACCTAAGGTTCTAGGATGTAGAATCTGCCTTTGGTACATCGTCAGTTTTGAAGATTTGGAAGTCATTTTGGCTCGATTTCTAGAGACGCTACAAGTACTCGTTATAAGGGCTGCTAGGCCAGAGGGAGTCATTTTGTGTTTCAGCAGTAAACTTATATTGAACCCATGCAGTAAACTAAATTGACCCTACTCCTCCCAGAGGAGCTTACTCTCAAAGCCTAGATACAAGGGTGAATCAGGCCAGGAGAAGACATCCCATTAGAGGGGCACGCATATATCTACTAGGGTAAATTGAGATCCAATTGTCCACCCATGTGTTACCTAGCATTTTTGTTTTTGTGGTGTAGCAGACTTAGCACGACTGTGCAGTTTTTTCTGTGTTGTTATCTCATTGGCCAACTCTGTATAGCCTGGCTAAACTACCGCTATAAATGTTAGTCTGTGAGGCTGGGAGTGGTCGCCTCTTTGCAAGAGAAGGCACTGACTGGTCAATATGATTCTCGATGCTTTGTGCAAAATTAACGTTCACTTTGTATCAGTCTCGCTCCTTTGAATAAGGACCCTATCTTTGGAGGGCCACCCGAATTCAAATGATGAGAACTGAAACAGCATTGGAATTTTTGGAAAAGCCTCTGGAGGTAAGATCATGGGATCCTGCATGGAGCTGCAGGCTATGGCCCACTGGTAGAAGTTGGCAGCAGCCATGCTCCCCAGAGCTGGTGTGGATGCGGAGATGCCCCATCCTCTGCTGGTAGATCATATGGGGGTTCAAGTCCCCCTGGGTGGTCAGGGGGTTCGAGTCCCCCTAGATGGTCAGGGGGCTCGAGTTCCCCTTTGCGGTTAGAGGGGGTTCAAATACCCCTAGGTAAACTCCAGGGGGTTCGAGTCCCCCTGGATAGTCAGGGGGGTTCGAGTACCCCTAGACATTCAGTGGGTTCAAGTCCCCCTGGGCGGTTTGGGGGTTCGAGTCCTCCTAGGCGATCAGGGGATAAAGAAAGCCCCCACCAGTGGCAGGTTATGGGTAAGAATCGTTGGGCCTACGGTTGTCTTTGCCTGGTCCTTTTGTTGTCTGTTGTATTGTTTGTTATGATTGAAGGAATGGGGCAAGCAGAGAGTAAAGGAACTCTGACTTTCATCTCTCTGTTCTTCATAATAGATGTGAGGCTTCTCACTCACTCATTTCGTGTGTTAAAGGCTATGACTGTAGCCAACTGGGGTTAGTCTAAGAGTGAGTTAAGGTGCCCATGCTGATGCTCATTGGAGCTGAGCATGGAATATGAGTGCCTAATGGACCACTTTTGGTAAGCAGAACTGGCACTGTGGGATGAACCGACCTTGAGCCAAAGACTTTAAAAAATATTCCCCAGCAGCTGCCGAAACCCCCTTTGTTTTGGGGAATTTTTTGCCTTCTCTGGCCTGATGTGGACTGCCTAGCCCCTCCCCCTTGTTGGCGGGAGAGCATGGCATCTGAAGTGGAGATAGTTATTTGTCTGTCTCAAGGTTTTAATGGGTAATTGTTAAAGTGGCTTCCAAAGTCTTTGGTAACCTGAAACTGTGAAGGGTTGCTTGAATGACAAATGGAATTAAATTCGTTGGACATGTAGGTCTTAACCAAATGAGATATAATGCTAGACCATTAGGTCAAAATCTCATCTTGACCACCACACACGCTATCGCGGACCTTCGTAGACTCCAACTGACTGATGGATGGTGAACACCCGAGTGACAGGGTATCAGGCCCTCCTCCTCAACAAACCAAGAGTGATCTCACAGCCACAAGTGGTGCTAAATCTAGCCACACTGCTCCCAGAGGAGCTGGCTGAACATCCACAGAACTGTGCGGAGGTCCTAAACCAAGTCACAGGAATAAGACTGGATCTCAGAGACATCCTCTTCCCAGATGCAGACATGACTCTGTTCATGGAAAGAGGTATGTGAGGTATGTGAGGGCTGTGGTAGTTTATCCTGAGCAGGAATTCTGGGCAGCACCCTGCCACATGAAACTTCGGCACAACAAGCAGAACTGATTGAAATCACTAAGGCACTGCAGATGGCTAAAGGTAAAACCACCAACATCAATACGGACCACAGGTATGTCTTTGCTACTCTCCATATACATGGAGCTACTTACAAAGTAAGGAGCCTATTAACAGCAGAAGGAAAAGGAATTAAAACAGAAGAGAAATATTGGGACCCAAAAGAGGTGGCTGTTATGCATGTCTTGTGACACCAAAAGGGGACTGATCTGATTTCAAAAGGAAACCAATTATCAGATCGAGATTTAAAGCAAGCAGCCTGAGAAACAATGCAAGAGCTGGTTACACACCTGGATCTATCCCTACCAGATAAACTGGAGTATTCAGAGGAAGATTTAAAGTATTTACAAAAATGGCTAAATTATATTATAAAGGAGACTGGGCTAAGACTAAAAGAGGAAATTTAATTCTTCTTCGAAGACTAGGTAAGAAATTAGTAGACCAGATACATCAGGGTACTCACCTGGGGTCACTCAAACTCAAGGAACTTCCAGGCTTCTAAATTACGGTGTATGGTTCAGGATATAGTTGATAGATGTGCTCAGTGCCAGGCAGTTAATGTGGGAGGAACTAGAATTGAAAGAGGGAAAAGAGAAAGAGGTAGGGTACCAGGAATTTATTGGAAAATAGATATTACAGAAATAAAACCCAGAAAATATGGGGACAAGTATATGTTAGTTTTTGTAGATACCATTTCAGGCCAGGTTGAGGCTTTTTCCGAGAAACATGAGACGGCAGGAGTGATAGCCAGAAAGCTACAAGAAAAATTATTCCTAGGTCTGGGCTGCCTCTCACGGTTGAGTCAGACAATGGCCTTGCATTTTGAGTTCAGTCTCACAGGAATTGGCCAAGGCCCTGGGCACAAATTGGAAACTACATTGTGCCTATCAGACCTAGAGTTCTGGGCATGTAGAGAGAATGAACCGGACTCTTAAAGAGACCTTGACAAAACTAACCCTGGAGACAGGCAGTGGATGGGTGGATCTGCTTCCTTTCACCCTACTCAGGGCAAGATGTACACACTATTTAAACAGGGTGACCCCATTTGAAATGTTTGGGAGAACCCCTGCTCCCGCTCTGTTTTCAGCTACAAAAGGTTGCCCTAGCAGAAATGACTGATCAGTCTGTACTCCAGTCACTGCAGGCATTACAGTCTGTATTAAAAAAAAAAAATGCAGGGATCCAGACTGCCCACACTGGTATGGAGACGGAGGTGGAACCACTTCCTTTCCAACCCAATCACTTGGTTTGGATATGACATTATCAAGTGGGGAGCTTGGAGCCTCGCTGGATGGGACCTTTTACTGTTACCCTGACCACACCACAGCAGTAAAAGTAGAATGCATCAGGGCCTGGATTCACGCATGTCACATCAAACGAGCCAAGGATGAAGATGACCCCAAAAGGTGGAAGCCACAGCCAAAGATCCCGTTCACTGTGGACTAAATCTAAGACTGAAAAGACTATGAGTTTGTTGTTGCTCCTATTTTTACCTGTTTATGTAAAGTATAGGTAGTTAATTAGATAAAGGAAATTAGAAAAAAAATGGAAAGGGTTCTATGAAGCGGTAAATGGGTAAGTCATCAGCCGACTGTGCACTAGTTTCATTTACACTAGTGTAAATATACAGCCGACTGTACACTAGTGTCATGTACAAAAGAAAATGAGAGCGATAAAAATGTTAGAATTACATGCTCAATAAACCCTTTATAACCAGAGAATGTAGAACTGGATGAAAAGTCAAAGATTGGACTAATCTCCAAAGAATAGGGAGGAATGTAAGAGCCTGGGTGGCCAGAGGGAATCATTTTGTGTTTATGCAGTATACATAGATTGACCTCATGCAGTAAATTTAGATTGATACTGCCCCTTCCAAAGGTATTTACTCTCAAAGCCTAGATATAAGGGCAGGTCAGGGCAGATGAAGATATCCAGTCAGTGGGGAGCTTATATCTACTAGGTAAATTGAGATTCAATTGTCCATCCGTGTGTTACTAGCAGTTTTTTTCTATGTCTGGCAGACCTAGCACCACTGTGCAGTTTTCTCTGTGTATTGCAATCTCAAGGCCACCTGTGTATAGCCCAGCTAAACTACATCTATACATGTTAGTTTGTGATGCTGGAGGGGGTCGAATTTGGAAGAGAAGGCCCTGACCAGTCAGTATGATTCTCGATGTTTGGAATGAAATTAAGCTTTGCTTGACCTTCGCTTTGTATCAGTCTTGCTCCTTTGATTAAAAACCCTAACACTTGTGTCTGCACTGTGGAAGACTCCAGACATGTCTATGTCATGATTGGGGGTGTTCCCTTTGAGCTTTCCTTGGGTGGCCCTTCTCCTGTTCAGAAGATTGGTGAATGGGTGGGAGGGCCTAACCCTTGTGCAGGGCTCAGATTCCCTCCCCTGAGGTTTGCTTGAGGCCTGATTGTTACTTGACCTTTCCTGGCTAAGATGGAATGGTGGATTCTTGCCTTTCTCCGAAATCCAGAGGGCTGGTGCTGACAGTCAGGACCAAACACTACGAATCGGGCCATGGAGATGGTGATACCGACTCGCTTCACAAATTGCCTTGGTGAGAGACGTAGGCGGCTCCAGCGGTTTGGGATGGCTAGGGGTCCTATTGGCACACCCATGAATACTCCAACCAAGTGTAGTGATCAGGCATGGGTTTATGAGGATTGGTTGCTATGACCTCAAAGTGTTGTGACATCACAGATGCTGGCTTCACTGAAGCAGCTGTCCCTCTCCCGTGACCTTGGTATCCTATGGCTTTAGGTAGGAAGCCCCGGGAAGGATAGAACAAGAGCCCTCTGAGCCTGATCAGGAACTCAGGTTGTCTTGTGGGTTAATGTCCCATTTCCCCTTTCTAGATAAATAGGAAAAAAATCATGTTCATTATACCTTCCTTTAGGCCAACAATTCTCCAGAGACAGCAAGGTGTTCTATTTCCACTACAATTTCTAGATCTCAAGAAACAGTGAGGCATCTTGGGTACCAACAGCTCTCCATGGGGTTTGTCATCCTGTGGGTGGGCAAGTCCATTGTCAGTGTCTTTTCCCAACGGGTCAGTGATGACTAACGGACAGAAAGTGCCTTTTTGAGGAAAAAGGTGAGGGCATGGATATATGGTACTGCCTTTGTCCTCATCTCCTAGAGTTCTGAAACACAAGGTTAAGGGATTAGGGCTCTGTCTACCTGGTTTTCCCTTAACTTTGCAAAGTCTTCGAGGAAAGTGACGTTCTGATCAGAGCTAACTCTTCAGGAAGAGGCCTGGACTACATATATTTTAAGCCATGATTTTCTTTGCAAAGGTCAACATTGATAATGTTCTAGTCATACCTCCGTGTACCAGGAAAGAAGTAGCATATTTCTTGAAAGACACAGCTATCAAAGCTCCATTGAGAAACCGTAAAGATGGAGAAGGGATTTGCAAATTATATATCTGATAATGGACATCTGCTCTGATTATTAAAAAATGAATAAAAATAAAAAACCTTACTAATAACCAAACAGAGTATCCAATTTTACATGTGAAGGAAATAATGGAAGAGACATGTCACCAAAAGGATATGGATGGCTTATAAGCACATGACAAATTTCTCAACATTTAGGCATTAAAGAAATACAAATTAAAATCATAATGAGACATGCTTACATATCTATTAGAATGGCTAAAATTATAAAGGCTAATTGTACTTCGTCTGAGCTAGATTGAGAAGCAACAAAAAATCTAAACTGTTGTTGGCATATATCATGATACAACCACTTTGGAAAATAGTCTGAAAATTTTTTTAAATGCAAAATATGTTGCAGTTACACAAATAGCCATTTTACTTCTAGGCATTTAACCAAGAGAAACAAACCCTATGTTCGTACAAGGACTTGTATATGAATTTCATAGCAGCTTTATTTTTAAGAATTGAAAACAATGGAAATGTTCATCAATGTCCATCAATAGAGCAAAGACAAATTATGATCTATTCATTAAAGAGATTACTATTCAACATCAAAATGAACTATTTACAGTTGGAGATTCTCAAAATAATGATGCTGAGAAAAGAAAAGCCAGGCAATGAATAGTATATACTGTGTGATTCCATGACTATAAAAAAATCTAGAAAATACAACTTTATATATAGTCACAGTCACCAAATATATTGGTGAGATTTTAGTGCCTTTTTCTGTGCTCCCATAGCTTCCTACACTTGGATCTCCGAGCATTTGTTACACCATGTGAAAATATGAACTCTTTTTCTTTATTCTGTCTTACTAGAATAAGAATCCTTGAAATTTTATGGACATTTGAACTCTCAGTTATTAGCAGAAATTCTATCACACAGTAAGATTCCAAATATAAAAGTCAGAGCTTTACAATGATTTCTAAGCTTTTACATGATCTAGCCACTCATTTAACCTCTGTGACCTCTTTCCCTGCTACTCTTCAGTCACTCACAGTGGCCTCCTTGCTATTCCTCAGATATGCCAGGCATGATCCAACCTTATGGCCTTCAAGATAGCCAATTCCTTTGTCTGGAGTGACCTTATTGCTGATAGCTCTGGGCAAATTCATCACTTTTCCATACCTTTGTTCAATTGTCAGCTTCATTGTAACTACCCTGATCTTCCTATTAAAAATTTTAACTCCCCATCCCCTGCCTAGCAACCTTGATTTTTCTCACCCTGATCGATTTTTTCTTTTTCCCCATTATACTCATCAATTTTGAATGCACTATGCAATTTCTATTAAGGTTTATAGCTTTTAATTGTCTCACCCATGAAAATAAAAGTTCTACACAGCCAAGTATTTCATTTACCAGTGTAGTCTGAAGTAATATCTGCCATATAATAGGTTCAATAGACAATTGGTAAATTTCAGAATAAATTAATGTTGAGAGTATGCTGAATTTCATAAGTCATTTCAATAATTTTTTCCAAAATATAAACTATGTAAAACATACCTTAAATTTACTTTCAAAATATTTTATAGCATATAATGGACAATATACATAAGCCTTAAAGAAACAATCATATAAATAACCATTTCATACCTACTTAAAAACTGCATAATACCACACTCCTAGATCCTCTCTGAACGTTCTAAATTAACCCTTCAAAGGAAATACATTTTTAAAAATAACAGATTTTTTGTCAAATAATTTAATAAAATAAAAGTTTCATTCATCTATGTAGATCATATTAAATGTTTTTAATAAGCATGAAATTATAACTCTGAAGTGTGCTAAAATGAAACCACCTGCGAAGGGTGAGAGAACAAAAATAAACATCATTTTTCCAAATAAGAGGAATTTATTACTTTTGAATCCAAGCATGTGGATTTGTTCAAACTGGCAATAAAGGAATATGGAAACACAAACCATAGAAAGTCATATTTTAGATTTCTAAAAGACTTTGAAGTGAAGAGTATACATTTTTTAAATGCTACATAATGCTACATAATGACAAGATGACAGGTTGTGACAAATAGCATTTTAAAAGCTCTACTCATAATGGAACGGAAGGTGTCATTTCCCTATAATTTTATATATATCATTAATTTACTATATCTGGATACAACATATTACCAAACAGATGTTCATCAAAGACTAAATCATTTTTAATGGAACATAATAATTTGAACCTACATGTATTAATCATTTTTTTCGATCTAACATTTATAGTCTCGCTAAACATTTTATCAGTTGTCGACAAAATTCAAAAAAAATAGGATAAAAAGTCGTGTTTGGAAAAGTAGATTTTTTTTCAAATTTGCATTTAAATGAAAATATTTGATGATATTTTTAAAACTTTAAATGTAATTTTATATATATCTGACCTATCAGATGATATAAAATTTTTGGAGAAAATATGACATATTTTTTGATCTTGGTTGAAGGTATTAATAAAGAGCAACTGTTTGTATTATTTGTATTGTGATATCTTAGTTAATAAACATGAATAACTGGTATAAAATATGTTTTTTAAAAAATTTTATTTATTTACTTGACAGAGATCCCAGGAAGGCAGAGAGGCAGCCAGAGAGAGAGGAATGGAAGCAGGCTCCCTGCTGAGAAGAGAGCCCACTGTGGGACTCAATCCCAGGAACCTGGAATCATGACCTGAGCCAAAGGCAGAGATTTTAACCCACTGAGCCACCCAGGCGCCCTAAAATATGTTTTTTTTTAAAATATATATATATATATATATAGAATTATAGTTCTTGCCAAAATATGGAACTAGCTGGAACTGAATGCCTCCTTCAAAGTCAGCTCTGGAGAAATTATGCAAGTGTAATATGGAACTATTTCAGATATGAACCAAAAACAAAGAAATGATGATAAATTCCTTAAAAGACTCAAAGTTGCTCTTGACTGGTATGTTTCAAGCTCTATTCCTGGTTTGAAGACAGGTTTTAACAGGCCTGTCACTGTAGAAATCAGCTGGATGTTTAGAGGCTATCAGAACTGTACAAAAACCTTGAAGGGGTAAAGACTTGAAAATTCTTTAGAGAGATTAGCTCCCTAAGGCATTATTCCTCCACAAGTTTTCCTCCAATCAATTAAGACTGATGGATGAGGGGCACCTGAGTGGCTCTCTCATCACGTGGGTGGTGGGTTAAGCCTCTGCCTTCATCTCAAGTCATGGTCTCTGGGTCCTGGGATCCAGCCCCACATCGGGCTCTGCTCAAAAGGAAGCCTGCTTCCCTGCCTCTCTGCTTACTTGTGATCTCTCTCTCTCTCTCTTTATCTCTCTCTGTGTCCAATAAATAAATAAAATCTTTAAAAAAAAGGCTGATGGATGATAAATTATGAAAACTGCTCCCTCCAAATGATGCTTCTTCATAAGGATTTAAGAATTTAAAATTGTAAGAATTTAAAATTGAAACTTGATCGTAGGATTTATCTTATAGAATAACATCAAGTGAAGGCAGTTATTATTAGTTTTGAAGTATTTGTGATTCTGAATTCTTGGCCTCATTAGTAAATTTATTTTTAAATTCTCCCATGGAGTGGTGATTGGCCTTCAGTCTTTCATTGATGTACATCATTGGGTCAAATGAGATGTGTGTGCCCAGAACTATATATAATCTTCTTTGTATTTCACTGGAGATGGCATTTCTGAGTTTTGTTCAATTGAATTGGACAGATGTTTTAATAGTCACTTCTAGAGTTGGCCCTGGAGAATATCTTCCTTTTTTTCTCTTCCCGATTCTCTGAAAAACCCTGACTAATTCACATTATCACAGTGATATCACAATTCAAGTTTTTCCAAACACTATAGCTGCAAAATAGAAGGAAGCTACTCAGAATGTAATACTATTGTGAATGATTGAGAAAGAAAACATTATTATAATTAAGCTACGAGGTTTCAATGTATTTTATTGTTGCTTAGAAAATCCTAGCATACCCAGACTTTACAGAGATTTGATGATCCGAAGAGGAGCTGAACTCATGGACCAAAATAACTATGCATATAAAAAGTACAATTACTTACCTAAAAAAGATGATGTGGTTAACTTTATATGGCAATCCAAGTGTTATTGGAACATGAATTAAAAAAATAGCTTAGGGGCGCCTAGGTGGCGCAGTGGATTAAGCCACTGCCTTCAGCTCAGGTCATGATCTCAGGGTCCTGGGATCAAGTCCTGCATCAGGCTCTCTGCTCAGCAGGGAGTCAGCTTCCCTCTCTCTCTCTCTCTCTCTCTCTCTCTCTCTCTGCCTGCCCTCCATCTACTTGTGATCTCTCTCTGTCAAATAAATAAATAAAGAAAATCTTTAAAAAAAATGGAATGACTGTACTTTTAAAAAATAGCTTGAATGGGGCGCCTGGGTGGCTCAGTGGGTTAAGCCGCTGCCTTCGGTTCAGGTCGTGATCTCAGGGTCCTGGAATCAAGCCCCACATCGGACTTTCTGCTCAGCAGGTAGCCTGCTTCCCTTCCTCTCTCTCTGCTCGCCTCTCTGCCTACTTGTGATCTCTCACTGTCAAATAAATAAGTAAAATATTTTTAAAAATAGCTTAAAAGTATATGATAAAATAATGATATACATATACAAAGAAAAGATACTATATTGTGAATATAAACTAAGTGAAAATTGTTGAAATAAAGAATACAATAAATGGAGACTAAGATGAATATAGCTGTAAAATGAATAAATGAGTTGGGAAAAACAAACAAACAAACAAATTAATGACTTCTGCCCAAATGCAGCAGAAAAGAAAAAAAAAATAAAGAAAATATTTAAATAAGTACTGAGATAAATTTTGGAGAATTAAAGAAAGATAAAAATTACCAGACTTAAAATGATGCCAAACATGAGAAATCAGAAACAAAACAAAACAAAATCCACACACACACAAAACCACTCATATACATTATGGTGAGTTTTAAGAATATCAAAAACATAGAAGAGCATAAATGATGCCCAAGAGAAGAACAGATCACCTAAAATGTACAAGAATAATACTGACAGCAGAATTCTCAATAGTAATAGCATATAAAGGAGACAGCTGGGGGTTTGTATAGATGGAAAAGATATTTGAAACTAGATATTATACATCAAGCCAAATTATTGATTAAATTTGAGAGCACAGTAAAAATACAATGAAGCATGTTAGGTCTTAGAACATTTATCACACAGAGACACACATTTTAGAAAACTTCCTTGGAGGACAGCTCAATTTAGATAGAGAAAACGGAATTATGTACTCAAAGGCACATTTTGAAGGAAGGATTGAATATAGTCTGCACTGCAAATATTCTTTAATCGTATGTTCTGAATTTCCTAAATTTAAGAAGTATTTGTTCAAATATTTATCTTTAAATAAACCCTAGGAGACTTTTTCTTGGATTCTGGAAAATCAGTCCATTTGGATACAAATCTTTTTGTCACTGATGGAAATTTTGATAGCCCTTAACAGTGGAATGCCTAATGTATTGTTACAGCAATTGTAATTTGCCAATACATGGGTGATGTGTGTGTGTTGTGTGTGTTTATTATTATTTTTGATGGTTTTACTCTTCTATGAGATTTTTAAGTAGACATAATTTTAATAAATTATGATTTGTTGAAATTTATCTGAGGTTATATATAATAAAATGAAATTTGTGTGAACTAAAGAAGTGCGTCTCCATTCTTTTGTTTTAAGAGTAGTCTGGTCTTTAAAAATTGTCCAAAGAAGTACATTATATTCATTATTAAATTTGATAATATACAATAAAGTATTTATGGGCATATGGAACCATATCAAATTCTACTATTAATTCATATTAATAATTACCATAAGAGGAAAAAGGGATATTTTTCAAAATGAAAATTAGCGTATTTTTCAGAATATGATATAGTGTTATTCACTGAACAGAGGGAACAAATGTCAAAGTTTAACACAGTTTACAGAATGTTTTAACATAAATTGAAATTTAAATCTGATCAAATTTCACAGTTTTAAGTAAAATGGTAGCACTTATAGTTGGGGATTCCCAGCTTGCTCAGGGCGGAACACCGCCCCTTCACAGAAGCTGGGCAGCGGGGGATACCTCGCTTGCTCATGGTGGAATGCAGCCCCCTCACAGAAGCTGCGCTGGCTGGAAGCCCGGCCGGCCCAGGGCGGAATGCCGCCTGCTTCAGGAAAGCCGAGCACCCGGGAACGACAGGTTAGCTCAGGGTGGAATGAAAACCGCCTGCCTCCCTTATCCGCCATAGAGCCTTTCTCTTCCCAGAAGTGCCTGTTGTTAGTTAGAAGAGTTCTTTCAATGTGCTTGTTTAACTATAAACTTTATCCTCCTTCTTGTGGTCAGCAAGATGGGATTAACATTTGACCTTCCTCAATCCTTCTATTGGCTATTGTTTTCTATCCAATAAAAGTGAGACTGTAGAGTTGCTCTTGGCAGACGACCTTTTCGACTGTTGTCCCCTGCTCCCAGTCTTTTCCAGCTGACTGGTTTGTGCCTAATTCTTCTCTCGTCGCCATCTGGAAGCGGCACCCAAGCTTTCTTGGGCTTCCTGTTTTTGGTGTTCTGTTCCACTCATCTCTGCCACCGCCCCCAGGTCCTCAAAATAGTTTTCTATGGTATCTTCCAGAAAACTTCTGATGTCCTCTTTAGTATGTAGGCTACATCAGTAGGGAATAGCGTTAAAACCTCTTCTGTTCCATGTGGATATTCATGTCGTTGAGCACCGCTTGGTCAAAGTCTGCCCTTTTCTGTTGGTCTGTTTTCTCTGGTCACTTCAGGAGTCCTTTTGTAAGAAATCCTATCCCATCAGATGCTCCTCTCTCTCTCTTTCTCCCTTACTCTTGCTCTGGCTTCTTTCTTCAGATTTGCCGGGGAATGACGAGTCCTTTTCATTCCTATGAAGATAGAAGAATTGGCTAATCCACAGATACCATTTTTAGTGATATACAAGTGTATATATAATAACTGATATGGAGATGTACATGTGCACCTACATATATATTCTTTAATCTATAAAGTATGGAGGTTGGATTAAGTCTGAAGTCTCTCATACCGCTTGATAACCTGTGACTCTTTGATCAATAACTTCCATTTTCCCACAGGTCAGAGAAATGGGAAAAAATGCACATATGAACATATGTAGCACGTTAAAAAATGATCACAAATCCTATGACTCCCCATTCCCTTTGATTCACATGGGCTATGTGACTGTGTTAAACAGTGAAATAAACGTGTCAGTTTCAGGCCCAAGTCCAAAAGGAACCCCTCTCTTGGAACATTTGCTATTGGAGCTCTGAGTGGACAGGAAATAAGTCCAACAACCTTGTTACAAAGACTGCACGGAAGTGGAGGGCCATCTGAGCCTCATCTCCCAACTGTACCCATCAAAGTGACAGGCATGTGCATAAAGTCATCCTGAATCCTCTAGACCAAGCAGCCGCCTGCTGAAGGCCACCACCCACTGACCTCAGTTAATGCCGTATTAAGCATAAAAATTGCCCCATGAGATCCTGCCCTAATTTCTGACCCCCAAAACATATGTAATATGACAAAAGGGTTGTTTTAAGCCCCCAAATTTTGAAGTCATTACATAACTAATTGGGTAACATGGCAAATACGTATCCAAACTAATGGAAATCAAGGAATATGTTTAAAGGCACCAAGTTATCTTAAAAAGTTCTCTGAACACACAGAAAAACAGAAAGAGACCCATAACTACAGAGAACAAATTGATCGTTTCCAAAGAGGAGGCAGCGGGTGGACAGGCAAAATGCGTGAAATACAGTGGGAGATAACAGGCTTCCAGTTACAAAATTAATAAGTTGCAGGACGAAAGGCACAGCATAGGGAATATGGTTGGTGGTACAGTACGGCGAGCACAGCATAACATACAGACTTGTCAAATCTTGTTGTTTTATATCTGAAACGAATGCAACATTGTGGGTCAGCTATAATTCAATTAAAAAATCAAAGGAAGTTTAAAAAAATTAAGAGTGAGCTCTGTTATCCAAATAGGACATACGAGATGGATTTCCCATCATACCATAAATTGAAAACGACTTCTCTTGATAGAACAATGCTTTCCTTAGTCTTAGTCCCTACGCCCTCCACAAAAACAAAATTTCAAAACAAAACAAAAAAACAAAAAACAAAAAAACAACTACTTTTGAAAAACATCTTGGTATTTTGAAAATTATAACTGCAGTGAGTGAGGAGAGTGAAAACAAACTGATAATCCACGTTTCCTCATTTCTTAGCCCTTTTATGAAGATGAACAGTAAAATCATATGTAAGAATTAACCAGAGAGAGGTCCATTTTCCACTCACTATAATCAAGCTGGAATTCTCAACTATTATTTAGTATTAGTTGATTCTGGTGGCAAATGCAAATATGGTTTCACTTCTTGGACACATGAGGAAGATTTGGTTGGTGAAACAGACATACCCGTTGGCCCAGGCCTGCACTGCCAGGGTTCAGAAAATTGCAAGATACAACCTGACACTTAAAACTTCCCATCAACAGCTTCCGCTGCCCCCCCAACATCTTGTTTCTTCCCACAGACAGCTCATACTGAGACCTGTCCACTGTCAGGGTCAAGCTAAAGGGGGATGCCCACAAACTAGGTGGGAAATGAGAGGATGCAACTGCAGCTCTCTGGGGATGCCTAAGGCCACTGAATGCCCCGTCATGATTCTCCAGCACAGATGGGGGCAGCCTGCACCACGTGGGTGGAGCTCTAGGACACAGAAAGTACTGGAGTGGCAGTCAACAAACAAATGTGTTTGTGTAATATATAAACCCCCATAGGGTTGTCAATTGGTGGGATTCACTTTTTCTAACTGTTCACCCCATGACATACAACTTCAGGAAACCCAGAGCCCATGGATTATTGTTGAAGGGCACATTCGGACTCAATCAAAGTGTAACTAAGCGTAATCATACAAATAAATACAAATATCATTAAAAAATCAATACCACCTCAAACTTTCTTTTTCATTCCCAAATGAGCTTTTATGGGTTTTAATATCAATTAATGTGCTTATAGAACTGGTAAAAAAAAACAGTCAATGATGAAATTTTAAAATTACCACTCTGCTTTCCCTAATTTCTGTTGATGTACTTTTATCTCACACAAAAATGAATTACTAAGGAATAAATCATACTTCACTGAACACGTTTCAGCTGAAATGATGCACCAAGATGTACAGCTTTGGTCAGGCTTATACTGTTGTTGTCAACATAGTATATGGGGTGTAAGAGCTACTGTCTTTTCCTTCTCCCATGAATATTAGTCCTAACAGATTCTTCACGTGGAAAGAAAACTTAGTCTAGAAGATACACTAATTCCTCTCCTCCCTGGTGAAAAATACTGTTAGAGGTATTAGTTTTAGATAGAGAAGCAAGTTCACTTTGGAAAAAAGCACACACACACAAAACCCTCCAACATGACCTTTAATACAGTGATAAGGGTGAAAGTGTAAACTTCATTTGGAAACAGCACTCAAAATACTGTTTTGAAGGGCCTTTACAACAGCGGTATACTCTTTGAAAAGATTTTTCAGATCAACTGATTGAATCATATTTAATTTACCTAGGGACAATTAGATAAAATTTAAAATTCCAAACAAAAACTTTTGGGACACAAATAAAATTATATGTGCTTTTATTCCTGCAACTATCTCCAAAATCTAATATTCAATGGTTTAAATTGCTGCATTTCTCATTTGCAATGCAGATCAAGAGAGGAACACAGCAGACACATGTGAGATGAGGTGTGAGGCATAAAAGGGAGCACAGGAGGCAACTGACCAGCTGAATAGCGACTGCCCCAAAGATGACCATATCCTGAGCCCAAGAAGCTCTGAGTACTTTACCTTACCTGGCAAATGGGATTTAGCAAGCATGATTAAATTAAGGTGTGAGGGGGGAGAGATCATCCTGGATTACCTCGGTGGTCCCAATGTAATCATGAGGATCCATAAGGAGACAGGAGGATCAGAATCAGAAGGCAATGTGAAGTTGGAAACAGAGGGATAAAAGGTGGTGCAATGAAGGGCCACAAGTCAGGGAATGCAGGCAGCTTTAGAAGCAGGACAAGGCAAGAAAGTGGATTCTCCTCTAGAGCCTCCAGAAGGAACACAGGCTGCTAACACCCCGATTTTACCACACTGAGACTGATTTTTGAACTTCTGACCTCCAGAACTGCAAGGTAATCAATTTGTGTTGTTTCAAGCCACTGAGAATTTGTCATTTGCTACAGTGGCACTAAAAACTACTAGAAGAACTCACTGAGACATATTGAGTCTGTACAATGGCAGGGACCATTTCTAGGTAGGGCTATCTTCTGGGTGTGGTAGTACTGGATCTGGAGAGTTGACTGCCAGCATCCTTCCTCCCTCCCCCTCCCTGAACCCCAGTGCACTGTGTGCCTCCTCCACTGCAGCCCAGGTGACTCACAGGAAGCTGGCCCCATCCACACTACAGGGAAGGGGTCTGTCATGGAAGCCAGTCATGTTCCTCCTGGGCCATTCACACAGCCAGCTGCACGACAGTCAGTGCCTTGTTACTGTTCTATGAGAGACAGTAACCTAGGTTGTCCCACACACACAAACGGGAAGGGCTTTACAGAAATATCTGGGTTGTCTCTGAATGTGAAGAAAAGCAGTGCCCCCACTGCGGGCAGCCATCACACAGTCAGCAGGGGGTGGAAGACAAACTGGCCAGAGGGAAAGGGCACAGTAGGGAAAAATGGAGAAAATCATGGAGACAGAGTGAATAAAACACATTCTCTGCAAGCACTGCCATGAGCTGCTTCTTCATGAGATTGAAGGTTTTGTTTTTTTTTTTTTTAATCTTTAAGACAGTTTGAGTTAGGATGAGACAACCATCCAAACTGATTCAGGAGGTCAGACTTTACGGAAACTAAGAAATCCAGATAATAAAAGTAGATGACTCACATGTGTGAAAAGTTTCCTTTCCCACTAAGGGCGGGGGGAAAACTAGAACCTTGAATTTGTGGCTATTCCATTATTCTTGCTATTTTTCATCACTCAAATGTATTTTTCAAGAATGAGGAAATTATTCTCAATAAATACAGTGATGGTTCCCTGAAAATTTGTAACCAAGTAGGGAACAGTCAGAGTCTCTAAACAGATTGTTTTGAATTGACTTAACAATCACACAAAATAGACTGTAAAATTTATCAAAGAGTGGGGCTGAGTTTCTTATATATGATTTCATGCAAATTTTTGTCTACCTGATGATTTTTAGTTTTTGTCTACAGGGTGAGTGAATAAAGGTGTCTCAACATGGTCCAGAACTAATGGTGTTCCCTGGCTTACTATGAAATCCAGGGTCATTTCTGTTTCCTCTTCCATGAACTTCTCCTTCCTCTCATTTGGTCTGTTTTTCAATCGGACTGTTTGTCTTCTTCTCAATTTGTAGGCACGTCAGAGACATGAACTCCTTGAACAGCTGATGTTACAGATGCTTTTCACAGCCTGTTGCCCACATGCAGCTTTACTCTTTTTTGATATACAAATCTTTTTTAAATTTTTAAAATAAAGTGGCAAGTCATTTCTTCTATGGTCTGTGGGTCTTATTTCTACCTAAGGTAGTCTACCACTTCCCAAATTTTTACATGCCCCTAGATTGTCTCCAAATTCTTTATCATTTTGTTTGTAGAGTTAGAACTTAAACCAATTTACAAGGTTAATCAATCTGACATCTGCTTACATATGTGATAGGAAGCAAGAGTTCTAAGAAAGAGAGTTCTTTCAGCTCTGAGGGATAGAGCTTAAAGTCAATATTCAATGATACTCTGTCTCATTTTCTAGAAGGAACTGGTGGTTTCTGTTTGGAACTCTGACAATTTTTTCTTAGTCCCTGAAAGTCAAATAGGTTTACATCTGTTTTGGTTTGAGTCTGTTCAGCTAATTCTCCCTGGGACTTGAAGGCTTTATGAACTGAAGGCATGACTGTTTTTCAGCTCAAGTAAATGCTGCATTAGTTCAGTTATAACTTCTTTTATTTTCTCCTTTTGTCCTCAGGGTACTTGCAAGGTAGATTTGGACCTGACCTCAGATCTTACTTATTCGTTTCTCATTTCCATCTCTTTGAAATTTTCCTCAGTGTTCTGGATATTCCTTTGGAAAATCAATTTTGTGGGGCACCTGGGTGGCTCAGTGGGTTAAGCCACTGCCTTCAGCTCAGGTCATGATCTCAGGGTCCTGGGATCGAGTCCTGCATTGGGCTCACTGCTCGGTGGGGAGCCTGCTTCCTTCTCTCTCTGCTTGCCTTTCTGCCTACTTGGGATCTCTCTCTGCCAAATAAATAAAATCTTTAAAAAATCAATTTTGTTCTCAGCAGTGATCATTACTGTTTACATGGTTCCTATTACATGTTACAACTAGTGAATTTAAGTTTCAAATCTTTCTTGTATTTTTATGTTTTAAAAGATTTATAAAATTTATTTGACACAGAGAGACAGAGAAAAAGTGAGGACAGACAGGGAGAGTGGCAGAGGGAAAGGGAGAGGGAGAAGCAGACTCCTCACTTAGCAGGGACTCCCCACCCCCCACCACAGGGTTTGATCTCTGGCAGACATTTAACCAACTGAGCCATCCACGCACCCCAAAGCTCCCTTTCAAAATCTTCAGTAAGTATTTTGCTGCTCTTTACTGTAACTGTATCCCCCTCAGACTTCTTGACAATAAGTTTGTCTAGCTCTGTAGTCAGTTCTTAATCAATGAGGACACGTGCTCTGGACCTCAGTTTGGTGCTCCTCCACCAAGATGCTACCTGCCACTCAGGTGTGTGAACTCTTGCAGCTCAGGCCTAGTCACACTTTTGGGAACTCTGGGGCATCAGCGAAGCTACTCTAAGGGGACCATGCTTTGTGCATAAAAGCAGGCCCCTGCCATGAAGCAGCCCCTCTCAAACCTCCCCAAGTTGTCCTTCCTTACACAGCACAAAGTCTCTAAGAAACTCAACCTGCTGGGAAAGCCCATTTCTCTATGACCAAGGACCACAAGAGAGGGAAGGTATACCATGGGCCCCACACAGAAAGAGGTCTTCACTGAAAGCCTTCTAAAGAGAGTCTGCCTTTTCTTCCAGGCATTCCATCATGGCACCTCAAAATTCTGAGATCTCTTACACTGCTCCCTCTGAGATGCCAAGAGGCACTTGGCAGTCAAATAGGTCCTTCCCACAGCCCACCTACATGATTATTGAGGGCCTGCCTGGTGCTGGGGATGGGTGAAGGCAACACAGGCCCCTGGTCTTATACTCTGATGTCACTGGCTCTTGAGCAAAGGAAGGAAAATGAGAGGGTCCAGGAGACTGCACACAACATCATGTTTTCAGAACATCTCCCTGGCCCCCAAGATCACCTTGTCATGGCAATGTCAGCAGGGCATGGCAAGTGCTATCTCAGAAGTCCCTCTGACACCTCAGCAACAGAGAGAGAGCCCACCCATAAACATAATCCCTAGAACCAGCATCCTTTAGGAACCAAAACCCCTATGAGTCAATTACTTTGGTATGTGTTAGTGTATTTTTACCTATGTAAAATATAAGAAAAAGAGGAATGACATACCTGTATGATTTGGGGCAGTACAGCAACTCGATTTTGAGTGTTTTGGATTATAGCTAGATACTTTTTTCCAAAAAGAAATTTATAATCCATTTAATAAAAACAATGTGAATTGCCATGTATGGAATTTTTATACTATAAATGTTTTCATTGTCTTGAGTTGTAGTAATGTACATACACTGGCGCTGGTCTCAAATGGGGGATGTCTGGAAGGAAACAGAATACATGATTAGGGGAGTGAGTGTAAGCCACCACCCTAAACAGTTCAATTTCTCACAAACATATACCTCAGCTATATATTTGATTGGATGACTATCAACTAAAACTTTAAAATTAAAGTACCAGAAATTATTAGGGATGACATTTTTTGGTAGACTTGTTTCTGATTCTGCCTTGTGACCTGACAAAGGTGGGATGGTGACTCCTGTTACTGCTTGCTTATTATAGCTATGGCATACAGCGGTGGAAGTACTAAGTACTAAGCCACTAGAAAATTTGAGAAAGGATAAGCAATTCTAATAGTAAGGATATTTTCACATACATTATAACTAATTTAATATTTTAGGACTGAAACAAATCTAGAAGAATGTACAGACATTCTTCATTATTTCAGGTACTTTAACATCCAATACTACCCTAATCAAATCCATGAGACTTTAGTTTTATAGCCTTTTCCTTGTAGATGAATCTGAAGAATAGAATCAGTATAAACTACTTTATGTCTGAAAAAATTCATCTTTGAATTTTGACTTGACCAGCTCCACAGAATTAATAACAAGTCCCTTTCTTGGTGCAGCCACATTGGGAAACAGTGTGGAAATTCCTCAAAAAAATTAAAATGGAGCTGCCCTATGACCCTGCAACTGCACTCGGTATATACCAAGAAGATACAGATGTAGTGAAAAGAATGGCCATCTGTACACCAATGTTCATAGCAGCAATGGCCAAAGTCACTAAAGTGTGGAAATAACTAAGATGCCCTTCAATGGATGAATGGATAAAGATGTGGTCCATATACAATATGGATTATTATGCCTCCATCAGAAAGAATGAATACCCAACTTTTGTATCAACATGAACTGGTCTGGAAGAGATTATGCTGAGTGAAATAAGTCAAGCAGAGTCAATTATCATATGGTTTCTTACTTCTGAAGCATAAGGAATAACACAGAGGACATTGGGAGATGGAGGGGAGAAGTGAGTTGACGGAAATTGGTGGGGGAGACAAACCATGAGAGACTGTGGACTCTGAGAAGCAAACTGAGGGCTTTAGAAGGGAGGCAGGTAGGGGGTTGGGTGAGCCTGGTGATGGGTATTATGGAGGGCACATATTGCATGAAGCACTGGGTGTGGTGCATAAACAATGAATTCTGGAACACTGAAAAGAAATAGAATAATAAAAAAAAGTCCCTTTCTCCTTTAAATTTCATAATCAATACAAAAAGTTACATGGTATTGGACTTGAGCTACTACTTGCTGTATGTCCAGCTCTCTTACTTTCTTTTTTTTTTTATTTTCAGCATAACAGTATTCATTGTTTTTGTACCACACCCAGTGCTCCATGCAATCCATGCCCTCTATATTACCCACCACCTGGTACCCCGACCTCCCACCTTTTATATACCTGGAGGCACTTGCATGAGGCAGACAAGTTCTCAATAAAGAACTTTAATTCAATATATTAAAGTATACTATGTTTTCCACAGTGAATATAGACTATTTATCAAATCAGAATCAAGTTCTGAAAAAAATACCCATATACAGATAGCTACCAAATACACAGCCCGGTACCTCTAAAGGTTAGTACTTCTACATATTTCAAAAGGCATCAAGTTTTTGCTGCTTTCCCCTGATCCAAGCATGCACATTTGTGTGTATGTAAGTAAACACCCAAAGACAACTGAATTAGTAGTCCACATTCACCACATGGATTAATGCCTGTTGTGATCTCTTTCCCTCCCAAATTGTTTCTGATTATTCACTTTAACTAATTTTGCCTGCTTTCCAATAATAGGGAGAAGAAAATTTGCTTCCCCACCCCAGCACCAATCAAAGGGATACTTATGTCCTGTGAGCCTTCATTTTTCATAGGGGAAAACAAACAAACAAAAACCCAAAAAACCCTGAGCAGTGAAACTAGAAATTCCCTCATGTTTCCTTCCTTTCTGGAGCTTACTGCCCTTAGGTTGCACAGTTGCCCAAATATTGGCCCCTCCATAAGAAGCTGTAAGTAGCACGTAGTGGATGAAAGATCCAGGATATAAGGAAGGGCTACTCTGGGCAGTTGCATGGCCTGGGATGGTCTGCCTCACCACTGGGCAAGGTCTGGGGTCTGGGGTCACCGTACCTCAACACCGTTAAGAGAAGACTTCAACGAGAATGTTTATTTCAACATCTTTGCATGAGAAAATAAACACTGCCTTCAAGAAACAGTTTCAATTAAAAATTAAAATTTTAAAACTTAATTTTAAATATAATTATACCAAGAAGAATCATGACACATGTTGAATTATTTTAGGAGCCACAGTCTTCCTGAGGTACAAATAAATAGTTTGTACAAATAGGTAAAATCATTTATTAGGAAACTTTAAACCTCTTACAATAAAGTTACTATTAAATATAAGAATAAAGTGACTATTTTGCTTAAAAATAAACAAAGGTCACTTTGAAAGAGAATGGCAGCTTCCCTGTGGACATCCTCTATACCCAGCCCAATCAGTACTTACCAAGTACAAGTTTGTAGATTTTGCTAACATGGTAAATGATGGAAATAAATGAGGAAGACAAGATTTTCAAAACAGTGTAAAAAGAACTTTAAAACAAGTATCTTGATTCTCCTTATTCTTCCACTCTAATTTGTAGCCTTTGGATAATATGTGGGAAAGAACATATATACATTTAAATTTTAACTTAAATGTCTACTGAAATAAAATGCTATCTTATTAAAATTCCTATCCGAAATTAAAAAAAAGTCATGGTGACAAATAATGTTGACAATCATGTAATGTAATCCTATCTTAAAACTCAAATTATGCTAAGAATGAATATTTCAAAACTAAATGGTTCACTTTGTTAAAAATATTCTTACTGAGTATTAAAAAAATCACCCAATGGTATCATGTTTTTAAACTCATTCAACTCATCATGCCTGTATTTTATCCTACCAGTTCTCTCTAATGACTTAGCATTCTTTCTTGTCTGCTCTCCTCTCTCATTTCCTTTCACCAGCACCAAAAACACAAAGACTCCAAAGTCCTGAGAGCAGACTGGAGTATCCCTTTGCCTTCTAGAAGCTGTGCATTTTGACCCTACTGGTCCATTCCACCTGCCCAATAGGCAAGATTGCCCAATAGGACAGTGCAGTCAGGAAGGGAGGCAAGGACAGAATCTTGAGGGATAGCAGAGAGAAAGAATCACCTTAAGAAAACTGGCAAGAATTCCTATCTTACATTGAGGTATTCCATCCATTTTGAGTTTAATATTTTGTTCTGATAACACAACACTGGGTGGGCTCCGAGATGGCTCCTCAGTGGGGACACATCACCAGGAAGACCACACCATGATTAGAATTTAGAATCTTCGGCACCCCCACCCCAACCCCTACATTCCCCCAGAGAGGGGAGGGGGCTAAAAGCAGAGCACATCTATGTAAGGAAGCCTCCATAAAAATCCTCATAGCAGGGACGCCTGGGTGGCTCAGTTGGTTAAGCAGCTGCCTTCAGCTCAGGTCATGATCCCAGCGTCCTGGGATCGAGTCCCACATCGGGCTCCTTGCTCAGCAGGGAGCCTGCTTCTCCCTCTGCCTCTGCCTGCCGTTCTGTCTGCCTGTGCTCGCTCTCTCCCCCTCTCTCTCTTTGATAAATAAATAAAATCTTTAAAAAAAAAATCCTCATAGCAGGGGTTTCAGGAAACTTCCAGGTAAGTCAACATATCCAGGTACCAGGAGGGGGATAAAACCCAGCTCCACAGGAATAGACATTCCTGTCCTTGGGACCCTCCCAGACTGTGCCCTTTGTGTCTCTGCATCTGACTGTTCATCTGTATTTTTTATCATATCTTTCATAAATTGCAAATGAAAACAAATGTTTCCCAGAGTTCTGCGAGCCACTCAGTTGAACCGGAGGAGGAGTTGAAGGAACCTCTGATTTGTAGCCAAGTTGTAGAGAAGTTGTGGGTAACCTGGGCTCCTCCTACTTATGACTGGCACCTGAATGTGATGGAACAGTCTCACAGGACTGAGCCCTTAACCTGTGGGATCAGATGCCATATCAAGGCAGACAGTGTCAAAGCTGAGTAAAACTACAGGACACCCAGCTGGTGTTGCAGAGTTGCCTGGTGAGGGAAAAATCCACAGCCTCAGCCACAGTGTTAGAAGTGAAGTGTTCTGTGTGAATATGGTAATATAAAAGCCGATGGGAGAACTGAAATGTTTGCTTGACATACACTCTCACACAAAATATTATGTATGCCAGGTCTTTGCTGATGTGATATAGCACATATTCAAGTTCTAGTGAAATATCATAAAGAGTCAACTCAAAAAACAAACAAACAAACAAACAAACAAGCAAACATACAAAATATGGATGAGCTGGGAGAAAATAAGCAATGTTTCCTCTTTCCTATCAAGAGAAAGACCATTCCTGAATTATCCAAGATTTTGCTTTTACCTGAATAACCATACAGTTCAATAGGACTTGAAGGAAAAAGCATGTTTGGTCCTCAGCGATCCTTTCCCCTGATATGGCCGGCAAGAGTGGAGTGATTCTTGTGGATATATCTTTGCTCCAGAGTGGGGAAAAAAAGGAGTTCTTTCACCAACGTTCAAAGGGTTTTTAAAAAATGGCCTTCATTAAAATACATCTGCCCCTCCTTTGGAACCTGCTCACGCTACACTCCAGGCCAGCGAGCATCAAGGGGTTGGAAATACGGTACAAACTCCCATGAAGCCACCTCTCCCTCTAAACTATTCTTCTCTCTGCCAAATTCTGCTTCGGTCAGCCTAAGGATCAAATACCTGTTTTGGGGCAATAAAGTGATGTGCATTAATCAATCATTGGCCCTAACTGGCAAGTTCCTTAAAAACTCATGGGACACAGATGGTTGCCATGACTTTCCCAGGAAGCAGCTACTGTCTTTCCATGAATGCGGCATGAAAATACAGGGCTGGGTGAGCAGATGAATGTCCACTCGTGAAACAATCATGCTGAGGACAATAAACAGTAGTTTTGGATGGCAGATTTAAATTTCATTCACAGCCAAAAAAACACTCCAGATACATGATGTGTCTCCACTTCCTGTTGTTTCCAACATCTGAGTCCTCCCTTCCATTCCTGTTTCCACCACTTCAGTAAATGTCTCCCATCCTCATTGCATATAAAAAAGGCTCTGATTCTTTCTATTCTAATGTCTGTAAGACATTACTGTGAACAAGAGCAGGGGATAATTCCTCCTCCAAACCCATCTACGAAATAAAGGGTTCTATTCAGGATCATGACAAGCTGAGGCATCCCTTAAGAGAACTTCTAGAGTCATTTCAACCTGTAAGGCTGGCTAAAATGTTCCTCACCATCCACCACACCAGGGCTAGGACTGATGAGTGTCTCCACCATGCAGGTCCCTAAGGATGACATGATCGCTGGGAAACCAGGCACGAGGCAACAAAAATCAGCACCCGCTCTTCTGCAAAGTTTGTCTGAAGTGCTTGAAGCCACAGAAGAAACAGATTGACTCCTTCAGATCTTACCTAAAAACAAAATTAAAGGTGACAAAATTAAACACATGTTTATGCAGAGATGCACTGCAATGCAGATTCAGTTCTGAGAAAGAAAAACTAGAAGTTAAAGGTACCGTTAAACTCCTGCACCAAGTTCTTAGTGACAAGAAATCAGGCGTGCTGCAAGAAGCCCAAGGGTGAAGAGTTGGGGTCTGGAGCCACAGTGCCTGGTTCCAATGCAGGCTCTGCTTTTTGCTTTTTGCTTGCTTAGCTGTGGCCAGTGGAGAACCACAAAACTTCTCCCTTTGCATCAGTCTCTACCTCTGAAAAATAAGGATGATAAAAGAATTTACCACAAAGTGTTTGCACAGGGATAAGTGACTTACAACAGTGCCTGTATCATCAACTGTCATTTAATCACAAAAATAATGCAAAGACAATCATCCTCCAAATTTACAGTGTGCTTTGAATAGGGTTTTTTCTATAATATGCTTATGTATCATGGAAAGTTCTTGAAAAATCTCAGAGCTAAATAAGACCTTAAAGACCTGGCTCAGTTATTTGACTTTGAAGCCCATTCATCAGGCATTTCTACACCAGCCCTCCTTTTTTTTTTTTTTTTTTGCCTGTGCAGTTAGCTACCTTGAGAGCTGCCGCCAAATCATCACTTCCACAAAGAACCATTCAGAAATCTGGAACTCATATCATTGCTGGACTTCTGGCATAAGTCCATTGTTCCTGGTGGATGCTTCCAGTAGTAGGAAATGGAACATGCTCAATGAGGGCAGGGGGTTGTGTTTGACTTGCCCACTGCCATATCTCCAGCACCTAGAAAGGTGCCTGAAACACATAGCTGGCATCCAGTAAATGTGTGCAATAAATGAGTGAACTAGACAAAAATAGATATGCACTGGTAGACGTGGCCTGTGGAGTACAGCTTCAAAAGCAGGAGAGTATTGAGAGTCCTACATGGCAGGTTGCATGGCACTGAGTTAAAGAAAATGGGTCCTACAATCAGACCAAAGGTTAAACCTCGAAAGTTGTGCGGTCTTGGACAAGTCACCTACAAGAACAAAGACCCCTGTCTTCTTTTGATAACAGCTGGGAAGAGAGAATCCATTTCAGAACGAAAGGGGACACAGGACGGCTGTGTACGACACTTATATTGTGGTCAAGATGGCAGTGTAAATTCACTTCATGGGGTCCCACACCATCCTCCCTCACTACCATTTGAAATACATGGTAATAAGAGATAAAATATATATATATATTTTTTTCAGTGTACCAGTATTCGTTGTTTTTGCACCACACCCAGTGCTCCATGCAATCCGTGCCCTCTGTAATACCCACCACCTGGTTCCCCCAACCTCCCACCCCCTACCCCTTCAAAACCCTCAGATTATTTTTCAGAGTCCATAGTCTGTCATGGTTCACCTCCCCTTCCAGTTTCCCTCAACTCCCTTCTCTCCATCTCCCCTTGTCCACCATGCTATTTGTAATGCTCCACAAATAAGTGAAACCATATGATAATTGACTCTCTCTGCTTGACTTTTTTCACTCAGCATAATCTCTTCCTGGAAGAGATTATATATATATATATTTTTAAAAGATTTATTTACTTACTTATTTATTTGACAGAGAGAGATCAAAAGTAGGCAGAGAGGCAGAGAGAGAGAGGAGGAGGAAGAGGGCTCCCTGCTGATGCAGGACTCAATCCCAGGACCCTGAGATCATAACCTGAGCTGAAGAAACAGGCTTAACCCACCCACTTAGCCACCTAGGTGCCCCTAGATTAAACACATATATTTTTTAAAGATTTTATTTATTTATTTGGCAGACAGAGATCACAAATAGGCAGAGAGGCAGGCAGAGAGAGAGGAAGGGAAGCAGGCTCCCTGCTGAACAGAGAGCCTGATGTGGGGCTCAATCCCAGGACCCTGGGATCATGCCTTCAAGCCGAGCCGAAGGCAGAGGCTTTAACCCACTGAGCCACCCAGGCACCCCTAGATTAAATATATATTTTTTTTAAGAGAAGAGAAAAGTGAGCAAGTGAACCTCGGTAAAAAACAAAACAAAACAAACAAAACCCAAAACTGACAAACATCTCCATGAAGCAGCAACCGCAGAAATTCTCAGTGATGCACAGATGTGTAGCGACAGGAAAAGATGTCTGGAGGCTGACTTCAAGGAGGACAAGTCGCTCCCACTGGAGATAAAGGCAGACAGAAAGGCCTGCTCACTTGCTGCCTGAAGCCACAACTTCAACTGGGCTGCGGACTTGATTGCACACCACTTGCTTCACCAGAACACTGTGAGGTTTCCAGTAGCTCATTACATCTAAACACTACTGCCTCCTTTAACAAGGTTTCCCTTCCAGATTGCCCCTGACTTACAGGGATAGGCAGTAGGTGTCCCTCCACGTGCTCCTTCCAAATTCTCTCCTCTCTCTGCTTTCTTCTGATCCACTTTTTATTTATGGGCTAGCTTTACAGGATATCCCTTCTGTGATTAAACAGGTCTTAATAATTCTACCTTTTGTAAAGGAAGCCTTCCCCAATTATTTAGATGTTGATAAATATTTACCTCTGAATCTCCATAAATCATCACTTTATATGGCACCAACATGTAGAAAATAAGAATGAAGTTACCCAATTTTCAGAATGAACCATACAAATGACAATCTACCATCTAAAGCCAGAGACAGAAAGAGAACATCTGCATAAACTAAAGTAATGCGGGTTCCTTATTTATTCATATTTATTATGCAAAATGGAAGTTTTAGGAAGATTAGAATAATGCATACTTGTTCTATTATATAGGCAACTAATCCTCTGTAGATGGTAATGTATCCATAACTCCATCTCCAATCTAGAATTTCTGAACACGAGGAGAGGGTATTAAAATCTCCTCTGTGGGAGGCAGAGCATTACAGTGTCTGGCTCTGGCCTTCCTGCTGCAGGATGAGACTTGCAATTAGTGATGGCAAATGGAATTCACAAAACATTTCTGGGCTTTAGAAGACATCGGAAAACTAGCAAAGGACTTAGAAAATGGTAGGAAAGGAAGCAGGAAGAGGGAGGTGGCAGAAACAAGTGAGCCAAAACCTGATCTGTAAGCAACAAGCTCAAGAGAAACAAATCAGGGTGCCAGAGAACAAATGCCATTTTCACTGCAGGATCTCTACAGGCCTGTGCCCTCCAGACCCCGTTCCCACCACACGTAAGTTGGGGGAACTGAACCTGAGATTTCCTTAATAAACCAGGACCCTCAAATGGAACCAAAGTGATCCCAACCAAGAACACTCCCAGCCTCCTGGCAAAGGAAAGACAAACCCTCGAGGAAAAAACAGACAGACAAACAAACAAACAAACAAAAAAACACCAAAAAACAGAATTAAAAGAGATTACATCTATGTTCCAATAAATCTGGTCTCAAAATCCCTTCACAGAGCATGCAAGAAATGAGGCCACTGTGAGAGACAGAAGACTGAGGGAAAATGAAGACTTTAGACACTGGAATGATCAGATACAGAATAGAAAATATTACATGTTAATTGTTTAAGAACACAAAAGAGGTTTACAAATGAAGAAGGATCAAGAGCCTATCAAAAGCAACAGGCCAAGTGTGAACATGGAACTGAAGGAAGTTAAACAGGGACCAAAAATCACTGAGACGTAAAACACAACAGAAAACACACCAGAATGGTGGGGCAGTAGATGAGCCTCGAATGAAGGACTTCACAACACTGCACCAAGAAGTGAAGACATTCCCCAGAATGCAACACAAGGAGGCAGGAGAAGAGGATGAACGCCAGCTTGAGAGACACCGAACAACAGACGGGAGGTTTAAATAAGAATCCTGGGAAGTACAGCAGAAGGACAGAGTCAAAATTTCAGAAGAAAACAGCTGAGGATATTACAGAAATGATAAATCCAGAAATACAGGAAATGCACAGATACCAAGCAAGATGAGAAATCTTCAATTAAACATTTTGTGGTAAAGCTATAGAACACCAAAAACTAAGAAAAGGCTTTAAGGAAAAGGCATTTAAAGGAATGAACAGGGTGGAAACAGGGTTTAAAGCTGCTACAGTGGTAAGGAGATGCTAGTAAAATGGTACCTGTAAAGGGTGACAGGAGTATTTTTACTGCCACTACTGCTAATACTGTGTCTAATGCACATAACAACTGAGGACTGCGAAGGTTAAGCTGGAGCAGAAAAAAATTAAACAAATTATGACCCTCAAAAGAAGGATCATGTCGGGGCACTTGGGTGGCTCAGTGGGTTAAGCCTCTGCCCTCAGCTCAGGTCACGATCCCAGGGTCCTGGGATCGAGCCCCGCATCGGGCTTTCTGCTCTGCAGGGAGCCTGCTGTCTTCTCCCTCTGCCTGCCTCTCTGCCTACTTGTGATCTCTGTCTGTCAAATAAATAAATAAAATCTTTTTTTAAAAAAAAAGAAGGATCATGCCAATGAATTTCACAACTCTGGTGATCACTTTAAAAGCATCTCTTCTTTTTATCATAGCATTTGTATCATGTCCAGGATGAGATATTACAGCACACATGATAGAATACTTTAAAACAATAGTCCATTTTGCTCAAACTCCATGTTGAAAGCAAACGACTCTGTCAAACACTTTGAAGAAGGTAAAAGTAGTGGAACCATGTTTTGTCAAGAAAGCCCAGGGAGAAAAGCAGGTAGTAAAACCAAGTAGCAGTATCGAGGAAGGGCAGCCTCAGGAAGAAAATGAACACCGTTTTCTTCTGCTTTGTTCTGTTTTTGTTGGTATCTTTTTTTTTTTTTTTTGGTCTTTCCCAGAAATCACTTCATATATATACATTTATCTGTTCAACTTCAGTGAAAGTTGGGAGGAAAAGGTGCCAGAACTTTTGAATGGTTGTCTTCAGCTGAGTGCTTATTTTCTTCCTTCAGTTTCTCTGGGGTTTCCCACTATTCTTCAATAAACATGTGTTGCTTTCTGGCAGGGTAAAGCCAAATGCATTTTTAAAAGAAGTAATGGCAGGTCATCCGTCCATCCAGATCAGGAGAGAGCCCATACCAGAAAAGGCAGAGAGGGTAGTAGACTCCCCTCTGTGAGTTCCTGCCCTCTTGGTCTTTCCTCAGCCCTTGCTCTCTGCTATGTCTCTCCAGTCACACCCCAAACCCAGAAAAACAAAAGGACTCTTCAAAACTTAAACCCTGTGAGAAGGGCCACGCGGAGGCAAGGAGAGCCCTGTCAGACTCTGAGCCATGTGGTCTGTATCTGAGACTGCACATCTCCTTGAGCCACGTTCCATTCCCTCCATGCCTAATGTTGGCCTTGTGTTCTACAGAAGCAGTCAGGGCATCCATACACTCCTCTCTGTGTGCTTTTCTGTATACCTGATCCCATCTCAACCCACAACATCCAGCAGCATGCACCATCTGTCATCTCCCTTCAGTCAACCTGCAAATAGGTAAACACAGCCTGTAAAACCCACCCTTGTCCAAGCTATGTCTGGAGTTATGATCGTCTGTGTCTTTACCATCAAACTTTCTAAAAGGCTATTCTTGTGTGTGACCTCCATGGTATCACGCCCAGTCACTCTATCTCTATGTCTGGCTTAGGACTCCACTACTCACCTCCCATTTTCTTTCAGTACTCAGTGACAACCTCCTCGATCTACCCCCACCCCCTAATCAAGCTGCTTTGCAACTTTTCACATCATCGAACATTGCTGACATTTCATTCCTTGAAATCTCTCTTCTCTAGACATCTGTGCAAAAATGCCTTCCTGGCATCAAAGCCATGTCCCTCCCCTTCCATCCACTACTCCTTTATTCTTCCCCTTTATCTGCCCAAGAAAAGAAGGAATTACCCTAAATCCTTAACTGTCACTCTCTCTACAAGGAATATATCCCTTGGCAACAGCATGATTGCATCTCTCTTCCCCCAAGCACCCATTCCTACATTTTGACTGTCCAACCAGAACCTACACCTGCACGTCCAACAGACACCTCAACTCAGATTGCCTAAAGCTGCACTCCTCCTCTTACCTCCTGCACCTGGCTCCCTTCCTGAGTTGCCACGACTGTTGTGGCAGTTGACACATCAGACTCAACATTCTCAAAGCACAGAGGCAACCCTAAGCCTACTGCAGCATTTTTTTTCCATAGCCGAGATATGGAAGCAGCCCAAGTGTCCAGCAACAGAAGACAAAGTGGTACATACACACAATGGCATATTACTCAGCCATCAAAAAGGATGAGATCCTGATATTTACAACAGTATGGATGTACCTAGAGGGTATTGTGCTAAGCAAAATAAGTCAGACAGAGAAAAACAAATACTGTATCTCCAGGGATGAATCCTTAAAAAATGCCCTACATATTCAAGTTTTAAGGCAGGACCAGAAGCAACAGTTTTAGCATATATCACCACGATATAAAATAAAATCTTAAAAAAAAAAAAAAGGAAATAATAGGACAACAGCAATTAGGGTAAAAATACTTAACAACTGTCTTGCTCAACATCACCAGCACCACACCAGCTACACGTCTGACCCCCAGACCAGCATAGCAGGTGTGAGGACAGGTCCAAGCAGAGAAAGTGTTACTTGTCACATTTTTTGAAAAATGATAAACAGAAGGGATGCCTGGGTGACTAGGCTGGTTGAGCGGCCAACTCTTGATCTCAGCTTGGATCTTGATCTCACGGTGGTGAGTTTGAGTTCCACACTGGGCTCTGCACTGGGTGTGGAGCCTGCTTTAAACTAAACTAAACTAAACTAAACTAAAATAACACCTCTGTCAAAAGTACGTGAATTCACAACTTACATGTAAGTCAAGTTCTACTTGTTCTAAGACAGCATGAAAACCAAGATGTCGTTATCAAGACAGAAAGCAAGATAAATTGTGTATTCCATGTGCCGTGAGATGACTCCAACTGCATCCAAGTTAGCCATGGCCCTCCACACATCTGCAAGAGAGGGTATATTATCCACATTAGCACAGAGGAAACCAAGGCTCAGAGAGGTTAAAAAAAAAAAAAAAGAGTCCAAGATCATAGCATCATTTAGCAGCATAGCCAGAATGTTTAGGAATTACCTCAAAACAGGCCACACTAGTGGAAGAATACCTTAGTGTGGAGTTATGAAAACCCAGGTAGAACGCTGCCTCAGAAAGGCAGATAATCAATAAAGGAAAAATAAAGAGGCGCCTGGGTGGCTCAGTCGGTTAAGCATCTGCATTGGGCTCAGGTCATAAATAATCCTGGGATCTTGCCCTATGTCAGACTTCCTGCTCAGCAGGGAGTCTGCTTCTCCCTCTGCCTTTGCTCCCCATTCATTCTCATAAACAAAAAAATCAATAAAATCTTACCCCAAAAAAAGAAAAAAATAAAGATTATAAGCTTACAATAAAGATATGAATGATGAGTCAAAGCTTTCAGTGACACACCCACACCTGCCTACAGTTCTCTAGCTAAAACATGGGTGGGATTGATGGGGTTAGAAGAACAGGAGGCACATAGGCCCGGACAGCACAGCCCCAGCAGATGCAGAATCCTGGTGTAGGTTTAGCTAGCTTTCATTGTCCTTTAAAATGTCAAAGCTAAAGAAATCTGGTAGGGTTATTGAAGTCTGATCCTGGGGGATGCCTGGTTGGCTCAGTCTGTTAGGCAGCAGCCTAACATGACTCAGGTCATGATCACAGGGTCCTGGGATCAAGTCCGACATCAGACCCCTTACCCAACCAGAAGCCTGCCTCTCCCTCTGCCTGTTGCTCCCCCTGCTTGTGCTCTCTCACTGACAAATAAATAATCTTTAAAAAGAAAGAAGAAAGAAAAAAAAAGAAAAGAAAAATAAAATCTGATCCACAGTATAGAACAACACAAAGGATGGTACTTTCTTGGGCTGATTTCTGTTTGTTTGATTTTAAGTAGGTTCCACAGCCAGCACGGACACTAGTGCAGGGTTTGATCTCAGAACCCTAAGACCATGAACTGAGCCAAAGGCAGACAATCGATTAAGCCACCCAGGCCCCCCACTTTCTTGGGTTCTAATGGGACTTTTCCTAGGTTCTAATCCTAGCTGTACTGGCTGCCAGGGGGAATGAAGTCCAGCACCACAAGAAAAGCATCCCAAGGCAGCAGTCCTCTGCAGAAGATTTGCTGGTGGCTGCCATCATCAAAGAGTCAGTGGGTGAAGTTGTTGAAGCACAGTGGGAACAATGATAGCCACTGCCTTTTGGGTGTCACTGAATCATCCTACTCATCTTCAGGAAGCCTGGCCCTTCTCCAGTCAACGCAGCAAAAGCAAACTTGTTAGAAGAACAGGGGAGGGGGTCATCTCCCTCCCTCCCAGAAACTGAAGCAACCAGCCAAACAGTGCAGCACTGGAGTAAAAATAAAAATATGAAGGAATGTGGCTGCACCTGGGTAGCTCAGTCTGTTAAGCATCTGCCTTTGGGTCAGGTCCTGATCTCAGAGACCTGGGATCTGAGACCCACATCAGGCTCCATGCTCAGTGAGGAGTCTCCGTTTCCTTCTCCCTCTGCCCCTGCTCCTAGCTCATTCTCTCTCTCTCTCAAATAAATAAAATCTTTAAAATAAGAAATTTAAAAATGAAGGAATGAATCAAAATGCAGAATTCAGAAACAGAACTACAGATATAAAAACTACATATAAAAACCTGAAATATGACCCGGTGAGTGAGGAAGGATTATTAAATCATGATACTGTATGAATTGATTGCCAATTTTTTCTTAGAACATAGAGCACACTACACTACACGAAAACGAAAACACAAAATTAGGATTGAATACAAAAACAAAATTATCAGTGTTATTCCATCGAGTGTTTCTCTAACCTACTGATCAAAACCTCAGTTCATCCTCCAAAAGAATCTGGGCACCACCTCAGCACACATGAACCCATTTTCAGGCCACAGTTCACACTGCTCCAGTCCTCACTATAAGTCCTAGCCATGGGCTCCTCCAGGCAAAGCCACCACCAACTAGGCCCCTGCCCTAGAAATCCCCAAACCCAACCACTTCACAACAGGGAGACTCAGGGAGATTCAAATGGGCAGAAACGTGGGACATTGACTTTTTTTTTTAATTAAAAGAAAAATACAGCAAGAAAAATTTCTAGCACAAAGTGAAGAGCTCATCTTTCACAATGTCGAGAGTATTAGAATTATCAATACACCATCAGTAGTTTGATAGGTCAAACAGGCCAAAAGCTGGAAACACAAGAGGAAATGCTCACAGCAAACAGACCTGAAAGCCAGGGCCTGGACCGGCTGACATGGCTCTGCCGCTTACCACAGCGAGAAAGTGTAACTTTCCTGGGCCTCAACTTACCTCCTGGCCAGCAGGAAAGTGGCAACACCACAAAATTCATATCTGGTCGGGGATTACGTGAAAGGAGAATGCTCAGTGAGAGCCCCGCCACACCGCCCGTCCAGCCACAGTCTGCGCCCAGTGAATGGGAATTTCCTCTACTGCAGCCACACGAAGAGCTGAAGGATCTGCACAGGATGCCTGTTTATTTACCAGTCACAAAACCACGTTCTGCCATAAACAGAGAGGGCAAGAGACCCCAAGAGATGGGGATATCCCTCACCCTTGCCTGGACCAGGCTTTCAAGACAAGTTGGAAAGCCCACAGCAGCTCTGTCACTGACTCTGAATGAGCCTTTGGAAGACAACACCATCCCAAACAACAGTTTAATTTACTTCTCTTTAAAAAGCAGTGAGACAAGGTCTTGGCCACATCTTCATAAATTAACAGCTTAGGAGGCTAAACCCCAATGATTTAGTTATGTCCCCAGCAGGCACACCTCCACTCGTGGGCAGCTTCAGGGAGAAAGGGTGCCTCCCCATCCATGAGGACACCCTCTGACATTCATCTGAAGATGCTTCCTACCCATGGGCATTTACTCCCTGGAACCCCCCCCCATCTAAGTTCCTCTCTGGATGCTGCACGAGGCAACTTCCTCACACCCCCATCACCACTGGTGACACCGCAGCTACCCCCGAGCCTTCAAGCAGGGTGCACCTGTCTTTGCTGCCAAGCGTCCCATCAGTCCAGCTCCATCACTGATTTCTGTACCCATAATTAATTAACTTATGCATGTATGTATTTATTTATTTTTACAGCTTCATTTATTTTAGGGAGAGATAAACAGAGAGAGAGATACAGAGAGAGCACACACACACAAATACAGGGAGATAGAACCTCCAGCAGATTCTACACTGAGAGCAGAGCACACCTCAGGGCTCAATCCCACCACCCTGAGATCATGACCTTAGCTGAAACCAAGAGTTGGATGCCTCAACGACTGAGCCACCAGGCACCCCTCTGTACCCTTAATCTTAAGAAAAGACAGACACCGCTTCTTTCTGTCAGCCACGGCCTCATAAGCCATCTGTCACACAGCCAAAGTTTCCAGAGGGTAGGACCAGGTCTGCAACACCAGTGATGCCAGAGTATCTCCATAAAACTACAATCTAGTGAGTACCAGGCTCTGCTCTAAGCTCCTAATATGGCCTTCTATTTTGTACCCCTCACAGACCTACATGCTAGGTATTATCCACAGTGCACAGAGGAGGACACTGAGGTCCATGGCTGACCCAAGCAATCTACTTTTATGTGCAGCAGCAGGGGCCTGAACCCAAGTCTGTGACTCCAAGGCCCCTCCGTCAGCTCTGTTACTCATGCAGCCCCAACACAGTCATCAAATACCTCCCTAAACCCTCATCCCTCCTGTGAAAAAGCATGGTCTTCTGCCATTTCCCAGATGGGAAGAAAGCCGGCGTGAGCCAGATATAGTGACCTGCCCATGATGGTACAGGTGATGTCCCCTCTGTTCTCCCCCCAACACCCATGTCATTCTGCACAAGGCCCCATGGGGTCCTTCATGCTTCCAGTGGAAAACTCTAGTGAGACCACCAGTCTCCTGGCAGGCCTTCAACTTGACCCTGGAGGACAGGACCAGTTAGGAGAAACCGGCTAGTTAAGCCTCTGAAATGGGGTCCTACCACCCAGGAAAACCCCCTTATCTCCAGGGCATCGCCCGTGTGAATTAGCTGGATTTGTAGAGGGCTCCACAAGCACCAGCCTTGCTGAGTCACTTTCTCTAAGGTGGTGGCTGAGACAAAAAGGACCCAGGAAAGAAAGGCATAGGCTGTTGTGGAACTCCAGTGCCTTGGCATCAACAATTAATGTGAGCAGCTGCCTCTGCTCACCAGATCTGCATTTTATGTGGGGCACACTGTTCAAAGTTTACACCCCCCATCTCTGTAACCTTCACGACAACCCCTGGAGCTCCCTGCACCATCATTACCACCTCACAGACAAGGAGACAAGGCATGAGGGGTGTGTAGAATGATGCAGCTCTGTGCTGGGGCCAACCGGGGGAGGACTCCCACAGGCTTGCTCTTCCCACTGCTGCAGAAGCAGCTGAAAACAACGAGTTTTTCCATTTGCATTATGTAGAGTGGAAAAGTCAACCATAAAGGTCATTCAATTTTTAGATGGGTTATTCCTCAGGATAAAAACAGTTCCAAAAAATAATTTCCGAGAAGTTCAACATATTCCTCCTTCCAGGTGCCTGGAATGTGATGAAATGTTGTTAAAATAAGTTCTGGCCCATCAGTATGCCAGACAGAATCTGTTGCAGGTCCCCAAAGGCTCCGTCACAACCCTAAGGAGAAGACATATAACTTTCACTGTCCCAAAGTGGTTATGTTTAAAAAAAAAAAAAAAGGCACAGGTGGAACAATTTAAATTACAGACTTTCAATGCAGGGCCAGTGGGGGTGGGGGGGTTGTCCCCCAACTACCCCCAAATGTTTCAGCTATATATAGTGACTTACCAAAGTGACTCATCACAAGTATCTACAAGGCGACTGACAGGCAACTGACCGATGAGGAAGGTATTCGGACTGCTTAACAAAACCAACACAACTTAGAATTTTCATTATTAAGAAGAGAAAACCATTTATTAAACACTCGCCAGGCACCAAACCCGCTAGGCACTGTCACACGCTCTACTCATCACAAGGCTGCCAAACTCAGTGCAGAAACTGAGGCTGAGTAAGTCACCTAAGATCATGCAGCACCAGAAACTGGATTCCAACCAGTTCTGACATCAAAGCCCACCCCAGCTTGCTGCAATGCTTCAGAACCTAAGCTTTGTGATGATCAATAAACTACATGCTTAACAATGTTTACACATCTCTGTTAGAATTCAGGGAAAGGTTTTTAAAAATGACATACACAAGGGGAAAAAATAATACAGTTTCTGGAGGCAGGCTGCCCAGGGTTCAAATCTTGGCTCCTCCACTTGCAAGCTGTGTGACCTTGGACTCCTTTAGCTCCCCTGTGCCCATATTTCCATGCATTAAAATGGTAGCCATAACAGACCCTATCTCCTAAGGCAAATAAAGCATTTTGGTGTTGTTGTTCTTGTTTTAAGATTTTATTATTTATTTGACAGAGAGAGAGAGACAGGGTGAGAGGGAACACACACAGGGGGAGTGTGAAAGGGAGAAGCAGGCTTCCCACTGAGCAGGAAGCCTGGTGAGGATTAGATCCCTGCACCCTGGGAGCATAACCTCAGCTGAACAACTGAGCCACCCAGGTGCCCACAAATAAAACATTGAGAATCATTCCTGGCATGAGTTAAACCTCAGAAGGTGTGGGCTGGTGTTACTTCTTGCTGGCCACTAGATAGAGTCAGCAGCCTCAGGCCCACTGTTTTAGCAACTCATTTGCATAAACAAAGCCCAGGCTCAGCCACTTTGTGCTTACCCTATGATTTCTTCCTGTCACTAACATCTCTCCTCACTCCTGCTCTGTGGCACTAAGCTCTGGGCCTCAACTTCCCATCTGTCAAATGAGGTGAGGAGCCCAGCTGATCTATCTGAGGTCCTTCCAGCTGGGCAACCTAGGGTTCTTGGTAACTCAGGGCCCAGAAATTTCAGAACCATCCTAACACAAACATTACCAGATGACACTCCCTCAATTTCCTCAAATCTTCTCTTCCGTGTTATGTATAAATGCTTATTTTCATGGCAAATCTTCTCCAAGATCCCAGAGCTCCACGAGCACCCAGAATAGGCTGGGCAGGCATCCCCAGTGCTGAGGCTGGGGACATGATGGTCAGAAGCTCTGACCTCCAGGGGAGATGGATTCCAAATCAAGCTGCTCTGATAAGCAGGTCTTCCCTGTTAGAGAGGATTTCAACAGAGCACAGTTAAGAGGAAGTGCAGGTAAGAAACTCAGAACTTGGCCCACCGGACAGAGGGCAGTAGGACAGTGGGCCGGAGGGGTGACAGAGGGATTGAGAGGAATGGCATGATCAACAGAGGCCAGCCAAGTCAGCACTGATGCTCAATGTGAGAGGGTGGGCTGGGGATACACTGTGAAAATGGCTTCAAAGGCAGGAAGCAAGCCCAGCTCAGCACAAAGCAAAGTCCTGAGCAGGAACCTTCTGGGACCAGGTTGGACACTAAGGTGAGCTGAAAATGGCTGTGGCACCCAGTGCAGTCTGAATCTCACCCATGCCTCTCACAGGCTGGGTGACCCCGGACCAGTTATGCTATGTCCTTTAATGTTTCCTAAAGGGTATATTCACTCCATAACCCTGAGCCATGTTCTCATTTCGGTGAGTGTGGGAGGCCGCAATAAGGCTTGAGACGAGAACCAAACCAGACCCTGACTTGTGCCTCCTTTAAAGTCCAAATAACCTAACAAAAGGTTTAGGACGGGAAAAGTTCAGTAGCACTGGGCAAGAGTCTGTGCTATGTGTTGTGCGCTCGCCTACGTGACTTCCCACACGCTTACTAAACAAATGAGAACAATTCGGTTGGGCTAAAAAGTTCGTTGCTGGTCCTTGCTGCCTTAGTACAACCCATAATTTACTTTCAGGTTTGCTGTATTTGTACTGGCATCAGCCATTTGGCGTCATGAGGAACCATAGTTGCTTAACTAAACACAGATGTAATGTCACTATATATATGGCCTTAAGGCTTTGAATAAACTTAGCACTGTTGGACATCCTCCTCAGTGCTCCTCCTGTCCCCCATCTCTCTGCTTCTCGAGTTCTTTTCTTCATCCTCTTACCCTCATGTTCCTGGTTGATTTGTTGCGCCGGCCACGACAGGTGAGGATCTGATGGTGCCCACTATCTACAGAGATCCAATATATACAACTAGGACAGCCTGGAGGGGGGTGGGCAACCCAGGCTGGACAGGGAGTTAAGAAGAAGTCAGGAAGGGCGCCTGGGTGGCTCAGTGGGTTAAGCCGCTGCCTTCGGCTCAGGTCATGACCTCAGGGTCCTGGGATCGAGTCCCGCATCAGGCTCTCTGCTCAGCAGCGAGCCTGCTTCCTCCTCTCTCTCTCTCCGCCTGCCTCTCTGCCTACTTGTGATCTCTCTCTGTCAAATAAATAAAATAAAATAAAAAATCTTAAAAAAAAAAAAAAGGAGTCAGGAAGAAGTCATTCCCACACTTGAGGCATGGGTTGGTACTGACCAGAGACACTGGGAAAGAGACAGTGTCCTAGGACTGCTGTAAGACTACCCGGGTCCAGGCAAAGCGCCTAACAGTGTGTAGATGTAACCCATCTGTAAAAGGTGGACGGGGCGTGGTGGTTGCAGCTGGTTGAGCATCTGACTCTTTGTTTTGGCACAGGTCCATTCACCTGGCCCATTCACCTGTGCCTGCATGTGTTCTGTGGTGTGCTTTTTATCTCTCTCTCTCTCTCAAATAAATAAATCAAAAAAAAAAAATAAAGGAAGTCAGGAAGGATCAGGAGACCTGCTGTTAAGGTCCCAAAGACTCCACCCTCCTCAACTAGCCTCCGGAAATAAAGTAAGTGGATGCCCAGGAGCCTCCTGGACACAAAACTTTCCAAAGCAAAGCTTTCAATTTCATACTGGAGAAAAGGTTGCTGTGCAAATTCAAGACAAAAAAGCCGGCCATGGTGGGGTGGGTTTGGACAGGGTTGGTCCTGTAGGGCGCTGGCCACTAAATGCCCACTGCCCAAGCCAGGAGCCTGGAGTCTGTGCAGCCAGTGCTTCCTGAGGCTTCCACATCATAGCCTCACTCTGAAGTTTCCTCCTGGAAGCTCCTTACCCAGGGAGGCCACCTGTGAGCACCCCCTCACACACACACCCCAGCTTCTGCCCCTCCATCTAGTTGATCAGTCACTCCTGTCTTCCTGGCCTCCGGCCATGCTCTGAGCTCACCTGGCCTGTGACCAAGCGTTTCTGTCTCTGGTGCACAGCCGCATTTGGCGTCTCCAAACCCAGCAGATTCCTGCCTCCAGAGAAGGAAAAAGTCCAATTTATCGGGGGAGGAGTCAAGATGGCGGAGAAGTAGCAAGCTGAGACTGCTTCAGCTAGCCGGAGATCAGCTAGATAGCTTATCTAAAGATTGCAAACACCTGAAAATCCATCGGCAGACCGAAGAGAAGAAGAACAGCAATTCTGGAAACAGAAAAACAACCGCTTTCTGAAAGGTAGGACCGGCGGAGAAGTGAATCCAAAGCGACGGGAAGATAGACCCCGGGGGGGAGGGGCCGGCTCCCGGCGAGCGGCGGAGCAACCGCGCACAAAAACAGGACTTTTAAAAGTCTGTTCCGCTGAGGGACATCAGTCCAGAGGCTAAACCGGGGCGAAGCCCACGCGGGGTCAGCGTGGCCTCAGGTCCCGCAGGGTCACAGAAGGATCGGGGGTGTCTGAGTGTCGCAGAGCTTGCGGGTATTGGAGCGGGAAAGCCGGCTACAGAGACAGAGCCGACAGTAAGCTCACAGCTCGGTGTTACCTTGAACCGATCGCAGGCTCGGTGAGCTCGGAGCGCGGCCGGAGGTCAGGCAGACGGGAGTAACTGGGCGCTGTTCTCTGAGGGCGCACTGAGGAGTGGGGCCCTGGGCTCTCGGCTCCTCCGGGCTGGAGACCAGGAGGCCGCCATTTGTGTTCCCGTCCTCCGGAACTCTACGGAAAGCGCTCAGGGAACAAAAGCTCCTGAAAGCAAACCCGAGCAGATTACTCACCCCGGCCCCGGGTAAGGGCGGTGTAATTCCGCCTGGAGCAAAGACACTTGAGAATCACTACAACAGGCCCCTCCCCCAGAAGATCAACAAGAAATCCAGCCGAGACCAAGTTCACCTACCAAGGAGTGCGGTTTCAATACCAAGGAGAGCAGCAGAATTCCAGAGGAGGAGAAAGCCAAGCACGGAACTCATGGCTTTTTTCCTGTGATTTTTTTTTAGTCCTGCAGTTAATTTAATTTTTTTTTTTTCATTTTTTTTTTCTTTTTTTCTTTTTCTTCTCGCCTTCGGGTAAAATTTTTTTTTTTTTTAACTGTTACCTTTTTCTTTTTTAACGATTTTTTACTAGTTTATCTAATATATATATTTTTTCTTTTTTACATTTTTCTCAGGTGTTTTCTTTTTTTTTTTTTTTTTTTTTTTTTTTTTTTTTTTTTAGGTGTTTTCTTTTTTTAAAAAAATTTTTTTTCTTAACTTTTTTTTTTCTTTCTTCCTTTTTGAACCTCTTTTTATCCCCTTTCTCCCCATTCACGATTTTGGATCTCTTCTAATTTAGTTAAAGCATATTTTCCTGGGGTTGTTGCCACCCTTTTAGTATTTTACTTGCCCCTTCATTTACTCTTATCTGGCCAAAATGACAAGACGTAAAAATTCAACGCAAAAAAAAGAACAAGAGGCAGTACCAAAGGCTAGGGACCTAATCAATACAGACATCGGTAATATGTCAGATCTAGAGTTCAGAATGACAATTCTCAAGGTTCTAGCCGGGCTCGAAAAAGGCATGGAAGATATTAGAGAAACCCTCTCGAGAGATATAAAAGCCCTTTCTGGAGAAATAAAAGAACTAAAATCTAACCAAGTTGAAATCAAAAAAGCTATTAATGAGGTGCAATCAAAAATGGAGGCTCTAACTGCTAGGATAAATGAGGCAGAAGAAAGAATTAGTGATATAGAAGACCAAATGACAGAGAATAAAGAAGCTGAGCAAAAGAGGGACAAACAGCTACTGGACCACGAGGGGAGAATTCGAGAATTAAGTGACACCATAAGACGAAACAACATTAGAATAATTGGGATTCCAGAAGAAGAAGAAAGAGAGAGGGGAGCAGAAGGTATACTGGAGAGAATTATTGGGGAGAATTTCCCCAATATGGCAAAGGGAACGAGCATCAAAATTCAGGAGGTTCAGAGAATGCCCCTCAAAATCAATAAGAATAGGCCCACACCCCGTCACCTAATAGTAAAATTTACAAGTCTCAGTGACAAAGAGAAAATCCTGAAAGCAGCCCGGGAAAAGAAGTCTGTAACATACAATGGTAAAAATATTAGATTGGCAGCTGACTTATCCACAGAGACCTGGCAGGCCAGAAAGAGCTGGCATGATATTTTTAGAGCACTAAACGAGAAAAACATGCAGCCCAGAATACTATATCCAGCTAGGCTATCATTGAAAATAGAAGGAGAGATTAAAAGCTTCCAGGACAAACAACAACTGAAAGAATTTGCAAATACCAAACCAGCTCTACAGGAAATATTGAAAGGGGTCCTCTAAGCAAAGAGAGAGCCTACAAGTGGTAGATCAGAAAGGAACAGAGACCATATACAATAACAGTCACCTTACAGGCAATACAATGGCACTAAATTCATATCTCTCAATAGTTACCCTGAATGTGAATGGGCTAAATGCCCCTGTCAAAAGACACAGGGTATCAGAATGGATAAAAAAACAAAACCCATCTATATGTTGCCTCCAAGAAACTCATTTTAAGCCCGAAGACACCTCCAGATTTAAAGTGAGGGGGTGGAAAAGAATTTACCATGCTAATGGACATCAGAAGAAAGCAGGAGTGGCAATCCTTATATCAGATCAATTAGATTTTAAGCCAAAGACTATAATAAGAGATGAGGAAGGACACTATATCATACTCAAAGGGTCTGTCCAACAAGAAGATTTAACAATTTTAAATATCTATGCCCCCAACGTGGGAGCAGCCAACTATATAAACCAATTAATAACAAAATCAAAGAAACACATCAACAACAATACAATAATAGTAGGGGACTTTAACACTCCCCTCACTGAAATGGACAGATCATCCAAGCAAAAGATCAGCAAGGAAATAAAGACCTTAAACGACACACTGGACCAGATGGACATCACAGATATATTCAGAACATTTCATCCCAAAGCAACAGAATACACATTCTTCTCTAGTGCACATGGAACATTCTCCAGAATAGATCACATCCTCGGTCCTAAATCAGGACTCAACCGGTATCAAAAGATTGGGATCATTCCCTGCATATTTTCAGACCACAATGCTCTAAAGCTAGAACTCAACCACAAAAGGAAGTTTGGAAAGAACCCAAATACATGGAGACTAAACAGTATCCTTCTAAAGAATGAATGGGTCAACCGGGAAATTAAAGAAGAATTGAAAAAAATCATGGAAACAAATGATAATGAAAATACAACGGTTCAAAATCTGTGGGACACAATAAAGGCAGTCCTGAGAGGAAAATATATAGCGGTACAAGCCTTTCTCAAGAAACAAGAAAGGTCTCAGGTACACAACCTAACCCTACACCTAAAGGAGCTGGAGAAAGAACAAGAAAGAAACCCTAAGCCCAGCAGGAGAAGAGAAATCATAAAGATCAGAGCAGAAATCAATGAAATAGAAACCAAAAAAACAATAGAAAAAATCAACGAAACTAGGAGCTGGTTCTTTGAAAGAATTAATAAAATTGATAAACCCCTGGCCCGACTTATCAAAAAGAAAAGAGAAAGGACCCAAATAAATAAAATCATGAATGAAAGAGGAGAGATCACAACTAACACCAAAGAAATACAAACTATTATAAGAACATACTATGAGCAACTCTACGGCAATAAATTTGACAATCTGGAAGAAATGGATGCATTCCTAGAAACATATAAACTACCACAACTGAACCAGGAAGAAATAGAAAGCCTGAACAGACCCATAACCAGTAAGGAGATTGAAACAGTCATTAAAAATCTCCAAACAAACAAAAGCCCAGGGCCAGATGGCTTCCCGGGGGAATTCTACCAAACATTTAAAGAAGAACTAATTCCTATTCTCCTGAAACTGTTCCAAAAAATAGAAATGGAAGGAAAACTTCCAAACTCATTTTATGAGGCCAGCATCACCTTGATCCCAAAACCAGACAAAGATCCCACCAAAAAAGAGAGCTATAGACCGATATCCTTGATGAACACAGATGCGAAAATACTCAACAAAATACTAGCCAATAGGATTCAACAGTACATTAAAAAGATTATTCACCACGACCAAGTGGGATTTATTCCAGGGCTGCAAGGTTGGTTCAACATCCGCAAATCAGTCAATGTGATACAACACATCAATAAAAGAAAGAACAAGAACCATATGATACTTTCAATAGATGCTGAAAAAGCATTTGACAAAGTACAGCATCCCTTCCTGATCAAAACTCTTCAAAGTGTAGGGATAGAGGGCACATACCTCAATATCATCAAAGCCATCTATGAAAAACCCACCGCAAATATCATTCTCAATGGAGAAAAACTGAAAGCTTTTCCACTAAGGTCAGGAACACGGCAGGGATGTCCATTATCACCACTGCTATTCAACATAGTACTAGAGGTCCTAGCCTCAGCAATCAGACAACAAAAGGAAATTAAAGGCATCCAAATCGGCAAAGAAGAAGTCAAATTATCACTCTTCGCAGATGATATGATACTATATGTGGAAAACCCAAAAGACTCCACTCCAAAACTGCTAGAACTTATACAGGAATTCAGTAAAGTGTCAGGATATAAAATCAATGCACAGAAATCAGTTGCATTTCTCTACACCAACAGCAAGACAGAAGAAAGAGATATTAAGGAGTCAATCCCATTTACAATTGCATCCAAAACCATAAGATACCTAGGAATAAACCTAACCAAAGAGACACAGAATCTATACTCAGAAAACTATAAAGTACTCATGAAAGAAATTGAGGAAGACACAAAGAAATGGAAAAATGTTCCATGCTCCTGGATTGGAAGAATAAATATTGTGAAAATGTCTATGCTACCTAAAGCAATCTACACATTTAATGCAATTCCTATCAAAGTACCATCCATCTTTTTCAAAGAAATGGAACAAATAATGTTAAAATTTATATGGAACCAGAAAAGACCTCGAATAGCCAAAGGGATATTGAAAAAGAAAGCCAACGTTGGTGGCATCACAATTCCGGACTTCAAGCTCTATTACAAAGCTGTCATCATCAAGACAGCATGGTACTGGCACAAAAACAGACACATAGATCAATGGAACAGAATAGAGAGCCCAGAAATAGACCCTCAAATCTATGGTCAACTCATCTTCGACAAAGCAGGAAAGAATGTCCAATGGAAAAAAGACAGCCTCTTCAATAAATGGTGTTGGGAAAATTGGACAGCCACATGCAGAAAAATGAAATTGGACCATTTCCTTACACCACACACAAAAATAGACTCAAAATGGATAAAGGACCTCAATGTGCGAAAGGAATCCATCAAAATCCTTGAGGAGAACACAGGCAGCAACCTCTTCGACCTCTGCCGCAGCAACATCTTCCTAGGAACAACGCAAAAGGCAAGGGAAGCAAGGGAAAAAATGAACTATTGGGATTTCATCAAGATCAAAAGCTTTTGCACAGCAAAGGAAACAGTTAACAAAATCAAAAGACAACTGACAGAATGGGAGAAGATATTTGCAAACGACATATCAGATAAAGGACTAGTGTCCAGAATCTATAAAGAACTTAGCAAACTCAACACCCAAAGAACAAATAATCCAATCAAGAAATGGGCAGAGGACATGAACAGACATTTCTGCAAAGAAGACATCCAGATGGCCAACAGACACATGAAAAAGTGCTCCATATCACTCGGCATCAGGGAAATACAAATCAAAACCACAATGAGATATCACCTCACACCAGTCAGAATGGCTAAAATCAACAAGTCAGGAAATGACAGATGCTGGCGAGGATGTGGAGAAAGGGGAACCCTCCTACACTGTTGGTGGTGCAGTCACTCTGGAAAACAGCATGGAGGTTCCTCAGAATGTTGAAAATAGAACTGCCCTATGACCCAGCAATTGCACTATTGGGTATTTACCCTAAAGATACAAATGTAGTGATCCAAAGGGGCACATGCACCCGAATGTTTATAGCAGCAATGTCCACAATAGCCAAACTATGGAAAGAACCTAGATGTCCATCCACAGATGAATGGATCAAGAAGATGTGGTATATATACACAATGGAATACTATGCAGCCATCAAAAGAAATGAAATCTTGCCATTTGCGACAACATGGATGGAACTAGAGCGTATCATGCTTAGCGAAATAAGTCAAGCAGAGAAAGACAACTATCATATGATCTCCCTGATATGAGGAAGTGGTGATGCAACATGGAGGCTTAAGTGGGTAGGAGAAGAATAAATGAAACAAGATGGGATTGGGAGGGAGACAAACCATAAGTGACTCTTAATCTCACAAAACAAACTGAGGGTTGCTGGGGGGAGGGGGTTTGGGAGAAGGGGGTGGGATTATGGACATTGGGGAGGGTATGTGCTTTGGTGAGTGCTGTGAAGTGTGTAAACCTGGTGATTCACAGACCTGTACCCCTGGGGATAAAAATATATGTTTATTAAAAAAAAAAAAAAAGATCTGTGATGATAATATAAAAATTTCAAGTATCCTTTCACATTAAAAACTTAGTGACCTTAAAAAAAAAAAACCCTATACAGTAAAGTTTATCATTTTAAGTAATCTCAATTATCTTCCTCAATTGTGATAGTATATCCTTCTATCTAGGCCAGATATTGTATGAGGGATTTGAAGAGACATACTTTTCTAAATTTCACTTTTCTCATCTGCAAAATGCTGATCATGATCCTACAATAAAATACACTTACTATTTTTTGATGAAAATTTATTTATTTATTTTAAGATTTTATTTATTTATCAGAGAGAGTGGGCGAGAGAGCAAGCACAGGCAGACAGAATGGCAGGCAGAGGCAGAGGGAGAAGCAGGCTCCCGGCCAAGCAAGGAGCCCAATGTGGGACTCGATCCCAGGATGCTGGGATCATGACCTGAGCCAAAGGCAGTTGCTTAACCAAATGAGCCGCCCAGGCGTCCCTTTTGATGAAAATTTAATCTGTATAAACAATATATTTGCTGTAATGCGTGGTTCATGGAAAACATCTTATTTAATTATAAGCAACAACAGTATTAGAAATTAAGTAAATGTGTGTATAATATTTAAAGTTTTAACACATAATTCCAGTGCTTTGCCTTATTTTCTCAAATCCCTTTACCACTTTCACTGACAGAGTCAAAAGTACTTTTTCTACTAGTAGCCAGCTCTTTGTCTTTTGTCAGAAAGATGCCCTTGTGAATTATTTATAATAGAGATATTAGCAATAATAATAATAATAATAATAATAAATAGCAATGAAAATGTTAAAAAAAGTTTTCTTAACTAATTAGGGTTCTTAGACATCAATTAGAGGAACCACCTCTGGCAAGCAAACTAATCTGCAAGACATTCCCAGAATTAACAAGTCAGTCAGATACAGGGTTGTCCGTAGACTGAAAGGTGAAGCAAAAGGACTAGGTTTGGAAAATAGGTAAGGACAGTGAAAAAAATGATCAAATTTTTGGGCAAAATAAATTCTTAGGTGTCCTTTCAATGGAGTCCTGGGCATTATGTAGCAGAAACTCTGGAGATTATCTCAATCCATTGGAGTCACCCTGTTTACTAGCTTGCTATTGACAAAGTTATTTACAAACTGTAGAGCAAGAGGTTATAATGTAGAAAACTGATGGTAATGCACAAGATTCTTGTTAACAATAATGCAAGTTAGTGATATTTCATTAGAAAACATAAATTCTATAACCCAAATTATGGGCCCAGAGCACTTCTGCTGCACAACTCTGCTTATATCCCAAATAACCATGTGAACTAGTTTTAATATCTGCTTCTTATTAATTTTTGAATAAAAATTCTTGACACAAGTATTTTATAATTGTGTGATAATCATGCATTTAATTTATTGGAGAACAAAACACACTTTAGCGTAACTATGTTCGTTCACAGAACCAGCCTTGATAACACACTTCTATATGTTAGAAATGATATAATAAATGTAGAATATTGGGCACTCGTTTGGTATTCTTTGCCATGTTTTGCACTATCTAAAAAGAGATCAGTGAACTTGGACTGGAGTTAGTAGACATGGAAGAAAATAAAATATTACAGAGAGGAATACTCTGTGGTCCACAACCTAAACGGGCTGGGATTCCCATCATTTGGATCCCTGTAGCTTTACAAAAGTCAATTAAATTTTTGTATCTCCTATTAAAGTGGATTCCCCAGTACTTTTTCAAACATCTCTTGTAAAGTATTGTTTCCCAGAAAAAAAGGGATTTTGCACATGTATCTGCCTTTGTCTCTGGTCATGATCTCAGTCAGGATCCTGGGATCGAGCTCCATATCGGGCTTTTTGCTCATTAGGAAGTATACTTCTGTGTCTCTCTCTGCAGCTACATCCCCCTGCCCCACTCATGCTCTCTCTCTCTCTCAAATAAATAAATACAATCTTTAATTTTTTTAATTAAAAATAAGATAAGTAAAATAAAATAAAAAGTCCGGTCTTACTGCCCCATTTAGCTCCTTTTTTTTTTGAGTTGTATTTAAAGCAGCATGAGAGAACATGAGGCTCTCAAACTTAAAAAAAAAAAAAAGGAAAAAATTGAGTTTTGTTAGGATTTAAGATCTTGTCTTCTAGAAAAAACATTGGCTTTGTTAACATGTGAAAATTAACAAAAGATAATAATATAGAATTCTAATAATTTTTGTAGAAATTAAAAATTTCCTCCAACACAATTACATCAGACCCATTAAGTAAATTCATTCCAATGTCCGAAACCAACCTTTTCTAATACTAATGCATCTGTGTAAACAGAGTCAACCCAAGGAATAAATAAATATTATTATTTTTTTCCTGTCTCTTCCACAGTCACATCTGGGTATATTGGTAGCAAGCCAATTATCTATCTTATAAGACATGATATCATAAGGAAGGGTATTCTGTCCATTTGGAACAACTGAAAATCATTGTAATTTTATCTTGGTGCAGTAACTTGATATGGCACAGTGTGGGTTATGAATATATTTTCTTTTTTTTTACTGGGAAGAAGAGATTATAGAGATATTGGTTATCCAAGAGAGACTGACAGGTGTTGATAGTTGCCAGGTCAATATCCATTTACTTTTTCCTTGAATCTCAGAAAGCACTGAGGGATTGACAAGAAGGAAACATAAAACAACATCAAATATTTTATTGTCTCTTTTCTATTAATATTGTAACCACATGACAAAGTATCAGTCGTACAATATATCATTCTCTTTATCTCTATCTTTCTGCCAGAAATGTGGGCTTAATAGTGAGAACTCCAACAGCAATTTTTGCAACTGTGAATAAAAAGCCATGAAAACCTCTAAGATAGTTCACTTCACTTTCTTAAGACGCTGGACCAACACCAGAAAACACTCTCTGTAGTCTTCTTGTTAAATGAAAAAATATGGTTAAACCACTTTTGAAAGTCTACTACATACAGCAAAATGTAAATCTTAATTGAAATATGTCCTCTCAGCTGTGATTAAGCAACTGAGTCCTGAGCTTTTCAGGTTTTCAGTCTGAAAGTGTACACCTCTGGTGCTCAGAAAGGGAAGAGAAAGGACACCCTGTTCTCCATATAAATTAAAGAAGAGAAATCTGTGCATTTAAGTGGGCCATATAAAATTTATCAAGCAATTATCTCCTAACTCCTTCGTATCCAAATTACCTGATATACTCTCCCTACTCCTTTATTCCACGTTACTGCCTTGTCCGGGATTCTGTATCACATCACAACATGTCTTCTGTTATTTCCTTCTTGCAAGCTAGTTTTGTTTTCTACATCTAAAAAAATCAACAATCATTGTGTATTTCAATTCCCATTTTCCTCAAATGCATTGATTCTTCTTATATATTACTCTTTTCTCATACTCAGTGTCTTTGTCTTTATGGGGTTTGTACTTTGCTTTTCCCCATCCTTTACTGCCATTATATAATCAAATCTAATAACTTCTTAGAGAAAGTTAAAAATTCCTGCATAGCCACACGTGAACACAAAGTCACTGATTTTTAGCAAACCTATAAGATAGTCAGACATCCATTCAATTTCTTTTTTTTTTAAGATTTTATTTATTTATTTGACAGAGAGAGATGACAAGCAGGCAGAGAGGCAGGCAGAGAGAGAGGAGGAAGCAGGCTCCCTGCTGAGTAGAGAGCCCGACTTGGGGCTCGGTCCCAGGACCCTGGGATCATGACCTGAGCCGAAGACAGTGGCTTAACCCACTGAGCCACCCAGGTGTCCCTCCATTCAATTTCTTAACTGAGTCTCAAATGCATCCTGAGTTCTAACCTAAACCTAAGTTCTACTTCTTACACGTTCTTACAGTATTATGTATAATACTGTACACAAAGAAAGAAGTTAAATGAGTTATAATTCAGTCGAAGTATAGCTGGCCATTTTAAAACTTACCACTGAATCTTTCTGGTATGAAATGTGATATCTGGCAATCTGGTCCAGTTCATTACATCAGGTCATTTGTATTTTCTTATTACCATTTTGATAGCATAGCACATTTTATAACCCAGACATTTTACAATAGAACTATGATGCATGTATTTTCAAAAGTATAGACATACATGAAGCTATGAGGTCAAAAAGATGAATGTCCGTAGTACCATATAGACTCAACAAATAAAAATGTCCAAGGCTCTGAGTGAGATTTATGAATATTGTATAAGATTAGGCCAACATGTGGTTTTGATATAAATCATCTGTTCTTAAATTAGAATTACAATCGTTGAGTACAGTGTTGAAAATGGCAGATAGATTTTAGCTATCTTTGCTCAGTAGGGAAAATGGAAAAATGTTTAGTTTGGTCAGATTTTCACTTAACTTCTGGAAAATCTTACGTTTGAGAGAACCCTTCTGAAATAAGAATCCTTAAAGACATAACCCCTTTGGCACAAGTTTTCAAGAAACTTGTTGGATGTTGTAGACAATTATATGGCACACGTACTGTTCTAGATGTTTCATGCCAATAATATGTAAGCCATACCAAGGCTACATATACATATAGAGATGTTCCTCAGCTTACAAGGGGGCTATGTACAGAGAAACACATAAAAAACTGAAAATGCATTTAATACCCCTAAACTATCAAATATCATAGCTTACCTTAAGCTTATTTCAACATACTCAGAACACTTACATTTGCCTGCATTTGGGCAAAATCATCTTAAGCAAAGCCTATTTTATAACAAAGTATCAAATATCACATGCAATTTATTAAATATTACACTAAAAAAAAGAAGAATGGTTATATATAGAATGGTTGTAAGAATATCAGGTGTTCACCCCTGTAATCTTCTAGCTGACTGGGAGCTGTGGCTCACTGCCCCTGCCCAGCATCACAAGACGGCACCATACCACATGTCACTGGCCCTTTTTATAAAGACCCAAATTCAAAATTCAAAGTACAGTTTCTACTGAATCACTTTCACTTTCACATCTTTGCCAAATATATTGTAAGTTGAATCATTGTAAATCAGGAGCCATCTTATTTGAAAGTTAAATCACAGTCACCCGTATACACACAAAAAAAGGCCTTCATGTAGGGCCATCTATGTATCTCTAAACAACATAGCATGACCTATCAACAGCAAAAAATGGATGTGAAGGGGACAATTGCTTTGCGTCAGTACTCTGAGCAGTAACATACATGGCCTAACTCACCTAGCAGAACTCCAGAGCTAGCTGATGGCAAGGAATTTTACAAATGTTTGCTGAACAGCTTAAGCACTATTATTTTTAAATTAGTGTGCATATCTGTTTTCGAAAGATATGTTAATTTATTTTATTGACTAATTACAAAACCAAATAATTTTCTCTTATTTAAGTGGCAGGTAAATAGAATTCTTTTTAATTTAAATCAAATGGCTTTTTAGGGAAAATATACTAAAAATTCTGAAACTTGTATTGCTTAGGAATCTTTTATTGGAATCCTTATCAAGTTGTATTTTTCAAGTTTTTCCTAAATAATCTTCAATGAATTGAAAATATTTTTTGATTTTATTCAAGGCTATTAACTCACAATTTCACTTTGTTCAATATAGTGCTAAACGTTCAACCAAAACGTTGTGGTACCAAAACGGCTACCACATCCGGACTACCACATCCTCCATCTACTGACTGGATTCTCTCCCCAACTAGCACATATATACCATTGTCTATCTTTAGGATAAGTAAGGGTCATCTTTTGTCTTTATTCTATTCCTCGCATGCTTCTGAACTTGTTGAATTTTAATATAGTCACACCATAAGCATCACATATTTGATTCCCCTTTCAATAGTAAACAGTGCACAACCAGAGCATACCTTCAAAGCTATCAATAGACTTACTCTGATATACTATTTTTGTATTTTTGTAAATTAAAATAATTAAATTATAGAACAAGAGTTTCAGGTGGTAGGTGTTGTAAGTTTTACCCAAACTGACTTTTGTCAAACTCGTTTTTGTCATCATATATGACAAGTAGTTTTCTCACGTTTGTTTTTAGAATATCCTTGTATAATGAATATTTACACTGATATCTAGTATAAAAATCTTGCAATTTATTTTAGAAACATTAAGATATTGAAAATCAATCTATTTCTTTGATTCATTAAAGACATTTTTGGCTTGTTTCCAGTACTTTCTTACTGGTTAAAAAATGAATTTGAAGTAGTCTGAATTTCATTATTATATGGCACTTTCCCTTTGATGAATACAAAGACGATATTCTCTATTAGCTATCTGAGAAGAATTTGTTTTTTTAATTTTATTTATTTGTGAGTGAGAGAGAGCACAAGCAGGGGGAGCAGCAGGGTGAGGGAGAAGCAAACTCCCGGCTAAGCAGGGATTCTGTTGCAGAACTGAGTCCCAGGACCCTAAGATCAGGCGTTTAACTGACTGAGCCACCCAGGTGTCCCAATCTGAGAAGAGTTCTGTATGTTATTCCTATTAATATGCAGTTTAAAGTCTAGGTGATTAACTTAATATTTTAGTGGCTATTACATAGATAGCACTATGTTCCAGGCAGAGAGTAAGAAAGAAATAGTAAATCAACCATATTCTATGCATTCTAAATGAAAATAATTAATCAATCATAATAAATCCTTCTATTTATGGAATATCAACTTATAAGCTTTCCTCCATATGAACAATGCAAAATACCAGAATAAAGGGTCATCTAATACAAATAAAGGATAGAATTAAAGAATTCTGGTAAGCCATTTAATTTTGAAAAATGGTGCTATACTGTTGCTGAGTTGTGGTTTTCAGTTACATAATATCTGATAAGTGTAGAAGTAACATGAGTGTTACGTGAGATGAGAAATGGTTTATAATTAAGATAGTTTTAAAAGTACAGATAAATACAAATTTGTAAACATAGCATTATGGAGGAATAAAAATAAATGATAGCTACACACTCTAAAGTGAATAAATCTTGGAAAGTTAATAGAGAAGTAAAACAAGGGCAGTGCAAAAAGTATGGTACATTTTTATGAAGTTCAAACAAATTCTGTGAAACCATAGATGGACTTAAAGATACTATTATGTATCAAATATTGTAAAAATTAAGCAAGGAAATAGCAAACGTAAAATAACCAAAGCATACAAACTTGGGTAGATACAATAGGTGTGATCATGTTCTACTTCAAAAAGAGATGAGTTAATAGATAAATAGAAGTAACTAGACTTTTTAGAAGTTAATAAAACTTTGCCTGTTATTTCTTAGTAATATAAAATATATGGTATTCTAACAAAAACGTTTATCTTAAAAATATTTAAAAATAAATTTCAGGCTACTCATAGGTTATATTTACTTTTCCACTGAAGGAAAAGCTGGTTGTTGAAGTTGTAGTTGTTTGTTTGTTTTAGTCTCCACCTGGTTTTTATTATTATAATGTGGAATAAGGAATGTTCGATTGAAAAGTGAATTATTTTATAGACAAAATCATTACTTGATTCACCTCCTGGTACAGCAGATGGAACTCCTGAAAATATGCCCTTTTGCCTTACAGAAGAGTAACAGTTATGCTTACTTCTGAAACATACTTGGTGGTGGCCCTAAATAGAGACACCATAGTAAACATTTTGAATATTTGCAATTAATTTTTATAGTCATAGGGCTCCAAAAGGCACTGCTGGTATCTTAGCAGGTATTTCAATAAAGCTAAAAGTTGCCTGACTGTTTAAAAATATTAACAAGGCACAAAACGGCAGAAGTATTGTCCTCAGATATTATTTTTTTCCATATGCTCCTGATTCCAGACATGACAAGTTATTTTTTTAAATTTTTTTTATAAAAGATTTTATTTATTTATGTGACAGAGATCACAAGTAGGCAGAGTCAGGCAGAGAGAGAGGAAGAAGCAGGAACCCTGCTGAGCTGAGAGCTCAATGTGGGACTCGTTCCAAGGATCCTGGGATCATGACCTGAGCCGAAGGCAGAGGCTTTAACCCACTGGGCCACCCAGGCGCCCCCATGACAAGTTATTTTTGATAGATATATATACAATGTATTTTCCAGTTATAAGAAAAATGGTTCTGCTATTTTTAACCTTTTTTAAAAATTACATAATTTTTTAAATTAAAATTTTATATTTTAATGTTTTAATTTTCTTTTCTTTTTTTTAAAAGATTTTATTTATTTATTTGAAAGACGGAGATCACAAGTAGGCAGAGAGGCAGGCAGAGAGAGAGAGAGAGGGAAGCAGGCTTCCTGCGGAGCAGGGAGCCCGATGCAGGGCTCAATCCCAGGACCCTGAGATCATGACCCGAGCCAAAGGCAGCAGCCCAAACCACTGAGCCACCCAGGCACCCCAATGTTTTACTGTTTAATATACTACTTAGAATATAAAACCTATTCCATTTGGTAAGATATTTACCATTTAAAAAATGGTAATTTTCTCATAGTGTGTTCCCCTCACATTGCTTTATTTTGAATAAAAAAAATTTCACAATAAACATATTGATGCTTTCCTTTTGATTGTCCCTCTGTTGGTCATACTGTATATGAGCCATGACAATTAGTTTTACAAAATTTATTCATGTTTGTTGATATGTTTTATCATAACTAATTTTCCCTCCCTTATCTAGATTCCCCAGCTTTCAGACAGGTGAACACTTCAATAAACCATACCCAAGGGATGTATCAAGTACTTCTTAGACATCTCTCAGATCCTTGAGGTCTCATTTTACCTAGGGATTTGCAAAAGGTTCTGCCAGAGGCACCACTGTGACAACTGATGACCATGGTCTATCTCCTGCTAAGCTCAAGAGGTCACTGGTTTCCAAGTTTATCTATACAATTAATGCATTCCAGCAAGTTCTTTGTTTTTTAATATTAACAAACTTACTTTAAAGTTTATATGAAGAGGCAAAGACTCACAATAGTCAACATAGTGTTGAAGGAGAACAAAGACTGAGGACTGACTTCAAAGTTTACCATAACGATGGGGCGCCTGGGTGGCTCAGTGGGTTAAGCCTCTACCTTCGGCTCAGGTCATGATCCCAGGGGCCTGGGATCGAGTCCTGCATTGGGCTCTCTGCTCAGCAGGGAGCCTGCTTCTCCTCATCTCTCTCTGTCTGTCTCTCTGCCTATTTGTGATCCCTCTCTGTCAAATAAATAAATAAAATCTTTTAAAAAAAAGACCATAACGATAATTGTAAGCAAGATATTGTAATACCACAGAAAGACTAGATTAAAGGAACCGAATATATATTATCAATTATATTTTATATTTAATATAAAAGCAAAAGCAATACAAGAGAGCAAAATACAATCTTTTAAACAAATGGTTCTGGAGTAATGGTGATGCTAAATGTAAAAATATAAGATAAAAATAAAATAAAATAATAAAATAAAATAAATCCAGGCAGATATCATACACTCTTCACAAAAATTAACTCAGATTGGATTATAAACCTAAACATGAAACATGTAGAAGGTAATATAGAAGAAAATTTAAATGACCTTGGTTTTGGCAATAACTTTAGCTACAAAAGCACAAGCACTGAATTTTAAAATGTCTACTCTGTGAAACACAATGCCGAGAGAATGAAAAGGCAAAGCACAGACTATGAGAAAAAATTTGCAAAATACACATCTGGCAAAGGACTGTTAATCAAAAATACACAAAGACCCCTTAAAACTCAACAATGGGGGAAAAACCTGATTAAAAATGAGCCAAAGACCTTAGCAGATACCTCACAAAAGAAAATATTACAGATGGCAAATAAGCATATAAAAAGATGCTTCACATCATATGTCATCAGGAAAATGCAAATTAAAACAAAAAAGAGACACCCGTACATACCCAGAATTCAGAACACTGAAAACAGAACACGAAATGGTGGTGAGGATGTGGAGCAACAGGAATGTTCTTCCATGTCTATTGAGAATAAAGAATGGAAAACAACTTGGCAGTTTCTTACAAAACTAAACATATTCTTGCCAGATGATTCAGCAGTAGCAGTTCTTGGTATTTATCCAAAGAAGATGAAATCTATACCCACAAAGAGGTCTATAGTAGTTTTATTCATAACTGACAAAAGCTTGGAAGCAACCAGGATATCATTCCACAGGTGAAAGGTCAAATAAAGTGTAGTACATGCAAACAATGGAATATTATTTAATGCTAGAGAAATGAATTACCAAGCCATGAAAAGATATGGATATAAATATTTAATAAATATTTGATTTTAGGCTTCTACCAGTCTATCAATAGTATTAGTATATTTTAACAGTGAATGCTCAGCATTCATGAATTTACCTAATAAAATATTTTGGGTTCAATATTTTAAATACTTCAACCTCTATGATTATATTCCTAATAATTTTGAATTGGGGTAAATAAACCTTAACTTTTTGTAACTTGTTTCAATATGCAAAAGAGCTCAATGAAATTTTAGAAAATAAAAATTTACAAAAAAAAAGTTTAGTTTACTATTGCCAAATAATTTAAAACTTTATCTTATATTCAAATACATATATTTTTCTAAATTGATTTATATGCTACTAAAACCAAAAACTTTTAGTTATACTAGATTTCATATCATGCCATCAATGCCAGAAAGCCATCTGTCGATGACTTGTCTTAAATAGAGTTAAGATGGGCGTTATTACAATGCAAGATGGAAACAAAGATAGTATAACAATTGAGTGTTACATAACTTTTCTGTTTTGATCAAGTTACTAATCTACAAAAGGCTTTTATCAGTGACAGACTTGGGAATTTAACAAAACTTTTAAACTAGCATGTGCGACTCATTCCTAGAAAACAACACAATCAATAACACTTTATTTAGATTAAATCATGACTATTTCTCCATTTGAATAAAAAAGGTAGCAACTCCAATAAGTTTATTGAACGTGAAAAGTTGGAATGCTGTAATGCTCCTAAGGAATCAAATGATCCAGTCATGAATTACAAAAAAAATGATATAAATACCAAAGTGTTTGTATAATTGTAATGTACAACTGCCCATTAGCGTTCAATAGTGTAGGCTTGTACAAGAACTCTATAAAAGAACTCCACTTCTAAACTGTGGAAAATATGTTCCCTTTCTCCCTATATACAACTATTAAGCCATTCATTTAGCTTTTAAAATATCCACTTAATATAGGCTTTTTACTCATTTGAACCCGGCAGCAGGGTTCTATTCTTATTGCTTACATCTGAAGGATAGACTTCTAGCGTAAGAGGTAAAGCCCATAAAGGAGGCCAATAATAACAACAAAATACAGTTTAGTGATCCCTTACAATCTGCCAGCTACCTTTCTGAGAATACTTCAATTAATAAAACATATAAAATAGCTGACCACAAAGAGCTTACATTCTTTTGAAATATAATAGTGAAATAAACCAATAATAGAGGGGCGCTTCGGTGGCTCAGTCCATTGAGTGACTGCCTCTGGCTTGGGTCATGATCTCAGGGTCCTGGGATGTAACTCCCCAGCAGGCTTTCTAGGCAGTGGGGTGTTTTCTTCTTCCTCTGCGCACCCTCCCAATTCTCTCTCTCTCTGTCTCAAATAAGGAAATAAACCAGTAATAGAATAATGATTGATGGTTGATGGCGATAAGTGTTACAAAGAAATACAAGAAAGGTAAAAGCCATTGGAGAATGCTGGGATGAAAGTTAATTTTATTTTGTGTTGGGTGGTTATATCTCATTTAGGAGATGTTATTTGCACAAAGACCCAGGAAGTGAAGGAGGGTGTTATACAAATATTAAAGGAAAAGATTGCTCTAGGCAGAGCAAGTAAGTATATAGACTTTGTGTGAACAGCTTTTCTGTTACTTTTGAGGAAAAGCAAGGAGGCCAATGAGGAGTTCATAGTGGTGGAGAGAGGAAGAACGTATTGTACCTTCTAGTACATTGAAACGCCTTCAGTTTTTATTTAATATGAAAGGGGAAGATACCAAAAGACTTTCAACAGCAGAATAAAATCATCTGACTTGATTTTAGGTTAAGTTGCTGTACCAAAATAAATTTGCAGGGAGAAAGGAGTGCAGTATGTGTGGAAGTGGGGCTATCAATCAAGTCAATAATTCAGGAACATATGATGGTGTTTTTAGCATGCTGGGTGGTAATAGAAGTGGTGAGGTATGGTTTTTATTTTGTATATATTTTGATGGTGAATATTCCGGTGAACAGGATGGGGTATGTGCAGGACAGACAATATCAACATTTATTTTACCTGCACAAACAGAAGGGTGGAGTCTTCATTCCCTGATATGGAGAGAACTCTGAGTTCAATTGTTCTTTGTCATTAAATGGCATAGTGATGATGAGGATTTAGTCAGACAGTGAAAGAGAACAGTAAGCATAGTGTTAAGCGGTAAGACATTATAATACATTTGAACAACAAAAAACGTTGTGTTGGATCATGTGTTTGTGTGAGTAAATAAATAAATAAAGCTTCCTGGGCTTCTGATAGAGGTAAAGAAGACTAGTATATGATCCAAAGGGGCACGGGCACCAAATGTTTATAGCAGCAATATCCACAATAGCCAAACTATAGAAAGAACCTAGATGTCCATCAACAAATGAATTATATATATATATATATATATATATATATATATATATATGATGGAATATATATATATGATGGAATACTATGCAGCCATCAAAAGAAATGAAATCTTGCCATTTGTGATGACATGGATGGAACTAGAGGGTATTATGCTTAGCAAAATAAGTCAACAAGAGAAAGACACTATCATATGATCTCTCTGATATGAGGAACTGGAGGTGCAATGTGGGTGCTTGGGGTACAGGAAAAGAGTAAATGAAACAAGATGGGATCAGGAGGGAGACAAACCATAAGAGACTCTTAATCTCACAAAACAAACTGAGAGTTGCCGGGGGGAGGGGAGGGTAGGGAGAGGGTGGTGGGGTTATGAACATTGGGGAAGGTATGTGCTGTGGTGAGTGCTGTGAAGTGTGTAAACCTGGCGATTCACAGAACTGTACCCCTGGGGCTAATAATACATTATATGTTAATTTAAAAAAAAGAGGAAGAAGAAGACTACTATAAATCAAATGCTATGGTTTTCAGCAAAGAGTGTGTAATCAGGCATATTTTATTAAAGTAACCATGTAAAATGATGGTTGAAAATTGGAATAACAGAAAACATAAAAATTAAAGATTTTAAAAAGAGATCTGGGACAGTGTAGAGAATATAATCAATGATATTATAATAGTGTTATATGGTGACAGATGGTGGCTATATTTATAGTAATCATAGAATAATGTATGGAGATATTGAAAACCTGAAACCAATGTAACACTGAATATGACTATACTCAAAAAAAAAATAGTAAAAATAAAACATTTTATTTTAAAAAGATAAAAAGAGGGACAAGAATTTGTAAAGTGAATTTCAAAAAGCTTAAAGATGAGGCTAAGACATACTCTGAACCTTGAGGAAAACACCATTTTGAAAATTCTTCCCATTTTGAGAAAACTCAAATGAATCAATACCATAAAAGAACCCATTTTAACTGAGAGATGTAATGAATGCTCAAGAAATAATTTTATGACAGGATAATTCTTCCCTATGAAACAGCATACAGAAACCAGGGGAAACACCTGGAAGCAAAATAAACTATACTGAAAATAAGAATTAGGAAAAAGATAAAGGATGAAAGATAAGAAAATTAGAACTGCGAGAGAGACCTAGTGAATAGAATTTTTAGCTTGTGGTTTAATGTTTTTGAGGATAATCTAGAGTTCATAACTGCCTTGAGACAGGCTGGTTGTAGGCAGTTTAGGCAGACCCCTAAGACAGGCCTACTTTGGGCAGGTGGTGTTGGAGGAGGCCATTGGGCTGGACAAAGACAAATCCAACCATTTGACTAAAGTGTCTGTGAAGATGTTGAAGTCAGATGCAACAGAGAAAGACCTGTTAAATCTAATCTCAGAAATGGAGATGATGAAGATGATTGGACAGCACAAGGACACCATCAACCTGCTGGGTTCTGCACACAGGATGGTCCTTCGTACACTCTCATGGAATATGCCTCCAAAGACAACATACAGGAGTACCTGCAGGCCCAGAGGCCTCCTGACCTGGAGTACTGTTACAATATCAGCCGCAATGCAGCAGAGCAACTCTCCTCCAAGGACCTGGTATCCTGTGCCTATCAGGTAGCCTGAGGCATGGAGTACCTTGCCTCCAAGAAGTGCATACACCAAGACCTGGCCACCAGGGAAGTGCTGGTGACAAAGGACAACATGATGAAGATCTCAGACTTCAGCCTTGCCAGAGATATCACCACATCAGTTACTATAAAAAGACAACCAACAGTGGACTGCCTGTGAAGTGGATGGTCCCTAAGGCCATGTTTGACCAGAGCTACATCCACCAGAGTGACTTCTGGTCTTTTGGGGTGATTCTGTGCAAAATCTTCAATCTGGAAGCCTCCCATATCCTGGAGTGCCTGTGGAGGTGGCTTTCAAGCTGCTGAAGGAGTCATTTAATGGATAAGCCAATTAAGTGCACCAGAGAGTTATACACAATAATGAGGGGTGGCTGGCATGTGGTTCCTTCAAGCTGATGGTAGAAGACCTGGATCATACTGTGGCCTTGACCTCCAACCAGGAGTACCTGGACCTGTCCTTGGCCCTGGAACAATACTGTCTATGCTTTCCCAACACCTGAAGCTCCACCTGCTCCTCAGAGAAGAATTCCACCTTCTCTCATGTGCCGTTGGCCAGGGAGGCCTATCTGCCCTGACACCCAGCCCAGCTTGCCAATGGTGGACTCAAATGACTAGTATCCCTATTACTCCTGTCCAGATTCCGTCATAAGCTGTAACCCTTACCCCCCACCCTCCCTGCAAGACTCACTGCCTTCTCCTTTGTCCCTTTCCTACAGGCAGGAGCCAGAAGCCTACCTGAGGCCTTCACCCCTTGAAGTTCACCTCTCTTCCCCTTCCTCTTCCTCCTCCTTACAACCTGCTCATGAAAGAAAGGCACAGAGAGGCAGGTACTTGCTCGTGGCTACTTCCTTCCCGCCCATATGTTGGACCAAGACCCCTCCCTGGCATCTGGTACTGCCTGGACGTCGAGGGAGTGGGAGATGAGGCATGCCAGTGAAAGCTGTTGGAGCTTTCCTGTTTTGGTTTTGTCTGCTTAGCATAACATGTAAGACTGAGTTCTGGTGGCAGGGACCTAGTCCTTGGGGCTATAGCACTAGCGAGGGGAGGTCAACTGCTGTGGGCCTTGGCTAAGAGCAACCCCTGCTCCAGAGATATGGTGCCAAGGGCTTATTAATTTTGATACTAATTTGCTTTGCTGACCAAATACCTGGTATCAAAAGATGGGAAGGCAAAGACTGAAAGCAGTGTTGTGACCATGGGGTCCAGCCCCAAACTATGAAGAAAACACAAAGTGTATAAATCTGAGTAAGTATATATTTACACACCTTTTAAAATAGGTTGTTATCAAAGATTTAATCAATGGGTAATATGCTCCTCGTGGCTGGGAAGCATCAGTTGCCATATATTAAAAACAAAGAAAAGAGGTGTCTGGGTGGCTTCCTCCATAAGTGTCCCTTCTTTTCAGGTCATGATCCCAGGGTCCTGGGATGGAGCCCCACATCAGGCTCTCTGCTCAGTGGGAAACCTGCTTCTCCTTTTCCCTCTGCCCTGCTTATAGTTCCTCTTCCTATCTCTCTGTCTCTCAAATAAATAAAATATTTTAAAAACAGAAACAAAATGTTTTTAAAAGGTCTTTTTTTTTTAATTTTCTAGGGGTGCCTGGATGACTCAGTTGTTTAAGCAGATGTTTGCCTTTGGCTGAGGTCATGATTCCAGTGTACAGGGCTCCAGCCCTGCATGGGACTACTTGCACCCCAAGGAGCTTGCTTCTTCCTCTCCCTTTGCACGTGATTCCCCCTGCTTGTGCGCTTCCACTCTCTCTCTCTCTCTTTCTCTCTCTTGCTGTCAATAAACAAAATAAAATGTTTTCCTAAACAAACAAATAAATAAATAAATAAATAGATTTCTAAACCTACTTTCAGTTTAGGTCCCTTAACAAAAATTGCTACTGCTTCATTTAAAAAAAAAAAGATAATTTAGAAATGTGCTTCCAGAGCTAAAAAGCTGTTTTGTTTTGTTTTGTTTTTTTTTTTTTTGTCAGGATTAAATATAGAAGTGCTTTAAAAAGTAAAAGAAAAAATATGCTATATTAACACTAATCACACTATAACTTTGGTGGTTATATCAAGATAATGAAAAGTGATTTTAAAGCAAATTTCATTATCAGACATAAAGATCAAGTCAAAATTACAGAATAGTAAAAGGATGAAATCCTCAGGGAGTATAATAATTCTTGACTTTTAATACTTAATAACAGATTTGGGGATATATAGGGAAAAACTAAGAACAAAAATCATAACTTCTACCTTAGAAGAGAAATGGAAAAAAATTTCAACACCTTTATTTTAAGATTATATAGACAAATGGTCATCAAATTGGTAAGATATGTAAGACTTGAACAAAATTATCAACTAACTAGATATGCTTGATATTACAGAACACTCCCAACAACCGCAGACTACATATATCTTAAGCCTTGATTTTCTTTGCAAAGGTCAACATTGATAATGTTCTAGTCATACATCTGTGTACCAGGAAAGAAGTAGCATATTTCTTGAAAGACACAGCTATCAAAGCTCCATTGAGAAACCGTAAAGATGGAGAAGGGATTTGCAAATTATATATCTGATAATGGACATCTATTCTGATTATTAAAAAATGAATAAAAATAAAAAACCTTAGTAATAACCGAACAGAGTATCCAATTTTACATGTGAAGAAAATTATTGCAGAGACATGTCACCAAAAGGATATGGATGGCTTATAAGCACATGACAAATTTCTCAACATTTAGACATTAAAGAAATACAAATTAAAATCATAATGAGACATGCTTACATATCTATTAGAATGGCTAAAATTATAAAGGCTAATTGTACTTCGTCTGAGCTAGATTGAGAAGCAACAAAAAATCTAAACTGTTGTTGGCATATATCATGATACCACCACTTTGGAAAATATCTGCCATATAATAGGTTCAGTAGACAATTTGTAAATTTCAGAAAAAAATAATGTTGAGAGTATACTGAATTTCATAAGTCATTTCAATATTTTTTCCAAAAAAGAAACTATGTAAAACATGCCTTAAATTTACTTTCAAAATATTTTATAGCATATAATGGACAATATACATAAGCCTTAAAGAAACAATCATATAAATAACCATTTCATACCTACTTAAAAATTGCATAATACCACACTCCTAGATCCTCTCTGAATGCTCTAAAATAACCCTTCAAAGGAAATACATTTTTAAAAATAACAGATTTTTTTGGCAAATAATTTAATAAATAAAAGTTTCATTCATCTACGTCGATCATAATAAATGTTTTTAATAAGCATGAAATTATAAATCTGAAGTGTGCTAAAATGAAACCACCTGCTAAGGGTGAGAGAACAAAAATAAACATCATTTTTCCAAATAAGAGGAATTTATTACCTTTGAATCAAAGCATGTGGATTTGTTCAAACTGGCAATAAAGGAATATGGAAACACAAACCATAGAAAGTCATATTTTAGATTTCTAAAAGACTTCAAAGTGAAGAGTATACATTTTTTAAATGTTACATAATGCTACATAATGAAAAGATGACAGGTTGTGACAAATAGCATTTTAAAAGCTCTACTCATAATGGAACGGAAGGTGTCATTTCTCTATAATTTTATATATGTCATTAATTTACTATATCTGGATACAACATATTACCAAACAGATGTTCAAAAGAATAAATCATTTTTAATGGAACATAATAATTTGAACCTGCATCTATTAATCATTTTTTTCGATCAAACATTTATAGTCTCGCTAAATTTTTATCAGATGTCGACAAAATTAAAAAACAATAGGATAAAAAGTCGTGTTTGGAAAAGTAGATTTTCTTTGAAATTTGCATTTAAATTAAAATATTTGCTGATATTTTTAAAACTTTAAATGTAATTTTATATATATCTGACCTATCAAATGATATAAAATTTTTGGAGACTTAATATAGTTTGGGGCACATGGTAAGCAATAATCAATTTTTTTGTTGATCCAAGTGTTCTTGTATGATTTTTCTTAATTATTCTAGTACCACAATTTATAGTTTTAAAATTTTTCCACCACCCATTTTAATATCTCTTAAGGTGGCACTCACCTTGCACTTGATGACATATCCTAGTTTAACTGACAGCATTTCACTTTCTTAGTCGAACATAAACTATAGTGCATCTTACCCTTGATGAAAGCTAGGATGCAATTAAATACACTATTATGGTTACGATTCTGATATTTGAAATCCTCCGGTAGCTCCCTGTGCCCCCACAGTGTAGTACCTCACCTCCTCGCCATAGTATATAAACCATCTCACCCCCAGTGTTAACCCCGGGACTCAGCCTCCATCCCCAGGTGATGCTGCCAGATCAGCTGTCGGTTGTCATGAACTTGCTGTAGTTTCCCAAATGCACTGTGCTGCCTCCTGACACTTTGAAACTTGACACACTCATCCTCATTCTTCGCTTTGCCCTTGTCTATCACCTCCCCTGAAAATCTGTTCCTAAGTGGCTTTTCCCAGCTCCCACCTACCCTTGGAAGTCTTTTATATCCCTGTGGTAAAGCCTGTCACACTGCACCATGGACATGCCCGTTGTCCCCCTGAGAAGAGAAAAGGGACAGTGAGGGCCCCTCCGCATTTGCAGCTCTAGTGCAGAGGCCCATGCCTGGCTTGCAGGAAATGCCAGATCATGAAGACAAACGGAGATCATCCTCTGGCTAAAACCAGCTCTTCTTTGCCTACCGCAGGATCTGGATCAATAAAGGGCAGCCAGTTATTATTGCTGTTTGTCTAGGGATTTTTTCCCCATATATTTCCCAGGTCTTTACTCTTTTTATAGACCTTTAATTCAGGCTTCAACCACTTCCTAGTCAGATCAGGTGAAATCATTTTCCTTCCCATACCCTCGATGTATTTCACATCTAGTAATTCTTTTTTTAAAGATCTTATTTACCCATTTGACAGACAGATCACAAGTAGGTAGAGAGGGAGGCAGAGAGAGAGGGGGGAAGCAGGCTCCCTGCTGAGCAGAGAGCCCGATGTGGGGCTCCATCCCAGGACCCTGAAATCATGACCTGAGCCGAAGCCAGAGGCCTAAACCACTGCGCCACGCAGGAGACCCCATATCTGGTAATTTTTAATCAACGTGGATATGCTGCATCAAAGAGTTTATTCTTCTTCAAATATAAATATATAAATATATTGATCAAGTCACTCCGTGTCTTAGGAGAATGTCATGCCTTTAGTAGCAAACTTGAAATCTTGGCCATTGGTTTTGATTTTAATTTTTGTTTGGTTTGATTTGGTTCGGTTTTTGTAATTTTAAAAATGCCTCCAGCCCTTGGCTCTGTCTGACCTGATTGCTTTCAGCTGTTTCTGCAACAAAATCGTCCAGGCAGCGAAAACTCTCATTGTTTACAGTGGCGCCCCCTTCTGAACACTTTGGTAATAAAAAAAGCTTTTTTTGTTTGTTTGTTTTTGTTTTTTGGCTATGATAAATGTGGAACAACAATGAGGTATTTCAAAGAGGTGAACCACAGATAAATTTCTCTAAGGGTGGGGTGATGGTTACTCAAAAAGGAACTTGACAAGGCTTTTAAATATATCGACAATCATTATAACATAATGTGACTGATTGTTACCGTGCTCTTAACTGGGCAAACACTTGTTGGCTTCCAAGAAAGACTAACATAGTTGAGATGGTTCTAGCGGCCTTCTAGCACAGGGTCTCATGAGGCAGGGATTCTAGCCACTGGCTGTGCAAGGCATGAGGCCTGTTAGTGATTCTATTTTTTCCTCTCCAGAATGGGTCTTTCTACATTCCAGGTCCTTTCTACTCCAATAAATAATGCAGCAATTCTCACAGTGAGTTGTACTTTTGGTTTAAACAGCCAACTCTCTCTTAAAAAGGACTTTTGTTTAAATTCCTTAAAAAAAAAAAGTCTTTTTAAAAAAAATCTTTTTCTTATTTTTTATTTTTTAATCCCATATGTTTACTCTGATCATGGAACTTTGTCATTATGACCTTCTCGGCTGAATAAAATATTTACCATCAGCACCTACTGCTCTCCTTTCCTGGTGGTCTCTCCGGAAGGGGACTTCTCTAGCTCTTCTAGCAGGAGATGGGGACTTTCCCTCTACCCCTGTTGCCGTACCAGCCTTACCTATCCTGCAGGGTCAGGTCGTTCAGGCCTTTTATCTGTTGTTCTCTTCTGAGTGGTTAGTTTTTCATAGATACCGTGCTTTCCTTTTGTCAGGATTTATCCTGGACTATCAAAACCCTTTTCTTGTGCCAGTGAAGTCTAAGAAATAGTCCTGATGAGAGAACCAGGAACTCAAACCTGAATGTTTATCCTGAATGTTTATCATATTTACCTGAATGTTCTGTCCAAAATGAAAAATACATTTCTGAGGAGCCTCAAGATCTCTGAGAAGAGAAGTTTCACCAACTCTGTCATGTAGGGGAATCAATTCCGATTCTGTGGCAATTTTCCTACTTTTCCAGCTAATAAATCTCTACCTCATAAAGCCCAATCTCAACCGTTTCCTCTCTCAAATGCAGTTGCTCTTAGAGTCTTCACATGGCACTTGGGGCCTGCTGGTCATTGGCTACTGCGCTCTGTACTTTGGGTCTAACAGCTGCGCGGCATCAAGATGAGAACGTCTCTTGTTCTAAGACTTAATATAGTTTGGGGCACATGGTAAGCAATAATCACTATTTTAGTTGATCCAAGTGTTCGAACTTTTCTTAATTATTCTAGTACCACAATTTATAGTTCTAAGATTTTTCCACCCCCCATTTTAATATCTCTTAAGATGGCACTCACCTTGCACTTGATGACATATCCTACTTTAACTGACAGCATTTCTCTTTCTTAGTCGAATATAAACTATAGTGCATCTTACACTTGATGAAAGCTAGGATGCAATTAAATACACTATTATGGTTACGATTCTGATATTTGAAATCCTCCGGTAGCTCCCTGTGCCCCCACAGTGTAGTACCTCACCTCCTCGCCATAGTATACAAACCATCTCACCCCCAGTGTTAACCCCGGGGCTCAGCCTCCATCCCCAGGTGATGCTGCCAGATCAGCTGTCGGTTGTCATGAACTTGCTGTAGTTTCCCGAATGCACTGTGCTGCCTCCTGGCACTTTGAAACTTGACAAACTCATCCTCATTTTTCACTTTGCCCTTGTCTATCACCTCCCCTGAAAATCTGTTCCTAAGTGGTTTTTCCTAGCTCCCACCTACCCTTGGCAGTCTATTATCTCACTGTGGTAAAGCCTGTCACACTGCACCATGGACATGCCCGTTGTCCCCCTGAGAAGAGAAAAGGGACAGTGAGGGCCCCCCAGCATTTGTAGCTATAGTGCAGAGCCCCATGCCTGGCTTGCAGGAAATGCCAGATCATGAAGACAAACGGAGATCATCCTCTGGCTAAAACCAGCTCTTCTTTGCCTACCGCAGGTTCTGGATCAATAAAGAGCAGCCAGTTATTATAGCTGTTTTTCTAGGGGTATTTCCCCCATATATTTTGGGGGTTTCTTTTTAGCTCCACAGGGCAATGTGTTTTCTTCTGGAGGGCAGGCAGAGGGCTGCATTGTAGTTCTGGAATTGCCAATCTGGAGGGCTTCTGGGCCAGGAGTTGAGGACAGAAGTCTGAGAACACAAGCAAACTTAGGGTCTGGGCAAGGGCATGGCAGGTACGCTCTGCAGATGAAACAAGATCTCGTGCATCTGAAATCAGGTGAGGATCTGACAAACGCTCAGGTTGGAGTTTTTGTCCCTTATGGCCCTCTTCATGAAGAGGTGGTGGATCACGAGGCCATGGAATTTTTCCCACGATGGGAGTTGTGAGATGCTCCAAACCGTAAAGATTCTTCTGCAGGGCGATTGAGACCTGTTGGTTGGCTCCAGGACTTCCCATACGGATCGATTCCGAGTAGGGTTCTAAGGACGGATGGCTGGGGAGCCCGACTTTCATTCCTCTTGTGTCCTAGTGACAAGACAGGTTAGATCTGCTGGATCTGGGGGAGAAACTGAGAGGGTTGAGTTGAAATGGACTCTCTTGTGGATGGGTCCTAATGTGGGTTTGTGTCCATGGAGAACTTGGAATGAGGCAGTGGCACAGGGTCCCTGAAGGGTTCTCCTAACCAGAGGCTTTGACTCAGCTCCAACGTGCAAGATTCCCACGTGGAGACGAGATTTCTTCTGATGGGTGCCTCAAGAAACAGCCATATGCTGCTATTGGAATCCAGGCCTCTGATGAGAGATGCCTGGACAACAAAGCAATGGATCCGATTAGGATCTAGGTGCCTGCTCACTGCAATTTACCTCTGGGGACATCTGTCCACGGGTCTAAGTGCAGGTAGATGCTCAGCTGGTGTCAGACCGCCCTTGTTTTTCCTGGGCAGTCAACACTATTGGGATGGCCCTGGGCACTTTGGAGGTTTATCATCCTATTTCTAGGTTTGTGGCAAATGGAATGGGCAGAATTCCCAGGTACAGTCCTCAGGTTTGGCTCCAAGAACCTGTGCCTGTAGGTTTTGTGGGCCAGGGCTGTGGGGACAGTTGTCTGAAAACACAAACTCGGCTTAGGTTTCGGGTCGTAGGTATTGCAGGACTGATCTACAGACAGTGAGGAGAACTCTTCAGGATATGAACAAGGGGGCAAGTGTGAGACGCTTGCTCAAGATTTTGTCTCTGGATATTGTGTCACTGATGGCCGTGGAATGTCCGGGTCGCCTCATGGGCCATGGACGAGTCTTCCTCTCTGGGCATTTGGCCCGATCCGAAGAGTTTGGGGTTATTCTTTGAGGTGGGAGGAGTTGGTTTTGTTTTGTTTTTACCTCAGGTGTCCCACCAAAACAGAGTTTCCAGAGCAGAGCCCTGGGGAGGGACGAGGGGACAACCAGAAAGCTGGTTAAAACTTGGGGCCTAGGGGCATGGCAAGCCTATTATGACGTCTAATGGTCCAGCCACTAAGAGGACTTACTAGAGGACAGGACTCACGCTGAGGGTCAAAATGCGTGTTTGTGCCCTCTTCGTACTTAAGCATTGGCGGGGCATAATGTGTCAGGGTCAGGGTCAGTGTCAGCGTTTTGGTTAGGGTTTGGGGCAGGCTCACAATCAGTGTCAGGGTCAGGGTTAGTGGTTACTGTTAGGGTTAGCCCCGCTCCTGGGTCATGGACCCATCCGTTCAGGGTCTCAGGATAAACCCTGTGCAGAAGGGTGTAGACCCTCCACCCGATCCCACTTAACCAGCTTTAAACTGGTGTGCGAACATAACTTGCCCACCTGACATCTAAACCCTCATCAGCCTGATCCTGCTTGGGGCACCTCCTCCCACGATGGCATGGCAAGGTCCTCTTTACACACAGACACACAGACACCCAGAGGCACACACACACACACAGAAACGGGGAAGAGACCTAGGGCTACACCCGTGGATCAGAAGGTGTGGGACTCTCTGACTCTGAGCCCCCTGGTGTCACCTTTTGATTTTATTAGCCAAAGGGTCTGAGGCAATTGGGAAACATGATATGACCTGAAGGGAGGCGACGTGTCTGGCGGGCGAGCTCTCTTCTCCCTGCATCCTCTCGGCTTCAGTACAGCAGAAGAACATGTCGCTTTCTTTAGGATGTGCCTAGAAATGAGCTGGGCAGGGGGTTTTTCTCTGTAATGGGTTGCCTGGATACATGGGTTGCAATTCCGTTGGGCTCTGTCGTCAGGGAAGTGAGGTCAATACTGCCTGGGGGCTCCTTACCGAACTTCCTGCTGTAGCAAAGCTCCCTGAGCCACCGGTGCGCAAGCTGCTCAGGCTCACACTCCACTCAATGCAGTGCCCATCCAGTGACCCCCCCATTCAGACTCCACCCAGCCCTTGGGAGGCCTGGGTGCAGCTGTTGTCCCCGCTGGAGGCAACAGAGATGGGTTTAGACTAGGTTAGTGTTAGGGTTAGGGTTTTAGAAAGACTTAGGGTCAGGGTTAGGTTTAGACCTCGTTGGGGTCAGTGTTAGCGTAAGGCTTAGGGTAGGGGTCAGGGTTAGGGTTAGGTTCATGGTTAGGTTTAGGGTCAGGCTCACAGTAGGGTCACGGTTAGCGTCACGGTCAGAGTCAGGGTCAGGGTCAGTGTTAGGATGACGGTTAGGTTTAGGGTCAGGTTCAGGGTCATGGTCAGATTTAGGGTCAGGTTCAAGTTTTGGTTTGGGGGCAAGGTTCATGTCAGGGTTAGGGTTAGGTTTGGGACAGGTTTAGTGTCAGGGTTAGGGTCAGGGTCAGGGTTAGGTTCATGGTTATGGTAAGGTCAGCTTTATGTTTAGGATCTGTTATATGAGTAGGTTCAGAATCAGGGTTAGCTTTAGGGTTACGATTCTGTTCAGGATCTTGGATTGGGTCAGAGTTAGGTGTACAATCAGGGTTAGGGTCAGTGTTAAGGTCAAGGCCAGGGCAAGGTCTAAGGTTAAGGTCTGACATAGGCAAAGTTCAGAGATAGGGGTATGATATGATCAGGATCAGTTAGAGGGTCAGGATTATTGTTAAAGTGGGGTTAGGGTTATGGCTAGGTAGGTTGAGCGTTAGGGTTAGACCAGGTTAGGGTCAGTGTCAGTGATAATGTTAGGGGTTAGTTTTAGGGTTAGGTTCAGCATTAGGTTTCGGGTCAGGGCCCGTGTTAGTGTCAGGGTCAGGGTTACGTTTAGGGTTAGAGTTAGGGTCAGGCTCACATTCAGTGTCAGGGTTATGGTTAGGGTCAGGGTCAGGGTCACTGTTAGGGTCAGGGTTACGTTTCTGGTGTTTGCCTGGGTCAGGGTCAGGGTGAAGTCTAGGGCCAGTGTCAGGTTTACGGTCAGGATCAGGTATTGTTTTAATGTCCACATTCGGGTCAGCGACAGGGTTATATCGTTGTCAGTGTTAGGGTCATTGTTAGGTTTCGGCTCAGGGCCAGGATCAGGTATAGGGTCAGGGTCTGGTATAGGCAAAGTTCAGAGATAGGGTTATGATCATAGTCAAGTATAGGGTCAAAGTTAAAGTTAAAGTTTAGGGTTAGTGTTAGGGTTAGCGTTTGGTGGACGGTTAGGGTTAGAACTTGTTAGGATCAGGGTCCGTGGTAGGGTTAGGGATTAGTGCTAGGGTTGGTTCAGCGATAGGATTCTGGGGAGGACCCGTGTTAGTTCAGGGTCAGGGTTGCATTTAGGGTTAGAGTTAGGGTCAGGTTCACAGTCAGGGTCAGGTTTAGTGTTCAGGTCAGGGTCAGGGTACTGCCAGGGTCAGGGTTAGATTTATGGTCATGGTCTGGGTCAGGGTCAGGGTGAAGTCTTGGGCCAGTGTCAGGTTTACAGTTTGGATCAGGTATTGGTTTAAAGTCCACATTCAGGTCAGCGACAGGGTTATGTAGGGGTCAGTGTTAGGTCATGGTTAGGTTTAGGCTCAGGGCCAGGGTCACGTATAAGGTCAGGGTCTGGTATAGGCAAAGTTCAGGGTTAGGGTTATGATCATAGTCAGGTATAGGGTCAGGGTTATTGTTAAAGTTAGGGTTAGTGTTAGGGTTAGCGTTTGGTTGACGTTTAGGGTTAGAGCTTGTTAGGATCAGGGTCTGTGGTAGGGTTAGTGGTTAGTGTTAGGGTTGGGACCAGCGATAGGATTCTGGGGAGGGCCCGTGTTAGTGTCAGGGTCAGGGTTACATTTAGGGTTAGTGTTAGGGTCAGACTCACAGTCAGGGTCAGGTTTAGTGTTCAGGTCAGGGTCGGCGTCACTGTTAGCATCAGGGTTAGATTTATGGTCATGGTCTGGGTGAGGGTCATGGTGAAGTTTAGCGCCAGTGTCAGGTTTAGGGTCAGGTATAGGTATTGGTTTAAAGTCCACATTCGGGTCAGGGACAGGATTATGTAGTGGTTAGTGTTAGTGTCATGGTTAGGATAAGGTTCAGGGTCAGGGTCAGGTGAAGGTCAGGGCCAGGGTCAGGTTTAGGGTCAGGCTTTGGTATAGAGTCAATGTTCGGTTCAGTGTCACAGTTAGGTTTGTCGGTAGCGTTTGGGATTGGGGTTAGAGTTAGAGTTAGAAGTAGGGTTATGGTTAGGGTTAGCGTTAGACAGCGTAAGGTCAGGGTTAGGGTTTGGTTTAGGGTAGGGGTTAGTGTTAGGGTCAGGGTCAGCGTTAGGTTTAGGTTCAGGGTCCGTATTAGGGACATGGTTAGAGATACATTTAGGTTTAGGGTTAGGGTCAGGCTCACAGTCACGGTCATGGGTAGGGTTAGGGTCAGGGTTATGTCCGCGTCAGGGTTAGGATTAGGGTCATGGTCAGGGTCATGGTTAGTTATGAGTCTTGGTTACAGTAATATCAATGTTAGGTTTAGGTTCAGGGTCCACATCAGGGTCAGTGTCAGGCTTAGGTTTAGGTTTAGGGTTCCGGTCAGGATCACAGATAGGGTCAGGTTCATGGTCAAGGTTTGGGTTAGGGTTTGGGGCAGGCTCACAGTCAGTGTCAGGGTCAGGATTAGTGGTTACTGTTAGGGTTAGCCCCGCTCCTGGGTCATGGACCCATCCGTTCAGGGTCTCAGGATAAACCCTGTGCAGAAGGGTGTAGACCCTCCACCTGATCCCCCTTAACCAGCCTTAAACCGGGGTGTGAACATAACTTGGCCACCAGACATCTAAACCCTCATCAGCCTGATCCTGCTTGTGGCATCTCCACCCACGATGGCATGGCCAGCTCCTCTTTACACACAGACACACGGACACCCAGAGGCACACACACACACACACACACACACACACACACACACACACACACACACACAGACGGGGAGGAGACCTAGGGCTACACTGGTTGATCATAAGGTGTGGGACTCTCTGTCTCTGAGCCCCCTGGTGTCACCTTTTGATTTTTTTAGCCAAAGGGCCTTGGGCGTTGGGGAAACCTGATATGACCTGCCATGGAGGGGACGTGTCTGGCAGGCGAGCTCTCTTCTCCCTGCATCCTCTCGGCTTCAGTACAGCAGAAGAACATGTCGCTTCCTTTAGGATTTGCTTTGAAATGAGCTTGGATGGGGGGTTTTCTCTGTAATGGCGTGCCTGGATACAAAGGTTCCTATTCCGTTGGGTTCTGTCGTCAGGTAAGTGAGTTCAACACTGCCTGGGGGCTCCTTACCAAACTTTCTGCTTCACCAGAGCTCCCTGTGCCACCGGTCCCCAAGCTGCTCAAGGCTCACCCTCCACTTACTGCAGTGCCAATCCAATGACCCCCATACAGCCTCCCCCAAGCTCCTGGGAGACCTGGGTGCAGCTGTTGTCCTCGCTGGAGAGAACAGAGCTGGGTATAGACTAGGTTAGTGCTAGGTTTAGGTTTAAGAAAGACTTAGGATCAGGGTTAGGGTTAGACGTCATTGGGGTCTGGGTTAGCGTAAGGCTTAGGGTCAGGGTCAGGGTTAGGGTTAGGTTCATGGTTAGGTTTAGGGTCAGACTCACAGTAGGGTCACGGCTAAGGTTATGGTCAGAGTCAGGGTCAGTGTTAGTGACAGTTAGGTTTAGGTTCAGGTTCAGGGTCATGGTCAGATTTAAGGTCAGGTTCAAGTTTAGGTTTGGGGGCAAGGTTCATGTCAGGGTCAGGGTTAGGTTTGGGACAGGTTTAGTGTCAGGGTTAGGTTCAGGTTCAGGGTTAGGTTCATGGTTATGGTAAGGTCAGCTTTATGTTTAGGTTCTGTTTTATGTGTAGGTTCAGGATCAGGGTTAGCTTTAGTGTTATGATTCTGTCAGGATCATGGATTGGGTGAGAGTTAGGTTTACAGTCAGGGTTAGGGTCAGTGTTAAGGTCAAAGCCAGGGTCAGGTTTAAGGTTAAGGGCTGACATAGGCAAAGTTCAGAGTTAGGGTTATGATCAGGTACAGGGAGAGGGTCAGGATTATTGTTAAAGTGGGGTTAGGGGTAGGGTTAGAGGTAGGTTGAGGGTTAGGGTTAGACCGGGTTAGGGTCAGGGTCAGTGATAATGTTAGGGGTTAGTTTTAGGGTTAGGTTCAGCGTTAGGTTTCGGGTTAGGGCCCGTGTTAGTGTCAGGGTCAGGGTTACGTTTAGGGTTAGAGTTAGGGTCAGGCTCACAGTCAGGGTCAGGTTCAGTGTTCAGGTCAGGGTCGGGTCACTGTTAGGGTCAGGGTAAGATTTATGGTCATGGTCTGGGTCAGGGTCAGGGTGAAGTCTTGGGCCAGTGTCAGGGTTACGGTCAGGATCTGGTATTTGTTTAAAGTCCACATTCGAGTCAGCAACAGGGTTATGTAGTGGTCAGTGTTAGGGTCATGGTTAGGTTTAGGCTCAGGGCCAGGGTCACGTAAAGGGTCAGGGTCTGGTATAGGCAAAGTTCAGGGTTAGGTTTATGATCATAGTCAGGTATAGGGTCAGGGTTATTGTTAAAGTTAGGGTTAGTGTTAGGGTTAGCGTTTGGTTGACGTTTAGGGTTAGAGCTTGTTAGGATCAGGGTCCGTGGTAGGGTTAGTGGTTAGTGTTAGGGTTGGGTTCAGCGATAGGATTCTGTGGAGGGCCCGTGTTAGTGTCAGGGTCAGGATTACATTTAGGGTTAGTGTTAGGGTCAGGCTCACAGTCAGGGTCAGTTTGTTGTTCAGGTCAGGGTCGGGGTCACTGTAAGGGTCAGGGTTAGGTTTATGGTCATGGTCTGGGTCAGGGTCAGGGTGAAGTTTAGCGCCAGTGTCAGGTTTAGGGTCAGGTATAGGTATTGGTTTAAAGTCCTCATTCCGGTCAGGGACAGGATTATGTAGTGGTCAGTGTTAGTGTCATGGTTAGGATTAGGGTCAGGTCAGGGTCAGGTGAAGGTCAGGGACAGGGTCAGGTTTAGCGTCAGGCTTTGGTTTAGGGTCAATGTCGGTTCAGTGTCACAGTTAAGTTTTGGCGGTAGGGTTTGGGATTGGGGTTAGAGTTAGAGCTAGAAGTAGGGTTATGGTAGGGTTAGGGTTAGACAGTGTAAGGTCAAGGTTAGGGTTTCGTTTAGGGTAGGGGTTAGTGTTAGGGTCAGGGTCAGCGTTAGGTTTAGGTTCAGGGTCCGTATTAGGGTTATGGTTAGAGTTACCTTTAGGTTTAGGGTAAGGGTCAGGCTCACAGTCATGGTCTGTTTAGGGTTAGTGTCAGGGTTAGGTCAGCATCAGGGTTAGGATTAGGGTCAGGGTCTGTGTCATGATTAGGTTTGAGTCATGGTTACGGTAAGGTCAGATTTAAGTTTAGTCCAGGGTCCACATCAGGGTGAGTGTCAGGCTTAGGTTTAGGTTTATGGTTCAGGTCAGGATCACAGACAGGGTCAGGGTCAGGGCTTGGGTTAGGGTTTGGCGTAGGCTCACAGTCAGTGTCAGGGTCAGGGTTAGTGGTTACCGTTGGGGTTAGCTCCGCTCCTGGCTATGGACCCATCTCTCAAGGTCTCAGGATAATCCCTGGGCAGAAGGGTGTAGACCCTCCACCCGATCCCACTTAACCAGCCTTAAACTGGGGTGTGAACATGACTTGCCCACCAGACATCTAAACCCTCATCAGCCTGATCCTGCTTGAGTCATCTCCACCCATGATGGCATGGCCAGGTCCTCTATACACACAAAGACACAGACACTCAGAGGTGCACACACACACACACACACACACACACACAAACACACACACACACACACACACACAGTGAGAGAGAGACTGTGAAGAGACCTAGGGCTACACCAGTGGATCAGAAGGTGTGGGACTCTCTGACTCTGAGCCCCCTGGTGTCACCTTTTGATTTTATTAACCAAAGGGCCTGAGGCGTTGGTGAAACCTGATATGACCTGCCAGGGAGGGGCCGTGTCAAGCGGCGAGCTCTCTTCTCCCTGCATCCTCTCGGCTTCAGTACAGCAGAAGAACATGTCGCTTCCTTTAGGATGTGCCTAGAAATGAGCTGGGCAGAAGGGTTTTCTCTTTATGGGGTGCCTCGATACGTGGGTTCCAATTCTGTTGGGCTCTGTCGTCAGGGAAGTGAGGTCACCACTGCCTGGGGGCTCCTTACCAAACTTTCTGCTCCACCAGAGCTCCCTGAGCCGCTGGTCCCCAAGCTGCTCAAGGCGCACACTCCACTCAATGCAGTGCCCATCCAGTGACCCCCATACAGCCTTCCCCCAGCCCTTGGGAGGCCTGGGTGCAGCTTTTGTCCCCACTGGAGGGAACAGAGCTGAGTTTAGACCAGGTTAGTGTTAGGGTTAGGGAGAAGAAAGACTTAAGGTCAGGTTTAGGTTTAGACCTCGTTGGGGTCAGGGTTAGCGAGGCTTAGGGTAGGGGTCAGGGTTAGGGTTAGTTTCATGGTTAGGTTTACGGTCAGGTTGACAGTAGGGTCAGGGATAGGGTTTCGGTCAGAGTCAGGGTCAGGGTCAGTGTTAGGGTGACTATTAGGTTTAGTGTCAGGTTCAGGATGATGGTCAGATTTAGGGTAAGGTTCAAGTTTCTGTTTGGGGGCAAGGTCATGTCAGTTCAGGGTTAGGTTTAGGACAGGTTTAGTGTCACAGTAGGGTCAGGGTCAGGGTTAGGTTCATGGTTATGGTAAGGTCAGCTTTATGTTTAGGTTCTGTTTTATGAGTAGGGTCAGGATCAGGGTTAGCTTTAGGGTTACGATTCTGTTCAGCATCACGGTTTGCGTCAGAGTTAGGTTTACAGTCTGGGTTAGGGTCAGAGTTAAGGTCAAGGCCAGGGTCAGGTTTAAGTTTAAGATCTGACAAAGGCAAATTTCAGAGTTAGGGTTATGATCATGGTCAGGGAGAGGTTCGGGATTATTGATAAAGTTTGGTTAGGGTTAGGGTAGAGGTAGGTTGAGGGTTAGGGTTAGACCGGGTTAGGGTCAGTGTCAGGGATAATGTTAGGGGTTAGTTTTAGGGTTAGGTTCAGCGTTAGGTTACGGGTCAGGGCCCGTGTTAGTGTCAGGGAGGGTTAGGTTTAGGGTTAGAGTTAGGGTCAGGCTCATATTCAGTGTAGAGTTAGTGTTAGGGTCAGGGTCAGGGTCACTTATAAGTTCAGGGTTAGGTTTCTGGTGTTTGCCTGAGACAGGGTCAGGTGAAATCTAGAGCCAGGGTAGGTTTACGGTCAGGATCAGGAATTGGTTTAAAGTCCACATTAGTATCAATGACAGGGTTATGTAGTAGTCAGTATTAGAGTAATGGATTGGATTAGGATCGTAAACATAATAGAGTATTTAATTGCATCCTAGCTTTCATCAAGGGTAAGATGCACTATAGTTTATGTTCGACTAAGAAAGAGAAATGCTGTCAGTAAAAGTAGGATATGTCATCAAGTGCAAGGTGAGTGCCACCTTAAAAGATATTATAATGAGGGGGGGGACAAATCTTAGAACAAGTAAATTGTGGTAGTAGAATAATTAAGAAAGATCCAACACTTGGATCAACTAAAGAAGTGATTATTTCTTACCATGTGCCCCAAACTATATTAAGTCCAAGAACAAGAGACGTGCTCATCTTGATGCCCCACAGCTGGTAGACCCAAGGTACAGAGGGCAATGGCCAACGACCAGCAGGCCCCAAGTGCCATGTGCAGACTCTAAGAGCAACTGCCTTTGAAAGAGGAAACGGTTGAGAGTGGGCTTTCTGATGTAGAGAATTACTAGCTGGGAAAGTAGGACAATTGACACAGAATCGGAATTGATGCCCCTACATGACAGAGTTGGTGAAACTTTCCTTCTCAGAGATCTTGAGGCTCCTCTAAAATGAATTTTTCATTTTGGACAGAACATTCAGGATAAATATGATCTGTTTGAGTTCCTGGTTCTCTCATTAGGACTGTTTCTTAGGATTCACTGGCGCAAGAAAAGGGTTTTGATAATCCAGGTAAATCCTGACAAAAGCAAAGCAGAGGATCGATGAAAATCTAACCACTCAGAGGAGAACAACAGATAAAGGGCCAGGCAGACCTGACCCTGCAGGACAGGTAAGATTAGTCTGGCAGCAGGGGTAGAGGGGAAGTGCGCATCTCCTGCTAGAAGAGCTAGAGAAGACCACTTCCGGAGAGACCACCAGGAGAGGAAAGCAGTAGGTGCTGATGATGAAGAATATTTTAATCAGCAGAGAAGGTCAAAATGACAAAGTTCCACAATCAGAGTAAACATATGGGATAAAAAATAAAAAATAAAGAAAAAAGATTTTTTTGAAAGGACTTTTTTTTAAAGGAATTTAAACAAAAGTCCTTTTAAAGAGACAGTTGGCTGTTTAAACCAATAGTACAACTCACTGAGAGAATCGCCACATTATTTATTGGGGTAGAAAGGACCTGGAATGTAGAAAGACCTATTCTGCAGAGGAAAAAATAGAATCACTAACAGGCCTCATGCTTTGCACAGCCAGTGGCTAGAATCCCTGCCTCATGAGACCCTGTGCTAGAAGGCCGCTAGAACCATCTCAACTATGTCAGTCTTTCTTGGAAGCCAACAAGTGTTTGCCCAGTTAAGAGCGCGGTAACAATCAGTCATGTTATGTTATAATGATTGTCGATATCTTTAAAAGCCTTGTCAAGTTCTTTTTTGAGTAACCCTCACCCCACCCTAAGAGAAATTTATCTGTGGTTCACGTCTTGTTGTTCCACATTTACCATAGCCAAAAAACAAAAACAAACAAACAAAAAAAGCTTTTTATTAACAAAGTGTTCAGAAGGGGGCGCCACTGTAAACAATGAGAGTTTTCGCTGCCGGGACAATTTTGTTGCAGAAACAGCTGAAAGCAATCGGGTCAGACAGAGCCAAGGGCTGGAGGGATTTTTAAAATGACAAAAACCGAACCAAATCTAACCAAAACAAAAATCAAAACCAATGGCCAAGATTTCAAGTTTGCTACTAAAGGTATGACATTCTCCTAAGACATGCGAGTGACTTGATCACTTTACTTATATATTTATATTTGAAGAAGAAGGAACTATTTGATGCAGCAAATCCACGTTGGGTAAAAATTACCAGATATGGGGGCTCCTGGGTGGCTCAGTGGTTTAGGCCTCTGCCTTCGGCTCAGGTCATGATTTCAGGGTCCTGGGATGGAGCCCCACATTGGGATCTCTGCTCAGCGGGGAGCCTGCTTCCCCCCTCTCTCTCTGCCTCCCTCTCTACCTACTTGTGATCTGTCTGTCAAATGGGTAAATAAGATCTTTAAATAAAGAATTACTAGATGTGAAATACATCGAGGGTATGGGAAGGAAAATGATTTCACCTGATCTGACTAGGAAGTGGTTGAAGCCTGAATTAAAGGGCTACAAAACGAGTAAAGACCTGGGAAATATATGGGCTAAAAATCCCTAGAAAAACAGCAATAAATACTGGCTGCTCTTTATTGACCAGATCCTGCGATAGGCAAAGAAGAGCTGGTTTTAGCCAGAGGATGATCTCCGTTTGTCTTCAGGATCTGGCATTTCCTGGAAGCCAGGCATGGGGCTCTGCACTAGAGCTGCAAATGCTGGGTCCCTCATTGTCCCTTTTCTCTTCTCAGGGGGACAACGGGCATGTCCATGATGCAGTGTGACAGGCTTTACCACAGGGAGATAATAGACTGCCAAGGGTAGGTGGGAGCTGGGAAAAGCCACTTAGGAACAGATTTTCAGGGGAGGTGATAGACAAGGGCAAAGCGAAGAATGAGGATGAGTGTGTCAAGTTTCAAAGTGCCAGGAGGCAGCACAGTGCATTCGGGAAACTACAGCAAGTTCATGACAACTGACAGCTGATCTGGCAGCATCACCTGGGGATGGAGGCTGAGCCCCGGGGTTAACACTGGGGGTGAGAAGGTTTGTATACTATGGCGAGGAGGTGAGGTACTACACTGTGGGGGCACAGGGAGCTACCGGAGGATTTCAAATATCAGAATCGTAACCATAATAGAGTATTTAATTGCATCCTAGCTTTCATCAAGTGTAAGATGCACTATAGTTTATGTTCGACTAAGAAAGAGAAATGCTGTCAGTTAAAGTAGGATATGTCATCAAGTGCAAGGTGAGTGCCACCTTAAGAGATATTAAAATGGGGGGGGGGGGACAAATCTTAGAACAAGTAAATTGTGGTAGTAGAATAATTAAGAAAGATCCAACACTTGGATCAACTAAAGAAGTGATTATTGCTTACCATGTGCCCCAAACTATATTAAGTCCTAGAACAAGAGACGTGCTCATCTTGATGCCCCGCAGCTGTTAGTCCCAAGGTACAGAGGGCAGTAGCCAACGACCAGCAGGCCCCAAGTGCCATGTGCACACTCTAAGAGCAACTGCCTTTGAAAGAGGAAACGGTTGAGAGTGGGCGTTCTGATGTAGAGAATTACTAGCTGGGAAAGTAGGACAATTGACACAGAATCGGAATTGATGCCCCTACATGACAGAGTTGGTGAAACTTCCCTTCTCAGAGATCTTGAGGCTCCTCTGAAATGAATTTTTCATTTTGGACAGAACATTCAGGATAAATATGATCTGTTTGATTTCCTGGTTCTCTCATTAGGACTGTTTCTTAGGCTTCACTGGCACAAGAAAAGGGTTTTGATAATCCAGGTAAATCCTGACAAAAGCAAAGCACGGGATCTATGAAAATCTAACCACTCAGAGGAGAACAACAGATAAAGGGCCAGGCCGACCTGACCCTGCAGGATAGGTAAGGCTGGTCTGGCCACAGGGGTAGAGGGGAAGTGCCCATCCCCTGCTAGAAGAGCTAGAGAAGACCCCTTCCGGAGAGACCACCAGGAGAGGAGAGCAGTAGCTGCTGATGATGAAGAATATTTTAATCAGCAGAGAAGGTCAAAATGACAAAGTTCCACGATCAGAGTAAACATATGGGATAAAAAATAAAAAATAAAGAAAAAAGATTCTTTTGAACGGACTTGTTTTTTAAGGAATTTAAACAAAAGTCCTTTTAATGAGACAGTTGGCTCTTTCAACCAATAGTACAACTCACTGAGGGAATCGCCACATTATTTATGGGGGTAGAAAGGACCTGGAATGTAGAAAGACCTATTCTGCAGAGGAAAAAATAGAATCACTAAGAGGCCTCATGCCTTGCACAGCCAGTGGCTAGAATCCCTGCCTCATGAGACCCTGTGCTAGAAGGCCGCTAGAACCATCTCAACTATGGTAGTCTTTCTTGGAAGCCAACAAGTATTTGCCCAGTTAAGAGCGCGGTAACAATCAGTCACGTTATGTTATAATGATTGTCGATATCTTTAAAAGCCCTGTCAAGTTCCTTTTTGAGTAACCCTCACCCCAGCCTTAGAGAAATTTATCTGTGGTTCACCTCTTTGAAATACCTCATTGTTGTTCCACATTTACCATAGCCAAAAAACAAAAACAAACAAACAAACAAAGCTTTTTATTAACAAAGTGTTCAGAAGGGGGCGCCACTGTAAACAATGAGAGTTTTCGCTGCCGGGACAATTTTGTTGCAGAAACAGCTGAAAGCAATCGGGTCAGACAGAGCCAAGGGCTGGAGGGATTTTTAAAATGACAAAAACCGAACCAAATCTAACCAAAACAAAAATCAAAACCAATGGCCAAGATTTCAAGTTTGCTACTAAAGGTATGACATTCTCCTAAGACATGCGAGTGACTTGATCACTTTACTTATATATTTATATTTGAAGAAGAAGGAACTATTTGATGCAGCAAATCCACGTTGGGTAAAAATTACCAGATATGGGGGCTCCTGGGTGGCTCAGTGGTTTAGGCCTCTGCCTTCGGCTCAGGTCATGATTTCAGGGTCCTGGGATGGAGCCCCACATTGGGATCTCTGCTCAGCGGGGAGCCTGCTTCCCCCCTCTCTCTCTGCCTCCCTCTCTACCTACTTGTGATCTGTCTGTCAAATGGGTAAATAAGATCTTTAAATAAAGAATTACTAGATGTGAAATACATCGAGGGTATGGGAAGGAAAATGATTTCACCTGATCTGACTAGGAAGTGGTTGAAGCCTGAATTAAAGGGCTACAAAAAGAGTAAAGACCTGGGAAATATATGGGCTAAAAATCCCTAGAAAAACAGCAATAATAACTGGCTGCTCTTTATTGACCAGATCCTGCGATAGGCAAAGAAGAGCTGGTTTTAGCCAGAGGATGATCTCCGTTTGTCTTCAGGATCTGGCATTTCCTGCAATCCAGGCATGGGGCTCTGCACTAGAGCTGCAAATGCTGGGTCCCTCATTGTCCCTTTTCTCTTCTCAGGGGGACAACGGGCATGTCCATGATGCAGTGTGACAGGCTTTACCACAGGGAGATAATAGACTGCCAAGGGTAGGTGGGAGCTGGGAAAAGCCACTTAGGAACAGATTTTCAGGGGAGGTGATAGACAAGGGCAAAGCGAAGAATGAGGATGAGTGTGTCAAGTTTCAAAGTGCCAGGAGGCAGCACAGTGCATTCGGGAAACTACAGCAAGTTCATGACAACCGACAGCTGATCTGGCAGCATCACCTGGGGATGGAGGCTGAGCCCCGGGGTTAACACTGGGGGTGAGAAGGTTTGTATACTATGGCGAGGAGGTGAGGTACTACACTGTGGGGGCACAGGGAGCTACCGGAGGATTTCAAATATCAGAATCGTAACCATAATAGAGTATTTAATTGCATCCTAGCTTTCATCAAGTGTAAGATGCACTATAGTTTATGTTCGACTAAGAAAGAGAAATGCTGTCAGTTAAAGTAGGATATGTCATCAAGTGCAAGGTGAGTGCCACCTTAAGAGATATTAAAATGGGGGGGGACAAATCTTAGAACAAGTAAATTGTGGTAGTAGAATAATTAAGAAAGATCCAACACTTGGATCAACTAAAGAAGTGATTATTGCTTACCATGTGCCCCAAACTATATTAAGTCCTAGAACAAGAGACGTGCTCATCTTGATGCCCCGCAGCTGTTAGACCCAAGGTACAGAGGGCAGTAGCCAACGACCAGCAGGCCCCAAGTGCCATGTGCACACTCTAAGAGCAACTGCCTTTGAAAGAGGAAACGGTTGAGAGTGGGCGTTCTGATGTAGAGAATTACTAGCTGGGAAAGTAGGACAATTGACACAGAATCGGAATTGATGCCCCTACATGACAGAGTTGGTGAAACTTCCCTTCTCAGAGATCTTGAGGCTCCTCTGAAATGAATTTTTCATTTTGGACAGAACATTCAGGATAAATATGATCTGTTTGATTTCCTGGTTCTCTCATTAGGACTGTTTCTTAGGCTTCACTGGCACAAGAAAAGGGTTTTGATAATCCAGGTAAATCCTGACAAACGCAAAGCACGGGATCTATGAAAATCTAACCACTCAGAGGAGAACAACAGATAAAGGGCCAGGCCGACCTGACCCTGCAGGATAGGTAAGGCTGGTCTGGCAACAGGGGTAGAGGGGAAGTGCCCATCCCCTGCTAGAAGAGCTAGAGAAGACCCCTTCCGGAGAGACCACCAGGAGAGGAGAGCAGTAGCTGCTGATGATGAAGAATATTTTAATCAGCAGAGAAGGTCAAAAATGACAAAGTTCCACGATCAGAGTAAACATATGGGATAAAAAATAAAAAATAAAGAAAAAAGATTCTTTTGAACGGACTTGTTTTTTAAGGAATTTAAACAAAAGTCCTTTTAATGAGACAGTTGGCTGTTTCAACCAATAGTACAACTCACTGAGAGAATCGCCACATTATTTATGGGGGTAGAAAGGACCTGGAATGTAGAAAGACCTATTCTGCAGAGGAAAAAATAGAATCACTAAGAGGCCTCATGCCTTGCACAGCCAGTGGCTAGAATCCCTGCCTCATGAGACCCTGTGCTAGAAGGCCGCTAGAACCATCTCAACTATGTTAGTCTTTCTTGGAAGCCAACAAGTGTTTGCCCAGTTAAGAGCGCGGTAACAATCAGTCACGTTATGTTATAATGATTGTCGATATCTTTAAAAGCCCTGTCAAGTTCCTTTTTGAGTAACCCTCACCCCAGCCTTAGAGAAATTTATCTGTGGTTCACCTCTTTGAAATACCTCATTGTTGTTCCACATTTACCATAGCCAAAAAACAAAAACAAACAAACAAAAAAAGCTTTTTATTAACAAAGTGTTCAGAAGGGGGCGCCACTGTAAACAATGAGAGTTTTCGCTGCCGGGACAATTTTGTGGCAGAAACAGCTGAAAGCAATCGGGTCAGACAGAGCCAAGGGCTGGAGGGATTTTTAAAATGACAAAAACCGAACCAAATCTAACCAAAACAAAAATCAAAACCAATGGCCAAGATTTCAAGTTTGCTACTAAAGGTATGACATTCTCCTAAGACATGCGAGTGACTTGATCACTTTACTTATATATTTATATTTGAAGAAGAAGGAACTATTTGATGCAGCAAATCCACGTTGGGTAGAAATTACCAGATATGGGGGCTCCTGGGTGGCTCAGTGGTTTAGGCCTCTGCCTTCGGCTCAGGTCATGATTTCAGGGTCCTGGGATGGAGCCCCACATTGGGATCTCTGCTCAGCGGGGAGCCTGCTTCCCCCCTCTCTCTCTGCCTCCCTCTCTACCTACTTGGGATCTGTCTGTCAAATGGGTAAATAAGATCTTTAAATAAAGAATTACTAGATGTGAAATACATCGAGGGTATGGGAAGGAAAATGATTTCACCTGATCTGACTAGGAAGTGGTTGAAGCCTGAATTAAAGGGCTACAAAAAGTGTAAAGACCTGGGAAATATATGGGCTAAAAATCCCTAGAAAAACAGCAATAATAACTGGCTGCTCTTTATTGACCAGATCCTGCGATAGGCAAAGAAGAGCTGGTTTTAGCCAGAGGATGATCTCCGTTTGTCTTCATGATCTGGCATTTCCTGCAAGCCAGGCATGGGGATCTGCACTAGAGCTGCAAATGCTGGGTCCCTCATTGTCCCTTTTCTCTTCTCAGGGGGACAACGGGCATGTCCATGATGCAGTGTGACAGGCTTTACCACAGGGAGATAATAGACTGCCAAGGGTAGGTGGGAGCTGGGAAAAGCCACTTAGGAACAGATTTTCAGGGGAGGTGATAGACAAGGGCAAAGCGAAGAATGAGGATGAGTGTGTCAAGATTCAAAGTGCCAGGAGGCAGCACAGTGCATTCGGGAAACTACAGCAAGTTCATGACAACCGACAGCTGATCTGGCAGCATCACCTGGGGATGGAGGCTGAGCCACGGGGTTAACACTGGGGGTGAGAAGGTTTGTATACTATGGCGAGGAGGTGAGGTACTACACTGTGGGGGCACAGGGAGCTACCGGAGGATTTCAAATATCAGAATCGTAACCATAATAGAGTATTTAATTGCATCCTAGCTTTCATCAAGTGTAAGATGCACTATAGTTTATGTTCGACTAAGAAAGAGAAATGCTGTCAGTTAAAGTAGGATATGTCATCAAGTGCAAGGTGAGTGCCACCTTAAGAGATATTAAAATGGGGGGGGGGACAAATCTTAGAACAAGTAAATTGTGGTAGTAGAATAATTAAGAAAGATCCAACACTTGGATCAACTAAAGAAGTGATTATTGCTTACCATGTGCCCCAAACTATATTAAGTCCTAGAACAAGAGACGTGCTCATCTTGATGCCCCGCAGCGGTTAGACCCAAGGTACAGAGGGCAGTAGCCAACGACCAGCAGGCCCCAAGTGCCATGTGCACACTCTAAGAGCAACTGCCTTTGAAAGAGGAAACGGTTGAGAGTGGGTGTTCTGATGTAGAGAATTACTAGCTGGGAAAGTAGGACAATTGACACAGAATCGGAATTGATGCCCCTACATGACAGAGTTGGTGAAACTTCGCTTCTCAGAGACCTTGAGGCTCCTCTGAAATGAATTTTTCATTTTGGACAAAACATTCAGGATAAATATGATCTGTTTGAGTTCCTGGTTCTCTCATTAGGACTGTTTCTTAGGCTTCACTGGCACAAGAAAAGGGTTTTGATAATCCAGGTAAATCCTGACAAAAGCAAAGCACGGGATCTATGAAAATCTAACCACTCAGAGGAGAACAACAGATAAAGGGCCAGGCCGACCTGACCCTGCAGGATAGGTAAGGTTGGTCTGGCAACAGGGGTAGAGGGGAAGTGCCCATCCCCTGCTAGAAGAGCTAGAGAAGACCCCTTCCGGAGAGACCACCAGGAGAGGAGAGCAGTAGCTGCTGATGATGAAGAATATTTTAATCAGCAGAGAAGGTCAAAATGACAAAGCTCCACGATCAGAGTAAACATATGGGATAAAAAATAAAAAATAAAGAAAAAAGATTCTTTTGAACGGACTTGTTTTTTAAGGAATTTAAACAAAAGTCCTTTTAATGAGACAGTTGGCTGTTTCAACCAATAGTACAACTCACTGAGAGAATCGCCACATTATTTATGGGGGTAGAAAGGACCTGGAATGTAGAAAGACCTATTCTGCAGAGGAAAAAATAGAATCACTAAGAGGCCTCATGCCTTGCACAGCCAGTGGCTAGAATCCCTGCCTCATGAGACCCTGTGCTAGAAGGCCGCTAGAACCATCTCAACTATGTTAGTCTTTCTTGGAAGCCAACAAGTGTTTGCCCAGTTAAGAGCGCGGTAACAATCAGTCACGTTATGTTATAATGATTGTCGATATCTTTAAAAGCCCTGTCAAGTTCCTTTTTGAGTAACCCTCACCCCAGCCTTAGAGAAATTTATCTGTGGTTCACCTCTTTGAAATACCTCATTGTTGTTCCACATTTACCATAGCCAAAAAACAAAAACAAACAAACAAAAAAAGCTTTTTATTAACAAAGTGTTCAGAAGGGGGCGCCACTGTAAACAATGAGAGTTTTCGCTGCCGGGACAATTTTGTTGCAGAATCAGCTGAAAGCAATCGGGTCAGACAGAGCCAAGGGCTGGAGGGATTTTTAAAATGACAAAAACCGAACCAAATCTAACCAAAACAAAAATCAAAACCAATGGCCAAGATTTCAAGTTTGCTACTAAAGGTATGACATTCTCCTAAGACATGCGAGTGACTTGATCACTTTACTTATATATTTATATTTGAAGAAGAAGGAACTATTTGATGCAGCAAATCCACGTTGGGTAGAAATTACCAGATATGGGGGCTCCTGGGTGGCTCAGTGGTTTAGGCCTCTGCCTTCGGCTCAGGTCATGATTTCAGGGTCCTGGGATGGAGCCCCACATTGGGATCTCTGCTCAGCGGGGAGCCTGCTTCCCCCCTCTCTCTCTGCCTCCCTCTCTACCTACTTGGGATCTGTCTGTCAAATGGGTAAATAAGATCTTTAAATAAAGAATTACTAGATGTGAAATACATCGAGGGTATGGGAAGGAAAATGATTTCACCTGATCTGACTAGGAAGTGGTTGAAGCCTGAATTAAAGGGCTACAAAAAGAGTAAAGACCTGGGAAATATATGGGCTAAAAATCCCTAGAAAAACAGCAATAATAACTGGCTGCTCTTTATTGACCAGATCCTGCGATAGGCAAAGAAGAGCTGGTTTTAGCCAGAGGATGATCTCCGTTTGTCTTCATGATCTGGCATTTCCTGCAAGCCAGGCATGGTGCTCTGCACTAGAGCTGCAAATGCTGGGTCCCTCATTGTCCCTTTTCTCTTCTCAGGGGGACAACGGGCATGTCCATGATGCAGTGTGACAGGCTTTACCACAGGGAGATAATAGATTGCCAAGGGTAGGTGGGAGCTGGGAAAAGCCACTTAGGAACAGATTTTCAGGGGAGGTGATAGACAAGGGCAAAGCGAAGAATGAGGATGAGTGTGTCAAGATTCAAAGTGCCAGGAGGCAGCACAGTGCATTCGGGAAACTACAGCAAGTTCATGACAACCGACAGCTGATCTGGCAGCATCACCTGGGGATGGAGGCTGAGCCCCGGGGTTAACACTGGGGGTGAGAAGGTTTGTATACTATGGCGAGGAGGTGAGGTACTACACTGTGGGGGCACAGGGAGCTACCGGAGGATTTCAAATATCAGAATCGTAACCATAATAGAGTATTTAATTGCATCCTAGCTTTCATCAAGTGTAAGATGCACTATAGTTTATGTTCGACTAAGAAAGAGAAATGCTGTCAGTTAAAGTAGGATATGTCATCAAGTGCAAGGTGAGTGCCACCTTAAGAGATATTAAAATGGGGGGGGGGACAAATCTTAGAACAAGTAAATTGTGGTAGTAGAATAATTAAGAAAGATCCAACACTTGGATCAACTAAAGAAGTGATTATTGCTTACCATGTGCCCCAAACTATATTAAGTCCTAGAACAAGAGACGTGCTCATCTTGATGCCCCGCAGCTGTTAGACCCAAGGTACAGAGGGCAGTAGCCAACGACCAGCAGGCCCCAAGTGCCATGTGCACACTCTAAGAGCAACTGCCTTTGAAAGAGGAAACGGTTGAGAGTGGGCGTTCTGATGTAGAGAATTACTAGCTGGGAAAGTAGGACAATTGACACAGAATCGGAATTGATGCCCCTACATGACAGAGTTGGTGAAACTTCGCTTCTCAGAGACCTTGAGGCTCCTCTGAAATGAATTTTTCATTTTGGACAAAACATTCAGGATAAATATGATCTGTTTGATTTCCTGGTTCTCTCATTAGGACTGTTTCTTAGGCTTCACTGGCACAAGAAAAGGGTTTTGATAATCCAGGTAAATCCTGACAAAAGCAAAGCACGGGATCTATGAAAATCTAACCACTCAGAGGAGAACAACAGATAAAGGGCCAGGCCGACCTGACCCTGCAGGATAGGTAAGGCTGGTCTGGCAACAGGGGTAGAGGGGAAGTGCCCATCCCCTGCTAGAAGAGCTAGAGAAGACCCCTTCCGGAGAGACCACCAGGAGAGGAGAGCAGTAGCTGCTGATGATGAAGAATATTTTAATCAGCAGAGAAGGTCAAAAATGACAAAGTTCCACGATCAGAGTAAACATATGGGATAAAAAATAAAAAATAAAGGAAAAGATTCTTTTGAACGGACTTGTTTTTTAAGGAATTTAAACAAAAGTCCTTTTAATGAGACAGTTGGCTCTTTCAACCAATAGTACAACTCACTGAGAGAATCGCCACATTACTTATGGGGGTAGAAAGGACCTGGAATGTAGAAAGACCTATTCTGCAGAGGAAAAAATAGAATCACTAAGAGGCCTCATGCCTTGCACAGCCAGTGGCTAGAATCCCTGCCTCATGAGACCCTGTGCTAGAAGGCCGCTAGAACCATCTCAACTATGTTAGTCTTTCTTGGAAGCCAACAAGTGTTTGCCCAGTTAAGAGCGCGGTAACAATCAGTCACGTTATGTTATAATGATTGTCGATATCTTTAAAAGCCCTGTCAAGTTCCTTTTTGAGTAACCCTCACCCCAGCCTTAGAGAAATTTATCTGTGGTTCACCTCTTTGAAATACCTCATTGTTGTTCCACATTTACCATAGCCAAAAAACAAAAACAAACAAACAAACAAAGCTTTTTATTAACAAAGTGTTCAGAAGGGGGCGCCACTGTAAACAATGAGAGTTTTCGCTGCCGGGACAATTTTGTTGCAGAAACAGCTGAAAGCAATCGGGTCAGACAGAGCCAAGGGCTGGAGGGATTTTTAAAATGACAAAAACCGAACCAAATCTAACCAAAACAAAAATCAAAACCAATGGCCAAGATTTCAAGTTTGCTACTAAAGGTATGACATTCTCCTAAGACATGCGAGTGACTTGATCACTTTACTTATATATTTATATTTGAAGAAGAAGGAACTATTTGATGCAGCAAATCCACGTTGGGTAAAAATTACCAGATATGGGGGCTCCTGGGTGGCTCAGTGGTTTAGGCCTCTGCCTTCGGCTCAGGTCATGATTTCAGGGTCCTGGGATGGAGCCCCACATTGGGATCTCTGCTCAGCGGGGAGCCTGCTTCCCCCCTCTCTCTCTGCCTCCCTCTCTACCTACTTGGGATCTGTCTGTCAAATGGGTAAATAAGATCTTTAAATAAAGAATTACTAGATGTGAAATACATCGAGGGTATGGGAAGGAAAATGATTTCACCTGATCTGACTAGGAAGTGGTTGAAGCCTGAATTAAAGGGCTACAAAAAGTGTAAAGACCTGGGAAATATATGGGCTAAAAATCCCTAGAAAAACAGCAATAATAACTGGCTGCTCTTTATTGACCAGATCCTGCGATAGGCAAAGAAGAGCTGGTTTTAGCCAGAGGATGATCTCCGTTTGTCTTCATGATCTGGCATTTCCTGCAAGCCAGGCATGGGGATCTGCACTAGAGCTGCAAATGCTGGGTCCCTCATTGTCCCTTTTCTCTTCTCAGGGGGACAACGGGCATGTCCATGATGCAGTGTGACAGGCTTTACCACAGGGAGATAATAGACTGCCAAGGGTAGGTGGGAGCTGGGAAAAGCCACTTAGGAACAGATTTTCAGGGGAGGTGATAGACAAGGGCAAAGCGAAGAATGAGGATGAGTGTGTCAAGATTCAAAGTGCCAGGAGGCAGCACAGTGCATTCGGGAAACTACAGCAAGTTCATGACAACCGACAGCTGATCTGGCAGCATCACCTGGGGATGGAGGCTGAGCCCCGGGGTTAACACTGGGGGTGAGAAGGTTTGTATACTATGGCGAGGAGGTGAGGTACTACACTGTGGGGGCACAGGGAGCTACCGGAGGATTTCAAATATCAGAATCGTAACCATAATAGAGTATTTAATTGCATCCTAGCTTTCATCAAGTGTAAGATGCACTATAGTTTATGTTCGACTAAGAAAGAGAAATGCTGTCAGTTAAAGTAGGATATGTCATCAAGTGCAAGGTGAGTGCCACCTTAAGAGATATTAAAATGGGGGGGGGACAAATCTTAGAACAAGTAAATTGTGGTAGTAGAATAATTAAGAAAGATCCAACACTTGGATCAACTAAAGAAGTGATTATTGCTTACCATGTGCCCCAAACTATATTAAGTCCTAGAACAAGAGACGTGCTCATCTTGATGCCCCGCAGCTGTTAGACCCAAGGTACAGAGGGCAGTAGCCAACGACCAGCAGGCCCCAAGTGCCATGTGCACACTCTAAGAGCAACTGCCTTTGAAAGAGGAAACGGTTGAGAGTGGGCGTTCTGATGTAGAGAATTACTAGCTGGGAAAGTAGGACAATTGACACAGAATCGGAATTGATGCCCCTACATGACAGAGTTGGTGAAACTTCGCTTCTCAGAGACCTTGAGGCTCCTCTGAAATGAATTTTTCATTTTGGACAAAACATTCAGGATAAATATGATCTGTTTGAGTTCCTGGTTCTCTCATTAGGACTGTTTCTTAGGCTTCACTGGCACAAGAAAAGGGTTTTGATAATCCAGGTAATTCCTGACAAAAGCAAAGCACGGGATCTATGAAAATCTAACCACTCAGAGGAGAACAACAGATAAAGGGCCAGGCCGACCTGACCCTGCAGGATAGGTAAGGTTGGTCTGGCCACAGGGGTAGAGGGGAAGTGCCCATCCCCTGCTAGAAGAGCTAGAGAAGACCCCTTCCGGAGAGACCACCAGGAGAGGAGAGCAGTAGCTGCTGATGATGAAGAATATTTTAATCAACAGAGAAGGTCAAAATGACAAAGTTCCACGATCAGAGTAAACATATGGGATAAAAAATAAAAAATAAAGAAAAAAGATTCTTTTGAACGGACTTGTTTTTTAAGGAATTTAAACAAAAGTCCTTTTAATGAGACAGTTGGCTCTTTCAACCAATAGTACAACTCACTGAGAGAATCGCCACATTATTTATGGGGGTAGAAAGGACCTGGAATGTAGAAAGACCTATTCTGCAGAGGAAAAAATAGAATCACTAAGAGGCCTCATGCCTTGCACAGCCAGTGGCTAGAATCCCTGCCTCATGAGACCCTGTGCTAGAAGGCCGCTAGAACCATCTCAACTATGTTAGTCTTTCTTGGAAGCCAACAAGTGTTTGCCCAGTTAAGAGCGCGGTAACAATCAGTCACGTTATGTTATAATGATTGTCGATATCTTTAAAAGCCCTGTCAAGTTCCTTTTTGAGTAACCCTCACCCCAGCCTTAGAGAAATTTATCTGTGGTTCACCTCTTTGAAATACCTCATTGTTGTTCCACATTTACCATAGCCAAAAAACAAAAACAAACAAACAAAAAAAGCTTTTTATTAACAAAGTGTTCAGAAGGGGGCGCCACTGTAAACAATGAGAGTTTTCGCTGCCGGGACAATTTTGTTGCAGAATCAGCTGAAAGCAATCGGGTCAGACAGAGCCAAGGGCTGGAGGGATTTTTAAAATGACAAAAACCGAACCAAATCTAACCAAAACAAAAATCAAAACCAATGGCCAAGATTTCAAGTTTGCTACTAAAGGTATGACATTCTCCTAAGACATGTGAGTGACTTGATCACTTTACTTATATATTTATATTTGAAGAAGAAGGAACTATTTGATGCAGCAAATCCTAGTTGGGTAAAAATTACCAGATATGGGGGCTCCTGGGTGGCTCAGTGGTTTAGGCCTCTGCCTTCGGCTCAGGTCATGATTTCAGGGTCCTGGGATGGAGCCCCACATTGGGATCTCTGCTCAGCGGGGAGCCTGCTTCCCCCCTCTCTCTCTGCCTCCCTCTCCACCTACTTGGGATCTGTCTGTCAAATGGGTAAATAAGATCTTTAAATAAAGAATTACTAGATGTGAAATACATCGAGGGTATGGGAAGGAAAATGATTTCACCTGATCTGACTAGGAAGTGGTTGAAGCCTGAATTAAAGGGCTACAAAACGAGTAAAGACCTGGGAAATATATGGGCTAAAAATCCCTAGAAAAACAGCAATAAATACTGGCTGCTCTTTATTGACCAGATCCTGCGATAGGCAAAGAAGAGCTGGTTTTAGCCAGAGGATGATCTCCGTTTGTCTTCATGATCTGGCATTTCCTGCAAGCCAGGCATGGGGATCTGCACTAGAGCTGCAAATGCTGGGTCCCTCATTGTCCCTTTTCTCTTCTCAGGGGGACAACGGGCATGTCCATGATGCAGTGTGACAGGCTTTACCACAGGGAGATAATAGACTGCCAAGGGTAGGTGGGAGCTGGGAAAAGCCACTTAGGAACAGATTTTCAGGGGAGGTGATAGACAAGGGCAAAGCGAAGAATGAGGATGAGTGTGTCAAGATTCAAAGTGCCAGGAGGCAGCACAGTGCATTCGGGAAACTACAGCAAGTTCATGACAACCGACAGCTGATTTGGCAGCATCACCTGGGGATGGAGGCTGAGCCACGGGGTTAACACTGGGGGTGAGAAGGTTTGTATACTATGGCGAGGAGGTGAGGTACTACACTGTGGGGGCACAGGGAGCTACCGGAGGATTTCAAATATCAGAATCGTAACCATAATAGAGTATTTAATTGCATCCTAGCTTTCATCAAGTGTAAGATGCACTATAGTTTATGTTCGACTAAGAAAGAGAAATGCTGTCAGTTAAACTAGGATATGTCATCAAGTGCAAGGTGAGTGCCACCTTAAGAGATATTAAAATGGGGGGGGGGACAAATCTTAGAACAAGTAAATTGTGGTAGTAGAATAATTAAGAAAGATTCAACACTTGGATCAACTAAAGAAGTGATTTTTGCTTACCATGTGCCCCAAACTATATTAAGTCCTAGAACAAGAGACGTGCTCATCTTGATGCCCCGCAGCTGTTAGACCCAAGGTACAGAGGGCAGTAGCCAACGACCAGCAGGCCCCAAGTGCCATGTGCACACTCTAAGAGCAACTGCCTTTGAAAGAGGAAACGGTTGAGAGTGGGCGTTCTGATGTAGAGAATTACTAGCTGGGAAAGTAGGACAATTGACACAGAATCGGAATTGATGCCCCTACATGACAGAGTTGGTGAAACTTCCCTTCTCAGAGATCTTGAGGCTCCTCTGAAATGAATTTTTCATTTTGGACAGAACATTCAGGATAAATATGATCTGTTTGATTTCCTGGTTCTCTCATTAGGACTGTTTCTTAGGCTTCACTGGCACAAGAAAAGGGTTTTGATAATCCAGGTAAATCCTGACAAAAGCAAAGCACGGGATCTATGAAAATCTAACCACTCAGAGGAGAACAACAGATAAAGGGCCAGGCCGACCTGACCCTGCAGGATAGGTAAGGCTGGTCTGGCAACAGGGGTAGAGGGGAAGTGCCCATCCCCTGCTAGAAGAGCTAGAGAAGACCCCTTCCGGAGAGACCACCAGGAGAGGAGAGCAGTAGCTGCTGATGATGAAGAATATTTTAATCAGCAGAGAAGGTCAAAAATGACAAAGTTCCACGATCAGAGTAAACTTATGGGATAAAAAATAAAAAATAAAGAAAAAAGATTCTTTTGAACGGACTTGTTTTTTAAGGAATTTAAACAAAAGTCCTTTTAATGAGACAGTTGGCTCTTTCAACCAATAGTACAACTCACTGAGAGAATCGCCACATTATTTATGGGGGTAGAAAGGACCTGGAATGTAGAAAGACCTATTCTGCAGAGGAAAAAATAGAATCACTAAGAGGCCTCATGCCTTGCACAGCCAGTGGCTAGAATCCCTGCCTCATGAGACCCTGTGCTAGAAGGCCGCTAGAACCATCTCAACTATGTTAGTCTTTCTTGGAAGCCAACAAGTGTTTGCCCAGTTAAGAGCGCGGTAACAATCAGTCACGTTATGTTATAATGATTGTCGATATCTTTAAAAGCCCTGTCAAGTTCCTTTTTGAGTAACCCTCACCCCAGCCTTAGAGAAATTTATCTGTGGTTCACCTCTTTGAAATACCTCATTGTTGTTCCACATTTACCATAGCCAAAAAACAAAAACAAACAAACAAACAAAGCTTTTTATTAACAAAGTGTTCAGAAGGGGGCGCCACTGTAAACAATGAGAGTTTTCGCTGCCGGGACAATTTTGTTGCAGAAACAGCTGAAAGCAATCGGGTCAGACAGAGCCAAGGGCTGGAGGGATTTTTAAAATGACAAAAACCGAACCAAATCTAACCAAAACAAAAATCAAAACCAATGGCCAAGATTTCAAGTTTGCTACTAAAGGTATGACATTCTCCTAAGACATGCGAGTGACTTGATCACTTTACTTATATATTTATATTTGAAGAAGAAGGAACTATTTGATGCAGCAAATCCACGTTGGGTAAAAATTACCAGATATGGGGGCTCCTGGGTGGCTCAGTGGTTTAGGCCTCTGCTCAGGTCATGATTTCAGGGTCCTGGGATGGAGCCCCACATTGGGATCTCTGCTCAGCGGGGAGCCTGCTTCCCCCCTCTCTCTCTGCCTCCCTCTCTACCTACTTGGGATCTGTCTGTCAAATGGGTAAATAAGATCTTTAAATAAAGAATTACTAGATGTGAAATACATCGAGGGTATGGGAAGGAAAATGATTTCACCTGATCTGACTAGGAAGTGGTTGAAGCCTGAATTAAAGGGCTACAAAAAGTGTAAAGACCTGGGAAATATATGGGCTAAAAATCCCTAGAAAAACAGCAATAATAACTGGCTGCTCTTTATTGACCAGATCCTGCGATAGGCAAAGAAGAGCTGGTTTTAGCCAGAGGATGATCTCCGTTTGTCTTCATGATCTGGCATTTCCTGCAAGCCAGGCATGGGGATCTGCACTAGAGCTGCAAATGCTGGGTCCCTCATTGTCCCTTTTCTCTTCTCAGGGGGACAACGGGCATGTCCATGATGCAGTGTGACAGGCTTTACCACAGGGAGATAATAGACTGCCAAGGGTAGGTGGGAGCTGGGAAAAGCCACTTAGGAACAGATTTTCAGGGGAGGTGATAGACAAGGGCAAAGCGAAGAATGAGGATGAGTGTGTCAAGATTCAAAGTGCCAGGAGGCAGCACAGTGCATTCGGGAAACTACAGCAAGTTCATGACAACCGACAGCTGATCTGGCATCATCACCTGGGGATGGAGGCTGAGCCCCGGGGTTAACACTGGGGGTGAGAAGGTTTGTATACTATGGCGAGGAGGTGAGGTACTACACTGTGGGGGCACAGGGAGCTACCGGAGGATTTCAAATATCAGAATCGTAACCATAATAGAGTATTTAATTGCATCCTAGCTTTCATCAAGTGTAAGATGCACTATAGTTTATGTTCGACTAAGAAAGAGAAATGCTGTCAGTTAAAGTAGGATATGTCATCAAGTGCAAGGTGAGTGCCACCTTAAGAGATATTAAAATGGGGGGGGGGACAAATCTTAGAACAAGTAAATTGTGGTAGTAGAATAATTAAGAAAGATCCAACACTTGGATCAACTAAAGAAGTGATTATTGCTTACCATGTGCCCCAAACTATATTAAGTCCTAGAACAAGAGACGTGCTCATCTTGATGCCCCGCAGCTGTTAGACCCAAGGTACAGAGGGCAGTAGCCAACGACCAGCAGGCCCCAAGTGCCATGTGCACACTCTAAGAGCAACTGCCTTTGAAAGAGGAAACGGTTGAGAGTGGGCGTTCTGATGTAGAGAATTACTAGCTGGGAAAGTAGGACAATTGACACAGAATCGGAATTGATGCCCCTACATGACAGAGTTGGTGAAACTTCGCTTCTCAGAGACCTTGAGGCTCCTCTGAAATGAATTTTTCATTTTGGACAAAACATTCAGGATAAATATGATCTGTTTGATTTCCTGGTTCTCTCATTAGGACTGTTTCTTAGGCTTCACTGGCACAAGAAAAGGGTTTTGATAATCCAGGTAAATCCTGACAAAAGCAAAGCACGGGATCTATGAAAATCTAACCACTCAGAGGAGAACAACAGATAAAGGGCCAGGCCGACCTGACCCTGCAGGATAGGTAAGGTTGGTCTGGCCACAGGGGTAGAGGGGAAGTGCCCATCCCCTGCTAGAAGAGCTAGAGAAGACCCCTCCCGGAGAGACCACCAGGAGAGGAGAGCAGTAGCTGCTGATGATGAAGAATATTTTAATCAGCAGAGAAGGTCAAAATGACAAAGTTCCACGATCAGAGTAAACATATGGGATAAAAAATAAAAAATAAAGAAAAAAGATTCTTTTGAACGGACTTGTTTTTTAAGGAATTTAAACAAAAGTCCTTTTAATGAGACAGTTGGCTGTTTCAACCAATAGTACAACTCACTGAGAGAATCGCCACATTATTTATGGGGGTAGAAAGGACCTGGAATGTAGAAAGACCTATTCTGCAGAGGAAAAAATAGAATCACTAAGAGGCCTCATGCCTTGCACAGCCAGTGGCTAGAATCCCTGCCTCATGAGACCCTGTGCTAGAAGGCCGCTAGAACCATCTCAACTATGTTAGTCTTTCTTGGAAGCCAACAAGTGTTTGCCCAGTTTAGAGCGCGGTAACAATCAGTCACGTTATGTTATAATGATTGTCGATATCTTTAAAAGCCCTGTCAAGTTCCTTTTTGAGTAACCCTCACCCCAGCCTTAGAGAAATTTATCTGTGGTTCACCTCTTTGAAATACCTCATTGTTGTTCCACATTTACCATAGCCAAAAAACAAAAACAAACAAACAAAAAAAGCTTTTTATTAACAAAGTGTTCAGAAGGGGGCGCCACTGTAAACAATGAGAGTTTTCGCTGCCGGGACAATTTTGTTGCAGAATCAGCTGAAAGCAATCGGGTCAGACAGAGCCAAGGGCTGGAGGGATTTTTAAAATGACAAAAACCGAACCAAATCTAACCAAAACAAAAATCAAAACCAATGGCCAAGATTTCAAGTTTGCTACTAAAGGTATGACATTCTCCTAAGACATGCGAGTGACTTGATCACTTTACTTATATATATATATTTGAAGAAGAAGGAACTATTTGATGCAGCAAATCCACGTTGGGTAAAAATTACCAGATATGGGGGCTCCTGGGTGGCTCAGTGGTTTAGGCCTCTGCCTTCGGCTCAGGTCATGATTTCAGGGTCCTGGGATGGAGCCCCACATTGGGATCTCTGCTCAGCGGGGAGCCTGCTTCCCCCCTCTCTCTCTGCCTCCCTCTCCACCTACTTGGGATCTGTCTGTCAAATGGGTAAATAAGATCTTTAAATAAAGAATTACTAGATGTGAAATACATCGAGGGTATGGGAAGGAAAATGATTTCACCTGATCTGACTAGGAAGTGGTTGAAGCCTGAATTAAAGGGCTACAAAACGAGTAAAGACCTGGGAAATATATGGGCTAAAAATCCCTAGAAAAACAGCAATAAATACTGGCTGATCTTTATTGACCAGATCCTGCGATAGGCAAAGAAGAGCTGGTTTTAGCCAGAGGATGATCTCCGTTTGTCTTCATGATCTGGCATTTCCTGCAAGCCAGGCATGGGGATCTGCACTAGAGCTGCAAATGCTGGGTCCCTCATTGTCCCTTTTCTCTTCTCAGGGGGACAACGGGCATGTCCATGATGCAGTGTGACAGGCTTTACCACAGGGAGATAATAGACTGCCAAGGGTAGGTGGGAGCTGGGAAAAGCCACTTAGGAACAGATTTTCAGGGGAGGTGATAGACAAGGGCAAAGCGAAGAATGAGGATGAGTGTGTCAAGATTCAAAGTGCCAGGAGGCAGCACAGTGCATTCGGGAAACTACAGCAAGTTCATGACAACCGACAGCTGATCTGGCATCATCACCTGGGGATGGAGGCTGAGCCCCGGGGTTAACACTGGGGGTGAGAAGGTTTGTATACTATGGCGAGGAGGTGAGGTACTACACTGTGGGGGCACAGGGAGCTACCGGAGGATTTCAAATATCAGAATCGTAACCATAATAGAGTATTTAATTGCATCCTAGCTTTCATCAAGTGTAAGATGCACTATAGTTTATGTTCGACTAAGAAAGAGAAATGCTGTCAGTTAAAGTAGGATATGTCATCAAGTGCAAGGTGAGTGCCACCTTAAGAGATATTAAAATGGGGGGGGGGACAAATCTTAGAACAAGTAAATTGTGGTAGTAGAATAATTAAGAAAGATCCAACACTTGGATCAACTAAAGAAGTGATTATTGCTTACCATGTGCCCCAAACTATATTAAGTCCTAGAACAAGAGACGTGCTCATCTTGATGCCCCGCAGCTGTTAGACCCAAGGTACAGAGGGCAGTAGCCAACGACCAGCAGGCCCCAAGTGCCATGTGCACACTCTAAGAGCAACTGCCTTTGAAAGAGGAAACGGTTGAGAGTGGGCGTTCTGATGTAGAGAATTACTAGCTGGGAAAGTAGGACAATTGACACAGAATCGGAATTGATGCCCCTACATGACAGAGTTGGTGAAACTTCGCTTCTCAGAGACCTTGAGGCTCCTCTGAAATGAATTTTTCATTTTGGACAAAACATTCAGGATAAATATGATCTGTTTGATTTCCTGGTTCTCTCATTAGGACTGTTTCTTAGGCTTCACTGGCACAAGAAAAGGGTTTTGATAATCCAGGTAAATCCTGACAAAAGCAAAGCACGGGATCTATGAAAATCTAACCACTCAGAGGAGAACAACAGATAAAGGGCCAGGCCGACCTGACCCTGCAGGATAGGTAAGGTTGGTCTGGCCACAGGGGTAGAGGGGAAGTGCCCATCCCCTGCTAGAAGAGCTAGAGAAGACCCCTCCCGGAGAGACCACCAGGAGAGGAGAGCAGTAGCTGCTGATGATGAAGAATATTTTAATCAGCAGAGAAGGTCAAAATGACAAAGTTCCACGATCAGAGTAAACATATGGGATAAAAAATAAAAAATAAAGAAAAAAGATTCTTTTGAACGGACTTGTTTTTTAAGGAATTTAAACAAAAGTCCTTTTAATGAGACAGTTGGCTGTTTCAACCAATAGTACAACTCACTGAGAGAATCGCCACATTATTTATGGGGGTAGAAAGGACCTGGAATGTAGAAAGACCTATTCTGCAGAGGAAAAAATAGAATCACTAAGAGGCCTCATGCCTTGCACAGCCAGTGGCTAGAATCCCTGCCTCATGAGACCCTGTGCTAGAAGGCCGCTAGAACCATCTCAACTATGTTAGTCTTTCTTGGAAGCCAACAAGTGTTTGCCCAGTTTAGAGCGCGGTAACAATCAGTCACGTTATGTTATAATGATTGTCGATATCTTTAAAAGCCCTGTCAAGTTCCTTTTTGAGTAACCCTCACCCCAGCCTTAGAGAAATTTATCTGTGGTTCACCTCTTTGAAATACCTCATTGTTGTTCCACATTTACCATAGCCAAAAAACAAAAACAAACAAACAAAAAAAGCTTTTTATTAACAAAGTGTTCAGAAGGGGGCGCCACTGTAAACAATGAGAGTTTTCGCTGCCGGGACAATTTTGTTGCAGAATCAGCTGAAAGCAATCGGGTCAGACAGAGCCAAGGGCTGGAGGGATTTTTAAAATGACAAAAACCGAACCAAATCTAACCAAAACAAAAATCAAAACCAATGGCCAAGATTTCAAGTTTGCTACTAAAGGTATGACATTCTCCTAAGACATGCGAGTGACTTGATCACTTTACTTATATATATATATTTGAAGAAGAAGGAACTATTTGATGCAGCAAATCCACGTTGGGTAAAAATTACCAGATATGGGGGCTCCTGGGTGGCTCAGTGGTTTAGGCCTCTGCCTTCGGCTCAGGTCATGATTTCAGGGTCCTGGGATGGAGCCCCACATTGGGATCTCTGCTCAGCGGGGAGCCTGCTTCCCCCCTCTCTCTCTGCCTCCCTCTCCACCTACTTGGGATCTGTCTGTCAAATGGGTAAATAAGATCTTTAAATAAAGAATTACTAGATGTGAAATACATCGAGGGTATGGGAAGGAAAATGATTTCACCTGATCTGACTAGGAAGTGGTTGAAGCCTGAATTAAAGGGCTACAAAACGAGTAAAGACCTGGGAAATATATGGGCTAAAAATCCCTAGAAAAACAGCAATAAATACTGGCTGATCTTTATTGACCAGATCCTGCGATAGGCAAAGAAGAGCTGGTTTTAGCCAGAGGATGATCTCCGTTTGTCTTCATGATCTGGCATTTCCTGCAAGCCAGGCATGGGGATCTGCACTAGAGCTGCAAATGCTGGGTCCCTCATTGTCCCTTTTCTCTTCTCAGGGGGACAACGGGCATGTCCATGATGCAGTGTGACAGGCTTTACCACAGGGAGATAATAGACTGCCAAGGGTAGGTGGGAGCTGGGAAAAGCCACTTAGGAACAGATTTTCAGGGGAGGTGATAGACAAGGGCAAAGCGAAGAATGAGGATGAGTGTGTCAAGATTCAAAGTGCCAGGAGGCAGCACAGTGCATTCGGGAAACTACAGCAAGTTCATGACAACCGACAGCTGATTTGGCAGCATCACCTGGGGATGGAGGCTGAGCCACGGGGTTAACACTGGGGGTGAGAAGGTTTGTATACTATGGCGAGGAGGTGAGGTACTACACTGTGGGGGCACAGGGAGCTACCGGAGGATTTCAAATATCAGAATCGTAACCATAATAGAGTATTTAATTGCATCCTAGCTTTCATCAAGTGTAAGATGCACTATAGTTTATGTTCGACTAAGAAAGAGAAATGCTGTCAGTTAAACTAGGATATGTCATCAAGTGCAAGGTGAGTGCCACCTTAAGAGATATTAAAATGGGGGGGGGGGACAAATCTTAGAACAAGTAAATTGTGGTAGTAGAATAATTAAGAAAGATCCAACACTTGGATCAACTAAAGAAGTGATTATTGCTTACCATGTGCCCCAAACTATATTAAGTCCTAGAACAAGAGACGTGCTCATCTTGATGCCCCGCAGCTGTTAGACCCAAGGTACAGAGGGCAGTAGCCAACGACCAGCAGGCCCCAAGTGCCATGTGCACACTCTAAGAGCAACTGCCTTTGAAAGAGGAAACGGTTGAGAGTGGGCGTTCTGATGTAGAGAATTACTAGCTGGGAAAGTAGGACAATTGACACAGAATCGGAATTGATGCCCCTACATGACAGAGTTGGTGAAACTTCCCTTCTCAGAGATCTTGAGGCTCCTCTGAAATGAATTTTTCATTTTGGACAGAACATTCAGGATAAATATGATCTGTTTGATTTCCTGGTTCTCTCATTAGGACTGTTTCTTAGGCTTCACTGGCACAAGAAAAGGGTTTTGATAATCCAGGTAAATCCTGACAAAAGCAAAGCACGGGATCTATGAAAATCTAACCACTCAGAGGAGAACAACAGATAAAGGGCCAGGCCGACCTGACCCTGCAGGATAGGCAAGGTTGGTCTGGCCACAGGGGTAGAGGGGAAGTGCCCATCCCCTGCTAGAAGAGCTAGAGAAGACCCCTCCCGGAGAGACCACCAGGAGAGGAGAGCAGTAGCTGCTGATGATGAAGAATATTTTAATCAGCAGAGAAGGTCAAAATGACAAAGTTCCACGATCAGAGTAAACATATGGGATAAAAAATAAAAAATAAAGAAAAAAGATTCTTTTGAACGGACTTGTTTTTTAAGGAATTTAAACAAAAGTCCTTTTAATGAGACAGTTGGCTCTTTCAACCAATAGTACAACTCACTGAGAGAATCGCCACATTATTTATGGGGGTAGAAAGGACCTGGAATGTAGAAAGACCTATTCTGCAGAGGAAAAAATAGAATCACTAAGAGGCCTCATGCCTTGCACAGCCAGTGGCTAGAATCCCTGCCTCATGAGACCCTGTGCTAGAAGGCCGCTAGAACCATCTCAACTATGTTAGTCTTTCTTGGAAGCCAACAAGTGTTTGCCCAGTTAAGAGCGCGGTAACAATCAGTCACGTTATGTTATAATGATTGTCGATATCTTTAAAAGCCCTGTCAAGTTCCTTTTTGAGTAACCCTCACCCCAGCCTTAGAGAAATTTATCTGTGGTTCACCTCTTTGAAATACCTCATTGTTGTTCCACATTTACCATAGCCAAAAAACAAAAACAAACAAACAAAAAAAGCTTTTTATTAACAAAGTGTTCAGAAGGGGGCGCCACTGTAAACAATGAGAGTTTTCGCTGCCGGGACAATTTTGTTGCAGAATCAGCTGAAAGCAATCGGGTCAGACAGAGCCAAGGGCTGGAGGGATTTTTAAAATGACAAAAACCGAACCAAATCTAACCAAAACAAAAATCAAAACCAATGGCCAAGATTTCAAGTTTGCTACTAAAGGTATGACATTCTCCTAAGACATGCGAGTGACTTGATCACTTTACTTATATATTTATATTTGAAGAAGAAGGAACTATTTGATGCAGCAAATCCACGTTGGGTAGAAATTACCAGATATGGGGGCTCCTGGGTGGCTCAGTGGTTTAGGCCTCTGCCTTCGGCTCAGGTCATGATTTCAGGGTCCTGGGATGGAGCCCCACATTGGGATCTCTGCTCAGCGGGGAGCCTGCTTCCCCCCTCTCTCTCTGCCTCCCTCTCTACCTACTTGGGATCTGTCTGTCAAATGGGTAAATAAGATCTTTAAATAAAGAATTACTAGATGTGAAATACATCGAGGGTATGGGAAGGAAAATGATTTCACCTGATCTGACTAGGAAGTGGTTGAAGCCTGAATTAAAGGGCTACAAAACGAGTAAAGACCTGGGAAATATATGGGCTAAAAATCCCTAGAAAAACAGCAATAAATACTGGCTGCTCTTTATTGACCAGATCCTGTGATAGGCAAAGAAGAGCTGGTTTTAGCCAGAGGATGATCTCCGTTTGTCTTCATGATCTGGCATTTCCTGCAAGCCAGGCATGGGGCTCTGCACTAGAGCTGCAAATGCTGGGTCCCTCATTGTCCCTTTTCTCTTCTCAGGGGGACAACGGGCTTGTCCATGATGCAGTGTGACAGGCTTTACCACAGGGAGATAATAGACTGCCAAGGGTAGGTGGGAGCTGGGAAAAGCCACTTAGGAACAGATTTTCAGGGGAGGTGATAGACAAGGGCAAAACGAAGAATGAGGATGAGTGTGTCAAGATTCAAAGTGCCAGGAGGCAGCACAGTGCATTCGGGAAACTACAGCAAGTTCATGACAACCGACAGCTGATCTGGCAGCATCACCTGGGGATGGAGGCTGAGCCCCGGGGTTAACACTGGGGGTGAGAAGGTTTGTATACTATGGCGAGGAGGTGAGGTACTACACTGTGGGGGCACAGGGAGCTACCGGAGGATTTCAAATATCAGAATCGTAACCATAATAGAGTATTTAATTGCATCCTAGCTTTCATCAAGTGTAAGATGCACTATAGTTTATGTTCGACTAAGAAAGAGAAATGCTGTCAGTTAAAGTAGGATATGTCATCAAGTGCAAGGTGAGTGCCACCTTAAGAGATATTAAAATGGGGGGGGGACAAATCTTAGAACAAGTAAATTGTGGTAGTAGAATAATTAAGAAAGATCCAACACTTGGATCAACTAAAGAAGTGATTATTGCTTACCATGTGCCCCAAACTATATTAAGTCCTAGAACAAGAGACATGCTCATCTTGATGCCCCGCAGCTGTGAGACCCAAGGTACAGAGGGCAGTAGCCAACGACCAGGAGGCCCCAAGTGCCATGTGCACACTCTAAGAGCAACTGCCTTTGAAAGAGGAAACGGTTGAGAGTGGGCGTTCTGATGTAGAGAATTACTAGCTGGGAAAGTAGGACAATTGACACAGAATCGGAATTGATGCCCCTACATGACAGAGTTGGTGAAACTTCCCTTCTCAGAGATCTTGAGGCTCCTCTGAAATGAATTTTTCATTTTGGACAGAACATTCAGGAAAAATATAGTCTGGTTGAGTTCCTGGTTCTCTCATTAGGACTGTTTCTTAGGCTTCACTGGCACAAGAAAAGGGTTTTGATAATGCAGGTAAATCCTGACAAAAGCAAAGCAAGGGATCTATGAAAATCTAACCACTCAGAGGAGAACAACAGATAAAGGGCCAGGCCGACCTGACCCTGCAGGATAGGTAAGGTTGGTCTGGCCACAGGGGTAGAGGGGTAGTGCCCATCCCCTGCTAGAAGAGCTAGAGAAGACCCCTTCCGGAGAGACCACCGGGAGAGGAGAGCCTAGCTGCTGAAGATGAAGAATATTTTAATCAGCAGAGAAGGTCAAAATGACAAAGTTCCACGATCAGAGTAAACATATGGGATAAAAAATAAAAAATAAAGAAAAAAGATTCTTTTGAACGGACTTGTTTTTTAAGGAATTTAATCAAAAGTCCTTTTAATGAGACAGTTGGCTGTTTCAACCAATAGTACAACTCACTGAGAGAATCGCCACATTATTTATGGGGGTAGAAAGGACCTGGAATGTAGAAAGACCTATTCTGCAGAGGAAAAAATAGAATCACTAAGAGGCCTCATGCCTTGCACAGCCAGTGGCTAGAATCCCTGCCTCATGAGACCCTGTGCTAGAAGGCCGCTAGAACCATCTCAACTATGTTAGTCTTTCTTGGAAGCCAACAAGTGTTTGCCCAGTTAAGAGCGCGGTAACAATCAGTCACGTTATGTTATAATGATTGTCGATATCTTTAAAAGCCCTGTCAAGTTCCTTTTTGAGTAACCCTCACCCCAGCCTTAGAGAAATTTATCTGTGGTTCACCTCTTTGAAATACCTCATTGTTGTTCCACATTTACCATAGCCAAAAAACAAAAACAAACAAACAAAAAAAGCTTTTTATTAACAAAGTGTTCAGAAGGGGGCGCCACTGTAAACAATGAGAGTTTTCGCTGCCGGGACAATTTTGTTGCAGAAACAGCTGAAAGCAATCGGGTCTGACAGAGCCAAGGGCTGGAGGGATTTTTAAAATGACAAAAACCGAACCAAATCTAACCAAAACAAAAATCAAAACCAATGGCCAAGATTTCAAGTTTGCTACTAAAGGTATGACATTCTCCTAAGACATGCGAGTGACTTGATTACTTTACTCATATATTTATATTTGAAGAAGAAGGAACTATTTGATGGAGCAAATCCACGTTGGTTAAAAATTACCAGATATGGGGGCTCCTGGGTGGCTCAGTGGTTTAGGCCTCTGCCTTCGGCTCAGGTCATGAATTCAGGGTCCTGGGATGGAGCCCCACTTTGGGATCTCTGCTCAGCGGGGAGCCTGCTTCCCCCCTCTCTCTCTGCCTCCCTCTCTATCTACTTGTGATCTGTCTGTCAAATGGGTAAATAAGATCTTTAAATAAAGAATTACTAGATGTGAAATACATCGAGGGTATGGGAAGGAAAATGATTTCACCTGATCTGACTAGGAAGTGGTTGAAGCCTGAATTAAAGGGCTACAAAACGAGTAAAGACCTGGGAAATATATGGGCTAAAAATCCTGAGAAAAACAGCAATAATAACTGGCTGCTCTTTATTGACCAGATCCTGCGATAGGCAAAGAAGAGCTGGTTTTAGCCAGAGGATGATCTCCGTTTGTCTTCATGATCTGGCATTTCCTGCAAGCCAGGCATGGGGCTCTGCACTAGAGCTGCAAATGCTGGGTCCCTCATTGTCCCTTTTCTCTTCTCAGGGGGACAACGGGCATGTCCATGATGCAGTGTGACAGGCTTTACCACAGGGAGATAATAGACTGCCAAGGGTAGGTGGGAGCTGGGAAAAGCCACTTAGGAACAGATTTTCAGGGGAGGTGATAGACAAGGGCAAAGCGAAGAATGAGGATGAGTGTGTCAAGATTCAAAGTGCCAGGAGGCAGCACAGTGCATTCGGGAAACTACAGCAAGTTCATGACAACCGACAGCTGATCTGGCAGCATCACCTGGGGATGGAGGCTGAGCCCCGGGGTTAACACTGGGGGTGAGAAGGTTTGTATACTATGGCGAGGAGTTGAGGTACTACACTGTGGGGGCACAGGGAGCTACCGGAGGATTTCAAATATCAGAATCGTAACCATAATAGAGTATTTAATTGCATCCTAGCTTTCATCAAGTGTAAGATGCACTATAGTTTATGTTCGACTAAGAAAGAGAAATGCTGTCAGTTAAACTAGGATATGTCATCAAGTGCAAGGTGAGTGCCACCTTAAGAGATATTAAAATGGGGGGGGGGACAAATCTTAGAACAAGTAAATTGTGGTAGTAGAATAATTAAGAAAGATCCAACACTTGGATCAACTAAAGAAGTGATTATTGCTTACCATGTGCCCCAAACTATATTAAGTCCTAGAACAAGAGACGTGCTCATCTTGATGCCCCGCAGCTGTTAGACCCAAGGTACAGAGGGCAGTAGCCAACGACCAGCAGGCCCCAAGTGCCATGTGCACACTCTAAGAGCAACTGCCTTTGAAAGAGGAAACGGTTGAGAGTGGGCGTTCTGATGTAGAGAATTACTAGCTGGGAAAGTAAGACAATTGACACAGAATCGGAATTGATGCCCCTACATGACAGAGTTGGTGAAACTTCCCTTCTCAGAGATCTTGAGGCTCCTCTGAAATGAATTTTTCATTTTGGACAGAACATTCAGGATAAATATGATCTGTTTGATTTCCTGGTTCTCTCATTAGGACTGTTTCTTAGGCTTCACTGGCACAAGAAAAGGGTTTTGATAATCCAGGTAAATCCTGACAAAAGCAAAGCACGGGATCTATGAAAATCTAACCACTCAGAGGAGAACAACAGATAAAGGGCCAGGCCGACCTGACCCTGCAGGATAGGTAAGGCTGGTCTGGCAACAGGGGTAGAGGGGAAGTGCCCATCCCCTGCTAGAAGAGCTAGAGAAGACCCCTTCCGGAGAGACCACCAGGAGAGGAGAGCAGTAGCTGCTGATGATGAAGAATATTTTAATCAGCAGAGAAGGTCAAAATGACAAAGTTCCACGATCAGAGTAAACATATGGGATAAAAAATAAAAAATAAAGAAAAAAGATTCTTTTGAACGGACTTGTTTTTTAAGGAATTTAATCAAAAGTCCTTTTAATGAGACAGTTGGCTGTTTAAACCAATAGTACAACTCACTGAGAGAATCGCCACCTGGAATGTAGAAAGACCTATTCTGCAGAGGAAAAAATAGAATCACTAAGAGGCCTCATGCCTTGCACAGCCAGTGGCTAGAATCCCTGCCTCATGAGACCCTGTGCTAGAAGGCCGCTAGAACCATCTCAACTATGTTAGTCTTTCTTGGAAGCCAACAAGTGTTTGCCCAGTTAAGAGCGCGGTAACAATCAGTCACGTTATGTTATAATGATTGTCGATATCTTTAAAAGCCCTGTCAAGTTCCTTTTTGAGTAACCCTCACCCCAGCCTTAGAGAAATTTATCTGTGGTTCACCTCTTTGAAATACCTCATTGTTGTTCCACATTTACCATAGCCAAAAAACAAAAACAAACAAACAAAAAAAGCTTTTTATTAACAAAGTGTTCAGAAGGGGGCGCCACTGTAAACAATGAGAGTTTTCGCTGCCGGGACAATTTTGTTGCAGAAACAGCTGAAAGCAATCGGGTCTGACAGAGCCAAGGGCTGGAGGGATTTTTAAAATGACAAAAACCGAACCAAATCTAACCAAAACAAAAATCAAAACCAATGGCCAAGATTTCAAGTTTGCTACTAAAGGTATGACATTCTCCTAAGACATGCGAGTGACTTGATTACTTTACTCATATATTTATATTTGAAGAAGAAGGAACTATTTGATGGAGCAAATCCACGTTGGTTAAAAATTACCAGATATGGGGGCTCCTGGGTGGCTCAGTGGTTTAGGCCTCTGCCTTCGGCTCAGGTCATGAATTCAGGGTCCTGGGATGGAGCCCCACTTTGGGATCTCTGCTCAGCGGGGAGCCTGCTTCCCCCCTCTCTCTCTGCCTCCCTCTCTATCTACTTGTGATCTGTCTGTCAAATGGGTAAATAAGATCTTTAAATAAAGAATTACTAGATGTGAAATACATCGAGGGTATGGGAAGGAAAATGATTTCACCTGATCTGACTAGGAAGTGGTTGAAGCCTGAATTAAAGGGCTACAAAACGAGTAAAGACCTGGGAAATATATGGGCTAAAAATCCTGAGAAAAACAGCAATAAATACTGGCTGCTCTTTATTGACCAGATCCTGCGATAGGCAAAGAAGAGCTGGTTTTAGCCAGAGGATGATCTCCGTTTGTCTTCATGATCTGGCATTTCCTGCAAGCCAGGCATGGGGCTCTGCACTAGAGCTGCAAATGCTGGGTCCCTCATTGTCCCTTTTCTCTTCTCAGGGGGACAACGGGCATGTCCATGATGCAGTGTGACAGGCTTTACCACAGGGAGATAATAGACTGCCAAGGGTAGGTGGGAGCTGGGAAAAGCCACTTAGGAACAGATTTTCAGGGGAGGTGATAGACAAGGGCAAAGCGAAGAATGAGGATGAGTGTGTCAAGATTCAAAGTGCCAGGAGGCAGCACAGTGCATTCGGGAAACTACAGCAAGTTCATGACAACCGACAGCTGATCTGGCAGCATCACCTGGGGATGGAGGCTGAGCCCCGGGGTTAACACTGGGGGTGAGAAGGTTTGTATACTATGGCGAGGAGTTGAGGTACTACACTGTGGGGGCACAGGGAGCTACCGGAGGATTTCAAATATCAGAATCGTAACCATAATAGAGTATTTAATTGCATCCTAGCTTTCATCAAGTGTAAGATGCACTATAGTTTATGTTCGACTAAGAAAGAGAAATGCTGTCAGTTAAACTAGGATATGTCATCAAGTGCAAGGTGAGTGCCACCTTAAGAGATATTAAAATGGGGGGGGGGGACAAATCTTAGAACAAGTAAATTGTGGTAGTAGAATAATTAAGAAAGATCCAACACTTGGATCAACTAAAGAAGTGATTATTGCTTACCATGTGCCCCAAACTATATTAAGTCCTAGAACAAGAGACGTGCTCATCTTGATGCCCCGCAGCTGTTAGACCCAAGGTACAGAGGGCAGTAGCCAACGACCAGCAGGCCCCAAGTGCCATGTGCACACTCTAAGAGCAACTGCCTTTGAAAGAGGAAACGGTTGAGAGTGGGCGTTCTGATGTAGAGAATTACTAGCTGGGAAAGTAGGACAATTGACACAGAATCGGAATTGATGCCCCTACATGACAGAGTTGGTGAAACTTCCCTTCTCAGAGATCTTGAGGCTCCTCTGAAATGAATTTTTCATTTTGGACAGAACATTCAGGATAAATATGATCTGTTTGATTTCCTGGTTCTCTCATTAGGACTGTTTCTTAGGCTTCACTGGCACAAGAAAAGGGTTTTGATAATCCAGGTAAATCCTGACAAAAGCAAAGCACGGGATCTATGAAAATCTAACCACTCAGAGGAGAACAACAGATAAAGGGCCAGGCCGACCTGACCCTGCAGGATAGGTAAGGCTGGTCTGGCAACAGGGGTAGAGGGGAAGTGCCCATCCCCTGCTAGAAGAGCTAGAGAAGACCCCTTCCGGAGAGACCACCAGGAGAGGAGAGCAGTAGCTGCTGATGATGAAGAATATTTTAATCAGCAGAGAAGGTCAAAATGACAAAGTTCCACGATCAGAGTAAACATATGGGATAAAAAATAAAAAATAAAGAAAAAAGATTCTTTTGAACGGACTTGTTTTTTAAGGAATTTAATCAAAAGTCCTTTTAATGAGACAGTTGGCTGTTTAAACCAATAGTACAACTCACTGAGAGAATCGCCACCTGGAATGTAGAAAGACCTATTCTGCAGAGGAAAAAATAGAATCACTAAGAGGCCTCATGCCTTGCACAGCCAGTGGCTAGAATCCCTGCCTCATGAGACCCTGTGCTAGAAGGCCGCTAGAACCATCTCAACTATGTTAGTCTTTCTTGGAAGCCAACAAGTGTTTGCCCAGTTAAGAGCGCGGTAACAATCAGTCACGTTATGTTATAATGATTGTCGATATCTTTAAAAGCCCTGTCAAGTTCCTTTTTGAGTAACCCTCACCCCAGCCTTAGAGAAATTTATCTGTGGTTCACCTCTTTGAAATACCTCATTGTTGTTCCACATTTACCATAGCCAAAAAACAAAAACAAACAAACAAAAAAAGCTTTTTATTAACAAAGTGTTCAGAAGGGGGCGCCACTGTAAACAATGAGAGTTTTCGCTGCCGGGACAATTTTGTTGCAGAAACAGCTGAAAGCAATCGGGTCTGACAGAGCCAAGGGCTGGAGGGATTTTTAAAATGACAAAAACCGAACCAAATCTAACCAAAACAAAAATCAAAACCAATGGCCAAGATTTCAAGTTTGCTACTAAAGGTATGACATTCTCCTAAGACATGCGAGTGACTTGATCACTTTACTTATATATTTATATTTGAAGAAGAAGGAACTATTTGATGCAGCAAATCCACGTTGGGTAAAAATTACCAGATATGGGGGCTCCTGGGTGGCTCAGTGGTTTAGGCCTCTGCCTTCGGCTCAGGTCATGATTTCAGGGTCCTGGGATGGAGCCCCACATTGGGATCTCTGCTCAGCGGGGAGCCTGCTTCCCCCCTCTCTCTCTGCCTCCCTCTCTACCTACTTGTGATCTGTCTGTCAAATGGGTAAATAAGATCTTTAAATAAAGAATTACTAGATGTGAAATACATCGAGGGTATGGGAAGGAAAATGATTTCACCTGATCTGACTAGGAAGTGGTTGAAGCCTGAATTAAAGGGCTACAAAAAGAGTAAAGACCTGGGAAATATATGGGCTAAAAATCCCTAGAAAAACAGCAATAATAACTGGCTGCTCTTTATTGACCAGATCCTGCGATAGGCAAAGAAGAGCTGGTTTTAGCCAGAGGATGATCTCCGTTTGTCTTCATGATCTGGCATTTCCTGCAAGCCAGGCATGGGGCTCTGCACTAGAGCTGCAAATGCTGGGTCCCTCATTGTCCCTTTTCTCTTCTCAGGGGGACAACGGGCATGTCCATGATGCAGTGTGACAGGCTTTACCACAGGGAGATAATAGACTGCCAAGGGTAGGTGGGAGCTGGGAAAAGCCACTTAGGAACAGATTTTCAGGGGAGGTGATAGACAAGGGCAAAGCGAAGAATGAGGATGAGTGTGTCAAGATTCAAAGTGCCAGGAGGCAGCACAGTGCATTCGGGAAACTACAGCAAGTTCATGACAACCGACAGCTGATCTGGCAGCATCACCTGGGGATGGAGGCTGAGCCCCGGGGTTAACACTGGGGGTGAGAAGGTTTGTATACTATGGCGAGGAGGTGAGGTACTACACTGTGGGGGCACAGGGAGCTACCGGAGGATTTCAAATATCAGAATCGTAACCATAATAGAGTATTTAATTGCATCCTAGCTTTCATCAAGTGTAAGATGCACTATAGTTTATGTTCGACTAAGAAAGAGAAATCTGTCAGTTAAAGTAGGATATGTCATCAAGTGCAAGGTGAGTGCCACCTTAAGAGATATTAAAATGGGGGGGGGGACAAATCTTAGAACAAGTAAATTGTGGTAGCAGAATAATTAAGAAAGATCCAACACTTGGATCAACTAAAGAAGTGATTATTGCTTACCATGTGCCCCAAACTATATTAAGTCCTAGAACAAGAGACGTGCTCATCTTGATGCCCCGCAGCTGTTAGACCCAAGGTACAGAGGGCAGTAGCCAACGACCAGCAGGCCCCAAGTGCCATGTGCACACTCTAAGAGCAACTGCCTTTGAAAGAGGAAACGGTTGAGAGTGGGCGTTCTGATGTAGAGAATTACTAGCTGGGAAAGTAGGACAATTGACACAGAATCGGAATTGATGCCCCTACATGACAGAGTTGGTGAAACTTCCCTTCTCAGAGATCTTGAGGCTCCTCTGAAATGAATTTTTCATTTTGGACAGAACATTCAGGATAAATATGATCTGTTTGATTTCCTGGTTCTCTCATTAGGACTGTTTCTTAGGCTTCACTGGCACAAGAAAAGGGTTTTGATAATCCAGGTAAATCCTGACAAAAGCAAAGCACGGGATCTATGAAAATCTAACCACTCAGAGGAGAACAACAGATAAAGGGCCAGGCCGACCTGACCCTGCAGGATAGGTAAGGCTGGTCTGGCAACAGGGGTAGAGGGGAAGTGCCCATCCCCTGCTAGAAGAGCTAAGAAGACCCCTTCCGGAGAGACCACCAGGAGAGGAGAGCAGTAGCTGCTGATGATGAAGAATATTTTAATCAGCAGAGAAGGTCAAAATGACAAAGTTCCACGATCAGAGTAAACATATGGGATAAAAAATAAAAAATAAAGAAAAAAGATTCTTTTGAACGGACTTGTTTTTTAAGGAATTTAAACAAAAGTCCTTTTAATGAGACAGTTGGCTCTTTCAACCAATAGTACAACTCACTGAGAGAATCGCCACATTATTTATGGGGGTAGAAAGGACCTGGAATGTAGAAAGACCTATTCTGCAGAGGAAAAAATAGAATCACTAAGAGGCCTCATGCCTTGCACAGCCAGTGGCTAGAATCCCTGCCTCATGAGACCCTGTGCTAGAAGGCCGCTAGAACCATCTCAACTATGTTAGTCTTTCTTGGAAGCCAACAAGTGTTTGCCCAGTTAAGAGCGCGGTAACAATCAGTCACGTTATGTTATAATGATTGTCAATATCTTTAAAAGCCCTGTCAAGTTCCTTTTTGAGTAACCCTCACCCCAGCCTTAGAGAAATTTATCTGTGGTTCACCTCTTTGAAATACCTCATTGTTGTTCCACATTTACCATAGCCAAAAAACAAAAACAAACAAACAAAAAAGCTTTTTATTAACAAAGTGTTCAGAAGGGGGCGCCACTGTAAACAATGAGAGTTTTCGCTGCCGGGACAATTTTGTTGCAGAAACAGCTGAAAGCAATCGGGTCAGACAGAGCCAAGGGCTGGAGGGATTTTTAAAATGACAAAAACCGAACCAAATCTAACCAAAACAAAAATCAAAACCAATGGCCAAGATTTCAAGTTTGCTACTAAAGGTATGACATTCTCCTAAGACATGCGAGTGACTTGATCACTTTACTTATATATTTATATTTGAAGAAGAAGGAACTATTTGATGCAGCAAATCCACGTTGGGTAAAAATTACCAGATATGGGGGCTCCTGGGTGGCTCAGTGGTTTAGGCCTCTGCCTTCGGCTCAGGTCATGATTTCAGGGTCCTGGGATGGAGCCCCACATTGGGATCTCTGCTCAGCGGGGAGCCTGCTTCCCCCCTCTCTCTCTGCCTCCCTCTCTACCTACTTGTGATCTGTCTGTCAAATGGGTAAATAAGATCTTTAAATAAAGAACTACTAGATGTGAAATACATCGAGGGTATGGGAAGGAAAATGATTTCACCTGATCTGACTAGGAAGTGGTTGAAGCCTGAATTAAAGGGCTACAAAAAGAGTAAAGACCTGGGAAAAATATGGGCTAAAAATCCCTAGAAAAACAGCAATAATAACTGGCTGCTCTTTATTGACCAGATCCTGCGATAGGCAAAGAAGAGCTGGTTTTAGCCAGAGGATGATCTCCGTTTGTCTTCATGATCTGGCATTTCCTGCAAGCCAGGCATGGGGCTCTGCACTAGAGCTGCAAATGCTGGGTCCCTCATTGTCCCTTTTCTCTTCTCAGGGGGACAACGGGCATGTCCATGATGCAGTGTGACAGGCTTTACCACAGGGAGATAATAGACTGCCAAGGGTAGGTGGGAGCTGGGAAAAGCCACTTAGGAACAGATTTTCAGGGGAGGTGATAGACAAGGGCAAAGCGAAGAATGAGGATGAGTGTGTCAAGATTCAAAGTGCCAGGAGACAGCACAGTGCATTCGGGAAACTACAGCAAGTTCATGACAACCGACAGCTGATCTGGCAGCATCACCTGGGGATGGAGGCTGAGCACCGGGGTTAACACTGGGGGTGAGAAGGTTTGTATACTATGGCGAGGAGGTGAGGTACTACACTGTGGGGGCACAGGGAGCTACCGGAGGATTTCAAATATCAGAATCGTAACCATAATAGAGTATTTAATTGCATCCTAGCTTTCATCAAGTGTAAGATGCACTATAGTTTATGTTCGACTAAGAAAGAGAAATGCTGTCAGTTAAAGTAGGATATGTCATCAAGTGCAAGGTGAGTGCCACCTTAAGAGATATTTAAATGGGGGGGGGGGGACAAATCTTAGAACAAGTAAATTGTGGTAGTAGAATAATTAAGAAAGATCCAACACTTGGATCAACTAAAGAAGTGATTATTGCTTACCATGTGCCCCAAACTATATTAAGTCCTAGAACAAGAGACGTGCTCATCTTGATGCCCCGCAGCTGTTAGACCCAAGGTACAGAGGGCAGTAGCCAACGACCAGCAGGCCCCAAGTGCCATGTGCACACTCTAAGAGCAACTGCCTTTGAAAGAGGAAACGGTTGAGAGTGGGCGTTCTGATGTAGAGAATTACTAGCTGGGAAAGTAGGACAATTGACACAGAATCGGAATTGATGCCCCTACATGACAGAGTTGGTGAAACTTCCCTTCTCAGAGATCTTGAGGCTCCTCTGAAATGAATTTTTCATTTTGGACAGAACATTCAGGATAAATATGATCTGTTTGATTTCCTGGTTCTCTCATTAGGACTGTTTCTTAGGCTTCACTGGCACAAGAAAAGGGTTTTGATAATCCAGGTAAATCCTGACAAAAGCAAAGCACGGGATCTATGAAAATCTAACCACTCAGAGGAGAACAACAGATAAAGGGCCAGGCCGACCTGACCCTGCAGGATAGGTAAGGCTGGTCTGGCAACAGGGGTAGAGGGGAAGTGCCCATCCCCTGCTAGAAGAGCTAGAGAAGACCCCTTCCGGAGAGACCACCAGGAGAGGAGAGCAGTAGCTGCTGATGATGAAGAATATTTTAATCAGCAGAGAAGGTCAAAAATGACAAAGTTCCACGATCAGAGTAAACATATGGGATAAAAAATAAAAAATAAAGAAAAAAGATTCTTTTGAACGGACTTGTTTTTTAAGGAATTTAAACAAAAGTCCTTTTAATGAGACAGTTGGCTCTTTCAACCAATAGTACAACTCACTGAGAGAATCGCCACATTATTTATGGGGGTAGAAAGGACCTGGAATGTAGAAAGACCTATTCTGCAGAGGAAAAAATAGAATCACTAAGAGGCCTCATGCCTTGCACAGCCAGTGGCTAGAATCCCTGCCTCATGAGACCCTGTGCTAGAAGGCCGCTAGAACCATCTCAACTATGTTAGTCTTTCTTGGAAGCCAACAAGTGTTTGCCCAGTTAAGAGCGCGGTAACAATCAGTCACGTTATGTTATAATGATTGTCGATATCTTTAAAAGCCCTGTCAAGTTCCTTTTTGAGTAACCCTCACCCCAGCCTTAGAGAAATTTATCTGTGGTTCACCTCTTTGAAATACCTCATTGTTGTTCCACATTTACCATAGCCAAAAAACAAAAACAAACAAACAAACAAAGCTTTTTATTAACAAAGTGTTCAGAAGGGGGCGCCACTGTAAACAATGAGAGTTTTCGCTGCCGGGACAATTTTGTTGCAGAAACAGCTGAAAGCAATCGGGTCAGACAGAGCCAAGGGCTGGAGGGATTTTTAAAATGACAAAAACCGAACCAAATCTAACCAAAACAAAAATCAAAACCAATGGCCAAGATTTCAAGTTTGCTACTAAAGGTATGACATTCTCCTAAGACATGCGAGTGACTTGATCACTTTACTTATATATTTATATTTGAAGAAGAAGGAACTATTTGATGCAGCAAATCCACGTTGGGTAAAAATTACCAGATATGGGGGCTCCTGGGTGGCTCAGTGGTTTAGGCCTCTGCCTTCGGCTCAGGTCATGATTTCAGGGTCCTGGGATGGAGCCCCACATTGGGATCTCTGCTCAGCGGGGAGCCTGCTTCCCCCCTCTCTCTCTGCCTCCCTCTCTACCTACTTGGGATCTGTCTGTCAAATGGGTAAATAAGATCTTTAAATAAAGAATTACTAGATGTGAAATACATCGAGGGTATGGGAAGGAAAATGATTTCACCTGATCTGACTAGGAAGTGGTTGAAGCCTGAATTAAAGGGCTACAAAACGAGTAAAGACCTGGGAAATATATGGGCTAAAAATCCCTAGAAAAACAGCAATAATAACTGGCTGCTCTTTATTGACCAGATCCTGCGATAGGCAAAGACGAGCTGGTTTTAGCCAGAGGATGATCTCCGTTGGTCTTCATGATCTGGCATTTCCTGCAAGCCAGGCATGGGGCTCTGCACTAGAGCTGCAAATGCTGGGTCCCTCATTGTCCCTTTTCTCTTCTCAGGGGGACAACGGGCATGTCCATGATGCAGTGTGACAGGCTTTACCACAGGGAGATAATAGACTGCCAAGGGTAGGTGGGAGCTGGGAAAAGCCACTTAGGAACAGATTTTCAGGGGAGGTGATAGACAAGGGCAAAGCGAAGAATGAGGATGAGTGTGTCAAGTTTCAAAGTGCCAGGAGGCAGCACAGTGCATTCGGGAAACTACAGCAAGTTCATGACAACCGACAGCTGATCTGGCAGCATCACCTGGGGATGGAGGCTGAGCCCCGGGGTTAACACTGGGGGTGAGAAGGTTTGTATACTATGGCGAGGAGGTGAGGTACTACACTGTGGGGGCACAGGGAGCTACCGGAGGATTTCAAATATCAGAATCGTAACCATAATAGAGTATTTAATTGCATCCTAGCTTTCATCAAGTGTAAGATGCACTATAGTTTATGTTCGACTAAGAAAGAGAAATGCTGTCAGTTAAAGTAGGATATGTCATCAAGTGCAAGGTGAGTGCCACCTTAAGAGATATTAAAATGGGGGGGAGACAAATCTTAGAACAAGTAAATTGTGATAGTATAATAATTAAGAAAGATCCAACACTTGGATCAACTAAAGAAGTGATTATTGCTTACCATGTGCCCCAAACTATATTAAGTCCTAGAACAAGAGACGTGCTCATCTTGATGCCCCGCAGCTGTTAGACCCAAGGTACAGAGGGCAGTAGCCAACGACCAGCAGGCCCCAAGTGCCATGTGCACACTCTAAGAGCAACTGCCTTTGAAAGAGGAAACGGTTGAGAGTGGGCGTTCTGATGTAGAGAATTACTAGCTGGGAAAGTAGGACAATTGACACAGAATCGGAATTGATGCCCCCACATGACAGAGTTGGTGAAACTTCCCTTCTCAGAGATCTTGAGGCTCCTCTGAAATGAATTTTTCATTTTGGACAGAACATTCAGGATAAATATGATCTGTTTGAGTTCCTGGTTCTCTCATTAGGACTGTTTCTTAGGCTTCACTGGCACAAGAAAAGGGTTTTGATAATCCAGATAAATCCTGACAAAAGCAAAGCACGGGATCTATGAAAATCTAACCACTCAGAGGAGAACAACAGATAAAGGGCCAGGCCGACCTGACCCTGCAGGATAGGTAAGGCTGGTCTGGCAACAGGGGTAGAGGGGAAGTGCCCATCCCCTGTTAGAAGAGCTAGAGAAGACCCCTTCCGGAGAGACCACCAGGAGAGGAGAGCAGTAGCTGCTGAAAATGAAGAATATTTTAATCAGCAGAGAAGGTCAAAATGACAAAGTTCCACGATCAGAGTAAACATATGGGATAAAAAATAAAAAATAAAGAAAAAAGATTCTTTTGAACGGACTTGTTTTTTAAGGAATTTAAACAAAAGTCCTTTTAATGAGACAGTTGGCTCTTTCAACCAATAGTACAACTCACTGAGAGAATCGCCACATTATTTATGGGGGTAGAAAGGACCTGGAATGTAGAAAGACCTATTCTGCAGAGGAAAAAATAGAATCACTAAGAGGCCTCATGCCTTGCACAGCCAGTGGCTAGAATCCCTGCCTCATGAGACCCTGTGCTAGAAGGCCGCTAGAACCATCTCAACTATGTTAGTCTTTCTTGGAAGCCAACAAGTGTTTGCCCAGTTAAGAGCGCGGTAACAATCAGTCACGTTATGTTATAATGATTGTCGATATCTTTAAAAGCCCTGTCAAGTTCCTTTTTGAGTAACCCTCACCCCAGCCTTAGAGAAATTTATCTGTGGTTCACCTCTTTGAAATACCTCATTGTTGTTCCACATTTACCATAGCCAAAAAACAAAAACAAACAAACAAACAAAGCTTTTTATTAACAAAGTGTTCAGAAGGGGGCGCCACTGTAAACAATGAGAGTTTTCGCTGCCGGGACAATTTTGTTGCAGAAACAGCTGAAAGCAATCGGGTCAGACAGAGCCAAGGGCTGGAGGGATTTTTAAAATGACAAAAACCGAACCAAATCTAACCAAAACAAAAATCAAAACCAATGGCCAAGATTTCAAGTTTGCTACTAAAGGTATGACATTCTCCTAAGACATGCGAGTGACTTGATCACTTTACTTATATATATATATTTGAAGAAGAAGGAACTATTTGATGCAGCAAATCCACGTTGGGTAAAAATTACCAGATATGGGGGCTCCTGGGTGGCTCAGTGGTTTAGGCCTCTGCCTTCGGCTCAGGTCATGATTTCAGGGTCCTGGGATGGAGCCCCACATTGGGATCTCTGCTCAGCGGGGAGCCTGCTTCCCCCCTCTCTCTCTGCCTCCCTCTCTACCTACTTGGGATCTGTCTGTCAAATGGGTAAATAAGATCTTTAAATAAAGAATTACTAGATGTGAAATACATCGAGGGTATGGGAAGGAAAATGATTTCACCTGATCTGACTAGGAAGTGGTTGAAGCCTGAATTAAAGGGCTACAAAACGAGTAAAGACCTGGGAAATATATGGGCTAAAAATCCTGAGAAAAACAGCAATAATAACTGGCTGCTCTTTATTGACCAGATCCTGCGATAGGCAAAGACGAGCTGGTTTTAGCCAGAGGATGATCTCCGTTGGTCTTCATGATCTGGCATTTCCTGCAAGCCAGGCATGGGGCTCTGCACTAGAGCTGCAAATGCTGGGTCCCTCATTGTCCCTTTTCTCTTCTCAGGGGGACAACGGGCATGTCCATGATGCAGTGTGACAGGCTTTACCACAGGGAGATAATAGACTGCCAAGGGTAGGTGGGAGCTGGGAAAAGCCACTTAGGAACAGATTTTCAGGGGAGGTGATAGACAAGGGCAAAGCGAAGAATGAGGATGAGTGTGTCAAGTTTCAAAGTGCCAGGAGGCAGCACAGTGCATTCGGGAAACTACAGCAAGTTCATGACAACCGACAGCTGATCTGGCAGCATCACCTGGGGATGGAGGCTGAGCACCGGGGTTAACACTGGGGGTGAGAAGGTTTGTATACTATGGCGAGGAGGTGAGGTACTACACTGTGGGGGCACAGGGAGCTACCGGAGGATTTCAAATATCAGAATCGTAACCATAATAGAGTATTTAATTGCATCCTAGCTTTCATCAAGTGTAAGATGCACTATAGTTTATGTTCGACTAAGAAAGAGAAATGCTGTCAGTTAAAGTAGGATATGTCATCAAGTGCAAGGTGAGGGCCACCTTAAGAGATATTAAAATGGGGGGGGGGGACAAATCTTAGAACAAGTAAATTGTGGTAGTAGAATAATTAAGAAAGATCCAACACTTGGATCAACTAAAGAAGTGATTATTGCTTACCATGTGCCCCAAACTATATTAAGTCCTAGAACAAGAGACGTGCTCATCTTGATGCCCCGCAGCTGTTAGACGCAAGGTACAGAGGGCAGTAGCCAACGACCAGCAGGCCCCAAGTGCCATGTGCACACTCTAAGAGCAACTGCCTTTGAAAGAGGAAACGGTTGAGAGTGGGCGTTCTGATGTAGAGAATTACTAGCTGGGAAAGTAGGACAATTGACACAGAATCGGAATTGATGCCCCTACATGACAGAGTTGGTGAAACTTCCCTTCTCAGAGATCTTGAGGCTCCTCTGAAATGAATTTTTCATTTTGGACAGAACATTCAGGATAAATATGATCTGTTTGATTTCCTGGTTCTCTCATTAGGACTGTTTCTTAGGCTTCACTGGCACAAGAAAAGGGTTTTGATAATCCAGGTAAATCCTGACAAAAGCAAAGCACGGGATCTATGAAAATCTAACCACTCAGAGGAGAACAACAGATAAAGGGCCAGGCCGACCTGACCCTGCAGGATAGGTAAGGCTGGTCTGGCAACAGGGGTAGAGGGGAAGTGCCCATCCCCTGCTAGAAGAGCTAGAGAAGCCCCCTTCCGGAGAGACCACCAGGAGAGGAGAGCAGTAGCTGCTGATGATGAAGAATATTTTAATCAGCAAGGAGGTCAAAAATGACAAAGTTCCACGATCAGAGTAAACATATGGGATAAAAAATAAAAAATAAAGAAAAAAGATTCTTTTGAACGGACTTGTTTTTTAAGGAATTTAAACAAAAGTCCTTTTAATGAGACAGTTGGCTCTTTCAACCAATAGTACAACTCACTGAGAGAATCGCCACATTATTTATGGGGGTAGAAAGGACCTGGAATGTAGAAAGACCTATTCTGCAGAGGAAAAAATAGAATCACTAAGAGGCCTCATGCCTTGCACAGCCAGTGGCTAGAATCCCTGCCTCATGAGACCCTGTGCTAGAAGGCCGCTAGAACCATCTCAACTATGTTAGTCTTTCTTGGAAGCCAACAAGTGTTTGCCCAGTTAAGAGCGCGGTAACAATCAGTCACGTTATGTTATAATGATTGTCGATATCTTTAAAAGCCCTGTCAAGTTCCTTTTTGAGTAACCCTCACCCCAGCCTTAGAGAAATTTATCTGTGGTTCACCTCTTTGAAATACCTCATTGTTGTTCCACATTTACCATAGCCAAAAAACAAAAACAAACAAACAAAAAAAGCTTTTTATTAACAAAGTGTTCAGAAGGGGGCGCCACTGTAAACAATGAGAGTTTTCGCTGCCGGGACAATTTTGTTGCAGAAACAGCTGAAAGCAATCGGGTCAGACAGAGCCAAGGGCTGGAGGGATTTTTAAAATGACAAAAACCGAACCAAATCTAACCAAAACAAAAATCAAAACCAATGGCCAAGATTTCAAGTTTGCTACTAAAGGTATGACATTCTCCTAAGACATGCGAGTGACTTGATCACTTTACTTATATATTTATATTTGAAGAAGAAGGAACTATTTGATGCAGCAAATCCACGTTGGGTAAAAATTACCAGATATGGGGGCTCCTGGGTGGCTCAGTGGTTTAGGCCACTGCCTTCGGCTCAGGTCATGATTTCAGGGTCCTGGGATGGAGCCCCACATTGGGATCTCTGCTCAGCGGGGAGCCTGCTTCCCCCCTCTCTCTCTGCCTCCCTCTCTACCTACTTGTGATCTGTCTGTCAAATGGGTAAATAAGATCTTTAAATAAAGAATTACTAGATGTGAAATACATCGAGGGTATGGGAAGGAAAATGATTTCACCTGATCTGACTAGGAAGTGGTTGAAGCCTGAATTAAAGGGCTACAAAAAGAGTAAAGACCTGGGAAATATATGGGCTAAAAATCCCTAGAAAAACAGCAATAATAACTGGCTGCTCTTTATTGACCAGATCCTGCGATAGGCAAAGAAGAGCTGGTTTTAGCCAGAGGATGATCTCCGTTTGTCTTCATGATCTGGCATTTCCTGCAAGCCAGGCATGGGGCTCTGCACTAGAGCTGCAAATGCTGGGTCCCTCATTGTCCCTTTTCTCTTCTCAGGGGGACAACGGGCATGTCCATGATGCAGTGTGACAGGCTTTACCACAGGGAGATAATAGACTGCCAAGGGTAGGTGGGAGCTGGGAAAAGCCACTTAGGAACAGATTTTCAGGGGAGGTGATAGACAAGGGCAAAGCGAAGAATGAGGATGAGTGTGTCAAGATTCAAAGTGCCAGGAGGCAGCACAGTGCATTCGGGAAACTACAGCAAGTTCATGACAACCGACAGCTGATCTGGCAGCATCACCTGGGGATGGAGGCTGAGCCCCGGGGTTAACACTGGGGGTGAGAAGGTTTGTATACTATGGCGAGGAGTTGAGGTACTACACTGTGGGGGCACAGGGAGCTACCGGAGGATTTCAAATATCAGAATCGTAACCATAATAGAGTATTTAATTGCATCCTAGCTTTCATCAAGTGTAAGATGCACTATAGTTTATGTTCGACTAAGAAAGAGAAATGCTGTCAGTTAAAGTAGGATATGTCATCAAGTGCAAGGTGAGTGCCACCTTAAGAGATATTAAAATGGGGGGGGGGACAAATCTTAGAACAAGTAAATTGTGGTAGTAGAATAATTAAGAAAGATCCAACACTTGGATCAACTAAAGAAGTGATTATTGCTTACCATGTGCCCCAAACTATATTAAGTCCTAGAACAAGAGACGTGCTCATCTTGATGCCCCGCAGCTGTTAGACGCAAGGTACAGAGGGCAGTAGCCAACGACCAGGAGGCCCCAAGTGCCATGTGCACACTCTAAGAGCAACTGCCTTTGAAAGAGGAAACGGTTGGGAGTGGGCATTCTGATGTAGAGAATTACTAGCTGGGAAAGTAGGACAATTGACACAGAATCGGAATTGATGCCCCTACATGACAGAGTTGGTGAAACTTCCCTTCTCAGAGATCTTGAGGCTCCTCTGAAATGAATTTTTCATTTTGGACAGAACATTCAGGAAAAATATAGTCTGGTTGAGTTCCTGGTTCTCTCATTAGGACTGTTTCTTAGGCTTCACTGGCACAAGAAAAGGGTTTTGATAATGCAGGTAAATCCTGACAAAAGCAAAGCAAGGGATCTATGAAAATCTAACCACTCAGAGGAGAACAACAGATAAAGGGCCAGGCCGACCTGACCCTGCAGGATAGGTAAGGTTGGTCTGGCCACAGGGGTAGAGGTGTAGTGCCCATCCCCTGCTAGAAGAGCTAGAGAAGACCCCTTCCGGAGAGACCACCAGGAGAGGAGAGCAGTAGCTGCTGAAGATGAAGAATATTTTAATCAGCAGAGAAGGTCAAAATGACAAAGTTCCACGATCAGAGTAAACATATGGGATAAAAAATAAAAAATAAAGAAAAAAGATTCTTTTGAACGGACTTGTTTTTTAAGGAATTTAATCAAAAGTCCTTTTAATGAGACAGTTGGCTGTTTCAACCAATAGTACAACTCACTGAGAGAATCGCCACATTATTTATGGGGGTAGAAAGGACCTGGAATGTAGAAAGACCTATTCTGCAGAGGAAAAAATAGAATCACTAAGAGGCCTCATGCCTTGCACAGCCAGTGGCTAGAATCCCTGCCTCATGAGACCCTGTGCTAGAAGGCCGCTAGAACCATCTCAACTATGTTAGTCTTTCTTGGAAGCCAACAAGTGTTTGCCCAGTTAAGAGCGCGGTAACAATCAGTCACGTTATGTTATAATGATTGTCGATATCTTTAAAAGCCCTGTCAAGTTCCTTTTTGAGTAACCCTCACCCCAGCCTTAGAGAAATTTATCTGTGGTTCACCTCTTTGAAATACCTCATTGTTGTTCCACATTTACCATAGCCAAAAAACAAAAACAAACAAACAAAAAAAGCTTTTTATTAACAAAGTGTTCAGAAGGGGGCGCCACTGTAAACAATGAGAGTTTTCGCTGCCGGGACAATTTTGTTGCAGAAACAGCTGAAAGCAATCGGGTCTGACAGAGCCAAGGGCTGGAGGGATTTTTAAAATGACAAAAACCGAACCAAATCTAACCAAAACAAAAATCAAAACCAATGGCCAAGATTTCAAGTTTGCTACTAAAGGTATGACATTCTCCTAAGACATGCGAGTGACTTGATTACTTTACTCATATATTTATATTTGAAGAAGAAGGAACTATTTGATGGAGCAAATCCACGTTGGTTAAAAATTACCAGATATGGGGGCTCCTGGGTGGCTCAGTGGTTTAGGCCTCTGCCTTCGGCTCAGGTCATGAATTCAGGGTCCTGGGATGGAGCCCCACTTTGGGATCTCTCCTCAGCGGGGAGCCTGCTTCCCCCCTCTCTCTCTGCCTCCCTCTCTATCTACTTGTGATCTGTCTGTCAAATGGGTAAATAAGATCTTTAAATAAAGAATTACTAGATGTGAAATACATCGAGGGTATGGGAAGGAAAATGATTTCACCTGATCTGACTAGGAAGTGGTTGAAGCCTGAATTAAAGGGCTACAAAACGAGTAAAGACCTGGGAAATATATGGGCTAAAAATCCTGAGAAAAACAGCAATAATAACTGGCTGCTCTTTATTGACCAGATCCTGCGATAGGCAAAGAAGAGCTGGTTTTAGCCAGAGGATGATCTCCGTTTGTCTTCATGATCTGGCATTTCCTGCAAGCCAGGCATGGGGCTCTGCACTAGAGCTGCAAATGCTGGGTCCCTCATTGTCCCTTTTCTCTTCTCAGGGGGACAACGGGCATGTCCATGATGCAGTGTGACAGGCTTTACCACAGGGAGATAATAGACTGCCAAGGGTAGGTGGGAGCTGGGAAAAGCCACTTAGGAACAGATTTTCAGGGGAGGTGATAGACAAGGGCAAAGCGAAGAATGAGGATGAGTGTGTCAAGATTCAAAGTGCCAGGAGGCAGCACAGTGCATTCGGGAAACTACAGCAAGTTCATGACAACCGACAGCTGATCTGGCAGCATCACCTGGGGATGGAGGCTGAGCCCCGGGGTTAACACTGGGGGTGAGAAGGTTTGTATACTATGGCGAGGAGTTGAGGTACTACACTGTGGGGGCACAGGGAGCTACCGGAGGATTTCAAATATCAGAATCGTAACCATAATAGAGTATTTAATTGCATCCTAGCTTTCATCAAGTGTAAGATGCACTATAGTTTATGTTCGACTAAGAAAGAGAAATGCTGTCAGTTAAACTAGGATATGTCATCAAGTGCAAGGTGAGTGCCACCTTAAGAGATATTAAAATGGGGGGGGGGACAAATCTTAGAACAAGTAAATTGTGGTAGCAGAATAATTAAGAAAGATCCAACACTTGGATCAACTAAAGAAGTGATTATTGCTTACCATGTGCCCCAAACTATATTAAGTCCTAGAACAAGAGACGTGCTCATCTTGATGCCCCGCAGCTGTTAGACCCAAGGTACAGAGGGCAGTAGCCAACGACCAGCAGGCCCCAAGTGCCATGTGCACACTCTAAGAGCAACTGCCTTTGAAAGAGGAAACGGTTGAGAGTGGGCGTTCTGATGTAGAGAATTACTAGCTGGGAAAGTAGGACAATTGACACAGAATCGGAATTGATGCCCCTACATGACAGAGTTGGTGAAACTTCCCTTCTCAGAGATCTTGAGGCTCCTCTGAAATGAATTTTTCATTTTGGACAGAACATTCAGGATAAATATGATCTGTTTGATTTCCTGGTTCTCTCATTAGGACTGTTTCTTAGGCTTCACTGGCACAAGAAAAGGGTTTTGATAATCCAGGTAAATCCTGACAAAAGCAAAGCACGGGATCTATGAAAATCTAACCACTCAGAGGAGAACAACAGATAAAGGGCCAGGCCGACCTGACCCTGCAGGATAGGTAAGGCTGGTCTGGCAACAGGGGTAGAGGGGAAGTGCCCATCCCCTGCTAGAAGAGCTAAGAAGACCCCTTCCGGAGAGACCACCAGGAGAGGAGAGCAGTAGCTGCTGATGATGAAGAATATTTTAATCAGCAGAGAAGGTCAAAATGACAAAGTTCCACGATCAGAGTAAACATATGGGATAAAAAATAAAAAATAAAGAAAAAAGATTCTTTTGAACGGACTTGTTTTTTAAGGAATTTAATCAAAAGTCCTTTTAATGAGACAGTTGGCTGTTTAAACCAATAGTACAACTCACTGAGAGAATCGCCACCTGGAATGTAGAAAGACCTATTCTGCAGAGGAAAAAATAGAATCACTAAGAGGCCTCATGCCTTGCACAGCCAGTGGCTAGAATCCCTGCCTCATGAGACCCTGTGCTAGAAGGCCGCTAGAACCATCTCAACTATGTTAGTCTTTCTTGGAAGCCAACAAGTGTTTGCCCAGTTAAGAGCGCGGTAACAATCAGTCACGTTATGTTATAATGATTGTCGATATCTTTAAAAGCCCTGTCAAGTTCCTTTTTGAGTAACCCTCACCCCAGCCTTAGAGAAATTTATCTGTGGTTCACCTCTTTGAAATACCTCATTGTTGTTCCACATTTACCATAGCCAAAAAACAAAAACAAACAAACAAAAAAAGCTTTTTATTAACAAAGTGTTCAGAAGGGGGCGCCACTGTAAACAATGAGAGTTTTCGCTGCCGGGACAATTTTGTTGCAGAAACAGCTGAAAGCAATCGGGTCAGACAGAGCCAAGGGCTGGAGGGATTTTTAAAATGACAAAAACCGAACCAAATCTAACCAAAACAAAAATCAAAACCAATGGCCAAGATTTCAAGTTTGCTACTAAAGGTATGACATTCTCCTAAGACATGCGAGTGACTTGATCACTTTACTTATATATTTATATTTGAAGAAGAAGGAACTATTTGATGCAGCAAATCCACGTTGGGTAAAAATTACCAGATATGGGGGCTCCTGGGTGGCTCAGTGGTTTAGGCCTCTGCCTTCGGCTCAGGTCATGATTTCAGGGTCCTGGGATGGAGCCCCACATTGGGATCTCTGCTCAGCGGGGAGCCTGCTTCCCCCCTCTCTCTCTGCCTCCCTCTCTACCTACTTGTGATCTGTCTGTCAAATGGGTAAATAAGATCTTTAAATAAAGAATTACTAGATGTGAAATACATCGAGGGTATGGGAAGGAAAATGATTTCACCTGATCTGACTAGGAAGTGGTTGAAGCCTGAATTAAAGGGCTACAAAAAGAGTAAAGACCTGGGAAATATATGGGCTAAAAATCCCTAGAAAAACAGCAATAATAACTGGCTGCTCTTTATTGACCAGATCCTGCGATAGGCAAAGAAGAGCTGGTTTTAGCCAGAGGATGATCTCCGTTTGTCTTCATGATCTGGCATTTCCTGCAAGCCAGGCATGGGGCTCTGCACTAGAGCTGCAAATGCTGGGTCCCTCATTGTCCCTTTTCTCTTCTCAGGGGGACAACGGGCATGTCCATGATGCAGTGTGACAGGCTTTACCACAGGGAGATAATAGACTGCCAAGGGTAGGTGGGAGCTGGGAAAAGCCACTTAGGAACAGATTTTCAGGGGAGGTGATAGACAAGGGCAAAGCGAAGAATGAGGATGAGTGTGTCAAGATTCAAAGTGCCAGGAGGCAGCACAGTGCATTCGGGAAACTACAGCAAGTTCATGACAACCGACAGCTGATCTGGCAGCATCACCTGGGGATGGAGGCTGAGCCCCGGGGTTAACACTGGGGGTGAGAAGGTTTGTATACTATGGCGAGGAGGTGAGGTACTACACTGTGGGGGCACAGGGAGCTACCGGAGGATTTCAAATATCAGAATCGTAACCATAATAGAGTATTTAATTGCATCCTAGCTTTCATCAAGTGTAAGATGCACTATAGTTTATGTTCGACTAAGAAAGAGAAATGCTGTCAGTTAAAGTAGGATATGTCATCAAGTGCAAGGTGAGTGCCACCTTAAGAGATATTAAAATGGGGGGGGGGACAAATCTTAGAACAAGTAAATTGTGGTAGTAGAATAATTAAGAAAGATCCAACACTTGGATCAACTAAAGAAGTGATTATTGCTTACCATGTGCCCCAAACTATATTAAGTCCTAGAACAAGAGACGTGCTCATCTTGATGCCCCGCAGCTGTTAGACGCAAGGTACAGAGGGCAGTAGCCAACGACCAGGAGGCCCCAAGTGCCATGTGCACACTCTAAGAGCAACTGCCTTTGAAAGAGGAAACGGTTGGGAGTGGGCATTCTGATGTAGAGAATTACTAGCTGGGAAAGTAGGACAATTGACACAGAATCGGAATTGATGCCCCTACATGACAGAGTTGGTGAAACTTCCCTTCTCAGAGATCTTGAGGCTCCTCTGAAATGAATTTTTCATTTTGGACAGAACATTCAGGAAAAATATAGTCTGGTTGAGTTCCTGGTTCTCTCATTAGGACTGTTTCTTAGGCTTCACTGGCACAAGAAAAGGGTTTTGATAATGCAGGTAAATCCTGACAAAAGCAAAGCAAGGGATCTATGAAAATCTAACCACTCAGAGGAGAACAACAGATAAAGGGCCAGGCCGACCTGACCCTGCAGGATAGGTAAGGTTGGTCTGGCCACAGGGGTAGAGGTGTAGTGCCCATCCCCTGCTAGAAGAGCTAGAGAAGACCCCTTCCGGAGAGACCACCAGGAGAGGAGAGCAGTAGCTGCTGAAGATGAAGAATATTTTAATCAGCAGAGAAGGTCAAAATGACAAAGTTCCACGATCAGAGTAAACATATGGGATAAAAAATAAAAAATAAAGAAAAAAGATTCTTTTGAACGGACTTGTTTTTTAAGGAATTTAATCAAAAGTCCTTTTAATGAGACAGTTGGCTGTTTCAACCAATAGTACAACTCACTGAGAGAATCGCCACATTATTTATGGGGGTAGAAAGGACCTGGAATGTAGAAAGACCTATTCTGCAGAGGAAAAAATAGAATCACTAAGAGGCCTCATGCCTTGCACAGCCAGTGGCTAGAATCCCTGCCTCATGAGACCCTGTGCTAGAAGGCCGCTAGAACCATCTCAACTATGTTAGTCTTTCTTGGAAGCCAACAAGTGTTTGCCCAGTTAAGAGCGCGGTAACAATCAGTCACGTTATGTTATAATGATTGTCGATATCTTTAAAAGCCCTGTCAAGTTCCTTTTTGAGTAACCCTCACCCCAGCCTTAGAGAAATTTATCTGTGGTTCACCTCTTTGAAATACCTCATTGTTGTTCCACATTTACCATAGCCAAAAAACAAAAACAAACAAACAAAAAAAGCTTTTTATTAACAAAGTGTTCAGAAGGGGGCGCCACTGTAAACAATGAGAGTTTTCGCTGCCGGGACAATTTTGTTGCAGAAACAGCTGAAAGCAATCGGGTCTGACAGAGCCAAGGGCTGGAGGGATTTTTAAAATGACAAAAACCGAACCAAATCTAACCAAAACAAAAATCAAAACCAATGGCCAAGATTTCAAGTTTGCTACTAAAGGTATGACATTCTCCTAAGACATGCGAGTGACTTGATTACTTTACTCATATATTTATATTTGAAGAAGAAGGAACTATTTGATGGAGCAAATCCACGTTGGTTAAAAATTACCAGATATGGGGGCTCCTGGGTGGCTCAGTGGTTTAGGCCTCTGCCTTCGGCTCAGGTCATGAATTCAGGGTCCTGGGATGGAGCCCCACTTTGGGATCTCTCCTCAGCGGGGAGCCTGCTTCCCCCCTCTCTCTCTGCCTCCCTCTCTATCTACTTGTGATCTGTCTGTCAAATGGGTAAATAAGATCTTTAAATAAAGAATTACTAGATGTGAAATACATCGAGGGTATGGGAAGGAAAATGATTTCACCTGATCTGACTAGGAAGTGGTTGAAGCCTGAATTAAAGGGCTACAAAACGAGTAAAGACCTGGGAAATATATGGGCTAAAAATCCTGAGAAAAACAGCAATAATAACTGGCTGCTCTTTATTGACCAGATCCTGCGATAGGCAAAGAAGAGCTGGTTTTAGCCAGAGGATGATCTCCGTTTGTCTTCATGATCTGGCATTTCCTGCAAGCCAGGCATGGGGCTCTGCACTAGAGCTGCAAATGCTGGGTCCCTCATTGTCCCTTTTCTCTTCTCAGGGGGACAACGGGCATGTCCATGATGCAGTGTGACAGGCTTTACCACAGGGAGATAATAGACTGCCAAGGGTAGGTGGGAGCTGGGAAAAGCCACTTAGGAACAGATTTTCAGGGGAGGTGATAGACAAGGGCAAAGCGAAGAATGAGGATGAGTGTGTCAAGATTCAAAGTGCCAGGAGGCAGCACAGTGCATTCGGGAAACTACAGCAAGTTCATGACAACCGACAGCTGATCTGGCAGCATCACCTGGGGATGGAGGCTGAGCCCCGGGGTTAACACTGGGGGTGAGAAGGTTTGTATACTATGGCGAGGAGGTGAGGTACTACACTGTGGGGGCACAGGGAGCTACCGGAGGATTTCAAATATCAGAATCGTAACCATAATAGAGTATTTAATTGCATCCTAGCTTTCATCAAGTGTAAGATGCACTATAGTTTATGTTCGACTAAGAAAGAGAAATGCTGTCAGTTAAAGTAGGATATGTCATCAAGTGCAAGGTGAGTGCCACCTTAAGAGATATTAAAATGGGGGGGGGGACAAATCTTAGAACAAGTAAATTGTGGTAGTAGAATAATTAAGAAAGATCCAACACTTGGATCAACTAAAGAAGTGATTATTGCTTACCATGTGCCCCAAACTATATTAAGTCCTAGAACAAGAGACGTGCTCATCTTGATGCCCCGCAGCTGTTAGACGCAAGGTACAGAGGGCAGTAGCCAACGACCAGGAGGCCCCAAGTGCCATGTGCACACTCTAAGAGCAACTGCCTTTGAAAGAGGAAACGGTTGGGAGTGGGCATTCTGATGTAGAGAATTACTAGCTGGGAAAGTAGGACAATTGACACAGAATCGGAATTGATGCCCCTACATGACAGAGTTGGTGAAACTTCCCTTCTCAGAGATCTTGAGGCTCCTCTGAAATGAATTTTTCATTTTGGACAGAACATTCAGGAAAAATATAGTCTGGTTGAGTTCCTGGTTCTCTCATTAGGACTGTTTCTTAGGCTTCACTGGCACAAGAAAAGGGTTTTGATAATGCAGGTAAATCCTGACAAAAGCAAAGCAAGGGATCTATGAAAATCTAACCACTCAGAGGAGAACAACAGATAAAGGGCCAGGCCGACCTGACCCTGCAGGATAGGTAAGGTTGGTCTGGCCACAGGGGTAGAGGTGTAGTGCCCATCCCCTGCTAGAAGAGCTAGAGAAGACCCCTTCCGGAGAGACCACCAGGAGAGGAGAGCAGTAGCTGCTGAAGATGAAGAATATTTTAATCAGCAGAGAAGGTCAAAATGACAAAGTTCCACGATCAGAGTAAACATATGGGATAAAAAATAAAAAATAAAGAAAAAAGATTCTTTTGAACGGACTTGTTTTTTAAGGAATTTAATCAAAAGTCCTTTTAATGAGACAGTTGGCTGTTTCAACCAATAGTACAACTCACTGAGAGAATCGCCACATTATTTATGGGGGTAGAAAGGACCTGGAATGTAGAAAGACCTATTCTGCAGAGGAAAAAATAGAATCACTAAGAGGCCTCATGCCTTGCACAGCCAGTGGCTAGAATCCCTGCCTCATGAGACCCTGTGCTAGAAGGCCGCTAGAACCATCTCAACTATGTTAGTCTTTCTTGGAAGCCAACAAGTGTTTGCCCAGTTAAGAGCGCGGTAACAATCAGTCACGTTATGTTATAATGATTGTCGATATCTTTAAAAGCCCTGTCAAGTTCCTTTTTGAGTAACCCTCACCCCAGCCTTAGAGAAATTTATCTGTGGTTCACCTCTTTGAAATACCTCATTGTTGTTCCACATTTACCATAGCCAAAAAACAAAAACAAACAAACAAAAAAAGCTTTTTATTAACAAAGTGTTCAGAAGGGGGCGCCACTGTAAACAATGAGAGTTTTCGCTGCCGGGACAATTTTGTTGCAGAAACAGCTGAAAGCAATCGGGTCTGACAGAGCCAAGGGCTGGAGGGATTTTTAAAATGACAAAAACCGAACCAAATCTAACCAAAACAAAAATCAAAACCAATGGCCAAGATTTCAAGTTTGCTACTAAAGGTATGACATTCTCCTAAGACATGCGAGTGACTTGATTACTTTACTCATATATTTATATTTGAAGAAGAAGGAACTATTTGATGGAGCAAATCCACGTTGGTTAAAAATTACCAGATATGGGGGCTCCTGGGTGGCTCAGTGGTTTAGGCCTCTGCCTTCGGCTCAGGTCATGAATTCAGGGTCCTGGGATGGAGCCCCACTTTGGGATCTCTCCTCAGCGGGGAGCCTGCTTCCCCCCTCTCTCTCTGCCTCCCTCTCTATCTACTTGTGATCTGTCTGTCAAATGGGTAAATAAGATCTTTAAATAAAGAATTACTAGATGTGAAATACATCGAGGGTATGGGAAGGAAAATGATTTCACCTGATCTGACTAGGAAGTGGTTGAAGCCTGAATTAAAGGGCTACAAAACGAGTAAAGACCTGGGAAATATATGGGCTAAAAATCCTGAGAAAAACAGCAATAATAACTGGCTGCTCTTTATTGACCAGATCCTGCGATAGGCAAAGAAGAGCTGGTTTTAGCCAGAGGATGATCTCCGTTTGTCTTCATGATCTGGCATTTCCTGCAAGCCAGGCATGGGGCTCTGCACTAGAGCTGCAAATGCTGGGTCCCTCATTGTCCCTTTTCTCTTCTCAGGGGGACAACGGGCATGTCCATGATGCAGTGTGACAGGCTTTACCACAGGGAGATAATAGACTGCCAAGGGTAGGTGGGAGCTGGGAAAAGCCACTTAGGAACAGATTTTCAGGGGAGGTGATAGACAAGGGCAAAGCGAAGAATGAGGATGAGTGTGTCAAGATTCAAAGTGCCAGGAGGCAGCACAGTGCATTCGGGAAACTACAGCAAGTTCATGACAACCGACAGCTGATCTGGCAGCATCACCTGGGGATGGAGGCTGAGCCCCGGGGTTAACACTGGGGGTGAGAAGGTTTGTATACTATGGCGAGGAGTTGAGGTACTACACTGTGGGGGCACAGGGAGCTACCGGAGGATTTCAAATATCAGAATCGTAACCATAATAGAGTATTTAATTGCATCCTAGCTTTCATCAAGTGTAAGATGCACTATAGTTTATGTTCGACTAAGAAAGAGAAATGCTGTCAGTTAAACTAGGATATGTCATCAAGTGCAAGGTGAGTGCCACCTTAAGAGATATTAAAATGGGGGGGGGGACAAATCTTAGAACAAGTAAATTGTGGTAGCAGAATAATTAAGAAAGATCCAACACTTGGATCAACTAAAGAAGTGATTATTGCTTACCATGTGCCCCAAACTATATTAAGTCCTAGAACAAGAGACGTGCTCATCTTGATGCCCCGCAGCTGTTAGACCCAAGGTACAGAGGGCAGTAGCCAACGACCAGCAGGCCCCAAGTGCCATGTGCACACTCTAAGAGCAACTGCCTTTGAAAGAGGAAACGGTTGAGAGTGGGCGTTCTGATGTAGAGAATTACTAGCTGGGAAAGTAGGACAATTGACACAGAATCGGAATTGATGCCCCTACATGACAGAGTTGGTGAAACTTCCCTTCTCAGAGATCTTGAGGCTCCTCTGAAATGAATTTTTCATTTTGGACAGAACATTCAGGATAAATATGATCTGTTTGATTTCCTGGTTCTCTCATTAGGACTGTTTCTTAGGCTTCACTGGCACAAGAAAAGGGTTTTGATAATCCAGGTAAATCCTGACAAAAGCAAAGCACGGGATCTATGAAAATCTAACCACTCAGAGGAGAACAACAGATAAAGGGCCAGGCCGACCTGACCCTGCAGGATAGGTAAGGCTGGTCTGGCAACAGGGGTAGAGGGGAAGTGCCCATCCCCTGCTAGAAGAGCTAAGAAGACCCCTTCCGGAGAGACCACCAGGAGAGGAGAGCAGTAGCTGCTGATGATGAAGAATATTTTAATCAGCAGAGAAGGTCAAAATGACAAAGTTCCACGATCAGAGTAAACATATGGGATAAAAAATAAAAAATAAAGAAAAAAGATTCTTTTGAACGGACTTGTTTTTTAAGGAATTTAATCAAAAGTCCTTTTAATGAGACAGTTGGCTGTTTAAACCAATAGTACAACTCACTGAGAGAATCGCCACCTGGAATGTAGAAAGACCTATTCTGCAGAGGAAAAAATAGAATCACTAAGAGGCCTCATGCCTTGCACAGCCAGTGGCTAGAATCCCTGCCTCATGAGACCCTGTGGTAGAAGGCCGCTAGAACCATCTCAACTATGTTAGTCTTTCTTGGAAGCCAACAAGTGTTTGCCCAGTTAAGAGCGCGGTAACAATCAGTCACGTTATGTTATAATGATTGTCGATATCTTTAAAAGCCCTGTCAAGTTCCTTTTTGAGTAACCCTCACCCCAGCCTTAGAGAAATTTATCTGTGGTTCACCTCTTTGAAATACCTCATTGTTGTTCCACATTTACCATAGCCAAAAAACAAAAACAAACAAACAAAAAAAGCTTTTTATTAACAAAGTGTTCAGAAGGGGGCGCCACTGTAAACAATGAGAGTTTTCGCTGCCGGGACAATTTTGTTGCAGAAACAGCTGAAAGCAATCGGGTCAGACAGAGCCAAGGGCTGGAGGGATTTTTAAAATGACAAAAACCGAACCAAATCTAACCAAAACAAAAATCAAAACCAATGGCCAAGATTTCAAGTTTGCTACTAAAGGTATGACATTCTCCTAAGACATGCGAGTGACTTGATCACTTTACTTATATATTTATATTTGAAGAAGAAGGAACTATTTGATGCAGCAAATCCACGTTGGGTAAAAATTACCAGATATGGGGGCTCCTGGGTGGCTCAGTGGTTTAGGCCTCTGCCTTCGGCTCAGGTCATGATTTCAGGGTCCTGGGATGGAGCCCCACATTGGGATCTCTGCTCAGCGGGGAGCCTGCTTCCCCCCTCTCTCTCTGCCTCCCTCTCTACCTACTTGTGATCTGTCTGTCAAATGGGTAAATAAGATCTTTAAATAAAGAATTACTAGATGTGAAATACATCGAGGGTATGGGAAGGAAAATGATTTCACCTGATCTGACTAGGAAGTGGTTGAAGCCTGAATTAAAGGGCTACAAAAAGAGTAAAGACCTGGGAAATATATGGGCTAAAAATCCCTAGAAAAACAGCAATAATAACTGGCTGCTCTTTATTGACCAGATCCTGCGATAGGCAAAGAAGAGCTGGTTTTAGCCAGAGGATGATCTCCGTTTGTCTTCATGATCTGGCATTTCCTGCAAGCCAGGCATGGGGCTCTGCACTAGAGCTGCAAATGCTGGGTCCCTCATTGTCCCTTTTCTCTTCTCAGGGGGACAACGGGCATGTCCATGATGCAGTGTGACAGGCTTTACCACAGGGAGATAATAGACTGCCAAGGGTAGGTGGGAGCTGGGAAAAGCTTATAGGAACAGATTTTCAGGGGAGGTGATAGACAAGGGCAAAGCGAAGAATGAGGATGAGTGTGTCAAGTTTCAAAGTGCCAGGAGGCAGCACAGTGCATTCGGGAAACTACAGCAATTTCATGACAACCGACAGCTGATCTGGCAGCATCACCTGGGGATGGAGGCTGAGCCCCGGGGTTAACACTGGGGGTGAGAAGGTTTGTATACTATGGCGAGGAGTTGAGGTACTACACTGTGGGGGCACAGGGAGCTACCGGAGGATTTCAAATATCAGAATCGTAACCATAATAGAGTATTTAATTGCATCCTAGCTTTCATCAAGTGTAAGATGCACTATAGTTTATGTTCGACTAAGAAAGAGAAATGCTGTCAGTTAAAGTAGGATATGTCATCAAGTGCAAGGTGAGTGCCACCTTAAGAGATATTAAAATGGGGGGGGGACAAATCTTAGAACAAGTAAATTGTGGTAGCAGAATAATTAAGAAAGATCCAACACTTGGATCAACTAAAGAAGTGATTATTGCTTACCATGTGCCCCAAACTATATTAAGTCCTAGAACAAGAGACGTGCTCAACTTGATGCCCCGCAGCTGTTAGACCCAAGGTACAGAGGGCAGTAGCCAACGACCAGCAGGCCCCAAGTGCCATGTGCACACTCTAAGAGCAACTGCCTTTGAAAGAGGAAACGGTTGAGAGTGGGCGTTCTGATGTAGAGAATTACTAGCTGGGAAAGTAGGACAATTGACACAGAATCGGAATTGATGCCCCTACATGACAGAGTTGGTGAAACTTCCCTTCTCAGAGATCTTGAGGCTCCTCTGAAATGAATTTTTCATTTTGGACAGAACATTCAGGATAAATATGATCTGTTTGATTTCCTGGTTCTCTCATTAGGACTGTTTCTTAGGCTTCACTGGCACAAGAAAAGGGTTTTGATAATCCAGGTAAATCCTGACAAAAGCAAAGCACGGGATCTATGAAAATCTAACCACTCAGAGGAGAACAACAGATAAAGGGCCAGGCCGACCTGACCCTGCAGGATAGGTAAGGCTGGTCTGGCAACAGGGGTAGAGGGGAAGTGCCCATCCCCTGCTAGAAGAGCTAAGAAGACCCCTTCCGGAGAGACCACCAGGAGAGGAGAGCAGTAGCTGCTGATGATGAAGAATATTTTAATCAGCAGAGAAGGTCAAAATGACAAAGTTCCACGATCAGAGTAAACATATGGGATAAAAAATAAAAAATAAAGAAAAAAGATTCTTTTGAACGGACTTGTTTTTTAAGGAATTTAAACAAAAGTCCTTTTAATGAGACAGTTGGCTCTTTCAACCAATAGTACAACTCACTGAGAGAATCGCCACATTATTTATGGGGGTAGAAAGGACCTGGAATGTAGAAAGACCTATTCTGCAGAGGAAAAAATAGAATCACTAAGAGGCCTCATGCCTTGCACAGCCAGTGGCTAGAATCCCTGCCTCATGAGACCCTGTGCTAGAAGGCCGCTAGAACCATCTCAACTATGTTAGTCTTTCTTGGAAGCCAACAAGTGTTTGCCCAGTTAAGAGCGCGGTAACAATCAGTCACGTTATGTTATAATGATTGTCAATATCTTTAAAAGCCCTGTCAAGTTCCTTTTTGAGTAACCCTCACCCCAGCCTTAGAGAAATTTATCTGTGGTTCACCTCTTTGAAATACCTCATTGTTGTTCCACATTTACCATAGCCAAAAAACAAAAACAAACAAACAAAAAAAGCTTTTTATTAACAAAGTGTTCAGAAGGGGGCGCCACTGTAAACAATGAGAGTTTTCGCTGCCGGGACAATTTTGTTGCAGAAACAGCTGAAAGCAATCGGGTCAGACAGAGCCAAGGGCTGGAGGGATTTTTAAAATGACAAAAACCGAACCAAATCTAACCAAAACAAAAATCAAAACCAATGGCCAAGATTTCAAGTATGCTACTAAAGGTATGACATTCTCCTAAGACATGCGAGTGACTTGATCACTTTACTTATATATTTATATTTGAAGAAGAAGGAACTATTTGATGCAGCAAATCCACGTTGGGTAAAAATTACCAGATATGGGGGCTCCTGGGTGGCTCAGTGGTTTAGGCCTCTGCCTTCGGCTCAGGTCATGATTTCAGGGTCCTGGGATGGAGCCCCACATTGGGATCTCTGCTCAGCGGGGAGCCTGCTTCCCCCCTCTCTCTCTGCCTCCCTCTCTACCTACTTGTGATCTGTCAAATGGGTAAATAAGATCTTTAAATAAAGAATTACTAGATGTGAAATACATCGAGGGTATGGGAAGGAAAATGATTTCACCTGATCTGACTAGGAAGTGGTTGAAGCCTGAATTAAAGGGCTACAAAAAGAGTAAAGACCTGGGAAATATATGGGCTAAAAATCCCTAGAAAAACAGCAATAATAACTGGCTGCTCTTTATTGACCAGATCCTGCGATAGGCAAAGAAGAGCTGGTTTTAGCCAGAGGATGATCTCCGTTTGTCTTCATGATCTGGCATTTCCTGCAAGCCAGGCATGGGGCTCTGCACTAGAGCTGCAAATGCTGGGTCCCTCATTGTCCCTTTTCTCTTCTCAGGGGGACAACGGGCATGTCCATGATGCAGTGTGACAGGCTTTACCACAGGGAGATAATAGACTGCCAAGGGTAGGTGGGAGCTGGGAAAAGCCACTTAGGAACAGATTTTCAGGGGAGGTGATAGACAAGGGCAAAGCGAAGAATGAGGATGAGTGTGTCAAGTTTCAAAGTGCCAGGAGGCAGCACAGTGCATTCGGGAAACTACAGCAATTTCATGACAACCGACAGCTGATCTGGCAGCATCACCTGGGGATGGAGGCTGAGCCCCGGGGTTAACACTGGGGGTGAGAAGGTTTGTATACTATGGCGAGGAGGTGAGGTACTACACTGTGGGGGCACAGGGAGCTACCGGAGGATTTCAAATATCAGAATCGTAACCATAATAGAGTATTTAATTGCATCCTAGCTTTCATCAAGTGTAAGATGCACTATAGTTTATGTTCGACTAAGAAAGAGAAATGCTGTCAGTTAAAGTAGGATATGTCATCAAGTGCAAGGTGAGTGCCACCTTAAGAGATATTAAAATGGGGGGGGGGACAAATCTTAGAACAAGTAAATTGTGGTAGCAGAATAATTAAGAAAGATCCAACACTTGGATCAACTAAAGAAGTGATTATTGCTTACCATGTGCCCCAAACTATATTAAGTCCTAGAACAAGAGACGTGCTCAACTTGATGCCCCGCAGCTGTTAGACCCAAGGTACAGAGGGCAGTAGCCAACGACCAGCAGGCCCCAAGTGCCATGTGCACACTCTAAGAGCAACTGCCTTTGAAAGAGGAAACGGTTGAGAGTGGGCGTTCTGATGTAGAGAATTACTAGCTGGGAAAGTAGGACAATTGACACAGAATCGGAATTGATGCCCCTACATGACAGAGTTGGTGAAACTTCCCTTCTCAGAGATCTTGAGGCTCCTCTGAAATGAATTTTTCATTTTGGACAGAACATTCAGGATAAATATGATCTGTTTGATTTCCTGGTTCTCTCATTAGGACTGTTTCTTAGGCTTCACTGGCACAAGAAAAGGGTTTTGATAATCCAGGTAAATCCTGACAAAAGCAAAGCACGGGATCTATGAAAATCTAACCACTCAGAGGAGAACAACAGATAAAGGGCCAGGCCGACCTGACCCTGCAGGATAGGTAAGGCTGGTCTGGCAACAGGGGTAGAGGGGAAGTGCCCATCCCCTGCTAGAAGAGCTAAGAAGACCCCTTCCGGAGAGACCACCAGGAGAGGAGAGCAGTAGCTGCTGATGATGAAGAATATTTTAATCAGCAGAGAAGGTCAAAATGACAAAGTTCCACGATCAGAGTAAACATATGGGATAAAAAATAAAAAATAAAGAAAAAAGATTCTTTTGAACGGACTTGTTTTTTAAGGAATTTAAACAAAAGTCCTTTTAATGAGACAGTTGGCTCTTTCAACCAATAGTACAACTCACTGAGAGAATCGCCACATTATTTATGGGGGTAGAAAGGACCTGGAATGTAGAAAGACCTATTCTGCAGAGGAAAAAATAGAATCACTAAGAGGCCTCATGCCTTGCACAGCCAGTGGCTAGAATCCCTGCCTCATGAGACCCTGTGCTAGAAGGCCGCTAGAACCATCTCAACTATGTTAGTCTTTCTTGGAAGCCAACAAGTGTTTGCCCAGTTAAGAGCGCGGTAACAATCAGTCACGTTATGTTATAATGATTGTCAATATCTTTAAAAGCCCTGTCAAGTTCCTTTTTGAGTAACCCTCACCCCAGCCTTAGAGAAATTTATCTGTGGTTCACCTCTTTGAAATACCTCATTGTTGTTCCACATTTACCATAGCCAAAAAACAAAAACAAACAAACAAAAAAAGCTTTTTATTAACAAAGTGTTCAGAAGGGGGCGCCACTGTAAACAATGAGAGTTTTCGCTGCCGGGACAATTTTGTTGCAGAAACAGCTGAAAGCAATCGGGTCAGACAGAGCCAAGGGCTGGAGGGATTTTTAAAATGACAAAAACCGAACCAAATCTAACCAAAACAAAAATCAAAACCAATGGCCAAGATTTCAAGTTTGCTACTAAAGGTATGACATTCTCCTAAGACATGCGAGTGACTTGATCACTTTACTTATATATTTATATTTGAAGAAGAAGGAACTATTTGATGCAGCAAATCCACGTTGGGTAAAAATTACCAGATATGGGGGCTCCTGGGTGGCTCAGTGGTTTAGGCCTCTGCCTTCGGCTCAGGTCATGATTTCAGGGTCCTGGGATGGAGCCCCACATTGGGATCTCTGCTCAGCGGGGAGCCTGCTTCCCCCCTCTCTCTCTGCCTCCCTCTCTACCTACTTGTGATCTGTCAAATGGGTAAATAAGATCTTTAAATAAAGAATTACTAGATGTGAAATACATCGAGGGTATGGGAAGGAAAATGATTTCACCTGATCTGACTAGGAAGTGGTTGAAGCCTGAATTAAAGGGCTACAAAAAGAGTAAAGACCTGGGAAATATATGGGCTAAAAATCCCTAGAAAAACAGCAATAATAACTGGCTGCTCTTTATTGACCAGATCCTGCGATAGGCAAAGAAGAGCTGGTTTTAGCCAGAGGATGATCTCCGTTTGTCTTCATGATCTGGCATTTCCTGCAAGCCAGGCATGGGGCTCTGCACTAGAGCTGCAAATGCTGGGTCCCTCATTGTCCCTTTTCTCTTCTCAGGGGGACAACGGGCATGTCCATGATGCAGTGTGACAGGCTTTACCACAGGGAGATAATAGACTGCCAAGGGTAGGTGGGAGCTGGGAAAAGCCACTTAGGAACAGATTTTCAGGGGAGGTGATAGACAAGGGCAAAGCGAAGAATGAGGATGAGTGTGTCAAGTTTCAAAGTGCCAGGAGGCAGCACAGTGCATTCGGGAAACTACAGCAATTTCATGACAACCGACAGCTGATCTGGCAGCATCACCTGGGGATGGAGGCTGAGCCCCGGGGTTAACACTGGGGGTGAGAAGGTTTGTATACTATGGCGAGGAGGTGAGGTACTACACTGTGGGGGCACAGGGAGCTACCGGAGGATTTCAAATATCAGAATCGTAACCATAATAGAGTATTTAATTGCATCCTAGCTTTCATCAAGTGTAAGATGCACTATAGTTTATGTTCGACTAAGAAAGAGAAATGCTGTCAGTTAAAGTAGGATATGTCATCAAGTGCAAGGTGAGTGCCACCTTAAGAGATATTAAAATGGGGGGGGGGGACAAATCTTAGAACAAGTAAATTGTGGTAGCAGAATAATTAAGAAAGATCCAACACTTGGATCAACTAAAGAAGTGATTATTGCTTACCATGTGCCCCAAACTATATTAAGTCCTAGAACAAGAGACGTGCTCAACTTGATGCCCCGCAGCTGTTAGACCCAAGGTACAGAGGGCAGTAGCCAACGACCAGCAGGCCCCAAGTGCCATGTGCACACTCTAAGAGCAACTGCCTTTGAAAGAGGAAACGGTTGAGAGTGGGCGTTCTGATGTAGAGAATTACTAGCTGGGAAAGTAGGACAATTGACACAGAATCGGAATTGATGCCCCTACATGACAGAGTTGGTGAAACTTCCCTTCTCAGAGATCTTGAGGCTCCTCTGAAATGAATTTTTCATTTTGGACAGAACATTCAGGATAAATATGATCTGTTTGATTTCCTGGTTCTCTCATTAGGACTGTTTCTTAGGCTTCACTGGCACAAGAAAAGGGTTTTGATAATCCAGGTAAATCCTGACAAAAGCAAAGCACGGGATCTATGAAAATCTAACCACTCAGAGGAGAACAACAGATAAAGGGCCAGGCCGACCTGACCCTGCAGGATAGGTAAGGCTGGTCTGGCAACAGGGGTAGAGGGGAAGTGCCCATCCCCTGCTAGAAGAGCTAAGAAGACCCCTTCCGGAGAGACCACCAGGAGAGGAGAGCAGTAGCTGCTGATGATGAAGAATATTTTAATCAGCAGAGAAGGTCAAAATGACAAAGTTCCACGATCAGAGTAAACATATGGGATAAAAAATAAAAAATAAAAAAAAAGATTCTTTTGAACGGACTTGTTTTTTAAGGAATTTAAACAAAAGTCCTTTTAATGAGACAGTTGGCTCTTTCAACCAATAGTACAACTCACTGAGAGAATCGCCACATTATTTATGGGGGTAGAAAGGACCTGGAATGTAGAAAGACCTATTCTGCAGAGGAAAAAATAGAATCACTAAGAGGCCTCATGCCTTGCACAGCCAGTGGCTAGAATCCCTGCCTCATGAGACCCTGTGCTAGAAGGCCGCTAGAACCATCTCAACTATGTTAGTCTTTCTTGGAAGCCAACAAGTGTTTGCCCAGTTAAGAGCGCGGTAACAATCAGTCACGTTATGTTATAATGATTGTCAATATCTTTAAAAGCCCTGTCAAGTTCCTTTTTGAGTAACCCTCACCCCAGCCTTAGAGAAATTTATCTGTGGTTCACCTCTTTGAAATACCTCATTGTTGTTCCACATTTACCATAGCCAAAAAACAAAAACAAACAAACAAAAAAAGCTTTTTATTAACAAAGTGTTCAGAAGGGGGCGCCACTGTAAACAATGAGAGTTTTCGCTGCCGGGACAATTTTGTTGCAGAAACAGCTGAAAGCAATCGGGTCAGACAGAGCCAAGGGCTGGAGGGATTTTTAAAATGACAAAAACCGAACCAAATCTAACCAAAACAAAAATCAAAACCAATGGCCAAGATTTCAAGTTTGCTACTAAAGGTATGACATTCTCCTAAGACATGCGAGTGACTTGATCACTTTACTTATATATTTATATTTGAAGAAGAAGGAACTATTTGATGCAGCAAATCCACGTTGGGTAAAAATTACCAGATATGGGGGCTCCTGGGTGGCTCAGTGGTTTAGGCCTCTGCCTTCGGCTCAGGTCATGATTTCAGGGTCCTGGGATGGAGCCCCACATTGGGATCTCTGCTCAGCGGGGAGCCTGCTTCCCCCCTCTCTCTCTGCCTCCCTCTCTACCTACTTGTGATCTGTCAAATGGGTAAATAAGATCTTTAAATAAAGAATTACTAGATGTGAAATACATCGAGGGTATGGGAAGGAAAATGATTTCACCTGATCTGACTAGGAAGTGGTTGAAGCCTGAATTAAAGGGCTACAAAAAGAGTAAAGACCTGGGAAATATATGGGCTAAAAATCCCTAGAAAAACAGCAATAATAACTGGCTGCTCTTTATTGACCAGATCCTGCGATAGGCAAAGAAGAGCTGGTTTTAGCCAGAGGATGATCTCCGTTTGTCTTCATGATCTGGCATTTCCTGCAAGCCAGGCATGGGGCTCTGCACTAGAGCTGCAAATGCTGGGTCCCTCATTGTCCCTTTTCTCTTCTCAGGGGGACAACGGGCATGTCCATGATGCAGTGTGACAGGCTTTACCACAGGGAGATAATAGACTGCCAAGGGTAGGTGGGAGCTGGGAAAAGCCACTTAGGAACAGATTTTCAGGGGAGGTGATAGACAAGGGCAAAGCGAAGAATGAGGATGAGTGTGTCAAGTTTCAAAGTGCCAGGAGGCAGCACAGTGCATTCGGGAAACTACAGCAATTTCATGACAACCGACAGCTGATCTGGCAGCATCACCTGGGGATGGAGGCTGAGCCCCGGGGTTAACACTGGGGGTGAGAAGGTTTGTATACTATGGCGAGGAGGTGAGGTACTACACTGTGGGGGCACAGGGAGCTACCGGAGGATTTCAAATATCAGAATCGTAACCATAATAGAGTATTTAATTGCATCCTAGCTTTCATCAAGTGTAAGATGCACTATAGTTTATGTTCGACTAAGAAAGAGAAATGCTGTCAGTTAAAGTAGGATATGTCATCAAGTGCAAGGTGAGTGCCACCTTAAGAGATATTAAAATGGGGGGGGGGACAAATCTTAGAACAAGTAAATTGTGGTAGCAGAATAATTAAGAAAGATCCAACACTTGGATCAACTAAAGAAGTGATTATTGCTTACCATGTGCCCCAAACTATATTAAGTCCTAGAACAAGAGACGTGCTCAACTTGATGCCCCGCAGCTGTTAGACCCAAGGTACAGAGGGCAGTAGCCAACGACCAGCAGGCCCCAAGTGCCATGTGCACACTCTAAGAGCAACTGCCTTTGAAAGAGGAAACGGTTGAGAGTGGGCGTTCTGATGTAGAGAATTACTAGCTGGGAAAGTAGGACAATTGACACAGAATCGGAATTGATGCCCCTACATGACAGAGTTGGTGAAACTTCCCTTCTCAGAGATCTTGAGGCTCCTCTGAAATGAATTTTTCATTTTGGACAGAACATTCAGGATAAATATGATCTGTTTGATTTCCTGGTTCTCTCATTAGGACTGTTTCTTAGGCTTCACTGGCACAAGAAAAGGGTTTTGATAATCCAGGTAAATCCTGACAAAAGCAAAGCACGGGATCTATGAAAATCTAACCACTCAGAGGAGAACAACAGATAAAGGGCCAGGCCGACCTGACCCTGCAGGATAGGTAAGGCTGGTCTGGCAACAGGGGTAGAGGGGAAGTGCCCATCCCCTGCTAGAAGAGCTAAGAAGACCCCTTCCGGAGAGACCACCAGGAGAGGAGAGCAGTAGCTGCTGATGATGAAGAATATTTTAATCAGCAGAGAAGGTCAAAATGACAAAGTTCCACGATCAGAGTAAACATATGGGATAAAAAATAAAAAATAAAAAAAAAGATTCTTTTGAACGGACTTGTTTTTTAAGGAATTTAAACAAAAGTCCTTTTAATGAGACAGTTGGCTCTTTCAACCAATAGTACAACTCACTGAGAGAATCGCCACATTATTTATGGGGGTAGAAAGGACCTGGAATGTAGAAAGACCTATTCTGCAGAGGAAAAAATAGAATCACTAAGAGGCCTCATGCCTTGCACAGCCAGTGGCTAGAATCCCTGCCTCATGAGACCCTGTGCTAGAAGGCCGCTAGAACCATCTCAACTATGTTAGTCTTTCTTGGAAGCCAACAAGTGTTTGCCCAGTTAAGAGCGCGGTAACAATCAGTCACGTTATGTTATAATGATTGTCAATATCTTTAAAAGCCCTGTCAAGTTCCTTTTTGAGTAACCCTCACCCCAGCCTTAGAGAAATTTATCTGTGGTTCACCTCTTTGAAATACCTCATTGTTGTTCCACATTTACCATAGCCAAAAAACAAAAACAAACAAACAAAAAAAGCTTTTTATTAACAAAGTGTTCAGAAGGGGGCGCCACTGTAAACAATGAGAGTTTTCGCTGCCGGGACAATTTTGTTGCAGAAACAGCTGAAAGCAATCGGGTCAGACAGAGCCAAGGGCTGGAGGGATTTTTAAAATGACAAAAACCGAACCAAATCTAACCAAAACAAAAATCAAAACCAATGGCCAAGATTTCAAGTTTGCTACTAAAGGTATGACATTCTCCTAAGACATGCGAGTGACTTGATCACTTTACTTATATATTTATATTTGAAGAAGAAGGAACTATTTGATGCAGCAAATCCACGTTGGGTAAAAATTACCAGATATGGGGGCTCCTGGGTGGCTCAGTGGTTTAGGCCTCTGCCTTCGGCTCAGGTCATGATTTCAGGGTCCTGGGATGGAGCCCCACATTGGGATCTCTGCTCAGCGGGGAGCCTGCTTCCCCCCTCTCTCTCTGCCTCCCTCTCTACCTACTTGTGATCTGTCTGTCAAATGGGTAAATAAGATCTTTAAATAAAGAACTACTAGATGTGAAATACATCGAGGGTATGGGAAGGAAAATGATTTCACCTGATCTGACTAGGAAGTGGTTGAAGCCTGAATTAAAGGTACAAAAAGAGTAAAGACCTGGGAAAAATATGGGCTAAAAATCCCTAGAAAAACAGCAATAATAACTGGCTGCTCTTTATTGACCAGATCCTGCGATAGGCAAAGAAGAGCTGGTTTTAGCCAGAGGATGATCTCCGTTTGTCTTCATGATCTGGCATTTCCTGCAAGCCAGGCATGGGGCTCTGCACTAGAGCTGCAAATGCTGGGTCCCTCATTGTCCCTTTTCTCTTCTCAGGGGGACAACGGGCATGTCCATGATGCAGTGTGACAGGCTTTACCACAGGGAGATAATAGACTGCCAAGGGTAGGTGGGAGCTGGGAAAAGCCACTTAGGAACAGATTTTCAGGGGAGGTGATAGACAAGGGCAAAGCGAAGAATGAGGATGAGTGTGTCAAGATTCAAAGTGCCAGGAGACAGCACAGTGCATTCGGGAAACTACAGCAAGTTCATGACAACCGACAGCTTATCTGGCAGCATCACCTGGGGATGGAGGCTGAGCACCGGGGTTAACACTGGGGGTGAGAAGGTTTGTATACTATGGCGAGGAGGTGAGGTACTACACTATGGGGGCACAGGGAGCTAACGGAGGATTTCAAATATCAGAATCGTAACCATAATAGAGTATTTAATTGCATCCTAGCTTTCATCAAGTGTAAGATGCACTATAGTTTATGTTCGACTAAGAAAGAGAAATGCTGTCAGTTAAAGTAGGATATGTCATCAAGTGCAAGGTGAGTGCCACCTTAAGAGATATTAAAATGGGGGGGGGGACAAATCTTAGAACAAGTAAATTGTGGTAGTAGAATAATTAAGAAAGATCCAACACTTGGATCAACTAAAGAAGTGATTATTGCTTACCATGTGCCCCAAACTATATTAAGTCCTAGAACAAGAGACGTGCTCATCTTGATGCCCCGCAGCTGTTAGACCCAAGGTACAGAGGGCAGTAGCCAACGACCAGCAGGCCCCAAGTGCCATGTGCACACTCTAAGAGCAACTGCCTTTGAAAGAGGAAACGGTTGAGAGTGGGCGTTCTGATGTAGAGAATTACTAGCTGGGAAAGTAGGACAATTGACACAGAATCGGAATTGATGCCCCTACATGACAGAGTTGGTGAAACTTCCCTTCTCAGAGATCTTGAGGCTCCTCTGAAATGAATTTTTCATTTTGGACAGAACATTCAGGATAAATATGATCTGTTTGAGTTCCTGGTTCTCTCATTAGGACTGTTTCTTAGGCTTCACTGGCACAAGAAAAGGGTTTTGATAATCCAGGTAAATCCTGACAAAAGCAAAGCACGGGATCTATGAAAATCTAACCACTCAGAGGAGAACAACAGATAAAGGGCCAGGCCGACCTGACCCTGCAGGATAGGTAAGGCTGGTCTGGCAACAGGGGTAGAGGGGAAGTGCCCATCCCCTGCTAGAAGAGCTAGAGAAGCCCCCTTCCGGAGAGACCACCAGGAGAGGAGAGCAGTAGCTGCTGATGATGAAGAATATTTTAATCAGCAGAGAAGGTCAAAAATGACAAAGTTCCACGATCAGAGTAAACATATGGGATAAAAAATAAAAAATAAAGAAAAAAGATTCTTTTGAACGGACTTGTTTTTTAAGGAATTTAAACAAAAGTCCTTTTAATGAGACAGTTGGCTCTTTCAACCAATAGTACAACTCACTGAGAGAATCGCCACATTATTTATGGGGGTAGAAAGGACCTGGAATGTAGAAAGACCTATTCTGCAGAGGAAAAAATAGAATCACTAAGAGGCCTCATGCCTTGCACAGCCAGTGGCTAGAATCCCTGCCTCATGAGACCCTGTGCTAGAAGGCCGCTAGAACCATCTCAACTATGTTAGTCTTTCTTGGAAGCCAACAAGTGTTTGCCCAGTTAAGAGCGCGGTAACAATCAGTCACGTTATGTTATAATGATTGTCGATATCTTTAAAAGCCCTGTCAAGTTCCTTTTTGAGTAACCCTCACCCCAGCCTTAGAGAAATTTATCTGTGGTTCACCTCTTTGAAATACCTCATTGTTGTTCCACATTTACCATAGCCAAAAAACAAAAACAAACAAACAAACAAAGCTTTTTATTAACAAAGTGTTCAGAAGGGGGCGCCACTGTAAACAATGAGAGTTTTCGCTGCCGGGACAATTTTGTTGCAGAAACAGCTGAAAGCAATCGGGTCAGACAGAGCCAAGGGCTGGAGGGATTTTTAAAATGACAAAAACCGAACCAAATCTAACCAAAACAAAAATCAAAACCAATGGCCAAGATTTCAAGTTTGCTACTAAAGGTATGACATTCTCCTAAGACATGCGAGTGACTTGATCACTTTACTTATATATTTATATTTGAAGAAGAAGGAACTATTTGATGCAGCAAATCCACGTTGGGTAAAAATTACCAGATATGGGGGCTCCTGGGTGGCTCAGTGGTTTAGGCCTCTGCCTTCGGCTCAGGTCATGATTTCAGGGTCCTGGGATGGAGCCCCACATTGGGATCTCTGCTCAGCGGGGAGCCTGCTTCCCCCCTCTCTCTCTGCCTCCCTCTCTACCTACTTGGGATCTGTCTGTCAAATGGGTAAATAAGATCTTTAAATAAAGAATTACTAGATGTGAAATACATCGAGGGTATGGGAAGGAAAATGATTTCACCTGATCTGACTAGGAAGTGGTTGAAGCCTGAATTAAAGGGCTACAAAACGAGTAAAGACCTGGGAAATATATGGGCTAAAAATCCCTAGAAAAACAGCAATAATAACTGGCTGCTCTTTATTGACCAGATCCTGCGATAGGCAAAGACGAGCTGGTTTTAGCCTGAGGATGATCTCCGTTGGTCTTCATGATCTGGCATTTCCTGCAAGCCAGGCATGGGGCTCTGCACTAGAGCTGCAAATGCTGGGTCCCTCATTGTCCCTTTTCTCTTCTCAGGGGGACAACGGGCATGTCCATGATGCAGTGTGACAGGCTTTACCACAGGGAGATAATAGACTGCCAAGGGTAGGTGGGAGCTGGGAAAAGCCACTTAGGAACAGATTTTCAGGGGAGGTGATAGACAAGGGCAAAGCGAAGAATGAGGATGAGTGTGTCAAGATTCAAAGTGCCAGGAGACAGCACAGTGCATTCGGGAAACTACAGCAAGTTCATGACAACCGACAGCTTATCTGGCAGCATCACCTGGGGATGGAGGCTGAGCCCCGGGGTTAACACTGGGAATGAGAAGGTTTGTATACTATGGCGAGGAGGTGAGGTACTACACTGTGGGGGCACAGGGAGCTACCGGAGGATTTCAAATATCAGAATCGTAACCATAATAGAGTATTTAATTGCATCCTAGCTTTCATCAAGTGTAAGATGCACTATAGTTTATGTTCGACTAAGAAAGAGAAATGCTGTCAGTTAAAGTAGGATATGTCATCAAGTGCAAGGTGAGTGCCACCTTAAGAGATATTAAAATGGGGGGGGGCAAATCTTAGAACAAGTAAATTGTGGTAGTAGAATAATTAAGAAAGATCCAACACTTGGATCAACTAAAGAAGTGATTATTGCTTACCATGTGCCCCAAACTATATTAAGTCCTAGAACAAGAGACGTGCTCATCTTGATGCCCCGCAGCTGTTAGACCCAAGGTACAGAGGGCAGTAGCCAACGACCAGCAGGCCCCAAGTGCCATGTGCACACTCTAAGAGCAACTGCCTTTGAAAGAGGAAACGGTTGAGAGTGGGCGTTCTGATGTAGAGAATTACTAGCTGGGAAAGTAGGACAATTGACACAGAATCGGAATTGATGCCCCTACATGACAGAGTTGGTGAAACTTCCCTTCTCAGAGATCTTGAGGCTCCTCTGAAATGAATTTTTCATTTTGGACAGAACATTCAGGATAAATATGATCTGTTTGATTTCCTGGTTCTCTCATTAGGACTGTTTCTTAGGCTTCACTGGCACAAGAAAAGGGTTTTGATAATCCAGGTAAATCCTGACAAAAGCAAAGCACGGGATCTATGAAAATCTAACCACTCAGAGGAGAACAACAGATAAAGGGCCAGGCCGACCTGACCCTGCAGGATAGGTAAGGCTGGTCTGGCAACAGGGGTAGAGGGGAAGTGCCCATCCCCTGCTAGAAGAGCTAGAGAAGCCCCCTTCCGGAGAGACCACCAGGAGAGGAGAGCAGTAGCTGCTGATGATGAAGAATATTTTAATCAGCAGAGAAGGTCAAAAATGACAAAGTTCCACGATCAGAGTAAACATATGGGATAAAAAATAAAAAATAAAGAAAAAAGATTCTTTTGAACGGACTTGTTTTTTAAGGAATTTAAACAAAAGTCCTTTTAATGAGACAGTTGGCTCTTTCAACCAATAGTACAACTCACTGAGAGAATCGCCACATTATTTATGGGGGTAGAAAGGACCTGGAATGTAGAAAGACCTATTCTGCAGAGGAAAAAATAGAATCACTAAGAGGCCTCATGCCTTGCACAGCCAGTGGATAGAATCCCTGCCTCATGAGACCCTGTGCTAGAAGGCCGCTAGAACCATCTCAACTATGTTAGTCTTTCTTGGAAGCCAACAAGTGTTTGCCCAGTTAAGAACGCGGTAACAATCAGTCACGTTATGTTATAATGATTGTCGATATCTTTAAAAGCCCTGTCAAGTTCCTTTTTGAGTAACCCTCACCCCAGCCTTAGAGAAATTTATCTGTGGTTCACCTCTTTGAAATACCTCATTGTTGTTCCACATTTACCATAGCCAAAAAACAAAAACAAACAAACAAAAAAAGCTTTTTATTAACAAAGTGTTCAGAAGGGGGCGCCACTGTAAACAATGAGAGTTTTCGCTGCCGGGACAATTTTGTTGCAGAAACAGCTGAAAGCAATCGGGTCAGACAGAGCCAAGGGCTGGAGGGATTTTTAAAATGACAAAAACCGAACCAAATCTAACCAAAACAAAAATCAAAACCAATGGCCAAGATTTCAAGTTTGCTACTAAAGGTATGACATTCTCCTAAGACATGCGAGTGACTTGATCACTTTACTTATATATTTATATTTGAAGAAGAAGGAACTATTTGATGCAGCAAATCCACGTTGGGTAAAAATTACCAGATATGGGGGCTCCTGGGTGGCTCAGTGGTTTAGGCCTCTGCCTTCGGCTCAGGTCATGATTTCAGGGTCCTGGGATGGAGCCCCACATTGGGATCTCTGCTCAGCGGGGAGCCTGCTTCCCCCCTCTCTCTCTGCCTCCCTCTCTACCTACTTGTGATCTGTCTGTCAAATGGGTAAATAAGATCTTTAAATAAAGAATTACTAGATGTGAAATACATCGAGGGTATGGGAAGGAAAATGATTTCACCTGATCTGACTAGGAAGTGGTTGAAGCCTGAATTAAAGGGCTACAAAACGAGTAAAGACCTGGGAAATATATGGGCTAAAAATCCTGAGAAAAACAGCAATAATAACTGGCTGCTCTTTATTGACCAGATCCTGCGATAGGCAAAGACGAGCTGGTTTTAGCCAGAGGATGATCTCCGTTGGTCTTCATGATCTGGCATTTCCTGCAAGCCAGGCATGGGGCTCTGCACTAGAGCTGCAAATGCTGGGTCCCTCATTGTCCCTTTTCTCTTCTCAGGGGGACAACGGGCATGTCCATGATGCAGTGTGACAGGCTTTACCACAGGGAGATAATAGACTGCCAAGGGTAGGTGGGAGCTGGGAAAAGCCACTTAGGAACAGATTTTCAGGGGAGGTGATAGACAAGGGCAAAGCGAAGAATGAGGATGAGTGTGTCAAGTTTCAAAGTGCCAGGAGGCAGCACAGTGCATTCGGGAAACTACAGCAAGTTCATGACAACCGACAGCTGATCTGGCAGCATCACCTGGGGATGGAGGCTGAGCCCCGGGGTTAACACTGGGGGTGAGAAGGTTTGTATACTATGGCGAGGAGGTGAGGTACTACACTGTGGGGGCACAGGGAGCTACCGGAGGATTTCAAATATCAGAATCGTAACCATAATAGAGTATTTAATTGCATCCTAGCTTTCATCAAGTGTAAGATGCACTATAGTTTATGTTCGACTAAGAAAGAGAAATGCTGTCAGTTAAAGTAGGATATGTCATCAAGTGCAAGGTGAGTGCCACCTTAAGAGATATTAAAATGGGGGGGGGACAAATCTTAGAACAAGTAAATTGTGGTAGTAGAATAATTAAGAAAGATCCAACACTTGGATCAACTAAAGAAGTGATTATTGCTTACCATGTGCCCCAAACTATATTAAGTCCTAGAACAAGAGACGTGCTCATCTTGATGCCCCGCAGCTGTTAGACCCAAGGTACAGAGGGCAGTAGCCAACGACCAGCAGGCCCCAAGTGCCATGTGCACACTCTAAGAGCAACTGCCTTTGAAAGAGGAAACGGTTGAGAGTGGGCGTTCTGATGTAGAGAATTACTAGCTGGGAAAGTAGGACAATTGACACAGAATCGGAATTGATGCCCCCACATGACAGAGTTGGTGAAACTTCCCTTCTCAGAGATCTTGAGGCTCCTCTGAAATGAATTTTTCATTTTGGACAGAACATTCAGGATAAATATGATCTGTTTGAGTTCCTGGTTCTCTCATTAGGACTGTTTCTTAGGCTTCACTGGCACAAGAAAAGGGTTTTGATAATCCAGATAAATCCTGACAAAAGCAAAGCACGGGATCTATGAAAATCTAACCACTCAGAGGAGAACAACAGATAAAGGGCCAGGCCGACCTGACCCTGCAGGATAGGTAAGGCTGGTCTGGCAACAGGGGTAGAGGGGAAGTGCCCATCCCCTGTTAGAAGAGCTAGAGAAGACCCCTTCCGGAGAGACCACCAGGAGAGGAGAGCAGTAGCTGCTGAAAATGAAGAATATTTTAATCAGCAGAGAAGGTCAAAATGACAAAGTTCCACGATCAGAGTAAACATATGGGATAAAAAATAAAAAATAAAGAAAAAAGATTCTTTTGAACGGACTTGTTTTTTAAGGAATTTAAACAAAAGTCCTTTTAATGAGACAGTTGGCTCTTTCAACCAATAGTACAACTCACTGAGAGAATCGCCACATTATTTATGGGGGTAGAAAGGACCTGGAATGTAGAAAGACCTATTCTGCAGAGGAAAAAATAGAATCACTAAGAGGCCTCATGCCTTGCACAGCCAGTGGCTAGAATCCCTGCCTCATGAGACCCTGTGCTAGAAGGCCGCTAGAACCATCTCAACTATGTTAGTCTTTCTTGGAAGCCAACAACTGTTTGCCCAGTTAAGAGCGCGGTAACAATCAGTCACGTTATGTTATAATGATTGTCGATATCTTTAAAAGCCCTGTCAAGTTCCTTTTTGAGTAACCCTCACCCCAGCCTTAGAGAAATTTATCTGTGGTTCACCTCTTTGAAATACCTCATTGTTGTTCCACATTTACCATAGCCAAAAAACAAAAACAAACAAACAAAAAAAGCTTTTTATTAACAAAGTGTTCAGAAGGGGGCGCCACTGTAAACAATGAGAGTTTTCGCTGCCGGGACAATTTTGTTGCAGAAACAGCTGAAAGCAATCGGGTTAGACAGAGCCAAGGGCTGGAGGGATTTTTTAAAATGACAAAAACCGAACCAAATCTAACCAAAACAAAAATCAAAACCAATGGCCAAGATTTCAAGTTTGCTACTAAAGGTATGACATTCTCCTAAGACATGCGAGTGACTTGATCACTTTACTAATATATATATATTTGAAGAAGAAGGAACTATTTGATGCAGCAAATCCACGTTGGGTAAAAATTACCAGATATGGGGGCTCCTGGGTGGCTCAGTGGTTTAGGCCTCTGCCTTCGGCTCAGGTCATGATTTCAGGGTCCTGGGATGGAGCCCCACATTGGGATCTCTGCTCAGCGGGGAGCCTGCTTCCCCCCTCTCTCTCTGCCTCCCTCTCTACCTACTTGGGATCTGTCTGTCAAATGGGTAAATAAGATCTTTAAATAAAGAATTACTAGATGTGAAATACATCGAGGGTATGGGAAGGAAAATGATTTCACCTGATCTGACTAGGAAGTGGTTGAAGCCTGAATTAAAGGGCTACAAAACGAGTAAAGACCTGGGAAATATATGGGCTAAAAATCCTGAGAAAAACAGCAATAATAACTGGCTGCTCTTTATTGACCAGATCCTGCGATAGGCAAAGACGAGCTGGTTTTAGCCAGAGGATGATCTCCGTTGGTCTTCATGATCTGGCATTTCCTGCAAGCCAGGCATGGGGCTCTGCACTAGAGCTGCAAATGCTGGGTCCCTCATTGTCCCTTTTCTCTTCTCAGGGGGACAACGAGCATGTCCATGATGCAGTGTGACAGGCTTTACCACAGGGAGATAATAGACTGCCAAGGGTAGGTGGGAGCTGGGAAAAGCCACTTAGGAACAGATTTTCAGGGGAGGTGATAGACAAGGGCAAAGCGAAGAATGAGGATGAGTGTGTCAAGTTTCAAAGTGCCAGGAGGCAGCACAGTGCATTCGGGAAACTACAGCAAGTTCATGACAACCAACAGCTGATCTGGCAGCATCACCTGGGGATGGAGGCTGAGCCCCGGGGTTAACACTGGGGGTGAGAAGGTTTGTATACTATGGCGAGGAGGTGAGGTACTACACTGTGGGGGCACAGGGAGCTACCGGAGGATTTCAAATATCAGAATCGTAACCATAATAGAGTATTTAATTGCATCCTAGCTTTCATCAAGTGTAAGATGCACTATAGTTTATGTTCGACTAAGAAAGAGAAATGCTGTCAGTTAAAGTAGGATATGTCATCAAGTGCAAGGTGAGGGCCACCTTAAGAGATATTAAAATGGGGGGGGGCAAATCTTAGAACAAGTAAATTGTGGTAGTAGAATAATTAAGAAAGATCCAACACTTGGATCAACTAAAGAAGTGATTATTGCTTACCATGTGCCCCAAACTATATTAAGTCCTAGAACAAGAGACGTGCTCATCTTGATGCCCCGCAGCTGTTAGACGCAAGGTACAGAGGGCAGTAGCCAACGACCAGCAGGCCCCAAGTGCCATGTGCACACTCTAAGAGCAACTGCCTTTGAAAGAGGAAACGGTTGAGAGTGGGCGTTCTGATGTAGAGAATTACTAGCTGGGAAAGTAGGACAATTGACACAGAATCGGAATTGATGCCCCTACATGACAGAGTTGGTGAAACTTCCCTTCTCAGAGATCTTGAGGCTCCTCTGAAATGAATTTTTCATTTTGGACAGAACATTCAGGATAAATATGATCTGTTTGATTTCCTGGTTCTCTCATTAGGACTGTTTCTTAGGCTTCACTGGCACAAGAAAAGGGTTTTGATAATCCAGGTAAATCCTGACAAAAGCAAAGCACGGGATCTATGAAAATCTAACCACTCAGAGGAGAACAACAGATAAAGGGCCAGGCCGACCTGACCCTGCAGGATAGGTAAGGCTGGTCTGGCAACAGGGGTAGAGGGGAAGTGCCCATCCCCTGCTAGAAGAGCTAGAGAAGCCCCCTTCCGGAGAGACCACCAGGAGAGGAGAGCAGTAGCTGCTGATGATGAAGAATATTTTAATCAGCAGAGAAGGTCAAAAATGACAAAGTTCCACGATCAGAGTAAACATATGGGATAAAAAATAAAAAATAAAGAAAAAAGATTCTTTTGAACGGACTTGTTTTTTAAGGAATTTAAACAAAAGTCCTTTTAATGAGACAGTTGGCTCTTTCAACCAATAGTACAACTCACTGAGAGAATCGCCACATTATTTATGGGGGTAGAAAGGACCTGGAATGTAGAAAGACCTATTCTGCAGAGGAAAAAATAGAATCACTAAGAGGCCTCATGCCTTGCACAGCCAGTGGCTAGAATCCCTGCCTCATGAGACCCTGTGCTAGAAGGCCGCTAGAACCATCTCAACTATGTTAGTCTTTCTTGGAAGCCAACAAGTGTTTGCCCAGTTAAGAGCGCGGTAACAATCAGTCACGTTATGTTATAATGATTGTCGATATCTTTAAAAGCCCTGTCAAGTTCCTTTTTGAGTAACCCTCACCCCAGCCTTAGAGAAATTTATCTGTGGTTCACCTCTTTGAAATACCTCATTGTTGTTCCACATTTACCATAGCCAAAAAACAAAAACAAACAAACAAAAAAAGCTTTTTATTAACAAAGTGTTCAGAAGGGGGCGCCACTGTAAACAATGAGAGTTTTCGCTGCCGGGACAATTTTGTTGCAGAAACAGCTGAAAGCAATCGGGTCAGACAGAGCCAAGGGCTGGAGGGATTTTTAAAATGACAAAAACCGAACCAAATCTAACCAAAACAAAAATCAAAACCAATGGCCAAGATTTCAAGTTTGCTACTAAAGGTATGACATTCTCCTAAGACATGCGAGTGACTTGATCACTTTACTTATATATTTATATTTGAAGAAGAAGGAACTATTTGATGCAGCAAATCCACGTTGGGTAAAAATTACCAGATATGGGGGCTCCTGGGTGGCTCAGTGGTTTAGGCCACTGCCTTCGGCTCAGGTCATGATTTCAGGGTCCTGGGATGGAGCCCCACATTGGGATCTCTGCTCAGCGGGGAGCCTGCTTCCCCCCTCTCTCTCTGCCTCCCTCTCTACCTACTTGTGATCTGTCTGTCAAATGGGTAAATAAGATCTTTAAATAAAGAATTACTAGATGTGAAATACATCGAGGGTATGGGAAGGAAAATGATTTCACCTGATCTGACTAGGAAGTGGTTGAAGCCTGAATTAAAGGGCTACAAAAAGAGTAAAGACCTGGGAAATATATGGGCTAAAAATCCCTAGAAAAACAGCAATAATAACTGGCTGCTCTTTATTGACCAGATCCTGCGATAGGCAAAGAAGAGCTGGTTTTAGCCAGAGGATGATCTCCGTTTGTCTTCATGATCTGGCATTTGCTGCAAGCCAGGCATGGGGCTCTGCACTAGAGCTGCAAATGCTGGGTCCCTCATTGTCCCTTTTCTCTTCTCAGGGGGACAACGGGCATGTCCATGATGCAGTGTGACAGGCTTTACCACAGGGAGATAATAGACTGCCAAGGGTAGGTGGGAGCTGGGAAAAGCCACTTAGGAACAGATTTTCAGGGGAGGTGATAGACAAGGGCAAAGCGAAGAATGAGGATGAGTGTGTCAAGATTCAAAGTGCCAGGAGGCAGCACAGTGCATTCGGGAAACTACAGCAAGTTCATGACAACCGACAGCTGATCTGGCAGCATCACCTGGGGATGGAGGCTGAGCCCCGGGGTTAACACTGGGGGTGAGAAGGTTTGTATACTATGGCGAGGAGGTGAGGTACTACACTGTGGGGGCACAGGGAGCTACCGGAGGATTTCAAATATCAGAATCGTAACCATAATAGAGTATTTAATTGCATCCTAGCTTTCATCAAGTGTAAGATGCACTATAGTTTATGTTCGACTAAGAAAGAGAAATGCTGTCAGTTAAAGTAGGATATGTCATCAAGTGCAAGGTGAGTGCCACCTTAAGAGATATTAAAATGGGGGGGGGACAAATCTTAGAACAAGTAAATTGTGGTAGTAGAATAATTAAGAAAGATCCAACACTTGGATCAACTAAAGAAGTGATTATTGCTTACCATGTGCCCCAAACTATATTAAGTCCTAGAACAAGAGACGTGCTCATCTTGATGCCCCGCAGCTGTTAGACGCAAGGTACAGAGGGCAGTAGCCAACGACCAGCAGGCCCCAAGTGCCATGTGCACACTCTAAGAGCAACTGCCTTTGAAAGAGGAAACGGTTGAGAGTGGGCGTTCTGATGTAGAGAATTACTAGCTGGGAAAGTAGGACAATTGACACAGAATCGGAATTGATGCCCCCACATGACAGAGTTGGTGAAACTTCCCTTCTCAGAGATCTTGAGGCTCCTCTGAAATGAATTTTTCATTTTGGACAGAACATTCAGGATAAATATGATCTGTTTGAGTTCCTGGTTCTCTCATTAGGACTGTTTCTTAGGCTTCACTGGCACAAGAAAAGGGTTTTGATAATCCAGATAAATCCTGACAAAAGCAAAGCACGGGATCTATGAAAATCTAACCACTCAGAGGAGAACAACAGATAAAGGGCCAGGCCGACCTGACCCTGCAGGATAGGTAAGGCTGGTCTGGCAACAGGGGTAGAGGGGAAGTGCCCATCCCCTGTTAGAAGAGCTAGAGAAGACCCCTTCCGGAGAGACCACCAGGAGAGGAGAGCAGTAGCTGCTGAAAATGAAGAATATTTTAATCAGCAGAGAAGGTCAAAATGACAAAGTTCCACGATCAGAGTAAACATATGGGATAAAAAATAAAAAATAAAGAAAAAAGATTCTTTTGAACGGACTTGTTTTTTAAGGAATTTAAACAAAAGTCCTTTTAATGAGACAGTTGGCTCTTTCAACCAATAGTACAACTCACTGAGAGAATCGCCACATTATTTATGGGGGTAGAAAGGACCTGGAATGTAGAAAGACCTATTCTGCAGAGGAAAAAATAGAATCACTAAGAGGCCTCATGCCTTGCACAGCCAGTGGCTAGAATCCCTGCCTCATGAGACCCTGTGCTAGAAGGCCGCTAGAACCATCTCAACTATGTTAGTCTTTCTTGGAAGCCAACAACTGTTTGCCCAGTTAAGAGCGCGGTAACAATCAGTCACGTTATGTTATAATGATTGTCGATATCTTTAAAAGCCCTGTCAAGTTCCTTTTTGAGTAACCCTCACCCCAGCCTTAGAGAAATTTATCTGTGGTTCACCTCTTTGAAATACCTCATTGTTGTTCCACATTTACCATAGCCAAAAAACAAAAACAAACAAACAAAAAAAGCTTTTTATTAACAAAGTGTTCAGAAGGGGGCGCCACTGTAAACAATGAGAGTTTTCGCTGCCGGGACAATTTTGTTGCAGAAACAGCTGAAAGCAATCGGGTTAGACAGAGCCAAGGGCTGGAGGGATTTTTAAAATGACAAAAACCGAACCAAATCTAACCAAAACAAAAATCAAAACCAATGGCCAAGATTTCAAGTTTGCTACTAAAGGTATGACATTCTCCTAAGACATGCGAGTGACTTGATCACTTTACTAATATATATATATTTGAAGAAGAAGGAACTATTTGATGCAGCAAATCCACGTTGGGTAAAAATTACCAGATATGGGGGCTCCTGGGTGGCTCAGTGGTTTAGGCCTCTGCCTTCGGCTCAGGGCATGATTTCAGGGTCCTGGGATGGAGCCCCACATTGGGATCTCTGCTCAGCGGGGAGCCTGCTTCCCCCCTCTCTCTCTGCCTCCCTCTCTACCTACTTGGGATCTGTCTGTCAAATGGGTAAATAAGATCTTTAAATAAAGAATTACTAGATGTGAAATACATCGAGGGTATGGGAAGGAAAATGATTTCACCTGATCTGACTAGGAAGTGGTTGAAGCCTGAATTAAAGGGCTACAAAACGAGTAAAGACCTGGGAAATATATGGGCTAAAAATCCTGAGAAAAACAGCAATAATAACTGGCTGCTCTTTATTGACCAGATCCTGCGATAGGCAAAGACGAGCTGGTTTTAGCCAGAGGATGATCTCCGTTGGTCTTCATGATCTGGCATTTCCTGCAAGCCAGGCATGGGGCTCTGCACTAGAGCTGCAAATGCTGGGTCCCTCATTGTCCCTTTTCTCTTCTCAGGGGGACAACGAGCATGTCCATGATGCAGTGTGACAGGCTTTACCACAGGGAGATAATAGACTGCCAAGGGTAGGTGGGAGCTGGGAAAAGCCACTTAGGAACAGATTTTCAGGGGAGGTGATAGACAAGGGCAAAGCGAAGAATGAGGATGAGTGTGTCAAGTTTCAAAGTGCCAGGAGGCAGCACAGTGCATTCGGGAAACTACAGCAAGTTCATGACAACCAACAGCTGATCTGGCAGCATCACCTGGGGATGGAGGCTGAGCCCCGGGGTTAACACTGGGGGTGAGAAGGTTTGTATACTATGGCGAGGAGGTGAGGTACTACACTGTGGGGGCACAGGGAGCTACCGGAGGATTTCAAATATCAGAATCGTAACCATAATAGAGTATTTAATTGCATCCTAGCTTTCATCAAGTGTAAGATGCACTATAGTTTATGTTCGACTAAGAAAGAGAAATGCTGTCAGTTAAAGTAGGATATGTCATCAAGTGCAAGGTGAGGGCCACCTTAAGAGATATTAAAATGGGGGGGGGACAAATCTTAGAACAAGTAAATTGTGGTAGTAGAATAATTAAGAAAGATCCAACACTTGGATCAACTAAAGAAGTGATTATTGCTTACCATGTGCCCCAAACTATATTAAGTCCTAGAACAAGAGACGTGCTCATCTTGATGCCCCGCAGCTGTTAGACGCAAGGTACAGAGGGCAGTAGCCAACGACCAGCAGGCCCCAAGTGCCATGTGCACACTCTAAGAGCAACTGCCTTTGAAAGAGGAAACGGTTGAGAGTGGGCGTTCTGATGTAGAGAATTACTAGCTGGGAAAGTAGGACAATTGACACAGAATCGGAATTGATGCCCCTACATGACAGAGTTGGTGAAACTTCCCTTCTCAGAGATCTTGAGGCTCCTCTGAAATGAATTTTTCATTTTGGACAGAACATTCAGGATAAATATGATCTGTTTGATTTCCTGGTTCTCTCATTAGGACTGTTTCTTAGGCTTCACTGGCACAAGAAAAGGGTTTTGATAATCCAGGTAAATCCTGACAAAAGCAAAGCACGGGATCTATGAAAATCTAACCACTCAGAGGAGAACAACAGATAAAGGGCCAGGCCGACCTGACCCTGCAGGATAGGTAAGGCTGGTCTGGCAACAGGGGTAGAGGGGAAGTGCCCATCCCCTGCTAGAAGAGCTAGAGAAGCCCCCTTCCGGAGAGACCACCAGGAGAGGAGAGCAGTAGCTGCTGATGATGAAGAATATTTTAATCAGCAGAGAAGGTCAAAAATGACAAAGTTCCACGATCAGAGTAAACATATGGGATAAAAAATAAAAAATAAAGAAAAAAGATTCTTTTGAACGGACTTGTTTTTTAAGGAATTTAAACAAAAGTCCTTTTAATGAGACAGTTGGCTCTTTCAACCAATAGTACAACTCACTGAGAGAATCGCCACATTATTTATGGGGGTAGAAAGGACCTGGAATGTAGAAAGACCTATTCTGCAGAGGAAAAAATAGAATCACTAAGAGGCCTCATGCCTTGCACAGCCAGTGGCTAGAATCCCTGCCTCATGAGACCCTGTGCTAGAAGGCCGCTAGAACCATCTCAACTATGTTAGTCTTTCTTGGAAGCCAACAAGTGTTTGCCCAGTTAAGAGCGCGGTAACAATCAGTCACGTTATGTTATAATGATTGTCGATATCTTTAAAAGCCCTGTCAAGTTCCTTTTTGAGTAACCCTCACCCCAGCCTTAGAGAAATTTATCTGTGGTTCACCTCTTTGAAATACCTCATTGTTGTTCCACATTTACCATAGCCAAAAAACAAAAACAAACAAACAAAAAAAGCTTTTTATTAACAAAGTGTTCAGAAGGGGGCGCCACTGTAAACAATGAGAGTTTTCGCTGCCGGGACAATTTTGTTGCAGAAACAGCTGAAAGCAATCGGGTCAGACAGAGCCAAGGGCTGGAGGGATTTTTAAAATGACAAAAACCGAACCAAATCTAACCAAAACAAAAATCAAAACCAATGGCCAAGATTTCAAGTTTGCTACTAAAGGTATGACATTCTCCTAAGACATGCGAGTGACTTGATCACTTTACTTATATATTTATATTTGAAGAAGAAGGAACTATTTGATGCAGCAAATCCACGTTGGGTAAAAATTACCAGATATGGGGGCTCCTGGGTGGCTCAGTGGTTTAGGCCACTGCCTTCGGCTCAGGTCATGATTTCAGGGTCCTGGGATGGAGCCCCACATTGGGATCTCTGCTCAGCGGGGAGCCTGCTTCCCCCCTCTCTCTCTGCCTCCCTCTCTACCTACTTGTGATCTGTCTGTCAAATGGGTAAATAAGATCTTTAAATAAAGAATTACTAGATGTGAAATACATCGAGGGTATGGGAAGGAAAATGATTTCACCTGATCTGACTAGGAAGTGGTTGAAGCCTGAATTAAAGGGCTACAAAAAGAGTAAAGACCTGGGAAATATATGGGCTAAAAATCCCTAGAAAAACAGCAATAATAACTGGCTGCTCTTTATTGACCAGATCCTGCGATAGGCAAAGAAGAGCTGGTTTTAGCCAGAGGATGATCTCCGTTTGTCTTCATGATCTGGCATTTGCTGCAAGCCAGGCATGGGGCTCTGCACTAGAGCTGCAAATGCTGGGTCCCTCATTGTCCCTTTTCTCTTCTCAGGGGGACAACGGGCATGTCCATGATGCAGTGTGACAGGCTTTACCACAGGGAGATAATAGACTGCCAAGGGTAGGTGGGAGCTGGGAAAAGCCACTTAGGAACAGATTTTCAGGGGAGGTGATAGACAAGGGCAAAGCGAAGAATGAGGATGAGTGTGTCAAGATTCAAAGTGCCAGGAGGCAGCACAGTGCATTCGGGAAACTACAGCAAGTTCATGACAACCGACAGCTGATCTGGCAGCATCACCTGGGGATGGAGGCTGAGCCCCGGGGTTAACACTGGGGGTGAGAAGGTTTGTATACTATGGCGAGGAGGTGAGGTACTACACTGTGGGGGCACAGGGAGCTACCGGAGGATTTCAAATATCAGAATCGTAACCATAATAGAGTATTTAATTGCATCCTAGCTTTCATCAAGTGTAAGATGCACTATAGTTTATGTTCGACTAAGAAAGAGAAATGCTGTCAGTTAAAGTAGGATATGTCATCAAGTGCAAGGTGAGTGCCACCTTAAGAGATATTAAAATGGGGGGGGGGGACAAATCTTAGAACAAGTAAATTGTGGTAGTAGAATAATTAAGAAAGATCCAACACTTGGATCAACTAAAGAAGTGATTATTGCTTACCATGTGCCCCAAACTATATTAAGTCCTAGAACAAGAGACGTGCTCATCTTGATGCCCCGCAGCTGTTAGACGCAAGGTACAGAGGGCAGTAGCCAACGACCAGCAGGCCCCAAGTGCCATGTGCACACTCTAAGAGCAACTGCCTTTGAAAGAGGAAACGGTTGAGAGTGGGCGTTCTGATGTAGAGAATTACTAGCTGGGAAAGTAGGACAATTGACACAGAATCGGAATTGATGCCCCTACATGACAGAGTTGGTGAAACTTCCCTTCTCAGAGATCTTGAGGCTCCTCTGAAATGAATTTTTCATTTTGGACAGAACATTCAGGATAAATATGATCTGTTTGATTTCCTGGTTCTCTCATTAGGACTGTTTCTTAGGCTTCACTGGCACAAGAAAAGGGTTTTGATAATCCAGGTAAATCCTGACAAAAGCAAAGCACGGGATCTATGAAAATCTAACCACTCAGAGGAGAACAACAGATAAAGGGCCAGGCCGACCTGACCCTGCAGGATAGGTAAGGCTGGTCTGGCAACAGGGGTAGAGGGGAAGTGCCCATCCCCTGCTAGAAGAGCTAGAGAAGCCCCCTTCCGGAGAGACCACCAGGAGAGGAGAGCAGTAGCTGCTGATGATGAAGAATATTTTAATCAGCAGAGAAGGTCAAAAATGACAAAGTTCCACGATCAGAGTAAACATATGGGATAAAAAATAAAAAATAAAGAAAAAAGATTCTTTTGAACGGACTTGTTTTTTAAGGAATTTAAACAAAAGTCCTTTTAATGAGACAGTTGGCTCTTTCAACCAATAGTACAACTCACTGAGAGAATCGCCACATTATTTATGGGGGTAGAAAGGACCTGGAATGTAGAAAGACCTATTCTGCAGAGGAAAAAATAGAATCACTAAGAGGCCTCATGCCTTGCACAGCCAGTGGCTAGAATCCCTGCCTCATGAGACCCTGTGCTAGAAGGCCGCTAGAACCATCTCAACTATGTTAGTCTTTCTTGGAAGCCAACAAGTGTTTGCCCAGTTAAGAGCGCGGTAACAATCAGTCACGTTATGTTATAATGATTGTCGATATCTTTAAAAGCCCTGTCAAGTTCCTTTTTGAGTAACCCTCACCCCAGCCTTAGAGAAATTTATCTGTGGTTCACCTCTTTGAAATACCTCATTGTTGTTCCACATTTACCATAGCCAAAAAACAAAAACAAACAAACAAAAAAAGCTTTTTATTAACAAAGTGTTCAGAAGGGGGCGCCACTGTAAACAATGAGAGTTTTCGCTGCCGGGACAATTTTGTTGCAGAAACAGCTGAAAGCAATCGGGTCAGACAGAGCCAAGGGCTGGAGGGATTTTTAAAATGACAAAAACCGAACCAAATCTAACCAAAACAAAAATCAAAACCAATGGCCAAGATTTCAAGTTTGCTACTAAAGGTATGACATTCTCCTAAGACATGCGAGTGACTTGATCACTTTACTTATATATTTATATTTGAAGAAGAAGGAACTATTTGATGCAGCAAATCCACGTTGGGTAAAAATTACCAGATATGGGGGCTCCTGGGTGGCTCAGTGGTTTAGGCCACTGCCTTCGGCTCAGGTCATGATTTCAGGGTCCTGGGATGGAGCCCCACATTGGGATCTCTGCTCAGCGGGGAGCCTGCTTCCCCCCTCTCTCTCTGCCTCCCTCTCTACCTACTTGTGATCTGTCTGTCAAATGGGTAAATAAGATCTTTAAATAAAGAATTACTAGATGTGAAATACATCGAGGGTATGGGAAGGAAAATGATTTCACCTGATCTGACTAGGAAGTGGTTGAAGCCTGAATTAAAGGGCTACAAAAAGAGTAAAGACCTGGGAAATATATGGGCTAAAAATCCCTAGAAAAACAGCAATAATAACTGGCTGCTCTTTATTGACCAGATCCTGCGATAGGCAAAGAAGAGCTGGTTTTAGCCAGAGGATGATCTCCGTTTGTCTTCATGATCTGGCATTTGCTGCAAGCCAGGCATGGGGCTCTGCACTAGAGCTGCAAATGCTGGGTCCCTCATTGTCCCTTTTCTCTTCTCAGGGGGACAACGGGCATGTCCATGATGCAGTGTGACAGGCTTTACCACAGGGAGATAATAGACTGCCAAGGGTAGGTGGGAGCTGGGAAAAGCCACTTAGGAACAGATTTTCAGGGGAGGTGATAGACAAGGGCAAAGCGAAGAATGAGGATGAGTGTGTCAAGATTCAAAGTGCCAGGAGGCAGCACAGTGCATTCGGGAAACTACAGCAAGTTCATGACAACCGACAGCTGATCTGGCAGCATCACCTGGGGATGGAGGCTGAGCCCCGGGGTTAACACTGGGGGTGAGAAGGTTTGTATACTATGGCGAGGAGGTGAGGTACTACACTGTGGGGGCACAGGGAGCTACCGGAGGATTTCAAATATCAGAATCGTAACCATAATAGAGTATTTAATTGCATCCTAGCTTTCATCAAGTGTAAGATGCACTATAGTTTATGTTCGACTAAGAAAGAGAAATGCTGTCAGTTAAAGTAGGATATGTCATCAAGTGCAAGGTGAGTGCCACCTTAAGAGATATTAAAATGGGGGGGGGGGACAAATCTTAGAACAAGTAAATTGTGGTAGTAGAATAATTAAGAAAGATCCAACACTTGGATCAACTAAAGAAGTGATTATTGCTTACCATGTGCCCCAAACTATATTAAGTCCTAGAACAAGAGACGTGCTCATCTTGATGCCCCGCAGCTGTTAGACGCAAGGTACAGAGGGCAGTAGCCAACGACCAGCAGGACCCAAGTGCCATGTGCACACTCTAAGAGCAACTGCCTTTGAAAGAGGAAACGGTTGAGAGTGGGCGTTCTGATGTAGAGAATTACTAGCTGGGAAAGTAGGACAATTGACACAGAATCGGAATTGATGCCCCTACATGACAGAGTTGGTGAAACTTCCCTTCTCAGAGATCTTGAGGCTCCTCTGAAATGAATTTTTCATTTTGGACAGAACATTCAGGATAAATATGATCTGTTTGATTTCCTGGTTCTCTCATTAGGACTGTTTCTTAGGCTTCACTGGCACAAGAAAAGGGTTTTGATAATCCAGGTAAATCCTGACAAAAGCAAAGCACGGGATCTATGAAAATCTAACCACTCAGAGGAGAACAACAGATAAAGGGCCAGGCCGACCTGACCCTGCAGGATAGGTAAGGCTGGTCTGGCAACAGGGGTAGAGGGGAAGTGCCCATCCCCTGCTAGAAGAGCTAAGAAGACCCCTTCCGGAGAGACCACCAGGAGAGGAGAGCAGTAGCTGCTGATGATGAAGAATATTTTAATCAGCAGAGAAGGTCAAAATGACAAAGTTCCACGATCAGAGTAAACATATGGGATAAAAAATAAAAAATAAAGAAAAAAGATTCTTTTGAACGGACTTGTTTTTTAAGGAATTTAAACAAAAGTCCTTTTAATGAGACAGTTGGCTCTTTCAACCAATAGTACAACTCACTGAGAGAATCGCCACATTATTTATGGGGGTAGAAAGGACCTGGAATGTAGAAAGACCTATTCTGCAGAGGAAAAAATAGAATCACTAAGAGGCCTCATGCCTTGCACAGCCAGTGGCTAGAATCCCTGCCTCATGAGACCCTGTGCTAGAAGGCCGCTAGAACCATCTCAACTATGTTAGTCTTTCTTGGAAGCCAACAAGTGTTTGCCCAGTTAAGAGCGCGGTAACAATCAGTCACGTTATGTTATAATGATTGTCAATATCTTTAAAAGCCCTGTCAAGTTCCTTTTTGAGTAACCCTCACCCCAGCCTTAGAGAAATTTATCTGTGGTTCACCTCTTTGAAATACCTCATTGTTGTTCCACATTTACCATAGCCAAAAAACAAAAACAAACAAACAAAAAAAGCTTTTTATTAACAAAGTGTTCAGAAGGGGGCGCCACTGTAAACAATGAGAGTTTTCGCTGCCGGGACAATTTTGTTGCAGAAACAGCTGAAAGCAATCGGGTCAGACAGAGCCAAGGGCTGGAGGGATTTTTAAAATGACAAAAACCGAACCAAATCTAACCAAAACAAAAATCAAAACCAATGGCCAAGATTTCAAGTTTGCTACTAAAGGTATGACATTCTCCTAAGACATGCGAGTGACTTGATCACTTTACTTATATATTTATATTTGAAGAAGAAGGAACTATTTGATGCAGCAAATCCACGTTGGGTAAAAATTACCAGATATGGGGGCTCCTGGGTGGCTCAGTGGTTTAGGCCTCTGCCTTCGGCTCAGGTCATGATTTCAGGGTCCTGGGATGGAGCCCCACATTGGGATCTCTGCTCAGCGGGGAGCCTGCTTCCCCCCTCTCTCTCTGCCTCCCTCTCTACCTACTTGGGATCTGTCTGTCAAATGGGTAAATAAGATCTTTAAATAAAGAATTACTAGATGTGAAATACATCGAGGGTATGGGAAGGAAAATGATTTCACCTGATCTGACTAGGAAGTGGTTGAAGCCTGAATTAAAGGGCTACAAAACGAGTAAAGACCTGGGAAATATATGGGCTAAAAATCCTGAGAAAAACAGCAATAATAACTGGCTGCTCTTTATTGACCAGATCCTGCGATAGGCAAAGACGAGCTGGTTTTAGCCAGAGGATGATCTCCGTTGGTCTTCATGATCTGGCATTTCCTGCAAGCCAGGCATGGGGCTCTGCACTAGAGCTGCAAATGCTGGGTCCCTCATTGTCCCTTTTCTCTTCTCAGGGGGACAACAGGCATGTCCATGATGCAGTGTGACAGGCTTTACCACAGGGAGATAATAGACTGCCAAGGGTAGGTGGGAGCTGGGAAAAGCCACTTAGGAACAGATTTTCAGGGGAGGTGATAGACAAGGGCAAAGCGAAGAATGAGGATGAGTGTGTCAAGTTTCAAAGTGCCAGGAGGCAGCACAGTGCATTCGGGAAACTACAGCAAGTTCATGACAACCGACAGCTGATCTGGCAGCATCACCTGGGGATGGAGGCTGAGCCCCGGGGTTAACACTGGGGGTGAGAAGGTTTGTATACTATGGCGAGGAGGTGAGGTACTACACTGTGGGGGCACAGGGAGCTACCGGAGGATTTCAAATATCAGAATCGTAACCATAATAGAGTATTTAATTGCATCCTAGCTTTCATCAAGTGTAAGATGCACTATAGTTTATGTTCGACTAAGAAAGAGAAATGCTGTCAGTTAAAGTAGGATATGTCATCAAGTGCAAGGTGAGTGCCACCTTAAGAGATATTAAAATGGGGGGGGGACAAATCTTAGAACAAGTAAATTGTGGTAGTAGAATAATTAAGAAAGATCCAACACTTGGATCAACTAAAGAAGTGATTATTGCTTACCATGTGCCCCAAACTATATTAAGTCCTAGAACAAGAGACGTGCTCATCTTGATGCCCCGCAGCTGTTAGACCCAAGGTACAGAGGGCAGTAGCCAACGACCAGCAGGCCCCAAGTGCCATGTGCACACTCTAAGAGCAACTGCCTTTGAAAGAGGAAACGGTTGAGAGTGGGCATTCTGATGTAGAGAATTACTAGCTGGGAAAGTAGGACAATTGACACAGAATCGGAATTGATGCCCCTACATGACAGAGTTGGTGAAACTTCCCTTCTCAGAGATCTTGAGGCTCCTCTGAAATGAATTTTTCATTTTGGACAGAATATTCAGAATAAATATGATCTGTTTGATTTCCTGGTTCTCTCATTAGGACTGTTTCTTAGGCTTCACTGGCACAAGAAAAGGGTTTTGATAATCCAGATAAATCCTGACAAAAGCAAAGCATGGGATCTATGAAAATCTAACCACTCAGAGGAGAACAACAGATAAAGGGCCAGGCCGACCTGACCCTGCAGGATAGGTAAGGCTGGTCTGGCAACAGGGGTAGAGGGGAAGTGCCCATCCCCTGCTAGAAGAGCTAGAGAAGACCCCTTCCGGAGAGACCACCAGGAGAGGAGAGCAGTAGCTGCTGATGATGAAGAATATTTTAATCAGCAGAGAAGGTCAAAAATGACAAAGTTCCACGATCAGAGTAAACATATGGGATAAAAAATAAAACATAAAGAAAAAAGATTCTTTTGAACGGACTTGTTTTTTAAGGAATTTAAACAAAAGTCCTTTTAATGAGACAGTTGGCTCTTTCAACCAATAGTACAACTCACTGAGAGAATCGCCACATTATTTATGGGGGTAGAAAGGACCTGGAATGTAGAAAGACCTATTCTGCAGAGGAAAAAATAGAATCACTAAGAGGCCTCATGCCTTGCACAGCCAGTGGCTAGAATCCCTGCCTCATGAGACCCTGTGCTAGAAGGCCGCTAGAACCATCTCAACTATGTTAGTCTTTCTTGGAAGCCAACAAGTGTTTTCCCAGTTAAGAGCGCGGTAACAATCAGTCACGTTATGTTATAATGATTGTCGATATCTTTAAAAGCCCTGTCAAGTTCCTTTTTGAGTAACCCTCACCCCAGCCTTAGAGAAATTTATCTGTGGTTCACCTCTTTGAAATACCTCATTGTTGTTCCACATTTACCATAGCCAAAAAACAAAAACAAACAAACAAACAAAGCTTTTTATTAACAAAGTGTTCAGAAGGGGGCGCCACTGTAAACAATGAGAGTTTTCGCTGCCGGGACAATTTTGTTGCAGAAACAGCTGAAAGCAATCGGGTCAGACAGAGCCAAGGGCTGGAGGGATTTTTAAAATGACAAAAACCGAACCAAATCTAACCAAAACAAAAATCAAAACCAATGGCCAAGATTTCAAGTTTGCTACTAAAGGTATGACATTCTCCTAAGACATGCGAGTGACTTGATCACTTTACTTATATATTTATATTTGAAGAAGAAGGAACTATTTGATGCAGCAAATCCATGTTGGGTAAAAATTACCAGATATGGGGGCTCCTGGGTGGCTCAGTGGTTTAGGCCTCTGCCTTCGGCTCAGGTCATGATTTCAGGGTCCTGGGATGGAGCCCCACATTGGGATCTCTGCTCAGCGGGGAGCCTGCTACCCCCCTCTCTCTCTGCCTCCCTCTCTACCTACTTGTGATCTGTCTGTCAAATGGGTAAATAAGATCTTTAAATAAAGAATTACTAGATGTGAAATACATCGAGGGTATGGGAAGGAAAATGATTTCACCTGATCTGACTAGGAAGTGGTTGAAGCCTGAATTAAAGGGCTACAAAAAGAGTAAAGACCTGGGAAATATATGGGCTAAAAATCCCTAGAAAAACAGCAATAATAACTGGCTGCTCTTTATTGACCAGATCCTGCGATAGGCAAAGACGAGCTGGTTTTAGCCAGAGGATGATCTCCGTTTGTCTTCATGATCTGGCATTTGCTGCAAGCCAGGCATGGGGCTCTGCACTAGAGCTGCAAATGCTGGGTCCCTCATTGTCCCTTTTCTCTTCTCAGGGGGACAACGGGCATGTCCATGATGCAGTGTGACAGGCTTTACCACAGGGAGATAATAGACTGCCAAGGGTAGGTGGGAGCTGGGAAAAGCCACTTAGGAACAGATTTTCAGGGGAGGTGATAGACAAGGGCAAAGCGAAGAATGAGGATGAGTGTGTCAAGATTCAAAGTGCCAGGAGGCAGCACAGTGCATTCGGGAAACTACAGCAAGTTCATGACAACCGACAGCTGATCTGGCAGCATCACCTGGGGATGGAGGCTGAGCCCCGGGGTTAACACTGGGGGTGAGAAGGTTTGTATACTATGGCGAGGAGGTGAGGTACTACACTGTGGGGGCACAGGGAGCTACCGGAGGATTTCAAATATCAGAATCGTAACCATAATAGAGTATTTAATTGCATCCTAGCTTTCATCAAGTGTAAGATGCACTATAGTTTATGTTCGACTAAGAAAGAGAAATGCTGTCAGTTAAAGTAGGATATGTCATCAAGTGCAAGGTGAGGGCCACCTTAAGAGATATTAAAATGGGGGGGGGACAAATCTTAGAACAAGTAAATTGTGGTAGTAGAATAATTAAGAAAGATCCAACACTTGGATCAACTAAAGAAGTGATTATTGCTTACCATGTGCCCCAAACTATATTAAGTCCTAGAACAAGAGACGTGCTCATCTTGATGCCCCGCAGCTGTTAGACGCAAGGTACAGAGGGCAGTAGCCAACGACCAGCAGGCCCCAAGTGCCATGTGCACACTCTAAGAGCAACTGCCTTTGAAAGAGGAAACGGTTGAGAGTGGGCGTTCTGATGTAGAGAATTACTAGCTGGGAAAGTAGGACAATTGACACAGAATCGGAATTGATGCCCCTACATGACAGAGTTGGTGAAACTTCCCTTCTCAGAGATCTTGAGGCTCCTCTGAAATGAATTTTTCATTTTGGACAGAACATTCAGGATAAATATGATCTGTTTGATTTCCTGGTTCTCTCATTAGGACTGTTTCTTAGGCTTCACTGGCACAAGAAAAGGGTTTTGATAATCCAGGTAAATCCTGACAAAAGCAAAGCAAGGGATCTATGAAAATCTAACCACTCAGAGGAGAACAACAGATAAAGGGCCAGGCCGACCTGACCCTGCAGGATAGGTAAGGCTGGTCTGGCAACAGGGGTAGAGGGGAAGTGCCCATCCCCTGCTAGAAGAGCTAGAGAAGACCCCTTCCGGAGAGACCACCAGGAGAGGAGAGCAGTAGCTGCTGATGATGAAGAATATTTTAATCAGCAGAGAAGGTCAAAAATGACAAAGTTCCACGATCAGAGTAAACATATGGGATAAAAAATAAAAAATAAAGAAAAAAGATTCTTTTGAACGGACTTGTTTTTTAAGGAATTTAAACAAAAGTCCTTTTAATGAGACAGTTGGCTCTTTCAACCAATAGTACAACTCACTGAGAGAATCGCCACATTATTTATGGGGGTAGAAAGGACCTGGAATGTAGAAAGACCTATTCTGCAGAGGAAAAAATAGAATCACTAAGAGGCCTCATGCCTTGCACAGCCAGTGGCTAGAATCCCTGCCTCATGAGACCCTGTGCTAGAAGGCCGCTAGAACCATCTCAACTATGTTAGTCTTTCTTGGAAGCCAACAAGTGTTTGCCCAGTTAAGAGCGCGGTAACAATCAGTCACGTTATGTTATAATGATTGTCAATATCTTTAAAAGCCCTGTCAAGTTCCTTTTTGAGTAACCCTCACCCCAGCCTTAGAGAAATTTATCTGTGGTTCACCTCTTTGAAATACCTCATTGTTGTTCCACATTTACCATAGCCAAAAAACAAAAACAAACAAACAAAAAAAGCTTTTTATTAACAAAGTGTTCAGAAGGGGGCGCCACTGTAAACAATGAGAGTTTTCGCTGCCGGGACAATTTTGTTGCAGAAACAGCTGAAAGCAATCGGGTCAGACAGAGCCAAGGGCTGGAGGGATTTTTAAAATGACAAAAACCGAACCAAATCTAACCAAAACAAAAATCAAAACCAATGGCCAAGATTTCAAGTTTGCTACTAAAGGTATGACATTCTCCTAAGACATGCGAGTGACTTGATCACTTTACTTATATATTTATATTTGAAGAAGAAGGAACTATTTGATGCAGCAAATCCACGTTGGGTAAAAATTACCAGATATGGGGGCTCCTGGGTGGCTCAGTGGTTTAGGCCACTGCCTTCGGCTCAGGTCATGATTTCAGGGTCCTGGGATGGAGCCCCACATTGGGATCTCTGCTCAGCGGGGAGCCTGCTTCCCCCCTCTCTCTCTGCCTCCCTCTCTACCTACTTGTGATCTGTCTGTCAAATGGGTAAATAAGATCTTTAAATAAAGAATTACTAGATGTGAAATACATCGAGGGTATGGGAAGGAAAATGATTTCACCTGATCTGACTAGGAAGTGGTTGAAGCCTGAATTAAAGGGCTACAAAAAGAGTAAAGACCTGGGAAATATATGGGCTAAAAATCCCTAGAAAAACAGCAATAATAACTGGCTGCTCTTTATTGACCAGATCCTGCGATAGGCAAAGAAGAGCTGGTTTTAGCCAGAGGATGATCTCCGTTTGTCTTCATGATCTGGCATTTGCTGCAAGCCAGGCATGGGGCTCTGCACTAGAGCTGCAAATGCTGGGTCCCTCATTGTCCCTTTTCTCTTCTCAGGGGGACAACGGGCATGTCCATGATGCAGTGTGACAGGCTTTACCACAGGGAGATAATAGACTGCCAAGGGTAGGGGGGAGCTGGGAAAAGCCACTTAGGAACAGATTTTCAAGGGAGGTGATAGACAAGGGCAAAGCGAAGAATGAGGATGAGTGTGTCAAGATTCAAAGTGCCAGGAGGCAGCACAGTGCATTCGGGAAACTACAGCAAGTTCATGACAACCGACAGCTGATCTGGCAGCATCACCTGGGGATGGAGGCTGAGCCCCGGGGTTAACACTGGGGGTGAGAAGGTTTGTATACTATGGCGAGGAGGTGAGGTACTACACTGTGGGGGCACAGGGAGCTACCGGAGGATTTCAAATATCAGAATCGTAACCATAATAGAGTATTTAATTGCATCCTAGCTTTCATCAAGTGTAAGATGCACTATAGTTTATGTTCGACTAAGAAAGAGAAATGCTGTCAGTTAAAGTAGGATATGTCATCAAGTGCAAGGTGAGTGCCACCTTAAGAGATATTAAAATGGGGGGGGGACAAATCTTAGAACAAGTAAATTGTGGTAGTAGAATAATTAAGAAAGATCCAACACTTGGATCAACTAAAGAAGTGATTATTGCTTACCATGTGCCCCAAACTATATTAAGTCCTAGAACAAGAGACGTGCTCATCTTGATGCCCCGCAGCTGTTAGACGCAAGGTACAGAGGGCAGTAGCCAACGACCAGCAGGCCCCAAGTGCCATGTGCACACTCTAAGAGCAACTGCCTTTGAAAGAGGAAACGGTTGAGAGTGGGCGTTCTGATGTAGAGAATTACTAGCTGGGAAAGTAGGACAATTGACACAGAATCGGAATTGATGCCCCTACATGACAGAGTTGGTGAAACTTCCCTTCTCAGAGATCTTGAGGCTCCTCTGAAATGAATTTTTCATTTTGGACAGAACATTCAGAATAAATATGATCTGTTTGATTTCCTGGTTCTCTCATTAGGACTGTTTCTTAGGCTTCACTGGCACAAGAAAAGGGTTTTGATAATCCAGGTAAATCCTGACAAAAGCAAAGCACGGGATCTATGAAAATCTAACCACTCAGAGGAGAACAACAGATAAAGGGCCAGGCCGACCTGACCCTGCAGGATAGGTAAGGCTGGTCTGGCAACAGGGGTAGAGGGGAAGTGCCCATCCCCTGCTAGAAGAGCTAGAGAAGACCCCTTCCGGAGAGACCACCAGGAGAGGAGAGCAGTAGCTGCTGATGATGAAGAATATTTTAATCAGCAGAGAAGGTCAAAAATGACAAAGTTCCACGATCAGAGTAAACATATGGGATAAAAAATAAAACATAAAGAAAAAAGATTCTTTTGAACGGACTTGTTTTTTAAGGAATTTAAACAAAAGTCCTTTTAATGAGACAGTTGGCTGTTTCAACCAATAGTACAACTCACTGAGAGAATCGCCACATTATTTATGGGGGTAGAAAGGACCTGGAATGTAGAAAGACCTATTCTGCAGAGGAAAAAATAGAATCACTAAGAGGCCTCATGCCTTGCACAGCCAGTGGCTAGAATCCCTGCCTCATGAGACCCTGTGCTAGAAGGCCGCTAGAACCATCTCAACTATGTTAGTCTTTCTTGGAAGCCAACAAGTGTTTGCCCAGTTAAGAGCGCGGTAACAATCAGTCACGTTATGTTATAATGATTGTCGATATCTTTAAAAGCCCTGTCAAGTTCCTTTTTGAGTAACCCTCACCCCAGCCTTAGAGAAATTTATCTGTGGTTCACCTCTTTGAAATACCTCATTGTTGTTCCACATTTACCATAGCCAAAAAACAAAAACAAACAAACAAAAAAAGCTTTTTATTAACAAAGTGTTCAGAAGGGGGCGCCACTGTAAACAATGAGAGTTTTCGCTGCCGGGACAATTTTGTTGCAGAAACAGCTGAAAGCAATCGGGTCAGACAGAGCCAAGGGCTGGAGGGATTTTTAAAATGACAAAAACCGAACCAAATCTAACCAAAACAAAAATCAAAACCAATGGCCAAGATTTCAAGTTTGCTACTAAAGGTATGACATTCTCCTAAGACATGCGAGTGACTTGATCACTTTACTTATATATTTATATTTGAAGAAGAAGGAACTATTTGATGCAGCAAATCCACGTTGGGTAAAAATTACCAGATATGGGGGCTCCTGGGTGGCTCAGTGGTTTAGGCCACTGCCTTCGGCTCAGGTCATGATTTCAGGGTCCTGGGATGGAGCCCCACATTGGGATCTCTGCTCAGCGGGGAGCCTGCTTCCCCCCTCTCTCTCTGCCTCCCTCTCTACCTACTTGTGATCTGTCTGTCAAATGGGTAAATAAGATCTTTAAATAAAGAATTACTAGATGTGAAATACATCGAGGGTATGGGAAGGAAAATGATTTCACCTGATCTGACTAGGAAGTGGTTGAAGCCTGAATTAAAGGGCTACAAAAAGAGTAAAGACCTGGGAAATATATGGGCTAAAAATCCCTAGAAAAACAGCAATAATAACTGGCTGCTCTTTATTGACCAGATCCTGCGATAGGCAAAGAAGAGCTGGTTTTAGCCAGAGGATGATCTCCGTTTGTCTTCATGATCTGGCATTTCCTGCAAGCCAGGCATGGGGCTCTGCACTAGAGCTGCAAATGCTGGGTCCCTCATTGTCCCTTTTCTCTTCTCAGGGGGACAACGGGCATGTCCATGATGCAGTGTGACGGGCTTTACCACAGGGAGATAATAGACTGCCAAGGGTAGGTGGGAGCTGGGAAAAGCCACTTAGGAACAGATTTTCAGGGGAGGTGATAGACAAGGGCAAAGCGAAGAATGAGGATGAGTGTGTCAAGTTTCAAAGTGCCAGGAGGCAGCACAGTGCATTCGGGAAACTACAGCAAGTTCATGACAACCGACAGCTGATCTGGCAGCATCACCTGGGGATGGAGGCTGAGCCCCGGGGTTAACACTGGGGGTGAGAAGGTTTGTATACTATGGCGAGGAGGTGAGGTACTACACTGTGGGGGCACAGGGAGCTACCGGAGGATTTCAAATATCAGAATCGTAACCATAATAGAGTATTTAATTGCATCCTAGCTTTCATCAAGTGTAAGATGCACTATAGTTTATGTTCGACTAAGAAAGAGAAATGCTGTCAGTTAAAGTAGGATATGTCATCAAGTGCAAGGTGAGTGCCACCTTAAGAGATATTAAAATGGGGGGGGGGACAAATCTTAGAACAAGTAAATTGTGGTAGTAGAATAATTAAGAAAGATCCAACACTTGGATCAACTAAAGAAGTGATTATTGCTTACCATGTGCCCCAAACTATATTAAGTCCTAGAACAAGAGACGTGCTCATCTTGATGCCCCGCAGCTGTTAGACCCAAGGTACAGAGGGCAGTAGCCAACGACCAGCAGGCCCCAAGTGCCATGTGCACACTCTAAGAGCAACTGCCTTTGAAAGAGGAAACGGTTGAGAGTGGGCGTTCTGATGTAGAGAATTACTAGCTGGGAAAGTAGGACAATTGACACAGAATCGGAATTGATGCCCCTACATGACAGAGTTGGTGAAACTTCGCTTCTCAGAGACCTTGAGGCTCCTCTGAAATGAATTTTTCATTTTGGACAGAACATTCAGAATAAATATGATCTGTTTGATTTCCTGGTTCTCTCATTAGGACTGTTTCTTAGGCTTCACTGGCACAAGAAAAGGGTTTTTTTTTTTTTTTTTTTTAATTTATTTATTTGACAGACAGAGATCACAAGTAGGCAGAGAGGCAGGCAGAGAGAGAGAGAGAGAGGGAAGCAGGCTCCCTGCTGAGCAGAGAGCCCGATGCGGGCCTCGATCCCAGGACCCTGAGATCATGACCTGAGCCGAAGGCAGCGGCTAAACCCACTGAGCCATCCAGGCGCCCAAGAAAAGGGTTTTGATAATCCAGATAAATCCTGACAAAAGCAAAGCACGGGATCTATGAAAATCTAACCACTCAGAGGAGAACAACAGATAAAGGGCCAGGCCGACCTGACCCTGCAGGATAGGTAAGGCTGGTCTGGCAACAGGGGTAGAGGGGAAGTGCCCATCCCCTGTTAGAAGAGCTAGAGAAGACCCCTTCCGGAGAGACCACCAGGAGAGGAGAGCAGTAGCTGCTGATGATGAAGAATATTTTAATCAGCAGAGAAGGTCAAAAATGACAAAGTTCCACGATCAGAGTAAACATATGGGATAAAAAATAAAAAATAAAGAAAAAAGATTCTTTTGAACGGACTTGTTTTTTAAGGAATTTAAACAAAAGTCCTTTTAATGAGACAGTTGGCTCTTTCAACCAATAGTACAACTCACTGAGAGAATCGCCACATTATTTATGGGGGTAGAAAGGACCTGGAATGTAGAAAGACCTATTCTGCAGAGGAAAAAATAGAATCACTAAGAGGCCTCATGCTTGCACAGCCAGTGGCTAGAATCCCTGCCTCATGAGACCCTGTGCTAGAAGGCCGCTAGAACCATCTCATCTATGTTAGTCTTTCTTGGAAGCCAACAAGTGTTTGCCCAGTTAAGAGCGCGGTAACAATCAGTCACGTTATGTTATAATGATTGTCGATATCTTTAAAAGCCCTGTCAAGTTCCTTTTTGAGTAACCCTCACCCCAGCCTTAGAGAAATTTATCTGTGGTTCACCTCTTTGAAATACCTCATTGTTGTTCCACATTTACCATAGCCAAAAAACAAAAACAAACAAACAAAAAAAGCTTTTTATTAACAAAGTGTTCAGAAGGGGGCGCCACTGTAAACAATGAGAGTTTTCGCTGCCGGGACAATTTTGTTGCAGAAACAGCTGAAAGCAATCGGGTCAGACAGAGCCAAGGGCTGGAGGGATTTTTAAAATGACAAAAACTGAACCAAATCTAACCAAAACAAAAATCAAAACCAATGGCCAAGATTTCAAGTTTGCTACTAAAGGTATGACATTCTCCTAAGACATGCGAGTGACTTGATCACTTTACTTATATATTTATATTTGAAGAAGAAGGAACTATTTGATGCAGCAAATCCACGTTGGGTAAAAATTACCAGATATGGGGGCTCCTGGGTGGCTCAGTGGTTTAGGCCTCTGCCTTCGGCTCAGGTCATGATTTCAGGGTCCTGGGATGGAGCCCCACATTGGGATCTCTGCTCAGCGGGGAGCCTGCTTCCCCCCTCTCTCTCTGCCTCCCTCTCTACCTACTTGTGATCTGTCTGTCAAATGGGTAAATAAGATCTTTAAATAAAGAATTACTAGATGTGAAATACATCGAGGGTATGGGAAGGAAAATGATTTCACCTGATCTGACTAGGAAGTGGTTGAAGCCTGAATTAAAGGGCTACAAAAAGAGTAAAGACCTGGGAAATATATGGGCTAAAAATCCCTAGAAAAACAGCAATAATAACTGGCTGCTCTTTATTGACCAGATCCTGCGATAGGCAAAGACGAGCTGGTTTTAGCCAGAGGATGATCTCCGTTTGTCTTCATGATCTGGCATTTGCTGCAAGCCAGGCATGGGGCTCTGCACTAGAGCTGCAAATGCTGGGTCCCTCATTGTCCCTTTTCTCTTCTCAGGGGGACAACGGGCATGTCCATGATGCAGTGTGACAGGCTTTACCACAGGGAGATAATAGACTGCCAAGGGTAGGTGGGAGCTGGGAAAAGCCACTTAGGAACAGATTTTCAGGGGAGGTGATAGACAAGGGCAAAGCGAAGAATGAGGATGAGTGTGTCAAGATTCAAAGTGCCAGGAGGCAGCACAGTGCATTCGGGAAACTACAGCAAGTTCATGACAACCGACAGCTGATCTGGCAGCATCACCTGGGGATGGAGGCTGAGCCCCGGGGTTAACACTGGGGGTGAGAAGGTTTGTATACTATGGCGAGGAGGTGAGGTACTACACTGTGGGGGCACAGGGAGCTACCGGAGGATTTCAAATATCAGAATCGTAACCATAATAGAGTATTTAATTGCATCCTAGCTTTCATCAAGTGTAAGATGCACTATAGTTTATGTTCGACTAAGAAAGAGAAATGCTGTCAGTTAAAGTAGGATATGTCATCAAGAGCAAGGTGAGTGCCACCTTAAGAGATATTAAAATGGGGGGGGGACAAATCTTAGAACAAGTAAATTGTGGTAGTAGAATAATTAAGAAAGATCCAACACTTGGATCAACTAAAGAAGTGATTATTGCTTACCATGTGCCCCAAACTATATTAAGTCCTAGAACAAGAGACGTGCTCATCTTGATGCCCCGCAGCTGTTAGACCCAAGGTACAGAGGGCAGTAGCCAACGACCAGCAGGCCCCAAGTGCCATGTGCACACTCTAAGAGCAACTGCCTTTGAAAGAGGAAACGGTTGAGAGTGGGCGTTCTGATGTAGAGAATTACTAGCTGGGAAAGTAGGACAATTGACACAGAATCGGAATTGATGCCCCTACATGACAGAGTTGGTGAAACTTCCCTTCTCAGAGACCTTGAGGCTCCTCTGAAATGAATTTTTCATTTTGGACAGAACATTCAGGATAAATATGATCTGTTTGAGTTCCTGGTTCTCTCATTAGGACTGTTTCTTAGGCTTCACTGGCACAAGAAAAGGGTTTTGATAATCCAGATAAATCCTGACAAAAGCAAAGCACGGGATCTATGAAAATCTAACCACTCAGAGGAGAACAACAGATAAAGGGCCAGGCCGACCTGACCCTGCAGGATAGGTAAGGCTGGTCTGGCAACAGGGGTAGAGGGGAAGTGCCCATCCCCTGTTAGAAGAGCTAGAGAAGACCCCTTCCGGAGAGACCACCAGGAGAGGAGAGCAGTAGCTGCTGCTGATGAAGAATATTTTAATTAGCAGAGAAGGTCAAAAATGACAAAGTTCCACGATCAGAGTAAACATATGGGATAAAAAATAAAAAATAAAGAAAAAAGATTCTTTTGAACGGACTTGTTTTTTAAGGAATTTAAACAAAAGTCCTTTTAATGAGACAGTTGGCTCTTTCAACCAATAGTACAACTCACTGAGAGAATCGCCACATTATTTATGGGGGTAGAAAGGACCTGGAATGTAGAAAGACCTATTCTGCAGAGGAAAAAATAGAATCACTAAGAGGCCTCATGCCTTGCACAGCCAGTGGCTAGAATCCCTGCCTCATGAGACCCTGTGCTAGAAGGCCGCTAGAACCATCTCAACTATGTTAGTCTTTCTTGGAAGCCAACAACTGTTTGCCCAGTTAAGAGCGCGGTAACAATCAGTCACGTTATGTTATAATGATTGTCGATATCTTTAAAAGCCCTGTCAAGTTCCTTTTTGAGTAACCCTCACCCCAGCCTTAGAGAAATTTATCTGTGGTTCACCTCTTTGAAATACCTCATTGTTGTTCCACATTTACCATAGCCAAAAAACAAAAACAAACAAACAAAAAAAGCTTTTTATTAACAAAGTGTTCAGAAGGGGGCGCCACTGTAAACAATGAGAGTTTTCGCTGCCGGGACAATTTTGTTGCAGAAACAGCTGAAAGCAATCGGGTCAGACAGAGCCAAGGGCTGGAGGGATTTTTAAAATGACAAAAACTGAACCAAATCTAACCAAAACAAAAATCAAAACCAATGGCCAAGATTTCAAGTTTGCTACTAAAGGTATGACATTCTCCTAAGACATGCGAGTGACTTGATCACTTTACTTATATATTTTTATTTGAAGAAGAAGGAACTATTTGATGCAGCAAATCCACGTTGGGTAAAAATTACCAGATATGGGGGCTCCTGGGTGGCTCAGTGGTTTAGGCCTCTGCCTTCGGCTCAGGTCATGATTTCAGGGTCCTGGGATGGAGCCCCACATTGGGATCTCTGCTCAGCGGGGAGCCTGCTTCCCCCCTCTCTCTCTGCCTCCCTCTCTACCTACTTGTGATCTGTCTGTCAAATGGGTAAATAAGATCTTTAAATAAAGAATTACTAGATGTGAAATACATCGAGGGTATGGGAAGGAAAAGGATTTCACCTGATCTGACTAGGAAGTGGTTGAAGCCTGAATTAAAGGGCTACAAAACGAGTAAAGACCTGGGAAATATATGGGCTAAAAATCCCTAGAAAAACAGCAATAATAACTGGCTGCTCTTTATTGACCAGATCCTGCGATAGGCAAAGACGAGCTGGTTTTAGCCAGAGGATGATCTCCGTTTGTCTTCATGATCTGGCATTTCCTGCAAGCCAGGCATGGGGCTCTGCACTAGAGCTGCAAATGCTGGGTCCCTCATTGTCCCTTTTCTCTTCTCAGGGGGACAACGGGCATGTCCATGATGCAGTGTGACAGGCTTTACCACAGGGAGATAATAGACTGCCAAGGGTAGGGGGGAGCTGGGAAAAGCCACTTAGGAACAGATTTTCAAAGGAGGTGATAGACAAGGGCAAAGCGAAGAATGAGGATGAGTGTGTCAAGTTTCAAAGTGCCAGGAGGCAGCACAGTGCATTCGGGAAACTACAGCAAGTTCATGACAACCGACAGCTGATCTGGCAGCATCACCTGGGGATGGAGGCTGAGCCCCGGGGTTAACACTGGGGGTGAGAAGGTTTGTATACTATGGCGAGGAGGTGAGGTACTACACTGTGGGGGCACAGGGAGCTACCGGAGGATTTCAAATATCAGAATCTTAACCATAATAGAGTATTTAATTGCATCCTAGCTTTCATCAAGTGTAAGATGCACTATAGTTTATGTTCGACTAAGAAAGAGAAATGCTGTCAGTTAAAGTAGGATATGTCATCAAGTGCAAGGTGAGGGCCACCGTAAGAGATATTAAAATGGGGGGGGGGACAAATCTTAGAACAAGTAAATTGTGGTAGTAGAATAATTAAGAAAGATCCAACACTTGGATCAACTAAAGAAGTGATTATTGCTTACCATGTGCCCCAAACTATATTAAGTCCTAGAACAAGAGACGTGCTCATCTTGATGCCCCGCAGCTGTTAGACCCAAGGTACAGAGGGCAGTAGCCAACGACCAGCAGGCCCCAAGTGCCATGTGCACACTCTAAGAGCAACTGCCTTTGAAAGAGGAAACGGTTGAGAGTGGGCGTTCTGATGTAGAGAATTACTAGCTGGGAAAGTAGGACAATTGACACAGAATCGGAATTGATGCCCCTACATGACAGAGTTGGTGAAACTTCCCTTCTCAGAGATCTTGAGGCTCCTCTGAAATGAATTTTTCATTTTGGACAGAACATTCAGGATAAATATGATCTGTTTGATTTCCTGGTTCTCTCATTAGGACTGTTTCTTAGGCTTCACTGGCACAAGAAAAGGGTTTTGATAATCCAGGTAAATCCTGACAAAAGCAAAGCACGGGATCTATGAAAATCTAACCACTCAGAGGAGAACAACAGATAAAGGGCCAGGCCGACCTGACCCTGCAGGATAGGTAAGTCTGGTCTGGCAACAGGGGTAGAGGGGAAGTGCCCATCCCCTGCTAGAAGAGCTAGAGAAGACCCCTTCCGGAGAGACCACCAGGAGAGGAGAGAAGTAGCTGCTGAAGATGAAGAATATTTTAATCAGCAGAGAAGGTCAAAAATGACAAAGTTCCACGATCAGAGTAAACATATGGGATAAAAAATAAAAAATAAAGGAAAAAGATTCTTTTGAACGGACTTGTTTTTTAAGGAATTTAAACAAAATCCTTTAAATGAGACAGTTGGCTGTTTCAACCAATAGTACAACTCACTGAGAGAATCGCCACATTATTTATGGGGGTAGAAAGGACCTGGAATGTAAAAAGACCTATTCTGCAGAGGAAAAAATAGAATCACTAAGAGGCCTCATGCCTTGCGCAGCCAGTGGCTAGAATCCCTGCCTCATGAGACCCTGTGCTAGAAGGCCGCTAGAACCATCTCAACTATGTTAGTCTTTCTTGGAAGCCAACAAGTGTTTGCCCAGTTAAGATCGCGGTAACAATGAGTCACGTTTGTTATAATGATTGTCGATATCTTTTAAAGCCCTGTCAAGTTCCTTTTTGAGTAACCCTCACCCCACCCTTAGAGAAATTTATCTGTGGTTCAACTCTTTGAAATACCTCATTGTTGTTCCACATTTACCATAGCCAAAAAACAAAAACAAACAAACAAAAAAAGCTTTTTATTAACAAAGTGTTCAGAAGGGGGCGCCACTGTAAACAATGAGAGTTTTCACTGCCGGGACAATTTTGTTGCAGAATCAGCTGAAAGCAATCGGGTCAGACAGAGCCAAGGGCTGGAGGGATTTTTAAAATGACAAAAACCGAACCAAATCTAACCAAAACAAAAATCAAAACCAATGGCCAAGATTTCAAGTTTGCTACTAAAGGTATGACATTCTCCTAAGACATGCGAGTGACTTGATCACTTTACTTATATATTTATATTTGAAGAAGAAGGAACTATTTGATGCAGCAAATCCACGTTGGGTAAAAATTACCAGATATGGGGGCTCCTGGGTGGCTCAGTGGTTTAGGCCTCGGCCTTCGGCTCAGGTCATGAATTCAGGGTCCTGGGATGGAGCCCCACATTGGGATCTCTGCTCAGTGGGGAGCCTGCTTCCCCCCTCTCTCTCTGCCTCCCTCTCTACCTACTTGTGATCTGTCTTTCAAATGGGTAAATAAGATCTTTAAATAAAGAATTACTAGATGTGAAATACATCGAGGGTATGGGAAGGAAAATGATTTCACCTGATCTGTCTAGGAAGTGGTTGAAGCGTGAATTAAAGGGCTACAAAAAGAGTAAAGACCTGGGAAATATATGGGCTAAAAATCCCTAGAAAAACAGCAATAATAACTGGCTGCTCTTTATTGACCAGATCCTGCGATAGGCAAAGAAGAGCTGGTTTTAGCCAGAGGATGATCTCCGTTTGTCTTCATGATCTGGCATTTCCTGCAAGCCAGGCATGGGGCTCTGCACTAAAGCTGCAAATGCTGGGTCCCTCATTGTCCTTTTTCTCTTCTCAGGGGGACAACGGGCATGTCCATGATGCAGTGTGACAGGCTTTACCACAGGGAGATAATAGACTGCCAAGGGTAGGTGGGAGCTGGGAAAAGCCACTTAGGAACAGATTTTCAGGGGAGGTGATAGACAAGGGCAAAGCGAAGAATGAGGATGAGTGTGTCAAGTTTCAAAGTGCCAGGAGGCAGCACAGTGCATTCGGGAAACTACAGCAAGTTCATGACAACCGACAGCTGATCTGGCAGCATCACCTGGGGATGGAGGCTGAGCCCCGGGGTTAACACTGGGGGTGAGAAGGTTTGTATACTATGGCGAGGAGGTGAGGTACTACACTGTGGGGGCACAGGGAGCTACCGGAGGATTTCAAATATCAGAATCTTAACCATAATAGAGTATTTAATTGCATCCTAGCTTTCATCAAGTGTAAGATGCACTATAGTTTATGTTCGACTAAGAAAGAGAAATGCTGTCAGTTAAAGTAGGATATGTCATCAAGTGCAAGGTGAGGGCCACCGTAAGAGATATTAAAATGGGGGGGGGGGACAAATCTTAGAACAAGTAAATTGTGGTAGTAGAATAATTAAGAAAGATCCAACACTTGGATCAACTAAAGAAGTGATTATTGCTTACCATGTGCCCCAAACTATATTAAGTCCTAGAACAAGAGACGTGCTCATCTTGATGCCCCGCAGCTGTTAGACCCAAGGTACAGAGGGCAGTAGCCAACGACCAGCAGGCCCCAAGTGCCATGTGCACACTCTAAGAGCAACTGCCTTTGAAAGAGGAAACGGTTGAGAGTGGGCGTTCTGATGTAGAGAATTACTAGCTGGGAAAGTAGGACAATTGACACAGAATCGGAATTGATGCCCCTACATGACAGAGTTGGTGAAACTTCCCTTCTCAGAGATCTTGAGGCTCCTCTGAAATGAATTTTTCATTTTGGACAGAACATTCAGGATAAATATGATCTGTTTGAGTTCCTGGTTCTCTCATTAGGACTGTTTCTTAGGCTTCACTGGCACAAGAAAAGGGTTTCGGTAATCCAGGTAAATCATGACCAAAGCAAAGCACGGGATCTATGAAAATCTAACCACTCAGAGGAGAGCAACAGATAAAGGGCCAGGCCGACCTGACCCTGCAGGATAGGTAAGGCTGGTCTGGCAACAGGGGTAGAGGGGAAGTGCCCATCTCCTGCTAGAAGAGCTAGAGAAGACCCCTTCCGGATAGACCAGCAGGAGAGGAGAGCAGTAGGTGCTGATGATGAAGAATATTTAATCAGCAGAGAAGGTCAAAATGACAAAGTTCCACGATCAGAGTAAACATATGGGATAAAAAATAAAAAATAAAGAAAAAAGATTCTTTTGAACGGACTTGTTTTTTAAGGAATTTAAACAAAAGTCCTTTTAATGAGACAGTTGGCTCTTTCAACCAATAGTACAACTCACTGAGAGAAGCGCCACATTATTTATTGGGGTAGAAAGGACCTGGAATGTAGAAAGACCTATTTGCAGAGGAAAAAATAGAATCACTAACAGGCCTCATGCCTTGCACAGCCAGTGGCTAGAAACCCTGCCTCATGAGACTCTGTGCTTGAAGGCCGCTAGAACCATCTCAACTATGTTAGTCTTTCTTGGAAGCCAACAACTGTTTGCCCAGTTAAGAGCGCGGTAACAATCAGTCACGTTATGTTATAATGATTGTCGATATCTTTAATAGCCCTGTCAAGTTCCTTTTTGAGTAACCCTCACCCCACCCTTAGAGAAATTTATCTGTGGTTCAACTCTTTGAAATACCTCATTGTTGTTCCACATTTACCATAGCCAAAAAACAAAAACAAACAAACAAAAAAAGCTTTTTATTAACAAAGTGTTCAGAAGGGGGCGCCACTGTAAACAATGAGAGTTTTCGCTGCCGGGACAATTTTGTTGCAGAATCAGCTGAAAGCAATAGGGTCAGACAGAGCCAAGGGCTGGAGGGATTTTTAAAATGACAAAAACCGAACCAAATCTAACCAAAACAAAAATCAAAACCAATGGCCAAGATTTCAAGTTTGCTACTAAAGGTATGACATTCTCCTAAGACACGCGAGTGACTTGATCACTTTACTTATATATTTATATTTGAAGAAGAAGGAACTATTTGATGCAGCAAATCCACGTTGGGTAAAAATTACCAGATATGGGGGCTCCTGGGTGGCTCAGTGGTTTAGGCCTCTGCCTTCGGCTCAGGTCATGATTTCAGGGTCCTGGGATGGAGCCCCACATTGGGATCTCTGCTCAGCGGGGAGCCTGCTTCCCCCCTCTCTCTCTGCCTCCCTCTCTACCTACTTGTGATCTGTCTGTCAAATGGGTAAATAAGATCTTTAAATAAAGAATTACTAGATGTGAAATACATCGAGGGTATGGGAAGGAAAATGATTTCACCTGATCTGACTAGGAAGTGGTTGAAGCCTGAATTAAAGGGCTACAAAAAGAGTAAAGACCTGGGAAATATATGGGCTAAAAATCCCTAGAAAAACAGCAATAATAACTGGCTGCTCTTTATTGACCAGATCCTGCGATAGGCAAAGAAGAGCTGGTTTTAGCCAGAGGATGATCTCCGTTTGTCTTCATGATCTGGCATTTCCTGCAAGCCAGGCATGGGGCTCTGCACTAGAGCTGCAAATGCTGGGTCCCTCATTGTCCCTTTTCTCTTCTCAGGGGGACAACGGGCATGTCCATGATGCAGTGTGACAGGCTTTACCACAGGGAGATAATAGACTGCCAAGGGTAGGTGGGAGCTGGGAAAAGCCACTTAGGAAAAGATTTTCAGGGGAGGTGATAGACAAGGGCAAAGCGAAGAATGAGGATGAGTGTGTCAAGTTTCAAAGTGCCAGGAGGCAGCACAGTGCATTCGGGAAACTACAGCAAGTTCATGACAACCGACAGCTGATCTGGCAGCATCACCTGGGGATGGAGGCTGAGCCCCGGGGTTAACACTGGGGGTGAGAAGGTTTGTATACTATGGCGAGGAGGTGAGCTACTACACTGTGGGGGCACAGGGAGCTACCGGAGGATTTCAAATATCAGAATCGTAACCATAATAGAGTATTTAATTGCATCCTAGCTTTCATCAAGTGTAAGATGCACTATAGTTTATGTTCGACTAAGAAAGAGAAATGCTGTCAGTTAAAGTAGGATATGTCATCAAGTGCAAGGTGAGGGCCACCTTAAGAGATATTAAAATGGGGGGGGGACAAATCTTAGAACAAGTAAATTGTGGTAGTAGAATAATTAGGAAAGATCCAACACTTGGATCAACTAAAGAAGTGATTATTGCTTACCATGTGCCCCAAACTATATTAAGTCCTAGAACAAGAGACGTGCTCATCTTGATGCCCCGCAGCTGTTAGACCCAAGGTACAGAGGGCAGTAGCCAACGACCAGCAGGCCCCAAGTGCCATGTGCACACTCTAAGAGCAACTGCCTTTGAAAGAGGAAACGGATGAGAGTGGGCTTTCTGATGTAGAGAATTACTAGCTGGGAAAGTAGGACAATTGACACAGAATCGGAATTGATGCCCCTACATGACAGAGTTGGTGAAACTTCCCTTCTCAGAGATCTTAAGGCTCCTCTGAAATGAATTTTTCATTTTGGACAGAACATTCAGGATAAATATGATCTGTTTGAGTTCCTGGTTCTCTCATTAGGACTGTTTCTTAGGCTTCACTGGCACAAGAAAAGGTTTTCGGTAATCCAGGTAAATCCTGACCAAAGCAAAGCACGGGATCTATGAAAATCTAACCACTCAGAGGAGAGCAACAGATAAAGGGCCAGGCCGACCTGACCCTGCAGGATAGGTAAGGCTGGTCTGGCAACAGGGGTAGAGGGGAAGTGCCCATCTCCTGCTAGAAGAGCTAGAGAAGACCCCTTCCGGATAGACCACCAGGAGAGGAGAGCAGTAGGTGCTGATGATGAAGAATATTTAATCAGCAGAGAAGGTCAAAATGACAAAGTTCCACGATCAGAGTAAACATATGGGATAAAAAATAAAAAATAAAGAAAAAAGATTCTTTTGAAAGGATTTTTTTTTAAGGAATTTAAACGAAAGTCCTTTTAAAGAGACAGTTGGCTGTTTAAACCAATAGTACAACTCACTGAGAGAATCGCCACATTATTTATTGGGGTAGAAAGGACCTGGAATGTAGAAAGACCTATTCTGCAGAGGAAAAAATAGAATCACTAAGAGGCCTCATGCCTTGCACAGCCAGTGGCTAGAATCCCTGCCTCATGAGACCCTGTGCTAGAAGGCCGCTAGAACCATCTCAACTATGTTAGTCTTTCTTGGAAGCCAACAACTGTTTGCCCAGTTAAGAGCGCGGTAACAATCAGTCACGTTATGTTATAATGATTGTCGATATCTTTAAAAGCCTTGTCAAGTTCCTTTTTGAGTAACCCTCACCCCACCCTTAGAGAAATTTATCTGTGGTTCACCTGTATGAAATACCTCATTGTTGTTCCACATTTACCATAGCCAAAAAACAAAAACAACAACAACAAAAAAAGCTTTTTATTAACAAAGTGTTCAGAAGGGCGCGCCACTGTAAACAATGAGAGTTTTCGCTGCCGGGACAATTTTGTTGCAGAAACAGCTGAAAGCAATCGGGTCAGACAGAGCCAAGGACTGGAGGGATTTTTAAAATGACAAAAACCGAACCAAATCTAACCAAAACAAAAATCAAAACCAATGGCCAAGATTTCAAGTTTGCTACTAAAGGTATGACATTCTCCTAAGACATGCGAGTGACTTGATCACTTTATTTATATATTTATATTTGAAGAAGAAGGAACTATTTGATGCAGCAAATCCACGTTGGTTAAAAATTACCAGATATGGGGGCTCCTGGGTGGCTCAGTGGTTTAGGCCTCTGCCTTCGGCTCAGGTCATGATTTCAGGGTGCTGGGATGGAGCCCCACATTGGGATCTCTGCTCAGCGGGGAGCCTGCTTCCCCCCTCTCTCTCTGCCTCCCTCTCTACCTACTTGTGATCCGTCTGTCAAATGGGTAAATAAGATCTTTAAATAAAGAATTACTAGTTGCGAAATACATCGTGGGTATGGGAAGGAAAATGATTTCACCTGATCTGACTAGGAAGTGGTTGAAGCCTGAATTAAAGGGCTACAAAAAGAGTAAAGACCTGGGAAATATATGGGCTAAAAATCCCTAGAAAAACAGCAATAATAACTGGCTGCTCTTTATTGACCAGATCCTGCGATAGGCAAAGAAGAGCTGGTTTTAGCCAGAGGATGATCTCCGTTTGTCTTCATGATCTGGCATTTCCTGCAAGCCAGGCATGGGGCTCTGCACTAGAGCTGCAAATGCTGGGTCCCTCATTGTCCCTTTTCTCTTCTCAGGGGGACAACGGGCATGTCCATGATGCAGTGTGACAGGCTTTACCACAGGGAGATAATAGACTGCCAAGGGTAGGTGGGAGCTGGGAAAAGCCACTTAGGAACAGATTTTCAGGGGAGGTGATAGACAAGGGCAAAGCGAAGAATGAGGATGAGTGTGTCAAGTTTCAAAGTGCCAGGAGGCAGCACCGTGCATTCGGGAAACTACAGCAAGTTCATGACAACCGACAGCTGATCTGGCAGCATCACCTGGGGATGGAGGCTGAGCCCCGGGGTTAACACTGGGGGTGAGAAGGTTTGTATACTATGGCGAGGAGGTGAGCTACTACACTGTGGGGACACAGGGAGCTACCGGAGAATTTCAAATATCAGAATCGTAACCATAATAGAGTATTTAATTGCATCCTAGCTTTCATCAAGTGTAAGATGCACTATAGTTTATGTTCGACTAAGAAAGAGAAATGCTGTCAGTTAAAGTAGGATATGTCAACAAGTGCAAGGTGAGTGCCACCTTAAGAGATATTAAAATGGGGGGGGGGGACAAATCTTAGAACAAGTAAATTGTGGTAGTAGAATAATTAAGAAAGATCCAACACTTGGATCAACTAAAGAAGTGATTATTGCTTACCATGTGCCCCAAACTATATTAAGTCCTAGAACAAGAGACGTGCTCATCTTGATGCCCCGCAGCTGTTAGACCCAAGGTACAGAGGGCAGTAGCCAACGACCAGCAGGCCCCAAGTGCCATGTGCACACTCTAAGAGCAACTGCCTTTGAAAGAGGAAACGGATGAGAGTGGGCGTTCTGATGTAGAGAATTACTAGCTGGGAAAGTAGGACAATTGACACAGAATCGGAATTGATGCCCCTACATGACAGAGTTGGTGAAACTTCCCTTCTCAGAGATCTTGAGGCTCCTCTGAAATGAATTTTTCATTTTGGACAGAACATTCAGGATAAATATGATCTGTTTGATTTCCTGGTTCTCTCATTAGGACTGTTTCTTAGGCTTCACTGGCACAGGAAAAGGGTTTCGGTAATCCAGGTAAATCCTGACCAAAGCAAAGCACGGTATCTATGAAAATCTAACCACTCAGAGGAGAGCAACAGATAAAGGGCCAGGCCGACCTGTGACTCTGACACAAGGGCGAGTGGGAGGCATTCCTTTAGGCTTTTGTCTCTGGATGTTGTGTCCAGGATAGCCGTGGATTGGAGGGGTGGCCTCAGGGACTGTGGACGAGTATCCCTCTCTGGGGATTTGTCCCAGCTCCCAAGAGTTTGGGGTTATTTTGTGGGAAGGGTGGAGTCGTGTTGTCTGGCTCATGTGTCCCTCCAAGAATGGGATTCGAGATCAGAGCCCCAGGTATGGCCGGGGCGACTGGAAAACTCAAACCCTGGTGAGGATTGGGTGCATAGGTGCTTGGGAAGCCCCATATGCGGGCTCTTGGTCCAGGCCCTGACAGGCCTTTCTTTGACATGGGGCTCATGCTGAGGGTCACAGTGTGAATTTGTGCCCAAGCAGCACTCAAGTTTGGCCGTGGCATCAGGGGCCATGAAGGTTTTTCCAACCCTGAAGGTGTGACTCCATGCCACGAGCAAGCTTTACAGCCATGGGTAAGGAGGAGTTCTGTTTTGTGCTTGTGATACCCAGCTGTGTGGAGAATTGATATAATGTCTAGGTTCAGATATCTGAAAACCAAAGTTAGGAAGAGGTGACGGCATAAGACCATGGCATGTCCGAAGTGCTGGGTGTGTGGCCAGCTGTCTACTTGTCTGTCTGGACGTCTGGCTTCAGGCTGTGTCTGACAGAGCACGAGTGCCCAGAGCACCCTATCCATTTCGGGTACCGTCGAGGCCCAAGCAAGTTGATCCTCATCTGGCTTTTCTGAAGAGCCCCACAGGGAAATGTTTTTCTTCCGTTGGGCAGACTCTGGGCTGGTTTGTGGTTCTGGAGTTTCTAGTCCGGAGGGCTTGTTTGCCAGGAGTGTGAGGAAGGAAGTCTGAAAACACAAGCTAGCGTGATGTTTGGGACCGAGGGCACGGCAGGCTCACTCTGCAGAGGCTGAATCGCGATCTCCTGCACTGAGGTCATGTCAACTATGAGACGTGCCTCAGGCTAGAGTTTTTGTCCAGCATGGCCTCTTCCGGAAGGGTGTGGGGGCTTCATGAGGCCAGGGAGGTTTGCTTACGATGGGATTTGTGAACTACTCCAAACCTCAAGGTTTCCTTCTGCACGACAGTCTAGTCCTATTGGATGGTTCCAGGAGGCCCCATACGGAAAGACTCGAGAGCAGGTGTCTAAGCATGGATGCCTGGGAACGCCACCTCATATTCCCACTCTTTAGTCAGGACAAGGCAGGCTCAATCTGCGGGCTCCTAGGTGAGCTACCCAGAGGGGAGAGTTGAAATGGACTCTCTTGAAGATGAGTCCTACTGTGGCTTGGTGGCCTGGGAGACCTTGGAATGTGGAGGTGGCTCAGGGACTCTGCAGGATTCTTCAAGCTGAGGTGTTTGACAGGGCTCCAACAAGGAAGCTTCCCATGTGGAGACGAGAGGTGTTCTGTTCAGTGCCTCAGGAAAGCCCCATATCCTGTTCTTCTAACCAAAGCCTCTGAGGAGTGACACCTGGAAACCAAAACAAGAGTTGAGATTAGGGCCTAAGGGCCTGTCCGGCTCAACCTTCTATCTCTGTTGACATCTGTGTGCATGCCTTCATGAAGGTAGCTGCTCAGCTTGTGTCCGAATGCACCTGTGTGTCCAGGGGGGCTCCCAGTAGTGGGATGTCCTCGGGGGCCTTGATGTTTCTTATATTCTGGAGGTGTGTGCCCAAAGGAATGGACACAGTTTCCCATGAGACAGGAGGCACGGTCCTGTGGAATGATTCCAGAGGACCCAGCCTAGAGGCTGTGTTTGCCAGGGCTGTGGGGACAGATGTCTGAAAAAGCAAACTTGGCTTATCTAGGGGCTAAGGTAATGGCAGGCCAGATCCCCAGTTCGTGAGGGGAGTTCCTCTGGATATCAAAGGAGGGCAAGTGGGAGGCAGTCGTTCAGGCTTTGGTCTCTGGGTGTTGCGTTCACAGTGGCCAATCAGGGTAGGGGTTCTTTCAGTGGCCGAGGAAGAGCCTTCCTCTCGGGGGATTGTCCAAGCTCCCAAGTGTTTGTGTTCATTCTCTGGGAAAGGAAGAGTACTGTTTTCTGCCACAGTGGACCCCCCAGGAGCAGGAGTCTAGAGCACAGCAGTGGGTTCCCTCAACTGGAATACACAACATCTAGTTAGTCCTGGGTGCCTATGGGCAAGGCAAGCCACATATGCAGGCTCTTGGTCTATTCAGTGAGTGGCGTTACTTGAATAAGGTACTCACGCTGAGGGTCTCAATGTGTGTTTATGCTCAAGGCGGCCCTCACGCTTGGGTGTGGCATCATGGGCCATGCCGTTTTCTCCTACACTGAAGGTTTGACTCACTTTCATCAGCAAGGTTTCTTGCCATTGTGAAGGAGGGGTTCTGACTTGTGCATCAGGTTCCCCCCTGTGCAGGGATTGGAGATAAGGTCTAGGTTCCAATGACTGAAAACCCAGGTTGGGAATGGATGGTGGCCTAATTCAGTGGCGGGTCCAATGTGCTGGGTGTGCAGCCAGCTATGTCGGTGTCTGTTGGAAGGTCTGGGCTCAGGCTATTTGCGACATAGCATCAGTGTTTAAGGTAGCCTATGCAATTGGGGTGTTGCCGAGGGCCAAGCAGTTTGATCCTCATTTGGGGTTTCTGGGCAGCACCATAGACAATGTATTTCTCCTGGGAGGCAGGCAGAGTTCTTCATTGTGGCCCCAGAATTCCCAGTAGGGAGGGTTTGTGGACCAGGTGTGTGAGGACGGAAGTCTGAAAACACAAGCTAGAGTGAGGATTGGAGCCAAGGGCAGAACAGGCCCACAGTGCAGAGGCTGAATCAAAATCTCATGCATCTAAAGTCAGTCTGAGGGTCAGACGTTGGCTGAGGCTGGAGTATGTGTCCATGATGGCACCTTCATGAAGCAGGGGCTTCATGAGGCCAAGGAAGTTTTCCCACGCTGAGTTTGAAGGTTGCCCCTGGCCTTTAGCGACATGATATGTTTGATCTGCTGCCTCTGGGGCACGCTACCCAGGGGGCTGAGTTGAAATGGCCTCTCCTGAGGATGCGTCATAATGTGCGTTTTGGTCCATGGAGACCTTGGAATGTGCTGTTTGTTAAGTGGCCCTGCGGAACTCTCCTACCTGAAGGGTTTGATACATCCCCAGTAAGAAAGCTACCCTTGTGGAGACGAGAGAGGTTTGGTTTGGTGCCTCGGAAAAGCCCCGTGTGCTTGTCTACGAAAACAGTCCTCTGAGGATGGACACATGGAAACCAAAGCTAAGGTTTAGATTAGGGCCTGGGGGCCTGTCCATTTCAACCTTCAGTCACTGGGGACACTGTCTGAGAGTCTATGTGGAGATAGTTGCTCTGCTGGTGTCAGAGAGCCCCTCTTAGTCCAGGGTGGCCTACTCTATTGATGGCCTCAGGGGCCTTGGCGCTTTTCCCTAACCTGTTGGGTTGTGGTCAATGGATTGGGCACACTTTCCTTGGAGAGGGCAGGCACAATCTTTCGCTGTGGCTCCAGAGGCCCTAGCCTGGAGGTTGTGTGGGTCCAGGCTGTGGGCACAGAAGTCTGAAAAGACAAACTCAGCTTCTGAGGGGCGTTTAGGGTATGTCAGGCCGGATGTACAGCCCGAGAGGTAGGTCCTGGGCCTCTGAAACAAGGGCGAGTGGGAGGCGTTCCTTCAGGCTTTTGTCTCTGGATGTTGTGTCCGGGATAGCCGTGGATTGGAGGGGTGGCCTCAGGGACTGTGGACGAGTATCCCTCTCTGGGGTTTTGTCCCAGCTCCCAAGAGTTTGGGGTCATTTTGTGGAAAGGGTGGAGTCGTGTTGTCTGGCTCATGTGACTCTCCAAGAAAGGGATTCCAGAGCAGAGCCCCAGGTATGGGCGGGGCGACTGGAAAACACAAACCCTGGTGAGGATTGGGTGCATAGGGGCTTGGCAAGCCCCATATGCGGGCTCGTGGTCCAGGCCCTGACAGGCTTTTCTTTGACATGGGGCTCTTGCTGAGGGTCACAGTGTGAATTTGTGCCCAAGCAGCACTCAAGTTTGGGCGTGGCATCTGGGGCCATGAATGTTTCTCCCACCCTGAAGGTGTGACTCCATGCCAAGAGCAAGCTTGACAGCCATGGGGAAGGACGAATTCTGTTTTTTTGCTTGCGATACCGAGCTGTTTGGAGAATTGATATAATGTCTAGGTTCAGATATCTGAAAACCAAGGTTAGGAAAAGGTGACGGCATAAGACCATGGCGTGTCCGAAGTGCTGGTTGTGCGGCCAGATGTCTCCTTGTCTGTCTGGACGTCTGGCTTCAGGCTGTGTCTGACAGAGCATGAGTGCCATGAGCAGACTATTCAGTTTGGGTGCCGTCGAGGCTGGAGCAGGTTGATCCTCATCTGGGTTTTCTGGAGAGCCCTACAGGGAAACATTTTTCTTCCGTTGGGCAGACACTGGGCTGGGTTGTTGTTCTGGAGTTCCTAGTCCGGAGGGCTTGTTTGCTAGGAGTGTGAGGAAGGAAGTCTGAAAACACAAGCTAGCGTGAGGTTTGGGACCGAGGGCACGGCAGGCCCACTCTGCAGAGGCTGAATCGAGATCTTCTGCACTGAGGTCATGTCAACTATGAGACGTGCCTCAGGCTAGAGTTTTTGTCCAGCATGGCCTCTTCCTGAAGGGTGTGGGGGCTTCATGAGGCCAGGGAGGTTTGCCTATAATGGGATTTGTGGACTACTCCAAACCTCAGGGTTTCCTTCTGCATGACAGTCGAGTCCTATTGGATGGTTCCAGGAGGCCCCATACGGAAATACTCGAGAGCAGGTGTCTAGGCATGGATGCCTAGGATCGCCACCTTATATTCCCACTCTTTAGACAGGACAAGGCAGGCTCAATCTGCGGGCTCCTGGGTGAGCTACCCAGAGGGGAGAGTTGAAATGGACTCTCCTGAAGATGATTTCTACTGTGGCTTGGTGGCCTGGGAGACCTTGGAATGTGGAGGTGGCTCAGGGACTCTGCAGTATTCTCCAAGCTGAGGTGTTTGACACGGCTCCAACAAGTAAGCTTCTCATGTGGAGACGAGAGGAGTTCTGTTCAGTGTCTCAGGAAAGCCCCATATCCTGTTCTTCTAACCAAAGCCTCTGAGGAGTGACACCTGGAAACCAAAGCAAGAGTTGAGGTTAGGGCCTAAGGGCCTGTTCATCTCAAACTTCTATCTCAGTTGACATCTGTGTGCATGCCTTTGTGGAGCTAGCTGCCCAGCTTGTGTCCGATTGCCCCTGTGTGTTTAGGGAGGCTCCCAGTAGTTGGATGTCCTCGGGGGCCTTGAGGTTTCTCATATTCTGGAGGTGTGTGGCCAAAGGAATGGACACAGTTTCTCAGGAGACAGCAGGCACGGTCCTGTGGTATGACTCCAGAGGACCCAGCCTAGAGGGTGTGTTTGCCAGGGCTGTGGGGACAGATGACTGAAAAAGCAAACTTGGCTCAGCTTGGGGCCAAGGTAATGGGAAGCCTGATCTCCAGTCCGTGAGGGGGATCCTCTGGATATCAAAGGAGGGCAAGTGGGAGGCAGTCGTTCAGGCTTTTGTCTCTGGGTGTTGCGTTCACAGTGGTCGGTCAGTGTAGGGGTTGCCTCAGGGGCCGAGGAAGAGCCTTCCTCTCGGGGGATTGTCCAAGCTCCCAAGTGTTTGGGTTCATTCTGTGGGAAGGGACGAGTACTGTTTTCTGCCACAGGGGACCCCCCAAGAGAGGGACTCTAGAGCACAGCAGGGGGTTCCATCAACTGGAATACACACCATCTAGTTAGTCCTGTGTGCCTATGGGAATGGCAAGCCACATATGCAGGCTCTTGGTCCAGTCACTGAGAGGCGTTACTTGAATAAGGTACCCACGGTGTGGGTCACAATGTGTGTTTGTGCCCAAAGCTGCCCGTAAGCATGGGCCATGCTGTTTTCTCCTACACTGAATTTTGACTCACTGCCAGCGGCAAAGATTTTTGCCATGGGTAAGGAGGAGTTGTGATTTCTATATCACACTCACACCTGGGCAGTGATTGGAGATAAGGTCTCGGTTCTGAAGCCTGAAAACTGAGATAGGGAAGAGATGATGACCTAAGGCCATGGCGGGTCTTATGTGTTCAGTGTGCGGTCAGCTTTCTGGGTGTTGGTCAGGAGGTCCAGCCTCATGTTGTGTCCGACAATGCATTTGTGCCCAGGTTAGAATACATAATTTGGGTAAAGTCGAGTGCTGTGTAGGTTTATCCTCATTTAAGGTGCCTGGGCAGCTCATGAGGCAATAATTTTTTTCTAGAGGTCAGGCAGAGTGCTGCATTATGGGTCCGGAATTGCCAAACTTGAAGGCTTCGGGACCAGGATTGTGAAGATAGAAGTCTGAGAAGACAAGCTAGACTTGAGTTACAGGGAGAGGGCACGGCAGGTACCCCCTGCAGATATGAACCAATATCTCATGATCTGAAGTCAGGACGAGGATCAGACAATGGCTCAGGTTGGAGTTGCTGTGCATGACGGCCGCTTCATGAAGGGAGCGGAATCTCGAGGCCATTGAGGTTTTCCCATGTTGGGAGTTGTGGGATGCCCCCTTCAAGGATTCCTTCTGCGGGACAATTGAGACATGTTGGACAGCTCCAGGATATCCCATATGGGATGACTCCTGAGCACCGCTCGAGGATGGATGCCTGGGAAGCCCGCCTCGCATTCCAATTGTCTCCTAGCAACAAGACAGTTTAGATCTGATGGCTCTGCTGGAGCAACCGTGGTGGCTGAGTTGAAATGGACTTTCCTGAGGATGGGTCCTAATGTGTTTGTGTCCATGAGGGCCTTGGAATGGGGCGGTGGCACCGGGACCCCTAAAGTACTCTCCTAAGCTTTTGACATAGCTCCCATGCACAGGTTTCCTTGTGGAGATGAGATGAGTTCTGATGGGTGACACAGGAAAACCCCTATGCTTGTATTGTAATCAGGCTTTTGAGGAGACATGCCTGTAAACCAAGGCAAGGGATCCTCTTATGGCCTAGGGTCCTGTCTGGTTCAATCTTCTTCTCTGGGGACATCCATCTATGGTATGAGTGGAAGTAGATTATCAGCTGATGTCAGACAGCCCTTGTTTGTTCCGGTCGACATACACTATTGGGATGGCCTCAGGGACTTTGGAGGTTTCTCCGAATTTCTAAGATTTTGGACCATGGAATGGGCAGAATTCCCATGGATTGGTAGGCACAGTCCTAATGAGTGGCTCCAGGGGCGACAGCCTGGAGAGTGTGTGGCCCAGGACTTTGAGGACAGAAGTCTGAAAACACAAACTCAGCTTAGGATTGGGGACTTAGGTATGGCAGGCCCGATACAAATCATGAGAAGAACTGTTCAGGATATGACGAAAGTGCGAGTATGAGGCGCTTGCTCAGGCTTTTGTCTCTGGATTTTGTATCAGCAATGTCCGGTGAATGTCGGGGTGGCCTCAAAAGCCATGGACGAAGCTTCCTCTCTGAGGATTTGCCCCGATTCCCAATCGTTTTTCGTCAATCTGTGGGATGGGAGGACTCCTTTAAGTTTTGTTACCTCAGGTGTGCCACCAAAAGAGGAATTCCAAAGCAAAGCCGTGAAGAAAACTGAAGGGACAATCCGAACTCTGGTTCAAAATTGGGGCCTAGGGGCATGGAAAGCCCAATACGCTATCTCTTCATCCAGCCACTGAGAGACCTTACTTGAGGACTGGGCTCAGGCTGAGGGTCACAATGTGTGTTTGTGACCAATGTGGCCCAAGAGCATGGGCGGGGCCTCATCGGCCACACTGGCTTCAACTACACTGAAGGTTGGACAACATGCCAACCACAAGGTTTCTGGCCATGGGGAAGGAGTTCTGATTTCTGCATCATGTTCATCCCTGGGCAGTGATTGGAGATAAGGTCTAGATTCTGAAGCCAGAAAAACGAGGTTGGGAAGAGATGACGACCTAAGGCCATGGCGGCTCGATGTCCTCAGTGTGCGGCCAAGAGTCTGGGTTGGCCAGGAGTTCCAGGCTCAGGCTGTGTCAGAAAGGGCATTAGAGCTTTGGCCAGCCTATGTATTTGGGGTACAGCCAAGGTAGGTGCAGTTTGAGCCTCACTTGGGGTTACTGGATCTCCCCAGAGGGCAATGCTTTTCTTCTGGAGGGCAGGCAGAGTGCTGCATTGTAGTTCTGGATTGCCAAACTGGAGGGCTTGTGGGCCAGTAGTCTGAGGACAGAAACCTGAGAACACAAGCTAGGCTTAGGTTTCTGGGTGAGGACATGACAGGAACAATCTACAGACCGGAATCGAGATCTCGTGCATCTGAACTCAGGGCGAGGATCGGACGATCGCTCAGGTTGGACTTTCTGTCCCTGATGGCCCCTTCATGAAGGGGGGGCATCACGAGGCCATGGGGGTTTTCCCACGATGGGAGTTGTGAGAAGCTCCAAACTGCAAAGAGTCTTCTGCAGGACAATTGAGACCTGTTGTTTGGCTCCAGGCCAAAGGTTCTGAGCAGGGTTCTAAGGATGGATGGCTGGGTAGCCCACCTCGCATTCCAATTGTCTCCTTGCTACAAGACAGGTTAGAACTCCTGGATCTGGGGGAGCAACCGAAGAGGCTGAGTTCAAATGGACTCTCCTGGGGATGGGTCCTAATGTGCTTTTGTGTCTATGGAGACCTTGGAATGAAGCGGTGGCACTGGGGTCCTGAAGGCTTCTCCTAAACAGAGGCTTTTCACAGATCGAACGTCCAAGTATCCCATGTGGAGATGAGATGTTTTCTGATGGGTGAGTCATGAAAGAGCCATATGCTGGTTTTGAAATCCAGGCCAATGAGGAGAGATGCCTGGAAACCAAAGCAATGGATCTGATTAGTGCCTAGGGGGTGTTCTTTCCTTTTTACCTTGGGGACATCTGTCTATGGGTCTGAGTGCAGGGAGGTGCTCCGATGGGCTCAGATTGCCCCTCTTTTTCCTGGGAAGCCACCACAATTGAGATGGATCAGGGAATTTGGTGGTTTATCCTATTAGTAGAGTTGTGGCCATTGGAATGGGAACACACAATTCCCTTGGTGAGGGCAAGTACAGTCCTCAGGTTTGGCTCCAGGGGCCTGAGCCTGTAGGTTGTGTAGGCCAGGGCTCTTTGGACAGTTGTCTGAAAACACAAACTCGTCTTATGTTTCGGGACATAAATACGGCAGGACTGATCTACATACCATGAGGAGAACTCTTCGGGATTTGAAAAAAGGGCGAGTGTGAGGCTCTTGCTCAAGTTTTTGTCTCTGGATACCGTGTAACTCATGGTCGTGAAATTTCTGGGTGACTTCATGGGAAATGGACGAGTCTATCTATCTGCTGGTTTGGCCCAGTCCAAAGAGTTTGTGGTCATTCTGTGGGATGGAAGAAGTCCGTTTTTTTTGTTGTTGTATTTTCTTTTTTAACCTCAGGTGTCCCACCAAATGAGGGGTTCCAAAGTAGAGCCCTGGGGAGGGGCGATTGGACAATCAGAAATCTGGTTAAAAATTGGGGTCTAGGGACATCAAGCCCATTATGGCATCTAATGGTCCAGCCACTGAGAGGACTTACTAGAGGACAGGACTCATGCTGAGGGTCACAATGCGTGTTTATGCCCTCGTCGCACACAAGAATGGGCGCGGCCTCAGGATGAATGCTGGTTTCTCCTACACTGAACGTTGGACAGCGTGCCAACCACAAGGTTTCTTGCCATGGGTAAGGAGGAGTTGTGATTTCTGCATCACAGTCACGCCTCGGCAGTGATTAGAGATAAGGTCTCGGTTCTGAAGCCTGAAAACTGAGATGGGGAAGAGATGATGACCTAAGGCCATGGCGGGTCTTATGTGTTCAGTGTGCGGTCAGCTTTCTGGGTGTTGGTCAGGAGGTCCAGCCTCAGGTTGTGTACGACAGTGCATTAGTGCCCAGGTTAGACTACATAATTTGGGTAAAGTCGAGTGCTGTGTAGGTTTATCCTCATTTAAGGTGCCTGGGCAGCTCATGAGGCAATAATTTTTTTCTAGAGGTCATGCAGAGTGATGCATTCTGGGTCCAGATTTGCCAAACTTGAGGGCTTCGGGACCAGGAGTGTGAGGACGGAAGTCTGAGAAGACAAGCTAGACTTAGGTTTCAGGTAGAGGGCACGGCAGGTACCCCCTGCAGATCTGAAACAATATCTCATGCATCTGAAGTCAGGCGAGGATCAGACGTTGGCTCAGGTTGGAGTTTCCGTGCATGGCGGCCACTTCATGAAGGGAGAAGAATCTCGAGGCCATTGAGGTTTTCCCACGTTGGGAGTTGTGGGATGCCCCCTTCAAGGATTCCTTTTGCGGGACAATTGAGATCTGTTGGACAGCTCCAGGACATCCCACATGAAATGACTCCAGAGCACCGTTCGAGGATGGATGCCTGGGAAGCCCGCCAGGCATTCCAATTGTCTTTTAGCAACAAGACAGTTTAGATCTGATGGCTCTGCGGGAGCAACCGGGGTGGCTGAGTTGAAATGGACTTTCCTGAGGATGGGTCCTAATGTGTTTTTGTGTCCATGAGGGCCTTGGAATGGGGCGGTGGCACCGGGACCCTGAAGTACTCTCCTAAGCTTTTGACATAGCTCCCATGCACAGGTTTCCTTGTGGAGACGAGATGAGTTCTGATGGGTGCCTCAGGAAATCCCCTATGATCGTATTGGAATCAGGCTTTTGAGAAGACATGCCTGTAAACCAAGGCATGGATCCTATTATGGCCTAGGGTCCTGTCTGGTTCAATCTTCTTCTCTGCAGACATCCATCTATGGTATGAGTGGAGGTAGATTATCAGCTGGTGTCAGACAGCTTTTGTTTGTACCGGTTGACCTACACTATTGGAATGGCCTCAGGGACTTTGGAGGGTTCTCCTAATTTGTATGATTTTGGACCATGGAATGGGCAGAATTCCCATGGATTGTGTAGGCACCGTCCTAATGTGTGGCTCCAGGCGCCCCAGCCTGGAGGGTGTGTGTCCCAGGACATTGAGGACAGAAGACTGAAAACACAAAGTCGGCTAAGGTTGGGGACGTAAGTATGGCAGGAAAAATCTAAAAACCATGAGAAGAACTCTTCAGGATATGAAGAAATAGCGAGTCTGAGGCACTTGCTCAGGCTTTTGTCTCTGGATTTTGTATCAACGATGGCCGTGGAATGTCGGGGAGGCCTCATGGGCCATGGACGAATTTTCCTCTCTGTGGATTTGGCACCGTCCCAATTGTTTTTCGTCAAGCTGTGGGAAGGCAGGTCTCCTTTCAGACTTGTTACTTCAGGTTTCCCATCCAAAGAGGAATTCCAAAACAGAGACCTTGGGAAGAGTAAAGGGACAACCAAACTATGGTTAAAAATTGGGCCTAGGGGCATGGCAGGCCCAATATGCTGTCTCTTCATTTAGCCACTGAGAGGCCTTACTTGAGGACTGGGCTCAGGCTGAGGGTCAAAATGTGTGTTTGTGACCAATGTGGCCCGCGAGCATGGGAGGGGCCTCATGGGCCACACTGGTTTCAACTACACTAAACTTTGGATAACATGGCAATCACAAGGTTTCTTGCCATGGGGAAGGAGTTCTGATTTCTGCATCATTTTCAACCCTGGGCAGTGGTTGGAGATAAGGTCTAGGTTCTGAAGCCAGAAAACCGCAGTTGGGAAGAGATGATGCCCTAAGGCCATGGCAGGGCTCATGCGCTCAGTGTGCGGTCAACTGCCTTGGTGTTGGTCAGGAGGGTCGGGCTCAGGTTGTGTCAGACTGTGCATTAGTGCCCAGGTTAGACTGTATAATTTGGGTACAGTCAAGTGTCGTGTAGGTTTATCCTCATTTGATGTGCCTGGGCAGCTCATTAGGAAATATATTTTTTCTAGAGGGAAGGAAGAATGCTGCATTGTGGGTCCGGAATTGCCAAACTTGAGGGCTTCTGAGCCAGGAGTGTAAGGACAGAAGTTTGAGAACACAAGCTAGACTTGGGCTTCAGGCCAAGGGCACAGCAGGTACCCCTCTAGATCTGAACCTATATCTCATGCATCTGAAGTAACGGCGAGGATCAGACGTTGGCTCAGGTGGCGTTTCTGTGCATGACTGCCCCTTCATGAACGGAGCAGAATCTCAAGGCCTGGGAGATTTTCCCACGTTGGGAGTTGTGGGAAGCCCCCTTCAAGGATTCTTTCTGAGGGACAATTGAGAACTGTTGGGCAGCTCCAGGACATCCCATATGGAATGACGCCAGAGCACTCTTCGAGGATGGATGCCTGGGAAGCCCGTCTCGCTTTCCAATTGTCTCCTAGCAACAAGGCAGTTGAGATCTGATGGCTCTGCGCGAGCAACTGGGGTTGCTGAGTTGAAATGGACTGTCCTGAGGATGGGGCCTAATGTGTGTTTGTGTCCATGAGGGCCTTGGAAAGTGGCGGTGGCACCGGGACCATGAAGTATTCTCCTAAGCATTTGACATAGCTCCCAAGCACAAGTTTCCTTGCGGAGACGAGATTTGTTCTGATGGGTGCCTCTGTAAACCACCTATGCTGCTATTGGAATCCAGGCTTTTCAGGAGACATGCCTGTAACCAAATCAATGGATCCGATTATGGCCTAGGGTCCTGTTTGTTTTCAACTTCTTCTCTGGGGACATCAATCTATATTATAAGTGGAGGTAGATGCTCAGCTGGTGTCAGACTGCCCTTGTTTGACCCGGGAGACCTAAACTATTGGGATGGCCTCGGGGACTTTGGAGAATTCTTATAATTTGTACGATTTTGGACAATGGAATGGGCAGAATTCCCATGTATGGGTTAGGCACAGTCCTAATGTGTGGCTCCAGGGGCCCCAGCCTGGAGAGTGTGTGGCCCAGGACTTTGAGGACAGAAGTCTGAAAACACAAACTCAGCTTAGGTTTGGGGACGTAAGTATGGCAGGCCAAATCTAAAAACCATGAGAAGAACTCTTCAGGATATGAAGAAAGAGCGAGTCTGAGGCACTTGCTCAGGCTTTTGTCTCTGGATTTTGTATCAACGATGGCCATGGAATGTGGGGAGGCCTCATGGGCCATGGACGAATCTTCCTCTCTGTGGATTTGGCCCGGTCCCAATTGTTTTTTTGTCAATCTGTGGGATGGGTAGTCTCCTCTCAGGTTTGTTACCTTAGGTGTCCCAGCCAAAAAGGAAATCCAAAGGAGAGCCCTGGCGAAGAGTGATGGGACAACCCAAACTATGATTAGAAATTGAGGTCTTGGAGCATGGCAGGCCCAATATGCTGTCTCTTCATCTAGCCACTGAGAGGCCTTACTTGAGGACTGGGCTCAGGCTGAGGGTCACAATGTGTGTTTGGGACCAATGTGGCCCGCGAGCATGGGCGGGCCTCATGGGCCACACTGGTTTCAACTATCCTGAACTTTGGCCAACATGTCAATCACAAAGTCTCTTGCCATGGGCAAAGAGTTCTAATTTCTGCATCATTTTCCACCCTGGGCAGTGGTTGGAGATAACGTCTAGGTTCTGAAGCCTGAAAACCGCTGTTGGGAAGAGATGGCGCCTTAAGACCATGCGGGTCTGATGTTCTCAGTGTGCGGTCAGCCTCCTGGGTGTTGGTCAGGAGGTTCAGGCTCATGTGGTGTCAGACAGTGCATTAGTGCCCAGATTAGACTATATAATTTGGGTACAGTCGAGTGCCCTGTATGTTTATCCTCATTTGAGGTGCCTGGGCAGCTCATTAGGCAAAATATTTTTTCTAGAGGGCAGGCAGAGTGCTGCATTGTGGGTCCGGAATTGCCAAACTTGAGGGCTTCTGGGCCAGGAGTGTGAGGACAGAAGTCTTAGAACATAACATGGACTTGGGCTTCAGGCCGAGGGCACGGCAGGTACCCCCTGGAGATCTGAACCAATATCTCATGCATCTGAAGTCACGGCGAGGATCAGACGTTGGCTCAGGTTGGAGTTTCTGTACATGACTGCCCCTTCATGAACGGCGTGGAATTTCAAGGCCATGGAGGTTTTCCCACTTTGGGAGTTGTGGTATGCCCACTTCAAGGATTCCTTCTGCGGGACAATGGAGACCTGTTGGGCAGCTCCTGGACATCCCATATTGAATGACTCCAGAGCACCGTTCGAGGATAGATGCCAGGGTAGCCGGCCTCGCATTCCAATTGTCTTTTAGCAAAAAGACAGTTGAGATATGATGGCTCTGCGGGAAAACTGGGATGGCTGAGTTGAAATGGACTTTCCTGAGGATGGGGCCTAATGTGTGTTTGTGTCCATGGGAGCCTTGGAATGGGGTGGTTCCACCGGGACCCTGAATTATTCTCCTAAGCTTTTGACATAATTCCCATGCACAAGTTTCCTAGTGGCGACGAGATTTTTCTGATGGGTGCGTCAGAAAACTCCCTATGCTGGTATTGTAATCCAGGCTTTTGAGGAGACATGCCTGTAAACCAAAGCAATTGTCCCGATTATGGCCTAGGGTCCTGTCTGGTTCCATCTTCTTCTCTGGGGACATCCATCTATGGTATGAGTGGAGGTATATGCTCAGGTTGTGTCAGACCGCCCTTGTTTGTCCCTGGAGACCTACACTATTGGGATGGCCTCGGGGACTTTGGAGGGTTCTCCTACTTTGTACGTTTTTGGACAATGGAATGGGCAGAATTTCCATGCATGGGGTAGGCAGAGTCCTAATGTGTGGCTCCAGGGGCCCACGCCTGGAGGGTTTGTATCCCAGGACCTTGAGGACAGAAGTATGAAAACACAAAATCGGCTTAAGTTTGGGGACGTAGGTATGGCAGGATCAATCTACAAACCATGAGAAGAACTCTTCAGGATATGAAGAAAGAGAGATTCTGAGGTGCTTGATCAGGCTTTTGTCTCTGGATTTTGTATCAACGATGGCTGTGGAATGTCGTGAGTCCTCATTGGCCATGGACGAATCTTCCTCTGTGGATTGGCCCGGTCCCAATTGTTTTTCGTCAATCTGTGGGATGGGAGGTACCCTTTCAGGTTTGTTACCTCAGGTTTCCCAAACAAAGAGGAATTCCAAAACAGAGCCCTGGGGAAGAGTAAAGGGACAACCTAAACCATCTTTAAAAATTGGGCCTAAGGGCATGGCAGGCCCAATATGCCTTCTCTTCATCCAGCCCCTGAGAGGCCTTACTTGAGGACTGTACTCAGGCTGAGGGTCAAATGTTTGTTTGTGACCAATGTGGCTCGCGAGCATGGGCGGGGCCTCATGGGCCACAATGGTTTCAACAACACTGAACTTTGGACAACATGCCAATCACAAGGTCTCTTGCCATGGGGAAGGATTCTGATTTCTCCATCATTTTCAACACTGGGCAGTGTTTGGAGATATGGTCTAGGTTCTGAAGCCTAAAACCGCAGTTGGGAAGAGATGACGATCTAAAGCCATGGCAGAACTGATGTGCTCAGTGTGCCATCAGCTAGTGGGTGTTGGTCAGGAGGTTCGGGCTCAGGTTGTGTCAGACAGGGCATTAGTGCTCAGGTTAGACTATATAATTTGGGTACAGTCGAGTGCCGTGTAGGTTTATCCTCATTTGAGGTGCCTTGCCAGCTCATTAGGCAAGATATTTATTGTAGAGCGCAGGCAGAGTGCTGCATTGTGGGTCAGGAATTGCCAAACTTGATGTCTTCTGGGCCAGAAGTGTGAGAACAGAAGTCTGAGAACACAAGCTAGACTTGGGCTTAAGGCCGAGGGCACGGCAGGTACCCCCTGCATATCTGAACCAATAATTCAAGCATCTGAAGTCACGGCGAGGATCAAACGTTGGCTAAGGTTGGAGTTTCTGTGCATGACTGCCCCTTCATGAACGAAGCAGAGTCTCAAGGCATGGAGGTTTTCCCACATTGGGAGTTGTGGGATGCCCCCTTCAAGGATTCCTACTGCAGGACAATTGAGACCTGTTGGGCAGCTCCAGGACATCCCATATGGAATGACTCCAGAGCACCGTTCGAAAATGGATGCCAGGGAATCCTGCCTAGCATTCCAATTGCCGCCTAGCAACAAGACAGTTGAGATCTGATGGCTCTGCGGGAGCAACCGGGGTGGCTGAGTTGAAATGGACTTTCCTGAGCATGGGGCCTAATGTGTGTTTGTGTTCATGAGTGCCTTGGAATGGCACCGGGACCCTTAATTATTCTCCTAAGCTTTTGACATAGCTCCCATGCACAAGTTTCCTTGTGGAGACGAGATTTGTTCTGATGTGTGCCTAATTTAACCCCCTATGCTGCTATTGGAATCCAGGTTTTTGAGGAGACACGCCTGTAAACCAAAGCAATGGATCCGATTATGGCCTAGGGTCCTGTCTGGTTCCATCTTCTCTGGGGAAATCCATCTATGGTATGAGTGGAGGTAGATGCTCAGCTGGTGTCAGACCGCCCTTGTTTGTCCCGGAAGACCTACACTATTGGGATGGCCTCGGGGACTTTGGAGGGTTCTCCTAATTTGTACGATTTTGGACAATGGAATGGGAAGAATTCCTATGCATGGGTTAGGCACAGTCCTAATGTTTGGCTCCAGGGGCCCCAGCCTGGATGGTGTGTGGTTCTGGAGTTTGAGGACAGAAGTCTGAAAACACAAACTCAGCCTAGTTATGGGCACGTACGTATGGCAGGCCCAATCTACAAACCATGAGAAAAACTCTTCAGGATATGAAGAAAGAGCGAGTCTGAGGCGCTTGCTCAGGCTTTTATCTCTGGATTTTATATCAACGATGGCCGTGGAATGTGGGGAGGCCTCATGGTTCATGGACGAATTTTCCTCTCTGTGGATTTGGCCCGGTCCCAATTGTTTTCCTCAATCTGTGGGTTGGGAGCTCTCCTTTAGTGTTTACCTCAGGTGTCCCAACCAAAGAGGAATTCCAAAGCATGCCCTGGGGAAGAGTGAAGGGGCAACCCAAACTTTGGTTAAAATTGGGGCCTAGGGGCATGGCAGGCCCAATATGCCTTCTCTTCATCCAACCACTGAGAGGCCATACTTGAGGACTGGGCTCAGGCTGAGGGTCACAATGTCTGTTTGTGACCAATGTGGACCGGGATCTGGGCGGGGCCTCATGGGCCACACTGGATTCAACTACACTGAACTTTGGACAACATGCCAATCACAAGTTTTCTTGCCATGGGGAAGGAGTTCTGATTTTTGCATCATTTTCCACCCTGGGCAGTGGTTGGAGATAAGGTCTAGGTTCTGAAACCTGAAAATCGCAGTTGGGAAGAGATGACGCCATAAGGCCATGGCGGGTCTTATGCGCTATGTTTGTGGTCAGCTGCCTGGCTGTTGGTCAGGAGGTTCGGGCTCAGGTTGTGTCAGACAGTGCATTAGTGCCCAGGTTAGACTATATAATTTGGGTACAGTCGAGTGCCTTGTAGGTTTATCCTCATTTTTGTTGCCTGGGCAGCTAAGTAGGCAAGATAATTTTTCTAAAGGGCAGGCAGAGTGCTGCATTGTGGGTCCGGAATTGCCAAAATTGAGGGCTTCTGGGCCAGGAGCGTGAGGACAGAAGTCTGAGAACACAAGCTAGACTTGGGCTTCAGGCCGGGGGCACGGCAGTTTCCCTCTGCACATCTGAACCAATATCTCAAGCATCTGAAGTCTCAGCGAGCATCAGACGTTGACTAGAGTTCGAGTTTCTGTGCATGACTGCCCCTTCAAGAAGGGAGCGGAGTTTCAAGGCCATGGAGGTTTTCCCACGTTTGGAGTTGTGGGATGCCCCCTTGAAGGATTCCTTGTGCGGGACAATTGAGACCTGTTGGGCAGCTCCAGGACATCCCATATGGAATGACTCCAGAGCACCGTTAGAGGATGGATGCCAGGGAAGCCCGCCTCGCATTCCAATTGTCTCGTAGCAAAAAGACAGTCGAGATCTGATGGTTCTGCTGGGGTGTCTGAGTTGATATGGACTTTCCTAAATATGGGGCCTAATGAGTGTTTATGTCCATGGGGGCCTTGGAATGGGGTGGAGGCACCGTGACCCTGAAGTATTCTCCTAAGCTTTTGACATAGCTGCCTTGCACAAGTTTCCTTGTGGTGACGAGATTTGTTCTGATGGGTGCCTCAGGAAACCCCCTATGCTGGTATTGGAATCCAGGCATTTGATGAGACATGCCTGTAAACCAAAGCAATGGATCCGATTATTGCCTAGGGTCCTGTCTGGTTCAATCTTCTTCTCTGAGTTCATCCATCTATGGTATGAGTGGAGGTGGATGCTTAGCTGGTGTCAGACCGCCCTTGTTTGCCCCGGGAGACCTACACTATTGGGATGGCCTCGGGGACTTTGGAGAGTTCTCCTAATGTGTACGATTTTGGACAATGGAATGGGCAGAATTCCCATGGATTGGGTAGGCAGCGTCCTAAAGTGTGGCCCTAGAGGCCCCAGCATGGAGGGTGTGGGGCCCAGGACTTTGAGGGAGGAAGTCTGAAAACACAAACTCAGCTTAGGTTTGGGGACATAGGTATGGCAGGACCAATCTACAAACCATGAGTATAAATCCTCAGGATATAAAGAATGAGCGAATCTGATGTGCTTGCTCAGGTTTTTGTCTCTGGATTTTGTATCAACGATGGCCGTGGAATTTGGGGAGGCCTCATGGGCCATGGACGAATCTTCCTCTCTGTGGATTTGGCCCAGTCCCAATTGTTTTTCGTCAATCTGTGGGAATGGATGTCTCCTTTCAGGTTTGTTACCTCAGGTGTACCAACCAAAGAGGAATTCCAAAGCAGAGCCCTGGGGAAGAGTGAAGGGACAACCCAAGCTATGGTTAAAAATTGGGGCCTAGGGGCATGGCAGGCCCAATATGCTGTCTCTTCATCCAGCCACTGAGAGGCCTTACTTGAGGACTGGGCTCAGGCTGAGGGTCACAATGTGTGTTTTTGACCAATGTGGCCCGAGAGCGTGGGCGAGACCTCATGGGCCACACTGGTTTCAACTACACTGAACTTTGGACAACATGCCAATCACAAGGTTTCTAGCCATGGGGAAGGAGTTCTGATTTCTGCATCATTTTCAACCCTGGGCAGTGGTTGGAGATAAGGTCTAGGTTCTGAAGCCTGAAAACCGCAGTTGGGAAGAGATGACGACCTAAGGCCATGGCGGGTCGGACCTGCTCAGTGTGCGGTCAGCTGCCTGGGTGTAGGTCAGCAGGTTCGTGCTCAGGTTGTGTCAGACAGTTCATTCGTGCCCAGGTTAGACTATATAATTTGGGTACAGTCGAGTGCTGTGTAGGTTGATCCTCATTTGTGGTGCCTGGGCAGCTCATTAGGCAATATATTCTTTTTGGAGGGCAGGCAGAGTGCTGCATTTTGGGTCTGGAATTGACAAACTTGAGGGCTTCTGGGCCAGGAGTCTGAGGACAGAAGTCTGAGAACACAAGCTAGACTTGGGCTTCAGGTCGAGGGCATGGCAGGTACCCCCTGCAGATTTGAACCAATATCTCAAGCATCTTAAGTCACGGCGAGTATAAGACGTTGGTCAGGTTGGAGTTTCTGTGCATGACTGCCCCTTCATGAACGGAGCAGAGTCTCAAGGCCATGGAAGTTTTCCCACGTTGGAAGTTGTGGGATGCCCCCTTGAAGGATTCCTTGTGCGGGACAATTGAGACCTGTTGGGCAGCTCCAGGACATCTCATATGGAATGACTCCAGAGCACCGTTAGAGGATGCATGCCAGGGAAGCCCGCCTCGCATTCCAATTGTCTCGTTGCAACAAGACAGTTGAGATCTGATGGCTCTGCTGGGGTGGCTGAGTTGAAATGGACTTTCCTGAGTATGGGGCCTAATGAGTGTTTATGTCCATGGGGGCCTTGGAATGGGGTGGAGGCATCGTGACACTGAAGTATTTCCCTAAGTTTTGGACATAGCTTTCTTGCACAAGTTTCCTTCTGGTGACGAGATTTGTTCTGATGGTTGCCTCAGGAAACCCCCTATTCTGGTATTGGAATCCAGGCATTTGATGAGACATGCCTGTAAACCAAAGCAATGGATCCGATTATGGCCTAGGGTCCTGTCTGGTTCAATCTTCTTCTCTGGGTCATCCATCTATGGTATGAGTGGATGTGGATGCTTAGCTGGTGTCAGATCGTCCTTGTTTGTCCCTGGAGACCTACACTTTTGGGATGGCCTCGGGGACTGGAGGGTTCTCCTAATTTGTACGATTTTGGACAATGGAATGGGCAGAATTCCCATGGATTGGGTAGGCAGCGTCCTAATGTGTGGCTCCAGGGGCCCGAGCCTGGAGGGTGTGGGGCCCAGGACTTTGAGGGTGGAAGTCTGAAAACACAAACTCAGCTTAGGTTTGGGGACATAGGTATGGCAGGTCCAATCTACAAACCAAGAGAAGAACTCTTCAGGATATAAAGAATGTGCGAGTCTGATGCGCTTGCTCAGGCTTTTGTCTTTGGATTTTGTATAAAAGATGGCCGTGGAATGTGGGGAGGCCTCATGGGCCATGGACGAATCTTCCTCTCTGTGCATTTGGCCCGGTCTCAATCATTTTCGTCAGTCTGTGGGATGGGTGGACTCCTTTCAGGTTTGTTACCTCAGGTGTCCCAACCAAAGAGGAATTCGAAAGCAGAGCCCTGGGGAAGAGTGAAGGGACAACCCAAGCTATGGTTAAAAATTGGGGCCTAGGTGCATGGCAGGCCCATTATACTGTCTCTTCATCCAGCCACTGAGAGGCCTTACTTGAGGACTGGGCTCAGGCTGAGGGTCACAATGTATGTTTGTAACCAATGTGTCCCGCGGGCATGGGCAGGGCCTCAAGGGCCACACTGGTTTCAACTAAACTGAACTTTGGAACACAGGCCAATCACAAGGTTTCTTGCCATGGGGAAGGAGTTCAGATTTCTGCATCATTTTCAACCCAGGGCAGTGGTTGGAGTTAAGGTCTAGGTTCTGAAGCCTGAAAACCGCAGTTAAGGAGAGATGACGACCTAAGGCCTTGGCGGGTCATATGTGCTCAGTTTGCGGTCAGCTGTCAGGGTGTTGGTAGGAGGTTTGGGCTCAGGTTGTGTCAGACAGTGCATTAGTGCCCACGTTAGAATATATAATTTGGGTACAGTCGAGTGCCGTGTAGGTTTATCCTCATTTGAGGTGCTTGGGCAGCTCAATAGGCAAGATATTTTTCTAGAGGAGGCAGAGTGCTGCATTGTGGGTCCAGAATAGCCAAACTTGAGGGCTTCTGGGCCAGGAGTGTGAGGACAGAAGTCTGAGAACACAAGCTAGACTTGGGCTTCAGGCCGAGGGCACGGCAGGTACCCCCTGGAGATCTGAACCAATATCTCAAGCATCTGATGTCACGGCGAGGATCAGACTTTGGCTCAGGTTGGAGTTTCTGTGCATGACGGCCCCTTCATGAACGGAGCGGAGTCGCAAGGCCATGGAGGTTTTCCCACGTTGGGAGTTGTGGGATGCCCCCTTGAAGGATTCCTTGTGCGGGACAATTGAGACCTGTTGGGCAGCTCCAGGATCCCATATGGAATGACTCCAGAGCACCGTTAGGGGATGGATGCCAGGGAAGCCCGCCTCGCATTCCAATTGTCTCCTAGCAACAAGACAGTTGTGATTTTATTGCTCTGCGGGAGCAACCGGGGTGGCTGAGGTGAAATGGACTTTCCTGAGGATGGGGCATAATGTGTGTTTGTGTCCATGGGGGCCTTAGAATGGGGCGGTGGCACCGGGACACTGAAGTATTCTTTAAGCTTTTGACATAGTTCCCATGCACAAGTTACCTTGTGAAGACGAGTTTTGTTCTGATGGGTGCCTCAGGAAACCCCCTATGCTGGAATTGGAATCCAGGCTTTTGAGGAGACATGCCTGTAACTAAAGCAATGGATCCGAATATGGCCTAAGGTCCTTTCTGGTTCAATCTTCTTCTCTGGGTTCATCCATCTATGGTATGAGTGGAGGTGGATCTCAGCTGGTGTCAGACCGCCCTTGTTTGTCCCGGGAGACCTAAACTATTGGGATGGTCTCGGGTACCTTGGAGTGTTCTCCTAATTTGTACGATTTTGGACAATGGAATGGGCAGAATTCCCTGGATTGGGGAGGCAGCGTCATAATGTGTGGCTCCAGGGGCCCCAGCCTGGAGGGTGTGGGGCCCATACTTTGAGGACAGAATTCTGAAAACAGAAACTCAGCTTAGATTTGGGCACATAGGTATGGCAGGCCCAATCTACAAACCATGAGAAGAACTCATCAGGATATTAAGAAAGATCGAGTCTGGGGCGCTTGCTCAGGCTTTTGTCTCTGGATTTTATATCAACGATGGCCGTGGAATGTGGGGAGGCCTCATGGGCCATGGATGAATCTGCTCTCTGTAAATTTGGCCCAGTCCCAATTGTTATTCGTCAAGCTGTGTGATGGGAGGTCTCCTTTCAGGTTTGTTACCTCAGGTGTCCCAAACAAATAGGAATTCCAGAGCAGAGCCCTGGGGAAGAGTGAAGGGACAACCCAAACTATGGTTAAAAATTGGGGCTTAGGGGCATGGCAGGCCCAATATGCTGTCTCTTCATTCAGCCACTGAGAGGCCTTACTTGAGGACTAGGCTCAGGCTGAGGGTCACAATGTGTGTTTTTGACCAATGTGGCTGGAGCGTGGGCGAGACCTCATGGGCCACACAGGTTTCAACTACACTGAACTTTGGACAACATGCCAATCACAAGGTTTCTAGCCATGGGGAAGGAGTATTATTTGTGCATCATGTTCAACCCTGGGCAGTGGCTGGAGAAAAGGTCTTGGTTCTGAAGCCTGAAAACCGCAGTTGGGAAGAGATGACGACCTAAGGCCATGGCGGGTCTGACGTGCTCTGTGTGTGGTCAGCTGTCTGGCTGTTGGTCAGGAGGTTCGGGCTCAGGTTGTGTCAGACAGTGCATTAGTGCCCAGGTTAGACAATATAATTTGGGTACAGTCGAGTGCCGTGTAGGTTGATTCTCATTTGTGGTGCCTCGGCAGCTCATTAGGCAATATGTTCTTTTTGGAGGGCAGACAGAGTGCTGCATTGTGGGTCCGGAATTGCCAAAATTGAGGGCTTCTGGGCCAGGAGTGTGACGACAGAAGTCTGAGAAAACAAGCTAGATTTGGGCTTCAGGCGAGGGCATGGCAGGTACCCCCTGCAGATCTGAACCAATATCTCAAGCATCTGAAGTCACGGCGAGGATCAGACGTTGGCTCAGGTTGGAGTTTCTGTGCCTGACTGCCCCTTCATAAAAGGAGCAGAGTCTTAAGGCCATGGAGGTTTTCCCACGTTGGGAGTTGTCGGATGCCCCCTTGAAGGATTCCTTGTGCAGGACAATTGAGACCTGTTGGGCAGCTCCAGGACATCCCATATGGAATTACTCCAGAGCACCGTTAGAGGATGGATGCCAGGGAAGCCCGCCTCGCATTCCAATTGTCTCCTAGCAACAAGACAGTTGAGATCTGATGGCTCTGCTGGGGTGGCTGAGTTGAAATGGACTTTCCTGAGTGTGGGGCCTAATGAGTGTTTATGTCCATGGGTGCCTTGGAATGGGGTGGAGGCACCGTGACCCTGAAGTATTCTCCTAAGCTTTTGACATAGCTGCATGCACAAGTTTCCTTGTGGTGACGAGATTTTTTCATATGGGTGCCTCAGGAAACCCCCTCTGCTGGTATTGGAATCCAGGCATTTGATGAGACATGCCTGTAAACCAAAACATGCCTGTAAACCAAAGCAATGGATCCGATTATGGCCTAGGGTCCTGTCTGATTCAATCTTCTTTTCTGGGTTCATCCATCTATGGTATGAGTGGAGGTGGATGCTTAGCTGGTGTCACCGCCCTTGTTTGTCCCGGGAGAACTACACTATTGGGATGGCCTCGGGGACTTTGGAGGGCTCTCCTAATTTGTACGATTTTGGACAATGGAATGGGCAGAATTCCCATGGATTGGGTAGGCAGCGTCCTAATGTGTGGCTCCAGGGGCCTCAGCCTGGAGGGTGTGTGGCCCGTACTTTGAGGACAGAATTCTGAAAACACAAACTCAGCTTAGGTTTGGGGACATAGGTATGGCAGGCCCAATCTAAAAACCATGAGAAGAACTTTTCAGGATATCAAATATGAGCGAGTCTGATGCACTTGCTCACGCTTTTGTCTCTGGATTTTGTATCAACGATGACCGTGGAATGTGGGGAGGCCTCATGGGCCATGGACGAATCTTCCTCTCTGTGGATTTGCCCAGTCCCAATTGTTTTTTGTCAATCTTTGGGAATGGATGTCTCCTTTCAGGTTTGTTATCTCAGGTGTCCCAACCAAAGAGGAATTCCAAAGCAGAGCCATGGGGAAGAGTGAAGGGACAACCCAAACTATGGTTAAAAATTGGGGCTTAGGGGCATGGCAGGCCCAATATGCTGTCTCTTCATCCATCAACTGAGAGGCCTTACTTGAGGACTGGGCTCAGGCTGAGGGTCACAATGTGTGTTTTTGACAAATGTGGCCCGAGAGCGTGGGCGAGATCTCATGGGCCACACAGGTTTCAACTACACTGAACTTTGGACAACATGCCAATCACAAGGTTTCTAGCCATGGGGAAGGAGTTCTGATTTCTGCATCATTTTCAACCCTGGGCAGTGTTTGGTGATAAGGTCTAGGTTCTGAAGCCTGCAAGCCTCTGTTGGAAAGAGATGACGACCTAAGGCCATGGCGGGTCTGACGTGCTCAGTGTGCGGTCAGTTGCCTTGGTGTTGGTCAGCAGGTTCGTGCTCAGGTTGTGTCAGACAGTGCATTAGTGCCCAGGTTAGAGTATATGATTTGGGGACAGTCGAGTGCCGTGTAGGTTGATCCTCATTTGTGGTGCCTGGGCAGCTCATTAGGCAATATATTCTTTTTGGAGGGCAGGCAGAGTGCTGCATTTTGGGTCTGGAATTGACAAACTTGAGGGCTTCTGGGCCAGGAGTGTGAGGACAGAATTCTGAGAACACAAGCTAGACTTGCGCTTCAGGCCAAAGGCACGGCAGGTACCCCCTGCAGATCTGAACCAATATCTCAAGCATCTGAAGTCACGGCGAGGATCAGACGTTGGCTCAGGTTGGAGTTTCTGTGCATGATGCCCCTTTATGAACGGAGCGGAGTCTCAAGGCCATGGATGTTTTCCCACGTTGGGAGTTGTGGGATGCCCCCTTGAAGGATTCCTTGTGCGGGACAATTGAGACCTGTTGGGCAGCTCCAGGACATCCCATATGGAATGACTCCAGAGCACCGTTAGAGGATGGATGCCAGGGAAGCCCGCCTCGCATTCCAATAGTCTCCTAGCAACAAGACAGTTGAGATCTGATGGCTCTGCTGGGGTGGCTGAGTTGAAATGGACTTTCCTGAGGATGGGGCCTAATGAGTGTTTATGTTAATGGGGGCATTGGAATGGGGTGGAGGCACCGTAACCCTGAAGTATTCTCCTAAGCTTTTGACATAGCTGCATGCACAAGTTTTTTTGTGGTGACGAGATTTGTTCTGATGGGTTCCTCAGGAAACCCCCTATGCTGGAATTGGAATCCAGGCATTTGATGAGACATGCCTGTAAACCAAAGCAATGGATCCGATTATGGCCTAGGGTCCTGTCTGCTTCAATCTTCTTCTCTGGGTTCATCCATCTATGGTATGAGTGGAGGTGGATGCTTAGCTGGTGTCAGACCGTCCTTGTTTGCCCCGGGAGACCTACACCATGGGATGGCCTCGGGGACTTTGGAGGGTTCTCCTAATTTGTACGATTTTGGCCAATGGAATGGGAAGAATTCCCATGGATTGGGTAGGCAGCGTCCTAATGTGTGGCTCCAGGGGCCCCAGCCTGGAGGGTGTGGGGCCCAGGACTTTGAGGGAGGAAGTCTGAAAACACAAACTCAGCTTAGGTTTGGGGACATAGGTATGGCAGGCCCAATCTACAAACCATGAGAAGAACTCTTCAGGATATAAAGAATGGCCGATTCTGATGTGCTTGCTCAGGCTTTTGTCTCTGGATTTTGTATCAACGATGGCCGTGGAATGTGGGGAGGCCTCATGGGCCATGGACGAATCTTCCTCTCTGTGGATTTGGCCCAGTCCCAATTGTTTTTCGTCAATCTGTGGGAATGGATGTCTCCTTTCAAGTTTGTTACCTCAGGTGTCCCAACCAAAGAGGAATTCCAAAGCCGAGCCCTGGGGTAGAGTGAAGGGACAACCCAAACTATGGTTAAAAATTGGGGCCTAGGGGCATGGCAGGCCCAATATGCTGTCTCTTCATCCACCACTGAGAGGCCTTACTTGAGGACTCGGCTCAGCCTGAGTGTCACAATGTGTGTTTTTGACCAATGTGGCCCGAGAGCGTGGGCGAGACCTCATGGGCCACACAGGTTTCAACTACACTGAACTTTGGACAACATGCCAATCACAAGGTTTCTAGCCATGGGGAAGGAGTTTTGATTTCTGCATCATTTTCAACCCTGGGCAGTGGTTGGAGATAAGGTCTAAATTCTGAAGCCTGAAAACCGCAGTTGGGAAGAGATGACGATCTAAGGCCTTGGCGGGTCATATGCGCTCAGTGTGCGGTCAGCTGCCTGGGTGTTGTTCAGCAGGTTCGGGCTCAGGTTGTGTCAGACAGTGCCTTAGTGCCCAGGGTAGACTATATAATTTGGGTACAGTCGTGTGCCATGTAGGTTTATCCTCATTTGAGGTGCTTTGGCAGCTCATTAGGCAAGATATTTTTTCTAGAGGGCAGGCAGAGTGCTGAATTGTGGGTCCAGAATTGCCAAACTTGAGGGCTTCTGGGCCAGGAGTGTGAGGACAGAAGTCTGAGAACACAAGCTAGACTTGGGCTTCAGGCCGAGGGCACGGCAGGTACCCTTTGCAGATCTGAACCAATATCTCAAGCATCTGAAATCACGGCGAGGATCAGACGTTGGCTCAGGTTGGAGTTTCTGTGCATGACTTCCCATTCATGAACGGAGCGGAGTCTCAAGGCCATGGAGGTTTTCCCACGTTGGGAGTTGTGGGATGCCCCCTTCAAGGATTCCTTCTGAGGTACAATTGAGACCTGTTGGTCAGCTCCAGGACATCCCCTACGGAATGACTCCAGAGCATCGTTCGAGGATGGAAGCCAGGGAGCCCGCCTCACATTCCAATTGATTACTAGCAACAGGAGAGTTGAGATCTGATGGCTCTGCGGGAGCAACCGGGGTGGTTGAGTTGAAATGGACTTTCCTGAGGATGGGGCATAGTTTGTGTTTTTGTCCATGAGGGCCTTGAAATGGGTCGTGAGCCTGGAGATTTTGTGGGTCCAGGCTGTGGGCACAGAAGTTTAAAAACACAAACTCAGCTTATGAGTGGCGCCTAGGGTATGGGAGGCCGGATGTACAGCTGAGAGGGAGCTCCTGGGCCTCTGAAACAAGGGCGAGTGGGAGGCATTCCTTTAGGCTTTTGTCTCTGGATGTTGTGTCCGGGATAGCCGTGGATTGGAGGGGTGGCCTCAGGGACTGTGCACGAGTATCCCTCTCTTGGGATTTGTCTCAGCTCACAAGAGTTTGGGGTTATTTTGTAGGAAGGGTGGAGTCGGGTTGTGTGGCTCATGTGTCTCTCCAAGAAAGGGATTCCAGAGCAGAACCCCAGGGACAGGCGGGGGGACTGGAAAACTCAAACCCTGGAGAGGATTGGGTGCATAGGGGCTTGGCAAGCTCCATCTGCGGGCTCTTGGTCCAGGCCCTGACAGGCCTTTCTTTGACATGGGGCTCATGCTGAGGGTCACAGTGTGAATTTGTGCCCAAGCAGCACTCAAGTTTGGGCGTGGCATCAGGGGCCATGAAGGTTTCTCCCACCCTGAAGGTGTGACTCCATGCCAAGAGCAAGCTTGACAGCCATTGGGAAGGAGGAGTTCTTTTTGGTGCTTGCGATACCCAGCTGTGTGGAGAATTGATATAATGTCTAGGTTCAGATATCTGAAAACCAAGGTTAGGAAGAGGTGACGGCATAAGACCATGGCGTGTCCGAAGTGCTGGGTGTGCGGCCATCTGTCTCCTTGTCTGTCTGGACGTCTGGCCTCAGGCTGTGTCAGACAGAGCATGAGTGCCCAGAGCAGCCAATTAGTTTGGTAACATCGAGGCCCGAGCAGGTTGATCCTCATCTGGGTTTTCTGGAGAGCCCCACAGGGAAACGTTTTTCTTCCGTTGGGCAGACACTGGGCTGGGTTGTGGTTCTGGAGTTCCTAGTCCGGAGGGCTTGTTTGCCAGGAGTGTGAGGAAGGAAGTCTGAAAACACAAGCTAGCATGAGGTTTGGGACTGAGGACACAGCAGGCCCACTCTGCAGAGGCTGAATCGAGATCTCCTGCACTGAGGTCATGTCAACTATGAGACGTACCTCAGGCTAGAGTTTTTGTCCAGCATGGCCTCATCCTGAAGGGTGTGGGGGCTTCATGAGAACAGGGAGGTTTGCCTACGATGGGATTTGTGAACTACTCCAAACCTCAAGGTTTCCTTCTGCACGAAAGTCGAGTCCCATTGGATGGTTCCAGGAGGCCCCATACGGAAAGACTCGAGAGCAGGTGTCTAAGCACGGATGCCTTGGAACGCCACCTCATATTCCCACTCTTTAGTCAGGACAAGGCAGGCTCAATCTGCGGGCTCCTGAGTGAGCTACCCAGAGGGGAGAGTTGAAATGGACTCTCCTGAAGATGAGTCCTACTGTGGCTTGGTGGCCTGGGAGACCTTGGAATGTGGAGGTGGCTCAGGGACTCTGCAGGATTCTCCAACCTGAGGTGTTTGACACGGCTCCAACAAGGAAGCTTCCCATGTGGAGACGAGAGGAGTTCTGTTCAGTGCCTCAGGAAAGCCCCATATCCTGTTCTTCGAACCAAAGCCTCTGAGGAGTGACACCTGGAAACCAAAGCAAGAGTTGAGATTAGGGCCTAAGGGCCTGTCCGGCTCAACCTTCTATCTCTGTTGACATCTGTGTGCATGCCTTCGTGGAGGTAGCTGCTCAGCTTGTGTCCGAATGCCCCTGTGTGTCCAGGGAGGCTCCCAGTAGTGGGATGACCTCGGGGGCCTTGAGGTTTCTCATATTCTGGAGGTGTGTGGGCAAAGGAATGGACACAGTTTCCCAGGAGAGATCATGCACGGTCCTGAAGTATGGCTCCAGAGAACCCAGCCTAGATGCTGTGTTTGTCAGGGCTGTGGGGACAGATGTCTGAATAAGCAAGCTTGGCTCAGCTAGGGGCCAAGGTAATGGCAGGCCTGATCTCCAATACGTGGGGGGAGATCCTCTGGATAACAAAGGAGGGCAAGTTGGAGGCAGTCGCTCAGGCTTTTGTCTCTGGGTGTTGCGATCACAGTGGCCGTTCAGGGTAGGGGTTGCCTCAGGGGCTGAGGAAGACCCTTCCTCTCGGGGGATTGTCCAAGCTCCCAAGTGTTTGGGTTCATTCTGTGGGAAGGGTTGAGTACTGTTTTCTGCCACATGGGACCCCCCAGGAGAGGGACTCTAGAGCACAGCTGTCGGTTCCCTCAACTGGAATACACACCATCTAGTTAGTCCTGGGTGCCTAGGGGCATGGCAAGCCACATATGCGGGCTCTTGGTCCAGTCACTGATAGGCGTTACTTGAATAAGGTACTCACGCTGAGGGTCACAATGTGCGTTTGTGCTCAAGGCGGCCCTCACGCATGGGCGTGGCCTCATGGGCCATGCCGTTTTCTCCTACACTGAAGTTTGACTCACTGCCAGCAGCAAGGTTTCTTGCCATGGGGAAGGAGGGGTTCTGACTTGTGCATCAGGTTCCCCCCTGCGCAGGGATTGGAGATAAGGTCTAGGTTCCGATGACTGAAAACCCAGGTTGGGAATGGATGGTGGCCTAATGCAGTGGCGGGTCCAATGTGCTGGGTGTGCAACCAGCTGTGTCAGTGTCTGTGGGAAAGTCTGGGCTCTGGCTATTTGCGACAGAGCATCAGTGTGTAAGGTAGCCTATGCAATTGGGGTGTTGCCGAGGGCCAAGCAGTTTGATCCTCATTTGGGGATTCTGGGCAGCACCATAGACAATGTTTTAGTCCTGGGAGGCAGGCAGAGTGCTTCATTGTGGACCCAGAATTCCCAGTAGGGAGGGTTTGTGGGCCAGGAGTGTGAGGACGGAAGACTGAAAACACAAGCTAGGGTGAGGATTGGAGCCAAGGGAAGAGCTGGCCCACTCTGCAGAGGCTGAATCAAAATCTCCTGCATCTGAAGTCAGGCTGCGGATGGACGTTGGCTGAGGCTGGAGTATGTGTCCATGATGGCACCTTCATGAAGCAGGGGCCTCATGAGGCTAAGGATGTTATCCCACGCTGAGTTTGGAGGTTGCACCAAACCACAAGGTTTCCTTCTGCGGGACATTCGAGTCCTGTTGCATGGCTCCAGGACATACCATACGGAAGGACTGGAGAGCAGGGTTCGAAGGATGGATCCCTGTACAGCATGCCTTGCATTCCCATTGGCCATTAGCGAAAAGATATGTTTGACCTGCTGCCTCTTGGGCACGCTACCCAGGGGGCTCAGTTGAAATGGCCTCTCCTGAGGATGCGTCATAATGTGCGTTTGGGTCCATGGAGACCTTGGAATGTGCTGGTTGTTCAGTGGCCCTGCGGAACTCTCCTACCTGAAGGGTTTGATACATCCCCAGTAAGAAAGCTCCCCATGTATAGACGAGAGAGGTTTGGTTTGCTGCCAAAGAAAAGCCCCGTGTGCTGGTCTAAGAAAACAGTCCTCTGAAGAGGATCACATGGAAACCAAAGCTAAGGTTCAGATTAGGGCCTGGGGGCCTGTCCATTTCAACCTTCTGTCTCTGGGGACACTGTCTGAGAGTCTAAGTGGAGATAGTTGCTCTGCTGGTGTCAGAGAGCCCCTCTTAGTCCAGGGAGGCCTACACTATTGATGGCCACAGGGGCCTTGGCGCTTTTCCCTAACGTGTAGGGTTATGGATAATGGATTGGGCACATTTTCCTTGGAGAGGGCAAGCACAATCTTTCGCTGTGGCTCCAGAGGTCCTAGCCTGAAGGTTGTGCGGGTTTAGGCTGTAGGCACAGAAGTCTGAAAACACAAACTCAGCTTATGTGGGGCGCCTAGGGTATGGCAGGCCGGATGTACAGCCCGAGAGGGAGCTCCTGGGCCTCTGAAACAAGGTCGAATTGGAGGCGTTCCTTCAGGCTTTTGTCTCTGGATGTTGTGTCCGGGATAGCCGTGGATTGGAGGGGTGGCCTCAGGGACTGTGGACGAGTATCCCTCTCTGGGGATTTGTCCCAGCTCCCAAGAGTTTGGGGTCATTTTGTGGGAAGGGTGGAGTCGTGTTGTCTGGCTCATGTGTCTCTCCAAGAAAGGGATTCCAGAGCAGAGCCCCATTTACGCGCGGGGCGACTGGAAAACTCAAACCCTGGTGAGGATTGGGTGCATAGGGGCTTGGCAAGCCCCATAGGTGGGCTCTTGGTCCAGGCCCTGACAGGCCTTTCTTTGACATGGGGCTCATGCTGAGGGTCACAGTGTGAATTAGTGCCCAGGCCGACTTAAGTTTGGGCGTGGCATCAGGGGCCTTGAAGGTTTCTCCCACCCTGAAGGTGTGACTCCATGCCAAGAGCAAGCTTTACAGCCATGGGGAAGGAGGAGTTCTGTTTTGTGCTTGTGATACCCAGCTGTGTGGAGAATTGATATAATGTCTAGGTTCAGATATCTGAAAACCAGGTAAGAAAGAGGTGACGGCATAAGACCATGGCGTGTCCGAAGTGCTGGGTGTGCGGCCAGCTGTCTCCTTGTCTGTCTGGACGTCTGGCTTCAGGCTGTGTCAGACAGAGCATGAGTGCCCAGAGCAGCCTATCCAGTTCAGGTATGGTCGAGGCCCGAGCAGGTTGAACCTCATCTGGGTTTTCTGGAGAGCCCCACAGGGAAACGTTTTTCTTCCGTTGGGCAGACACTGGGCTGGGTTGTGGTTCTGGAGTTCCTAGTCCGGAGGGCTTGTTTGCCAGGAGTGTGAGGAAGGAAGTCTGAAAACACAAGCTAGCATGAGATTTGGGACCGAGGACACAGCAGGCCCACTCTGCAGAGGCTGAATCGAGATCTCCTGCACTGAGGTCATGTCAACTATGAGACGTACCTCAGGCTAGAGTTTTTGTCCAGCATGGCCTCATCCTGAAGGGTGTGGGGGCTTCATGAGAACAGGGAGGTTTGCCTACGATGGGATTTTTGAACTACTCCAAACCTCAAGGTTTCCTTCTGCACGACAGTCGATTCCTATTGGATGGTTCCAGGTGGCCCCATACGGAAAGACTCGAGAGCAGGTGTCTAAGCATGGATGCCTGGGAACGCCACCTCTTATTCCCACTTTTTCGTCAGGACAAGGCAGGCTCAATGCGGGCTCCTGGGTGAGCTCTCCTGAGGGGAGAGTTGAAATGGACTCTCCTGAAGATGAGTCCTACTGTGGCTTGGTGGCCTGGGAGACCTTGGAACGTGGAGGTGGCTCAGGGACTCTCCAGGATTCGCCAACCTGAGGTGTTTGACATGACTCCAACAAGGAAGCTTCCCATGTGGAGACGAGAGCAGTTCTGTTCAGTGCCTCAGGAAAGGCCATATCCTGTTCTTCGAACCAAAGCCTCTGAGGAGTGACACCTGGAAACCAAAGCAAGAGTTGAGATTAGGGCCTAAGGGCCTGTCCGGCTCAACCTTCTGTCTCTGTTGACATCTGTGTGCATGCCTTCGTGGAGGTAGCTGCTCAGCTTGTGTCGGAATGCCCCTGTGTGTCCAGGGAGGCTCCCAGTATTGGGTTGTTTCGGGGGCCTTGAGGTTTCTCATATTCTGGAGGTGTTTGGCCAAAGGAATGGACACAGATCCCAGGAGAGAGCAGGCACGGTCCTGTGGTATGGCTCCAGAGGACCCAGCCTAGAGGCTGTGTTTGATAGGGCTGTGGGGACAGATGTCTGATAAAGCAACCTTGGCTCAGCTAGAGGTCAAGGAAATGGCAGGTCTGATCTCCAGTCCGTGAGGGGAGATCCTCTGGATATCAAAGGAGGGCAAGTGGGAGGCAGTCGCTCAGGCTTTTGTCTCTGGGTGTTGCTTTCACAGTGGCCGTTTTGGGTAGGGGTTGCTTCAGGGGCCAAGGAAGAGCCTTCCTCTCGGGGGATGGTCCAAGCTCCCAAGTGTTTGGGTTCATTCTGAGGGAAGGTAAGAGTACTGTTTTCTGCCAAAGGGGACCCCCCAAGAGAGGGACTCTAGAGCACAGCAGTGGGTTCCCTAAACTGGAATACACACCATCTATTTAGGCCTGGTTGGCTATGGCCATGGCAAGCCACATATGCGGGCTCTTGGTCCAGTCACTGAGAGGCGTTACTTGAATAAGGGACTCACGCTGAGGGTCACAATGTGCATTTGTGTCCAAGGCGGCCCTCACGCATGGGCATGGCCTCATGGGCCATGCGGATTTTTCCTACACTGAAGGTTTGACTCACTGCCAGCAGCAAGGTTTCTTGCCATGGGGAAGGAGGGGTTCTGACTTGTGCATCAGGTTCCCCCCTGTGCAGGTATTGGAGATAAGGTCTAGGTTCCGATGACTGAAAACCCAGGTTGGGAATGGATAGTGGCCTAAGGCAGTGTAGGGTCCAATGTGCTGGGTGTGCAGCCAGCTGTGTCTGTGTGTGTTGGAAGGTCTGGGCTCAGTGTCTTTGTGAGAGAGAATCAGTGTTTAAGGTAGCCTATGCAATTTTGGTGGTGCCACGGGCCAAGAAGTTTGATCAATATTTGGGGTCTGTGGGCAGCATCATAGACAATGATTTTCTCCTGGGAGTTAGGCAGAGTGCTTCATTGTGGCCCCAGAATCCCAGGAGGGAGGGTCTGTGGGCCAGGAGTGTGAGGACGGATCTGGAAACACAATCTAGGGTAGGATTGGAGCCAAGGGCAGAGCAGGCCCACTCTGCAGAGGCTGAATCAAAATCTCCTGAATCTGAAGTCAGGCTTAGGATCAGACTTTGACTGAGGCTGGAGTATGTGTCCATAATGGCACCTTCATGATGCAGGGGCCTCATGAGGCCAAGGAAGTTTTCCCACGCTGAGTTTGAAGGTTGCCCCAAACCACAAGGTTTCCTTCTGCGGGACATTCGAGTCCTGTTGGATGCTCCAGGACATACCATACGGAAGGACTGGAGAGCATGGTTCGAAGGATGGATCCCTGTACATCATGCCTCGCATTCCCATTGGCCATTAGCGACAAGATATGTTTGATCTACTGCCTCTGGGGCACGCTACCCAGGGGGCTCAGTTGAAATGGCCTCTCCTGAGTATGCATTATAATGTGCGTTTGGGTCCATGGAGACCTTGGAATGTGCTGGTTGTTCAGTGGTCCTGCGGACCTCTCCTACCTGAAGGGTTTGATACATCCCCAGTAAGAAAGCTCCCCATGTGGAGACGAGAGAGGTTTGGTTTTGTGCCAAAGAAAAGCCCCGTGTGCTGGTCTAAAAAGCAGTCCTCTGACGAAGGACACATGGAAACCAAAGCTACGGTTCAGATTAGGGCCTGGGGGCCAGTCCATTTCAACCTTCTGTCTCTGGGGACACTGTCTGAGAGTCTAAGTGGAGATAGTTGCTCCGCTGGTGTCAGAGAGCCCCTCTTAGTCGAGGGTGGCCTACACTATTAATGGCCTCAGGGGCCTTGGAGCTTTTCCCTAACCTGTAGGGTTGTGGTCAATGGATTGGGCACACTTTCCTTGGAGAGGGCAGGCACAATCTTTCGCTGTGGCTCCAGAGGCCCTAGCCTGGAGGTTGTGTGGGTCCAGGCTGTGGGCACAGAAGTCTGAAAACACAAACTCAGCTTATGAGTGGCGCCTAGGGTATGCCAGGCCGGATGGACAGCCCGAGAGGGAGCTCCTGGGCCTCTGAAACAAGGGCGAGTGGGAGGCGTTCCTTCAGGCTTTTGTCTCTGGCTGTAGTGTCCGGGATAGCCGTGGATTGGAGGGGTGGCCTCAGGGACTGTGCACGAGTATCCCTCTCTGGGGATTTGTCCCAGCTCCCAAGAGTTTGGGGTCATTGTGTGGGAAGGGTGGAGTCGTGTTGTCTGGCTCATGTGTCTCTCCAAGAAAGGGATTCCAGAGCAGAGCCCCAGCTACGGGGGGGGCGACTTGAAAACTCAAACACTGGTGAGGATTGGGTGCATAGGGGCTTGCCAAGCCCCATATGCGTGCCCTTGAACCAGGCCCTGACAGGCCTTTCTTTGACATGGGGCTCATACTGAGGGTCACAGTGTGAATTTGTGCCCAAGCAGCACTCAAGTTTGGGCGTGGTATCAGGGACCATGAAGGTTTCTCCCACCCTGAAGGTGTGACTCCATGCCAAGAGCAAGCTTTACAGCCATGGGGAAGGAGGAGTTCTGTTTTGTGCTTGCGATACCCAGCTGTGTGGAGAATTGATATAATGTCTAGGTACAGATATCTGAAAACCAAGGTTAGGAAGCGGTGACGCCATAAGACCATAGCGTGTCCAAAGTGCTGGGTGTGCGGCCAGCTGTCTCCATGTCTGTCCGGACGTCTGGCTTCAGGCTGTGTCAGACAGAGCATGAGTGCCCAGAGCAGCCTATCCAGTTCTGGTACCGTCGAGGCCCGAGCAGGTTGATCCTCATCTGGCTTTTCTGGAGAACCCCACAGGGAAAGGTTTTTCTTCCGTTGGGCAGACACTGGGCTGGGTTGTGGTTCTGGAGTTCCTAGTCCGGAGGGCTTGTTTGCCAGGAGTGTGAGGAAGGAAGTCTCAAAACACAAGCTAGCGTGTGGTTTGGGGCCCGAGTACACGGCAGGCCCACCCTGCAGAGGCTGAATCGAAATCTCCTGCTCTGAGGTCATGTTAACTATGAGACATACCTCAGGCTAGAGTTTTTGTCCAGCATGGCCACTTCCTGAAGGGTGTGGGGGCTTCATGAGGCCAGGGAGGTTTGCCTAAGATGGGATTTGTGAACTACTCCAAACATTAAGATTTCCTTCTGCATGACAGTCGAGTCCTATTGGATGGTTCCAGGAGGCCCCATACGGAAAGACTCGAAAGCAGGTGTCTAAGCATGGATGCCTGGGAACGCCACCTCTTATTCCCACTCTTTAGTCAGGACAAGGCAGGCTCAATCTGCGGGCTCCTGGGTGAGCTACCCAGAGGGGAGAGATGAAATGGACTCTCCAGAATATGAGTCCTACTGTGGCTTGGTGGCCTGGGAGACCTTGGAATGTGGAGGTGGCTCAGGGACACTGCAGGATTCTCCAACCTGAGGTGTTTGACACGGCTCCAACAAAAAAGCTTCCCATGTGGAGACGAGAGGAGTTCTGTTCGGTGCCTCAGGAAAGCCCCATATCCTGTTCTTCGAACCAAAGCCTCTGAGGAGTGACACCAGGAAACCAAAGCAAGAGTTGAGATTAGGGCCTAAGGGCCTGTCTGGCTCAACCTTCTATCTCTGTTGACATCTGTGTGCATGCCTTCGTGGACGTAGCTGCTCAGCTTGTGTCCGAATGCCCCTGTGTGTCCAGGGAGGCCCCAATAGTGGGATGACCTCGGGGGCCTTGAGGTTTCTCATATTCTGGAGGTGTGTGGCCAAAGGAATGGACACAGTTTCCCAGGAGAGAGCAGGCACGGTTTTGTGGTATGGCTCAAGAGGACCCATCCTAGAGGCTGTGTTTGCCAGGGCTGTGGGGACAGATGTCTGAAAAAGCAAACTTGGCTCAGCTAGCGGCCAAGGTAATGGCAGGCCTGATCTCCAGTCCTTGAGGGGAGATCCTCTGGATATCAAAGGAGGGCAAGTGGGAGGCAGTCGCTCAGGCTTTTGTCTCTGGGTGTTTCGTTAACAGTGGCCATTCAGGTTAGGGGTTCCTTCAGGGGCCGAGGAAGAGCTTTCCTCTCAGGGGATTGTCCAAGCTCCCAAGTGTTTGGGTTCATTCTGTGGGAAGGGAAGAGTACTGTTTTCAGCCAAGGGGACCCCCCCAGAAGAGGGACTCTAGAGCACAGCAGTGGGTTCCCTCAACTGGAATACACACCATTTGGTTAGTCCTGGGTGCCTAGGGACATGGCAAGCCACATATGCGGGTTTTTGGTCCAGTCACTGAGAGGCCTTACTTGAATAAGGTACTCACTCTGAGGTTCACAATGTGTGTTTGTGCACAAGGAGGCCCTCACGCTTGGGCGTGGCCTCATGGGCCATGCCTTTTACTCCTACACTGAAGGTTTGACTCACTGCCAGCAGCACGGTTTCTTGCATTGGGGAAGGAGGGGTTCTGACTTGTGCATCAGGTTCCCCCCTGTGCAGGGATTGGAGATAAGGTCTTGGTTAAGAGGACTGAAAACCCAGGTTGGGAATGGATGGTGGCTTAAGGCAGTGGCGGGTCCAATGTGCTGGGTGTGCAGCCAGCTGTGTCGGTGTCTGTTGGAAGGTCTTGGCTCAGGCTATTTGCGCCAGAGCATCAGTGTGTAAGGTAGCCTATGCAATTGGGGTGTTGCCGAGGGCCAAGCAGTTTGATCCTCATTTGGGGTTTCTGGGCAGCACCATAGACAATGTTTTTCTCCTGGGAGGCAGGCAGAGTGCTTCATTGTGGCCCCAGAATTTCCAGGAGGGAGGGCTTGTGGGCCAGGAGGGTGAGGACGGAAGTCTGAAAACACAAGCTAGGGTGAGGATTGGAGCCAATGGCAGAGCAGGCCCATTCTGCAGAGGCTGAATCAAAATCTCCTGAATCTGAAGTCAGGCTGAGGATCAGACGTTGGCTGAGGCTGAAGTATGTGTCCATGATGGCACCTTCATGAAGCGGGGGCCTCAGGAGGCCAAGGAAGTTTTCCCACACTGAGTTTGGAGGTTACCCCAAACCACAAGGTTTCCTTCTGCGGGACATTCGAGTCCTGTTGGATGGCTCCAGGACATACCATACGGAAGGACTGGAGAGCATGGTTCGAAGGATGGATCCCTGTACAGCATGCCTCGCATTCCCATTGGCCATTAGCGACAAGATATGTTTGATCTACTGCCTCTGGGGCACGCTACCCAGGGGGCTCTGTTGAAATGGCCTCTCCTGAGGATGCGTCATAATGTGCGTTTGGGTCCATGGAGGCCTTGGAATGTGCTGGTTGGTCAGTGGCCTTGCGGACCTCTCCTACCTGAAGGGTTTGATACATCCCCAGTAAGAAAGCTCCCCATGTGGAGACGAGAGAGGTTTGGTTTGGTGCCAAAGAAAAGCCCCGTGTGCTGGTCTACGAAAGCAGTCCTCTGAGGACGGTCACATGGAAACCAAAGCTTAGGATCAGATTAGGGCCTGGGGGCCTGTCCATTTCAACCTTCTGTCTCTGGGGACACTGTCTGAGAGTCTAAGTGGAGATAGTTGCTCCGCTGGTGTCAGAGAGCCCCTCTTAGTCCAGGGTGGCCTACACTATTAATGGCCTCAGGGGCCTTGGAGCTTTTCCCTAACCTGTAGGGTTGTGGTCAATGGATTGGGCACACTTTCCTTGGAGAGGGCAGGCACAATCTTTCTCTGTGGCTCCAGAGGCCCTAGCCTGGAGGTTGTGTGGGTCCAGGCTGTGGGCACAGAAGTCTGAAAACACAAACTCAGCTTATGAGTGGCGCCTAGGGTATGCCAGGCCGGATGGACAGCCCGAGAGGGAGCTCCTGGGCCTCTGAAACAAGGGCGAGTGGGAGGCGTTCCTTCAGGCTTTTGTCTCTGGCTGTAGTGTCCGGGATAGCCGTGGATTGGAGGGGTGGCCTCAGGGACTGTGGACGAGTATCCCTCTCTGGGGATTTGTCCCAGTTCCCAAGAGTTTGGGGTCATTGTGTGGGAAGGGTGGGGTCGTGTTGTCTGGCTCATGTGTCTCTCCAAGAAAGGGATTCCAGAGCAGAGTCCCAGGTACGGGCGGGGCGACTGGAAAACTCAAACACTGGTGAAGATTGGGTGCATAGGGGCTTGCCAAGCCCCATATGCGGGCTCTTGGTCCAGGCCCTGACAGGCCTTTCTTTGACATGGGGCTCATGCTGAGGGTCACAGTGTGAATTTGTGCCCAAGCAGCACTCAAGTTTGGGCGTGGTATCAGGGACCATGTAGGTTTCTCCCACCCTGAAGGTGTGACTCCATGCCAAGAGCAAGCTTTACAGCCATGGGGAAGGAGGAGTTCTGTTTTGTGCTTGCGATACCCAGCTGTGTGGAGAATTGATATAATGTCTAGGTTCAGATATCTGAAAACCAAGGTTAGGAAGCGGTGACGCCATAAGACCATAGCGTGTCCGAAGTGCTGGGTGTGCGGCCAGCTGTCTCCTTGTCTGTCCGGACGTCTGGCTTCAGGCTGTGTCAGACAGAGCATGAGTGCCCAGAGCAGCCTATCCAGTTCTGGTACCGTCGAGGCCCGAGCAGGTTGATCCTCATCTGGCTTTTCTGGAGAACCCCACAGGGAAAGGTTTTTCTTCCGTTGGGCAGACACTGGGCTGGGTTGTGGTTCTGGAGTTCCTAGTCCGGAGGGCTTGTTTGCCAGGAGTTTGAGGAATGAAGACTGAAAACACAAGCTAGCGTGAGGTTTGGGGCCGAGAGCACGGAGGCCCATTCTGCAGAGGCTGAATCAAGATCTCCTGCACTGAGGTCATGGCAACTATGAGACCTTGCCTCATGCTTGAGTTTTTGTCCAGCATGGCCTCTTCCTGAAGGGTGTGGGGGCTTCATGACGCCAGGTAGTTTTGCCTACGATGGGATTTGTGAACTACTCGAAACCTCTAGGTTTCCTTCTGCACGACAGTTGAGTCCTATTGGATGGTTCCAGGAGGCTCCATACGGAAAGACTCGAGAGCAGGTGTCTAAGCACGGATGCCTGGGAATGCCACCTCATATTCTCACTCATTATTCAGGACAAGGCAGGCTCAATCTGAGGGCTCCTGGGTGACCTACCCAGAGGGGAGAGTTGAAATGGACTCTCCTGAAGATGAGTCCTCCTTTGGCTTGGTGGCCTCGGAGACCATGGTATGTGGAGGTGGCTAAGGACTCTGCAGGATTCTCCAAGCTGAGGTGTTTGCCACGGCTCCAACTAGGGAGCTTCCCATGTGGAGACGAGAGCAGTTCTGTTCAGTGCCTCAGGAAAGCCCTATATCCTGTTCTTCGAACCAAAGCCTCTGAGGAGTGACACCTGGAAACCAAAGCAAGAGTTGAGATTAGGGCCTAAGGGCCTGTCCGGCTCAACCTTCTATCTCTGTTGACATCTGTGTGCATGTCTTCGTGGAGGTAGCTGCTCAGCTTGTGTCCGAATGCCCCTGTGTGTCCAGGGAGGCTCCCAGTAGTGGGATGACCTCGGGGGCCTTGAGGTTTCTCATATTCTGGAGGTGTGTGGCCAAAGGAATGGACACAGTTTCCCAGGAGAGAGCAGGCACGGTCCTGTGGTATGGCTCCAGAGGACCCAGCCTAGAGGCTGTGTTTGCCAGGGCTGTGGGGACAGATGTCTGAAAAAGCAAACGTGGCTCAGCTAGGGACCAAGGTAATGGCAGGCCTGATCTCCAGACCGTGAGGGGAGATCCTCTGGATATCAAAGGAGGGCTAGTGGGAGGCTGTCGCTCTGGCTTTTGTCTTGGATGTTGCGTTCACAGTGGCCGTTCAGGGTAGGGGTTGTCTCAGGGGCAAACTCAAACTCAGCTTTGGTTTAGGGACGTGGGTATGGCAGGCACAATCTACAAACCATAAGAAGAACTCATGAGGATTTCAATATAGAGCGAGTCTGTGGCGCTTCCTCAGGCTTTTGTCTCTGGATTTTGTATCAGCGATGGCCGTGGAATGTCGGGGAGGCCTCATGGGCCATGGAAGAATCTTCCTCTCTGAGGATTTGGCCCAATTCACAATTGTTTTTCTTCAATCTGTGGGATGGGAGGACTCATTTCAGTTTTGTTACCTCAGGTGTCCCACCAAAAGAGGAATTCAAAGCAAATCCGTGGGGAAGACTGAAGGGACAAATAGAACATGGTTAAAAATTGGGGACTAGGGCAGGCAAGCCCAAATGCTCTCTCTTCATCCAGCCACTGAGAGGCCTTATTTGAGGACTGGGCTCAGCCTGAAGGTCACAATGTGTGTTGTGACCTATGTGGCCCACGAGCATGGACGGGGTTTCATGAGCCACACTGGTTTCAACTACACTGAACTTTAGACTACATGCCAACCACAAGGTTTCTTGCCATGGGGAAGGATTTCTGATTTCTGCATCACGTTCAACCCTGGGCAGTGATTGGAGATAAGGTCTAGATTCTGAAGCCTGAAAACCGAGGTTGGGAAGAAATGACGACCTAAGGCCATGGCGGCTCGATGTTCTCAGTGTGCGGACAGCTGTCTGGTTGGGGCCAGGAGGTCCAGGCTCAGGCAGTGTCAGAAAGGGCATTAGTGCCATGGTCAGCGTAATTATTTGAGGTACAGCCAAGGTAGGTGCAGGTTGATTCTCATTTGGGGTTACTGGGTAGCCCCAGGGGGCTGCGTTTTTCTTCTGGAGGGCAGGCAGAGTGCTGCATTGTAGTTATAGATTGCCAATTCGAGGGCTTGTGGGCCAGTAGTCTTAGGACAGAAGTCTGAGAACACAAGCTAGGCTTAGGTTTCTGAGTGAGGACATGGCAGGCACAATCTACAGACGTGAATCGAGATCTCGTGCATCTGAAGTCAGGGCGAGGGTCAGCCGATCGCTGAGGTTGGAGTTTCTGTCCCTGATGTCCCCTTCATGAAGGGGGGCATCACGAGGCCATGGGGGTTTTCCCATGATGGGAGTTGTGAGAAGCTCCAAACTGCAAAGATTCTTCTGCAGGACAATTGAGACATGTTGTTTGTCGCCAGGTCAATGATTCTGAGCAGGGTTCTAAAAATGGATGGCTGGGTAGCCCACCTCGCATTCCAATTGTCTCCTAGCAACAAGACAGGTTAGATCTGCTGGATCTGGGGAAGAGACCGAGGAGGCTGAGTTGAAATGGACTCTCCTGTGGTGGGTCCAAATGTGCTTTTGTATCTTTGGAGTCCTTGGAATGAAGCGGTGGCACTGGGGCTTTGAAGGGTTCTCCTAAACAGAGTCTTTGACACAGATCAAACGTGCAAGTTTCCAATGTGTAGATGAGATGTTTTCTGATGGGTGAGTGAAGAAACAGCCATATGCTGGTTTTGAACTCCAGGCCTCTGAGGAGAGATGCCTGGTAACCAAAGCAATGGATCTGATTAGTTCCTAGTGTCCTGTTCTTTCCTTTTTACCTCTAGGGACATCTGTCTCTGGGTCTGAGTGCAGCTAGGTGCTTCGATGGGCTCAGATTGCCCCTGTTTTTCCTGGTAAGCCACCACAATTGAGATGGATCAGGGACTTTGGAGGTTTATCCTATTAGAAGAGTTGTGGCCATTGGAATGGGCACACACAAATCCCTTGGAGAAGGCAAGTACAGTCCTCAGGTTTGCCTCAGGGGCCTGAGCCTGTAGGTTGTGTAGGCCAGGGCTGTTTGGACAGTTGTCCTAAAACACAAACTCGGCTTATGTTTCAGATCATAGGTATGGCAGGACTGATCTACAGACCATGAGGAGAACTCTACGGGATTTGAAAAAAGGGCGAGGGTGAGGCTCCTGCTCAAGTTTTTGTCTCTGGATATCGTGTCACACATGGTCTGAAATTTCTGGGTGACTTCATGGGAAATGGACTAGTCTTACTCTCTGGTGGTTTGGCCCCGTCCAAAGAGTTTGGGGTCATTTTGTGAGATGGAAGAAGTCCGTTTTGTCGTTGTTGTTGTTGTTTTCTTTTTTAACCTCAGATGTCCCACCAAATGAGGGATTCCAGAGTAGAGCCTTGGAGAGGGGCGACTGGACAATCAGAAATCTGGTTAAAAATTGGCGCCTAGGGACATGTCAAGCCCATTATCACATCTAATGGTCCAGCCACTGAGAGGACTTACTAGAGGACAGGACTCATGCTGAGGGTCACAATGCGTGTTTACGCCCTCGTCGCACTCAAGAATGGGCGGGACTTCAGGGTGAGTGCTGGTTTCTACTACACTGAATATTGCACAATGTGCCAACCACAAGGTTTCATGCCATGGGTAAGGAGGACTTCTGATTTCTGACTCACACTCACTCCTAGGCAGTGATTGGAGATGAGGTCTCGGTTCTGAAACCTGAAAACTGAGGTAGGGAAGAGATGATGAACTAAGTCCATGGCGGGACTTATGTGCTCAGTGTGCGGTCAGCTTTCTGGGTGTTGGTCATGAGGTCCGGGCTCAGGTTGTGTCCGACAGTGCATTAGTGCGAGTTTAGACAATATAGTTTGGGTAAAGTAGAGTTCTGTGTAGGTTTATCCTCATTTAAGGTGCCTGGGCAGCTCATTAGGCAATAATTTTTTTCTCGAGGGCAGGCAGAGTGCTGCATTGTGGGTCTGGAATTGCCAAACCTGAGGGCTTCTGGGCCAGGACTGTGACGAAGGAAGTCAAGTATACAAGATAGACTTGGGATTCAGGGCGAAGGCACGGCAGCTACCCCCAGCAGATCTGAACCAATATCTCATGATTCTGAAGTCAGGGCGAGGATCAGACGTTGGCTCAGATTGGAGTTTCAGTGCATGTAGGCCGCTTCATGAAGGGAGCGGAATCTCGAGGCCATTGAGATTTTACCACGTTGGGAGTTGTGGGATGCCCCCTTCAAGGATTCCTTCTGCGGGACAATTGAGACCTGTTGGACAGCTCCAGGACATCCTATATGGAATGACTCCAGAGCACCGTTCGAGGATAAATGCCTGGGAAGCCCGCCTCGCATTCCAATTTTCTCCTAGCAACATGACAGTTTAGATCTGATGGCTCTGCGGCAGCAACCGGGGTGGCTGATTTGAAATGGACTTTCCTGAGGATGGGTCCTAATGTGTTTTGTGTCCATGATGGCCTTGCAATGGGGCGGTGGCACCGGGACCCTGAAGTACTCTCCTAAGCTTTTGACATAGCTCCCTTGCACAGGTTTCCTTGGGGAGACGTGATGAGTTCTGATGGGTGCCTCAGGAAAACCCCTATGCTCGTATTGGAATCAGGCTTTTGAGGAGACATGCCTGTAAACCAAGGCAATGGATCCTATTATTGCCTGGGGTCCTGTCTGGTCCATCTCCTTCCCTGGGGATATCCATCTATGTTATGAGTGGAGGTAGATTATTAGCTGGTGTCAGACAGCCCTTGTTTGTTCCGGGCGACCTACACTATTGGGATGGCCTCAGGGATTTGGAGGTTTCTCCTAATTTGTACGATTTTGGACAATGGAATTGCCAGAATTCCCATGGATTGGTAGGCACAGTCCTAATGTGTGGCTCCAGGGTCCCCAGCCTGGAGGGTGTGTGTCCCAGGTCTTTGAGGACAGAAGTCTGAAAACACAAACTCAGCTTAGGTTTGGGGACGTAGGTATGGCAGGCCTGATCTACAAACCATGAGAAGAACTCTTCAGGATATGAAGAAAGTGCGAGTCTGAGGCGCTTGCTCAGGCTTATGTCTCTGGATTTTGTATCAGCGATGGCCGTGGAATGTCGGGAAGGCCTCATGGGCCATGGAGAAATCTTCCTCTCTGAGGATTTGGCCCGATTCCCAATTGTTTTTCGTCAATATGTGGGATGGGAGGACTCCTTTCAGTTTTGTTACCTCAGGTGTGCCACCAAAAGAGGAATTCCAAAGCAAAGCCATGGGGAAGACTGAAGGGACAACCCAAACTATCGTTCGGGGCCTTGGGGCATGGCAAGCCCCATATGCTATCTCTTCATCCAGTCACTGAGAGGGCTTTCTTGAGGTCTGAATTCAGGCTGAGGGTCACAATGTGTGTTTGTGACCAATGTGGCACGCGAACATGGGAGGGGCCTCATGTATGACACTGGTTTCAATTACACAGAACGTTGGTCAACATGCCAACCACAATGTTTCTTGCCATCGGTAAGAGTTTCTGATTTCTGCATCACATTCAACCCTGGGCAGTGATTGGAGATAAGTTCTAGGTCTGAAGCCTGAAAACCGATGTTGGGAAGAGATGACGACCTAAGGATATGGCCGCTCGAATGTGTTCAGTGTGTGGCCAGCTGTCTGGGTGGGGCCAGGAGGTCCAGGCTCAAGCTGTGTCAGAATGGGCATTAGTGCCCTGGTCAGCCTATGTATTTGGGGTACAGCCAAGGTAGGTGCAGGTTGATCCTCATTTGGGGTTACTGGGTAGCCCCAGAGGGCAATGTTTTTCTTCTGGAGGGCAGGCAGAGTGCTTCATTGTAGTTGTGGATTGCCAAACTGGAGGGCTTGTGGCCAGTAGTCTGAGAACAGAAGTCTGAGAACACAAGCTAGGTTTAGGTTTCTGGGTGAGGCCATGGCAGGCACAATCTACAGACCTGAATGGAGATCTCGTACATCTGAAGTCAGGGCAAGGATCAGACGATAGGTCAGGTTGGAGTTTGTGTCCCTGATGGACCCTTCATGAAGGGGGGGCATCACGAGGCCATGGGGGTTTTCCCACGATGGGAGTTGTGAGAAGCTCCAAACTGCAGAGAGTCTTCTGCAGGACAATTGAGACCTGTTTTTGACCCAGTCCAATGATTCTGAGCAGGGTTCTAAGGAAGGATGGCTGCGTAGGCCACCTCGCATTCCAATTGACTCCTAGTAACAAGACAGGTTAGATGTGCTGGATCTGGGGAAGCAACCGAGGAGACTGACTTGAAATGGACTCTCCTGTGGATGGGTCCTAATGTGCTTTTGTGTCTATGGAGATTTTGGAATAAAGCGGTGGCACTAAGGCCCTGAGGTGTTCTCCTAAACAGAGTCTTTGACACAGCTCCAACGTGCCAGTTTCCCATGTGTAGACGAGATGTTTTCTGATGGGTGAGTCAAGATACAGCCATATGATGGTTTTGAAATCCAGGCCTCTGAGGAGAGATGCCTGGTAACCAAAGCAATGGATCTGATTAGTGCATAGTGGCCTGTTCTTTCCTTTTTACCTCTGGGGACATCTGTCTATGGGTCTGAGTGCAGGTAGGTGCACAGATGGGCTCAGATTGCCCCTTTTTGTCCTGGGAAGCCACCACTATTGAGATGGATCAGGGACTTTGGAGGTTTATCCTATTAGAAGGGTTGTAGCCATTGGAATGGGAACACACAATTCCCTTGGAGAGGGCAAGTACAGTCCTCAGGTTTGGCTCCAGGGCCCTGAGCCTTTAGTTTGTGTAGGCCAAGGCTCTTTGGACCGTTGTCTGAAAACACATACTCGTCTTATGTTTCGGGACATATGTATGGCAGGACTGATCTACAGACCATGAGGAGAACTCTTCAGGATTCGAAAAAAGGGCGAGTGTGAGGCTCCTGCTCAAGTTTTTATCTCTTGATATCGTGTCACACACGGTCGTGAAATTTCTGGGTGTCTACAGGGGAAATGGACGAGTCTTACTCTCTGGTGGTTTGGCCCTGTCCAAAGACTTTGGGGTCATTCTGTGGGATAGAAGAAGTCCGTTTATTTGTTGTTGTTGTTTTCTTCTTTAACCTCAGGTGTCCCACCAAATGAGGGATTCCAGTGTAGAGCCCTGGGGAGGGGCGACATGATAATCAGAAATCTGGTTAAAAGTTGGGGCCTAGGGACATGTCAAGCCCATTATGACATCTAATGGTCCAGCCACTGAGAGGACTTACTAGAGGACAGGACTCATGCTGAGGGTCACAATGCGTGTTTATGCCCTCAGCGCTCTAAGGAATGGGCAGGGCCTCAGGGTGAATGCTGGTTTCTCCTACACTGAACGTTGGACAATGTGCCAACCACAAGGTTTCTTGCAAGGGGTAAGGAGGAGTTCTGATTTCTGCATCACACTCTCCCCTGGGCAGTGATTGGAAATAAGGTCTCGGTTCTGAAGCCTGAAAACTGAGGTAGGGAAGAGATTATAACCCAAGGCCATGGCGGGTCTGACGTGCTCAGTATGCGGTCAGCTTTCTGGGTGTTGGTCAGGAGGTCTGGGCTCAGGTTGTGTCCGACAGTGCATTAGTGCCCAGGTTAGACTATATAATTTGGGTAAAGTCGAGTGCTGTGTAGATTTATCCTCATTTAAGATATCTGGGCAGCTCATTAGGCAATAAATTTTTTCTATAGGGCAGGCAGAGTGCTGCATTGTGGGTCCGGATTTGCCAAACTTGATGGCTTCGGGGCCAGGAGTGTGAGGACGGAAGTCTGAGAATACAAGCTAGACATGGTTTCAGTGCCAGGGCACGGCAGGTAACCCCTGCAGATCTGAACCAATATCTCATGCATCTGAAGACAGAGCGAGGATCAGACGTTGGCTCAGGTTCAAAGTTTGGGGTCATTCTGTGGGATAGAAGAAGTCCGTTTATTTGTTGTTGTTGTTTTCTTCTTTAACCTCAGGTGTCCCACCAAAGGAGGGATTCCAGAGTAGAGCCCTGGGGAGCCGCGAATGGACAATCAGAAATCTGATTAAAAGTTGGGGCCTAGGGACATGTCAAGCCCATTATGACATCTAATGGTCCAGCCACTGAGAGGACTTACTAGAGGACAGGATTCATACTGAGGGTCACAATGCGTGTTTATGCCCTCGTCGCTCTCAAGAATGGGCGGGTCCTCAGGGTGAATTCTGGTTTCTCCTACACTGAACGTTGGACAACGTGCAAACCACAAGTTTTCTTGCCATGGGTAAGGAGGAGTTCTGATTTCTGCATCACACTCACCCCTGGGAAGTGATTGGAGATAAGGTCTCGGTTCTGATGCCTGAAAACTGAAGTAGGGAAGAAATGATGACCCAAGGCCATGGCGGGTCTTATGTGCTCAGTGTGCGGTAAGCTTTCTGGGCGTTGTTCATGAGGTCTGGGCTCAGGTTGTGTCCGACAGTGCATTAGTGCCCAGGTTAGACTATATAATTTGGGTAAAGTCGAGTGCTGTGTAGGTTTATCCTCATTTAAGGTACCTGGGCAGCTGATTCGGCAATAAATTTTTTCTAGAGGGCAGGCAGAGTGCTGTATTGTGGGTCCGTAATTGCCAAACTTGAGGGCTTCTGGGCCAGGAGTGTGGGGATGGAAGTCTGAGAAGACAAGCTAGACTTGGGTTTCAGTGCGAGGGCACGGCAGGTACCCCCTGCAGATCTGAACCAATATCTCATGCACCTGAAGTCAGGGAGAGGATCAGAAGTTGGCTCCACTTGGAGTTTCCGTGCATGACGGCCGCTTCATGAAGGGAGCGGAATCTCGAGGCCATTGAGGTTTTCCCACGTTGGAAGTTGTGGGATGCCCCCTTCAAGGATTCCTTCTGCGGGCAATTGAGACCTGTTGGACAGCTCCAGAACATCCCATATGGAATGAATCCCGAGAACCGTTCGAGGATGGATGCCTGGGAAGCCCGCCTCGCATTCCCATTGTATCCTAGCAACAAGACAGTTTAGATCTGATGGCTCTGCCGGAGCAACCTGGGTGTCTGAGATGAAATGGACTTTCCTGAGGATGGGTCCTAATGTGTTTTTGTGTCCATGAGGGCCTTGGAATGGGGCGGCGGCACCGGACCCTGTAGTACTCTCCTAAGCTTTGGACATGGCTCCCATGCACAGGTTTCCTTGTGGAGACAAGATGAGTTCTGATGGGTGCCTCAGGAAAACCCCTATGCTCGTATTGGAATCAGGCTTTTGAGGAAACATGCCTGTAATCCAAAGCAATGGATCCAATTATGGCCTAGGGTCCTGTCTGGTTCAATCTTCTTCTCTGGGGACATCCATCTACGGTATGAGTGGAGGTCGATTATCAGCTGGTGTCAGACAGCCCTTGTTTGTTCCTCGTAACCTACACTATTGGGATGGCCTCAGGGACGTTGGAGGTTGCTCCTAATTTGTACGAATTTGGACAATGGAATGGCCAGAATTCCCATGGATTGGTAGGCACAGTCTTAATGTGTGGCTCCAGGGACACCAGCATGGAGGGTGTAGGCCCAGGACTTTGAGGACAGAAGTCTGAAAACACAAACTCAGCTTAGGTTTGGGGACGTAGGTATGGCAGGCCCGAATACAAACCATGAGAAGAACTCTTCAGGATATGAAGAAAGTGCGAGTCTGAGGCGCTTGCTCAGGCATATGTCTCTGGATTTAGTATCAGCGATGGCCGTATTATGTCGGGGAGGCCTCATCAGCCATGGAGGAATCTTCATCTCTGAGGTTTTGGCCCGATTCCCAATTGTTTTTTGTCAATCTGTGGTATGGGAGGACTCCTTTCAGTTTTGTTACCTCAGGTGTCCCACCAAAAGAGGAATTCCAAAGCAAAGTCATGGGGAAGACTGAAGGGACAACCAGAACTATGGTTAAAAATTGGGGCCTAGGGGCATGGCAAGCCCAGTATGCTATCTCTTCATCCAGCCACTGAGAGAAGTTACTTGAGGACTGGGCTCAGGCTGAGGGTCACAATGTGTGTTTGTGACCCAGGTGGCCCGCGAGAAAGGGCGGGGCCTCATGGGCCACACTGGTTTCAACTACACTGAACGTTGGACAACATGCCAACCACAAGGTTTCTTGCCATGGGGAAGGAGTTCTTATTTCTGCTTCACGTTCAACCCTGGGCAGTGATTGGAGATAAGGTCTAGGTTCTGAGGCCTGAAAACCGAGGTTGGGAATTGATGACGACCTTAGGCCGTGGCGGCTCGATGTGCTCAGTGTGCAGCCAGCTGTTTGGTTGGTCCCAGAAGTCCAGACTCAGTCTGTGTCACAAAGGGCATTAGTGCTCTGGTCAGCCTATGTATTTGGGTACAGCCAAGGTAGGTGCAGGTTGATCCTCATTTGGGGTGTCTGGTTAGTCCCGGAGGGTAAAGTTTTTCTTCTGGATCGCAGGCAGAGTGCTGCATTGTAGTTCTGGATTGCCAAACTGGAGAGCATGTGGGCCAGTAGTCTGACGACAGAAGTCTGAGAACACAAGCTAGGCTTAGGTTCTGAGTGAGGCCATGGCAGGCACAATCTACAGACCTGAATCGAGATCGCGGGCATCTAAAAGTCAGGGCGAGGATCAGACCATCGCTCAGGTTGGAGTTTGTGTCCCTGATGGCCCCTCCATGAAGGGGGGGCATCGCGAGGCCTTGGGCTTATGCCCACGATGGGAGTTGTGAGAAGCTCCAAACTGCAGAGAATCTTCTGCAGGACAATTGAGATCTGTTATTTGGCTCGAGGCCAATGATTCTGAGCAGGGTTCTAAGGATGGATGGCTGGGTAGCCCACCTCGCATTCCAATTGTCTCCTAACAACAAGACAGGTTAGATCTGCTGGATCTGGGGGAGCAACCGCGGAGGTTGAGTTGAAATGGACTCTCCTGTGGATGGATCCTAATGTGCTTTTGTGTCTATGCAGACCTTGGAATGAAGCGGTGGCACTGGGGCCCTGAAGGGTTCATCTAAACAGAGGCTTTCACACAGCTACAACGTGCAAGTTTCCCCTGTGTAGATGAGATGTTTTCTGATGGGTGAGTCAAGAAACAGCCATGTGCTGGTTTTGAAATCCAGGCCTCTGAGGAGAGATGCCTGGAAACCAAAGCAATGGATCTGATTAGTGCCTAGAGGCCTGTTCTTTCCTTTTTACCTCTGGGGACATCTGTCTATGGATCTGAGTGCAGGTAGGTGCTCAGATGGGCTCAGATTGCCCCTGTTTTCCTGGGAAGCCACCACTATTGAGATGGATCAGGGACTTTGGAGGTTTATCCTATTAGAAGGGTTGTGGCCATTGGAATGGGCACACACAATTCCCTTGGAGAGGGCAAGTACAGTCCTCAGGTTTGGCTGCAGGGGCCTGAGCTTGTAGGTTGTGTAGGCCAGGGCTGTTTGGACAGTTGTCTGAAAACACAAACTCGCCTTATGTTTCGGGTCATAGGTATGGCAGGACTGATCTACAGACCATGAGGAGAACTCTTCCGGATTTGAGAAAAGGGCAAGTGTGAAGCTCTTGCTCAAGATTTTGTCTCTGGATATCGTGTCACTCATGGTCGTGAAATACCTGGGTGACTTCATGGGACATTGACGAATCTTACTCTCTGGTGGTTTGGCCTTGTCCAAAGAGTTTGGGGTCATTCTGTGGGATAGAAGAAGTCCGTTTATTTGTTGTTGTTGTTTTCTTCTTTAACCTCAGGTGTCTCGCCATGGGATTCCAGAGTAGAGGCCTGGGGAGGCGCGACTGGACAATCAGTAATCTGATTAAAAGTTGGGGCCTAGGGACATGTCAAGCCCATTATGACATCTAATGGTCCCGCCACTGAGAGTACTTACTAGAGGACAGGACTCATGCTGAGGGTCACAATGCGTGTTTATGCCCTCGTCGCTCTCAGGAATGGGCGGGGCCTCAGGATGAATGCTGGTTTCTCCTACACTGAACGTTGGACAACGTGCCAACCACAAGGTTTCCTCCCATGGGTAAGTAGGAGATCTGATTTCTGCATCACACTCACCCCTGGGCAGTGATTGGAGATAAGGTCTCGGTTCTAAAGCCTGAAAACTGAGTTAGGGAAGAGATGATGACCTAAGGCCATGGCGGGTCTTATGTGATCAGTGTGTGGTAAGCTTTCTGGGTGTTGGTCAGGAGGTCTGGGCTCAGGTTGTGTCCGACAGTGCATTAGTGCCCGGGTTAGACTATATTATTGGGTAAAGTCGAGTGCTGTGTAGGTTTATCCTCATTTAAGGTACCCGGGCAGCTCATTAGGCAATAAATTTTTTCTAGAGGGCAGGCAGAGTGCTGCATTATGGGTCCGGAATTGTTAATTTTGAGGGCTTCGGGGCCAGGAGTGTGAGGACGGAAGTCTGAGAAGACAAGCTAGAAATGGGTTTCAGAGCGAAGGCACGGCAGGTACCCCCTGCAGATCTGAACCAATATCTCATGCATCTGAAGTCAGGGCGAGATTCAGACGTTGGCTCCGGTTGGAGTTTCCATGCATGACGGCCGCTTCATGAAGGGAGCGGAATCTCGAGGCCATTGAGGTTTTCCCCCGTTGGGAGTTGTGGGATGCCCCCTTCAAGGATTCCTTCTGCGGGACAATTGACACCTGTTGGACAGCTCCAGGACATCCCATATGGAAAGAATCCAGAGCATCCTTCGGGGATGGAAGCCAGGTAAGCCCGCTTCCCATTCCAATTGTCTCCTAGCAACAAGACAGTTGAGATCTGATGGCTCTGCGGGAGCTACCGAGGTGGCTGAGTTGAAATGGGTCCTAATGTGTTTTTGTGTCCATGAGGGCCTTGGAATGGGGCGGTGGCACCGGGACACTGAAGTACTCTCCTAAGCTTTGGACATGGCTCCCATGCACAGGTTTTCTAGTGGAGACGAGATGAGATCTGATTGGTGCCTCAGGAAAACCCCTATGCTCGTATTGGAATCAGGCTTTTCAGGAGACAGGCCTGTAAACCAAAGCAATGGATCCCATTATGGCCTAGGGTCCTGTCTGGTTCAATTTCTTCTCGGGGGACATCCATTTACGGTATGAGTGGAGGTCGATTATCAGCTGGTGTCAGACAGCCCTTGTTTGTTCCTCGTGACCTACACTATTGGGATGGCCTCAGGGACTTTGGAGGTTGCTCCTAATTTGTACGATTTTAGACAGGGAATGGGCAGAATTACCATGGATTGGTAGGCACTGTCTTAATGTGTGGCTTCAGGGGCCCCAGCCTGGAGGGGGTGTGGCCCTGGACTTTGAGGACAGAAGTCTGAAAACACAAACTCAGCTTAGGTTTGGGGACGTAGGTATGGCAGGCTTGATCTACAAACCATGAAAAGAACTTTTCAGGATATGAAGAAAGTGCGAGTCTGAGGCGCTTGCTCAGGCTTATGTCTCTGGGTTTTGTATCAGCGATGGCCCTGGAATATCGGGGAGGCCTCATGGGCCATGGACGAATCTTCATCTCTGAGGATTTAGCCCGATTCCCAATCGTTTTTCGTCAATCTGTGGGATGGGAGGACTCCTTTCAGTTTTGTTACCTCAGGTGTCCCAACAAAGAGGAATTCCAAAGCAAAGCCGTGGGGAAGACTGAGGGGACAACCCGAACTATGGTTAAAAGTTGGGGCCTAGGGGCATGGCACGCCCAATATGCTATCTCTTCATCCAGCCACTGACAGGCGTTACTTGAGGACTAGGCTCAGGCTGAGGGTCACAATGTGTGTTTGTGACCCAGGTGGCTCGTGAGCATGGGCAGGGCCTCACGGGCCACACTGGTTTCAACTACACTGAACGTTGGACAACATGCCAACCACAAGGTTTCTTGCCATAGGGAAGGAGTTCTGATTCGGCATCACGTTCAACCCTGGGCAGTGATTGGAGATAAGGTCTAGGTTCTGAGGCCTGAAAACCGAGATTGGGAAAAGAAGACGACCTTAGGCCATGGCCGCTCGATGTACTCAGTGTGTGGCCAGCTGTCTGGGTTGGTCCCGGAGGTCCAGTCTCAGGCTGTGTCAGAAAGGGCATTAGTTCCCTGGTCAGCCTATGTATTTGGGGTACAGCCAACGTAGGTGCAGGTTGATCCTCATTTGGGGTTACTGGGTAGCCCCAGAGGGCAATGTATTTCTTCTGGAGGGCAGGCAGAGTGCTGCATTGTAGTTCTGGAGTGCCAAACTGGAGGGCATGTGGGCCAGTAGTCTGACGACAGAAGTCTGAGAACACAAGCTAGGCATAGGTTTCTGGGTGAGGACATATCAGGCACAATCTACAGACCGGAATCGAGATCACGTGCATCTGACGTCAGGGCGAGTATCAGACGATCACTCAGGTTGGAGTTTGTGTCCCTGATGGCCCCTCCATGAAGGGGGGGCATCGCGAGGCCTTGGGGGTTTGCCCACGATGGGAGTTATGAGCAGCTCCAAACTGCAGAGAGTCTTCTGCAGGACAATTGAGACCTGTTGTTTGGATCCAGGCCAATGATTCTGAGCAGGGTTCTAAGGATGGATGGTTGGGTAGCCCACCTCGCATTCCAATTGTCTCCTAGCAACAAGACAGGTTAGATCTGCTGGATCTGGGGGAGCAGCCGAGGAGGCTTATTTGAAATGGACTCTCATGTGGATGGGTCCTAATGTGCTTTTGTGTGTATGGAGACCTTGGAATGAAGCGGTGGCACTGGGCCCCTGAAGAGTTCTCCTAAACAGAGGCTTTGACACAGCTCCAACGTGCAAGTTTCCATGTGCAGATGAGATGTTTTCTGATGGGTGAGTCAAGAAACAGCCATATGCTGGTTTTGAAATCCAGGTCTCTGAGGAGACATGCCTGGAAAACAAAGCCATGGATCTGATTAGTGCCTAGGGGCGTGTTCTTTCCCTTTTACCTCTGGGGACATCTGTCTATGGGTCTGAGTGCAGGTAGGTGCTCAGATGGGCTCAGATTGCCCCTGTTTTTCCTGGGAAGCAACCACTATTGAGATGGATCAGGGACTTTGGAGGTTTATCCTATTAGTAGGGTTGTGGCCATTGGAATGGGCACACACAATTCCCTTGGAGAGGGCAAGTAGAGTCCTCAGGTTTGGCTCAAGGGGCCTGAGCCTGTAGGTTGTGTAGGACAGGGCTGTTTGGACAGTTGTCAGAAAACACAAACTCGACTTATCTTTCGGGTCATAGGTATGGCAGGACTGATCTACAGACCATGAGGAGAACTCTTCGGGATTTGAGAAAAGGGCAAGTGTGAGGCTCTTGCTCAAGTTTTTGTCTCTGGATATCTTGTCACACACAGTAGTGAAATATCTGGCGACTTCATGGGAAATGGACGAGTCTTATTCTCTGGTGGTTTGGCCCCGTTCAAAGAGTTTGGGGTCATTCTGTGGGATAGAAGAAGTCCGTTTATTTGTTGTTGTTGTTTTCTTCTTTAACCTCAGGTGTCCCACCAAAGGAGGGATTCCAGAGTAGAGCCATCGGGAGCCGCGAATGGACAATCAGAAATCTGATTAAAAGTTGGGGCCTAGGGACATGTCAAGCCCATTATGACATCTAATGGTCCAGCCACTGAGAGGACTTACTAGAGGACAGGATTCATACTGAGGGTCACAATGCGTGTTTATGCCCTCGTCGCTCTCAAGAATGGGCGGGTCCTCAGGGTGAATTCTGGTTTCTCCTACACTGAACGTTGGACAACGTGCAAACCACAAGTTTTCTTGCCATGGGTAAGGAGGAGTTCTGATTTCTGCATCACACTCACCCCTGGGAAGTGATTGGAGATAAGGTCTCGGTTCTGATGCCTGAAAACTGAAGTAGGGAAGAGATGATGACCTAAGGCCATGGCGGGTCTTATGTGCTCAGTGTGCGGTAAGCTTTCTGCGTGTTGTTCATGAGGTCTGGGCTCAGGTTGTGTCCGACAGTGCATTAGTGCCCATGTTAGTCTATATAATTTGGGTAAAGTCAGTGTTGTGTAGGTTTATCCTCATTTAAGGTACCTGGGCAGCTGATTCGGCAATAAATTTTTTCTAGAGGGCAGGCAGAGTGCTGTATTGTGGGTCGGAATTGCCAAACTTGAGGGCTTCTGGGCCAGGAGTGTGGGGACGGAAGTCTGAGAAGACAAGCTGGACTTGGGTTTCAGTGCGAGGGCACGGCAGGTACCCCTGCAGATCTGAACCAATATCTCATGAATCTGAAGTCAGGGCGAGGATCAGAAGTTGGCTCCAGTTGGACTTTCCGTGCATGACGGCCGCTTCATGAAGGGAGCGGAATCTCGAGGCCATTGAGGTTTTCCCACGTTGGGAGTTGTGGGATGCCCCCTTCAAGGATTCCTTCTGCGGGACAATTGAGACCTGTTGGACAGCTCCAGAACATCCCATATGGAATGAATCCAGAGCACCGTTCAAGGATGGATGCCTGGGAAGCCCGCCTCGCATTCCAATTATCTCCTAGCAACAAGACAGTTTAGATCTGATGGCTCTGAGGGAGCAAACGGGGTGTCTGAGATGAAATGGACTTTCCTGAGGATGGGTCCTAATGTGTTTTTGTGTCCATGAGGGCCTTGGAATGGGGCGGTGGCACCGGGACCCTGAGGTACTCTCCTAAGCTTTGGACATGGCTCCCATGCACAGGTTTCCTTGTGGAGACGAGATGAGTTCTGATGGGTGCCTCAGGAAAACCCCTATGCTCGTATTGGAATCAGGCTTTTGAGGACACATGCCTGTAAACCAAAGCAATGGATCCCATTATGGGCTAGGGTCCTGTCTGGTTCAATCTTCTTCTCTGGGGACATCCATCTATGGTATGAGTGGAGGTCGATTATCAGCTGGTGTCAGACAGCCCTTGTTTGTTCCTCGTGACCTACACTATTGGGATGGCCTCAGGGACTTTGGAGGTTGCTCCTAATTTGTACGATTTTGGACAATGGAATGGGCAGAATTCCCATGGATTGGTAGGCACAGTCTTAATGTGTGGCTCCAGGGGCCCCAGCCTGGAGAGTGTGTGGCCCAGGACTTTGAGGACAGAAGTCTGAAAACACAAACTCAGCTTAGGTTTGGGGACGTAGGTATGGCAGGCCCGAACTACAAACCATGAGAAGAACTCTTCAGGATATGAAGAAAGTGCGAGTCTGAGGCGCTTGCTCAGGCTTATGTCTCTGGATTTAGTATCAGCGATGGCCGTATTATGTCGGGGAGGCCTCATGGGCCATGGACGAATCTTCCTCTCTGAGGTTTTGGCCCGATTCCCAATCGCTTTTGTCAATCTGTGGGATGGGAGGACTCCTTTCAGTTTTGTTACCTCAGGTGTCCCACCAAAAGAGGAATTCCAAAGCAAAGCCATGGGGAAGACTGAAGGGACAACCAGAACTATGGTTAAAAATTGGGGCCTAGGGGCATGGGAAGCCCAATATGCTATCTCTTCATCCAGCCACTGAGAGAAGTTACTTGAGGATTGGGCTCAGGCTGAGGGTCACAATGTGTGTTTGTGACCCAGGTGGCCCGCGAGAATGGGAGGGGCCTCATGGGCCACACTGGTTTCAACTACACTGAACGTTGTACAACATGCCAACAAGGTTTCTTGCCATGGGGAAGGAGTTCTTATTTCTCCATCACGTTCAACCCTGGGCAGTGATTGGAGATAAGGTCTAGGTTCTGAGGCCTGAAAACCGAGGTTGGGAAAAGATGACGACCTTAGGCCATGGCGGCTCGATGTGCTCAGTGTGCGGCCTGCTGTCTGGGTTGGTCCCGGAGGTCCAGTCTCAGGCTGTGTCAGAAAGGGCATTAGTGCCCTGGTCAGCCTATGTATTTGGGGTACAGCCAAGGTAGGTGCAGGTTGATCCTCATTTGGGGTGTCTGGTTAGTCCCGGAGGGTAAAGTTTTTCTTCTGGAGGGCAGGCAGAGTGCTGCATTGTAGTTCTGGATTACCAAACTGGAGGGCATGAAGGCCAGTAGTCTGACGACAGAAGATGAGAACACAAGCTAGGCTTAGGTTCTGAGTGAGGCCATAGCAAGCACAATCTACAGACCTGAATCGAGATCACGGGCATCTGAAAGTCAGGGCGAGGATCAGACCATCGCTCAGGTTGGAGTTTGTGTCCCTGATGGCCCCTCCATGAAGGGGGGGCATCGCGAGGCCTTGGGCTTATGCCCACGATGGGAGTTGTGAGAAGCTCCAAACTGCAGAGAATCTTCTGCAGGACAATTGAGATCTGTTATTTGGCTCGAGGCCAATGATTCTGAGCAGGGTTCTAAGGATGGATGGCTGGGTAGCCCACCTCGCATTCCAATTGTCTCCTAACAACAAGACAGGTTAGATCTGCTGGATCTGGGGGAGCAACCGCGGAGGTTGAGTTGAAATGGACTCTCCTGTGGATGGGTCCTAATGTGCTTTTGTGTCTATGCAGACCTTGGAATGAAGCGGTGGCACTGGGGCCCTGAAGGGTTCATCTAAACAGAGGCTTTCACACAGCTACAACGTGCAAGTTTCCCCTGTGTAGATGAGATGTTTTCTGATGGGTGAGTCAAGAAACAGCCATGTGCTGGTTTTGAAATCCAGGCCTCTGAGGAGAGATGCCTGGAAACCAAAGCAATGGATCTGATTAGTGCCTAGCGGCCTGTTCTTTCCTTTTTACCTCTGGGGACATCTGTCTATGGGTCTGAGTGTAGGTAGGTGCTCAGATGGGCTCAGATTGCCCTTGTTTTTCCTGGGATGCCACCACTATTGAGATGGATCAGGGACTTTGGAGGTTTATCCTATTAGAAGGGTTGTGGCCTTTGGAATGGGCACACACAATTCCCTTGGAGAGGGCAAGTACAGTCCTCAGGTTTGGCTGCAGGGGCCTGAGCTTGTAGGTTGTGTAGGCCAGGGCTGTTTGGACAGTTGTCTATAAACACAAACTCAAATTATCTTTCGCGTCATAGGTATGGCAGGACTGATCTACAGACCATGAGGAGAACTCTTCCGGATTTGAGAAAAGGGCAAGTGTGAAGCTCTTGCTCAAGTTTTTGTCTCTGGATATCGTGTCACTCATGGTCGTGAAATACCTGGGTGACTTCATGGGACATTGACGAGTCTTACTCTCTGGTGGTTTGGCCCCGTCCAAAGAGTTTGGGGTCATTCTGTGGGATAGAAGAAGTCCGTTTATTTGTTGTTGTTGTTTTCTTCTTTAACCTCAGGTGTCTCGCCAAGGGATTCCAGAGTAGAGGCCTGGGGAGGCGCGACTGGACAATCAGTAATCTGATTAAATGTTGGGGCCTAGGGACATGTCAAGCCCATTATGACATCTAATGGTCCCGCCACTGAGAGTACTTACTAGAGGACAGGACTCATGCTGAGGGTCACAATGCGTGTTTATGCCCTCGTCGCTCTCAAGAATGGGCGGGGCCTCAGGATGAATGCTGGTTTCTCCTACACTGAACGTTGGACAACGTGCCAACCACAAGGTTTCCTGCCATGGGTAAGGAGGAGTTCTGATTTCTGCATCACACTCACCCCTGGGCAGTGATTGGAGATAAGGTCTCGGTTCTGAAGCCTGAAAACTGAGGTAGGGAAGAGATGATGACCTAAGGCCATGGCGGGTCTTATGTGCTCAGTGTGCGGTAAGCTTTCTGGGTGTTGGTCAGGAGGTCTGGGCTCAGGTTGTGTCCGACAGTGCATTAGTGCCCGGGTTAGACTATATAATTTGGGTAAAGTCGAGTGCTGTGTAGGTTTATCCTCATTTAAGGTACCTGGGCAGCTTATTAGGCAATAAATTTTTTCTAGAGGGCAGGCAGAGTGCTGCATTATGGGTCCGGAATTGCCAATTTTGAGGGCTTCGGGGCCAGGAGTGTGAGGACGGAAGTCTGAGAAGACAGGCTAGAAATGGGTTTCAAAGTGAAGGCAAGGCAGGTACCCCCTGCAGATCTGAACCAATATCTCATGCATCTGAAGTCCGGGCGAGGATCAGACGTTTGCTCCGGTTGGAGTTTCCGTGCATGATGGCCGCTTCATGAAGGGAGCGGAATCTTGAGGCCATTGAGGTTTTCCCACGTTGGGAGTTGTGGGATGCCCCCTTCAAGGATTCCTTCTGTGGGATAATTGAGACCGGTTGGACAGCTCCAGGACATCCCATATGGAAAGAATCCAGAGCACCCTTCGAGGATGGATGCCAATGGAAGCCCGCTTCCCATTCCAATTGTCTCCTAGAAACAAGACAGTTGAGATCTGATGGCTCTGCGGGAGCAACCGAGGTGGCTGAGTTGAAATGGACTTTCCTGAGAATGAGTCCTAATGTGTTTTTTCTGTCCATGAGGGCCTTTGAATGGGGCGGTGGCACCGGGACCCTGAAGTACTCTCCTAAGCTTTGGACATGGCTCCCATGCACAGGTTTCCTTGTGGAGACGAGATGAGAACTGATTGGTGCCTCAGGAAAACCCCTATGCTCGTATTGGAATCAGGCTTTTCAGGAGACAGGCCTGTAAACCAAAGCAATGGATCCCATTATGGGCTAGGGTCCTGTCTGGTTAAAAAACCTTCTTTGGAGACATCCATCTACGGTATGAGTGGAGGTCGATTATCAGCTGGTGTCAGACAGCCCTTGTTTGTTCCTCGTGACCTACACTATTTGGATGGCCTCAGGGACTTTGGAGGTTGCTCCTAATTTGTACGATTTTGGACAGGGAATGGGCAGAATTCCCATGGATTGGTAGGCACAGTCCTAATGCGTGGCTTCAGGGGCCCCAGCCTGGAGGGTGTGAGGCCCTGGACTTTGAGGACAGAAGTCTGAAAACACAAACTCAGCTTAGGTTTGGGGACGTAGGTATGGCAGGCCCGATCTACAATCCATGAGAAGAAATCTTCAGGATATGAAGAAAGTGCGAGTCTGAAGCGCTTGCTCATGCTTATGTCTCTGGGTTTTGTATCAGCGATGGCCCTGGAATATTGGGGAAGCCTCATGGCCCTGGACGAATCTTCCTCTCTTAGGATTTGGCCCGATTCCCAATTGTTTTTCGTCAATCTGTGGGATGGGAGGACTCCTTTCAGTTTTGTTACCTCAGGTGACCCAACAAAGAGGAATTCCAAAGCAAAGCCGTGGGGAAGACTGAGGGGACAACCCGAACTATGGTTAAATGTTGGGGCTTAGGGGCATGGCAAGCCCAATATGTTATCTCTTCATCCAGCCACTGACAGGCGTTACTTGAGGACTGGGCTCAGGCTGAGGGTCACAATGTGTGTTTTTGACCCAGGTGGCTCGCGAGCATGAGCGGGGCCTCTTGGGCCACACTGGTTTCAACTACACTGAACGTTGGACAACATACCAACCACAAGGTTTCTTGCCATGGGGAAGGAATTCTGATTTCTGCATCACGTTCAACCCTGGGCAGTGATTCGAGATAAGGTCTAGGTTCTGAGGCCTGAAAACCGAGGTTGGGAAAAGATGACAACCTTAGGCAATGGCGGCTCGATGTGCTCAGTGTGCGGCCAGCTGTCTGGGTTGGTCCAGGTGGTCCAGGATGAGGCTGTGTCAGAAAGGGCATTAGTTCCCTGGTCAGCCTATGTATTTGGGGTACAGCCAAGGTAGGTGCAGGTTGATCCTCACTTGGGGTGTCTGGTTAGTCCCGGAGGGTAAAGTTTTTCTTCTGGAGGGCAGGCAGAGTGCTGCATTGTAGTTCTGGATTGCCAAACTGGAGGGCTTGCGGGCCAGTAGTCTGACGAGAGAAGTCTGAGAACACAAGCTAGGAATAGGTTTCTGGGTGAGGACATGGCAGGCACAATCTACAGACCGGAATCGAGATTGCGTGCATCTGATGTCAGGGCGAGTATCAGACGATCGCACAGGTTGGAGTTTGTGTCCCTGATGGCCCCTCCATGAAGGGGGGGCATCGCGAGGCCTTGGGGGTTTGCCCACGATGGGAGTTGTGAGCAACTCCAAACTGCTGAGTCTTCTGCAGGACAATTGAGACCTGTTGTTTGGATCCAGGCCAATGATTCTGAGCAGGGTTCTAAGGATGGATGGCTGGGTAGCCCACCTCGCATTCCAATTGTCTCCTAGCAACAAGACAGGTTAGATCTGCTGGATCTGGGGGAGCAACCGAGGAGGCTGATTTGAAATGGACTCTCATGTGGATGGGTCCTAATGTGCTTTTGTGTGTATGGAGACCTTGGAATGAAGCGGTGGCACTGGGCCCCTGAAGAGTTCTCCTAAACAGAGTCTTTGACACAGCTCCAACGTGCAAGTTTCCATGTGCAGATGAGATGTTTTCTGCTGGGTGAGTCAAGAAACAGCCATATGCTGGTTTTGAAATCCAGGTCTCTGAGGCGACATGCCTGGAAAACAAAGCAATGGATCTGATTAGTGCCTAGGGGCGTGTTCTTTCCCTTTTACCTCTGGGGACATCTGTCTATGGGTCTGAGTGCAGGTAGGTGCTCAGATGGGCTCAGATTGCCCCTGTTTTTCCTGGGAAGCCACCACTATTGAGATGAATCAGGGACGTTGGAGGTTTATCCTATTAGAAGGGTTGTGGCCATTGGAATGGGCACACACAATTCCCTTGGAGAGGGCAAGTACAGTCCTCAGGTTTGGCTCCAGGGGCCTGAGCCTGTAGGTTGTGTAGGCCAGGGCTGTTTGGACAGTTGTCAGAAAACACAAACTCGAATTATCTTTCGGGTCATAGGTATGGCAGGACTGATCTACAGACCATGAGGAGAATTCTTCGGGATTTGAGAAAAGGGCAAGTGTGAGGCTCTTGCTCAAGTTTTTGTCTCTGGATATCGTGTCACACATGGTCGTGAAATTTCTGGTGACTTCATGGGAAATGCACGAGTCTTATTCTCTGGTGGTTTGGCCCCGTTCAAAGAGTTTGGGGTCATTCTGTGGGATAGAAGAAGTCCGTTTATTTGTTTTTGTTGTTTTCTTCTGTTACCTCAGGTGTCCCACCAAAGGAGGGATTCTAGAGTAGAGCCCTGGGGAGCCGCAAATGGACAATCAGAAATCTGATTAAAAGTTGGGGCCTAGGGACATGTCAAGCCCATTATGACATCTAATGGTCCAGCCACTGAGAGGACTTACTAGAGGACAGGATTCATACTGAAGGTCACAATGCGTGTTTATGCCCTCGTCGCTCTCAAGAATGGGCGGGTCCTCAGGGTGAATGCTGGTTTCTCCTACACTGAACGTTGGACAACGTGCCAACCACAAGTTTTCTTGCCATGGGTAAGGAGGAGTTCTGATTTCTGCATCACACTCACCCCTGGGAAGTGATTGGAGATAAGGTCTCGGTTCTGATTGCTGAAAACTGAAGTAGGGAAGAGATGATGACCTAAGGCCATGGCGGGTCTTATGTGCTCAGTGTGCGGTAAGCTTTCTGGGTGTTGTTCATGAGGTCTGGGCTCAGGTTGTGTCCGACAGTGCATTAGTGCCCAGGTTAGTCTATATAATTTGGGTAAAGTCAAGTGCTGTGTAGGTTTATCCTCATTTAAGGTACCTGGGCAGCTGATTCGGCAATAAATTTTTTCTATAGGGCAGGCAGAGTGCTGTATTGTGGGTCCGGAATTGCCAAACTTGAGGGCTTCTGGGCCTGGAGTGTGGGGACGGAAGTCTGAGAAGACAAGCTGGACTTGGGTTTCAGTGCGAGGGCACGGCAGGTACCCCTGCAGATCTGAACCAATATCTCATGCATCTGAAGTCAGGGCGAGGATCAGAAGTTGGCTCCAGTTGGACTTTCCGTGCATGACGGCCGCTTCATGAAGGGAGCGGAATCTCGAGGCCATTGAGGTTTTCCCACGTTGGGAGTTGTGGGATGCCCCCTTCAAGGATTCCTTCTGCGGGACAATTGAGACCTGTTGGACAGCTCCAGAACATCCCATATGGAATGAATCCAGAGCACCGTTGGAGGATGGATGCCAGGGAACCCCGCCTTGCATTCCAATTGTCTTCTTGGAACAAGACAGTTGAGATGGGATGGCTCTGCGGGAGCAACCAGGGTGGCAGAGTTGAAATGTACTTTCCTGAGGATGGGTCTAATGTGTGTTTATGTCCATGAGGGCCTTGGAATGGTGCGAGGCACCTGTACCCTGAAGTATTCTCCTAAGCTTTTGACAGAGCTCCCAAGCACAGGTTTCCTTGTGGAGACGAGATTTGTTCTGAATGGAGCCTCAGGAAACCCCCTATGCTAGTATTGGAATCCCGGCATTTGGGGAGACACGCCTGTAAACCAAACAATGGATCCGATTATGGCCTAGGGTCCTGTATGGTTCCTTCTTCTACTCTGCCGACATCCATCTATGGTATGAGTGGAGGTAGATGCTCAGCTGCAGTCAGCCACCCTTGTTTGTCCCCGGAGACCTAAACTATTGGGAAGGCCTCGGTGACTTTGGAGGGTTCTCCTAATTTGTAAGATTTTGGACAATGGAATGATCAGAAAACCCATGGATTGGGTAGGCACAGTCCTAATGTGTTGCTCCAGGGGCCCCAGCCTGGTGTGTGTGTGGCCCATGACATTGAGGACAGAAGTCTGAAAACAGAAACTCAGCTTAGGTTTGGGGACGTAGGTATGGCAGGCCCAATCTACAAACCATGAGAAGAACTCTTCAGGAAATGAAGAAAGAGCGAGTCTGAGGCTCTTGCTCAGGCTTTTGTCTCTGGATTTTGTATCAACGATGCCCGTGGAATGTGGGTAGGTTCATGCGCCATGGACGATTCTTCCTCTCTGAGGATTTGCCCCAGTCCCAATTGTTTTTCGTCAAGCTGTGGGATGGGAGGTCGCCTTTCAGGTTTGTTACCTCAGGAGTCCCAAACAAAGAGGAATTCCAAATTAGAGCCCTGCGGAATAGTGAAGGGACAACCCAAACTATGGTTAAAAATTGGGGCCTTTGGGCATGGCAGGGCCAATATGCTGTCTCTCTATCCAGCTACTGAGAAGCCTAACTTGAGTACTGGGCTCAGGATGAGGGTCACAATGTGTGTTTGGGACCATTGTGGACTGTGAGCACGGGCCACACTGGTTTCAACTGCACTGAAATTTGGACAACATGCCAATCAAAGGTCTACTGCCAAGGGGAAGGAGTTCTGATTTCTGCATCATTTTCAACCCTGGGCAGAGGTTGGAAATAAGGTCTAGGTTCGGAAGCCTGAAAACCGCAGGTGGGAAGAGATGACGACCTAAGCTCATGGCAGGCCTGTAGGGCTCAGTGTGCAGTCAGCTGCCTGGGTGTTGGTCAGGAGGTCCTGGCTCAAGTTGTGTCACGGAGTGCAATTGTGCCCTGGTTAGACTATATAATTTGGGTACAGTCGAGTGCTGTATAGGTATATCCTATTTGAGGTGCCTGGGCAGTTCATTGGCAAGGTATTATTTCTAGAGGGCAGGCAGAGTGCTGCATTGTGGGTCCGGAATTGAAAAACTTGAGGGCTTCTGGGCCAGGAGTGTGAGGACAGAAGTCTGAGAACACAAGCCAGACTTGGGCACGGCAGGTACCCCCTGCAGATCTGAACCAATATCTCATGCATCTGAAGTCACGGCGAGGATCATATGTTGGCTCAGGTTGGAGTTTATGTGCATGACTGCCCCTTCAAGAACGGAGCGGAACCTCAAAGCCATGGAGGTTTTCCCACGTTGGGAGTTGTGGGGTGCCCCCTTCAAGGATTCCTTCTGAGGGACAATGAGACCTGTTGGGCAGCTCCAGGACATCCCATATGGAATGACTCCACAGAACCATTGGAGGATGGATGCCAGGGAAGCTCGCCTTGCATTCCAATTGCCTCCTTGGAACAAGACAGTTGAGATGTGATGGATCGGCGGGAGCAACCGGGGTGGCTGAGTTGAAATGGACTTTCCTGAGGATGGGGCCTAATGTGTGTTTGTGTCCATGAGGGCCTTGGAATGGAGCCGTGGCACCGGGACCCTGAAGTATTCTCCTAATCTTTTGACATAGCTCCCATGCACAAGTTTCCTTGTGGAGACGAGATTTGTTCTGATGGGTGCTTCAGGAAACCCCTTATGCTGGTATTGGAATCCAGGATTTTGAGGAGACACGCCTGTAAACCAAAGCAATGGATCCGATTATGTCCTAGGATTCTGTCTGGTTAAATCTTCTTCTCTGGGGATATCCATCTATGGAATGAGTGCAGGTAGATGCTCACCTGGTGTGAGACCGCCCTTGTTTTCCCCGGAGACCTACACTATTGGGATGGCCTCGGGTACTTTGGAGTGTTCTCCTAATTTGTACGATTTTGGACAATGGAATGGGCAGAATTCCCATGGATTGCATAGGCACAGTCCTAATGTGTGGCTCCAGGGGACCCAGCCTCGAGGGTGTGTGGCCCAGGACTTTGAGGACAGAAGTCTGAAAACACAAACACAGCTCAGGTCTGGGGATGTAGGTTTGGCAGGCCAAATCTACAAACCATGAGAAGAACTCTTCAGGATATGAAGAAAGAGGGAGTCTGAACCACTTGCTCAGGCTTTTGTCTCTGGATTTTTTATCAACGATGGCCGTGGAATGTGGGGAGGTCTCATGGGAAATGTACGAATCTTCCTCTCTGTGGATTTGTCCCGTCCGAATTGTTTTTCGTCAATCTATGGGATGGGAGGTCTCCTTTGAGGTTTATTACCTCAGGTGTCTGAACAAAAGAGGAATTCCAAAGCAGAGCCCTAGGGAAGAGTGAAGGGACAACGCAAAATATGGTTAAAAATTGGGGCCTAGGGGCAGGCAGGCCAAATATGCTGTCTCTTCATCCAGACACTGAGAGGCCTTACTTGAGGACTGGGCTCAGGCTGAGGGTCACAATGTGTGTTTGTGACCAATGTGGCCTGCGAGAATGGGTGGGCCTCATGGGCCACACTGGTTTCTACTGCACTGGACTTTGGACAACATGCCAATCACAAGGACTCTTGCCATGGGGAAGGTGTTCTGACTTCTGCCTCACTTTCTACCCTGGACAGTGGTTGGAGATAAGGACTTGGTTCTGAAGCCTGAAAAACCGCAGTTGGAATTAGATGACGACCTAAGACCATGGCGGGTCTGATATGCTCAGTGTGCGGTCAGCTGCCTGGGTGTTGGTCAGGAGGTTCTGGCTCAGGTTGTGTCAGACAGTGCATTAGTGCCCAGGTTAGACAATATAATTTGGGTACAGTCGAGTGCCGTGTAGGTTTATCCTCATTTGAGGTGCCTGGGCAACTCATTAGGCAAGATATTTTTTCTAAAGGGCCGGCAGAGTGCTGCATTGTGGGTCCGGACTTGCCAGACTTGAGAGCTTCTGGACCAGGAGTGTGAGGACATAAGTCTAAGAAAACAAGATAGACACGGGTTTCAGGGCGAGGGCACGGCAGGTACCCCCTGCAGATCTGAAACAATATCTCAAGCATCTGAAGTCACGGAGAGGATCAGACGTGGGCTCAGGTTGGAGTTTCTGTGCATGACTTCCCCTTCATGAACGGAGCGGAAGCTCAAGGCCATGGAGGTTTTCCCACGTTGGGAGTTGTGGGATGCCCTCTTCAAGGATTCCTTCTGCGGGACAATTGAGTCCTATCGGGCAGGTTCAGGACATCCCATATGGAATGACTCCAGAGCACCATTGGAGAATGGATGCCAGGGAAGCCCGCCGCGCATTCCAATAACCTCCTAGCAACAAGACAGTTGATATTGGATGGCTCTGAAGGAGCAACCGGGGTGGCTGAGTTGAAATGGACTTTCCTGAGGATGGGGTTTAATGTGTGTTTGTGTCCATGAGGGCCTTGGAATGGGGAGTTGGCACCGGGACCCTGAAGTATTCACCTAAGCTTTTGACATAATTCCCATGCACAAGTTTCCTTGTGGAGACGAGATTTGTTCTGATGGGTGCCTCTGGAAAACCATATGCTGGTATGGAATCCAGGCTTTTGAGGAGACATGCCTGTAAATCCAAGCAATGGATCCGATTATGGCCTAGGGTCCTCTCTGGTTCAATCTTCTTCTCTGGGGATATCCATCTATGGAATGAGTGGAGGTAGATGCTCACCTGGTGTCAGACCGCCCTTGTTTGTCCCCGAAGACCTACACTATTGGGATGGCCTCGGGGACTTTGGAGAGTTCTCCTAATTTGTACGATTTTGGACAATGGAATGGGCAGAATTCCCATGGATAGGGTAGGGACAGTCCTAATGTGTGGCTCCAGGGGCCCCAGCCTGGGTGGTGTGTGGCCCAGGACTTTGAGGACAGAAGTCTGAAAACACAAACTCAGCTCAGGTTTGGGGATGTAGGTTTGGCAGGCCCAATCTACAAACCATGAGAACTCTTCAGGATATGAAGAAAGAGCGAGTCTGAGGCACTTGCTCAGGCTTTTGTCTCTGGATTTTGTATCAACGATGGCCGTGGAATGTGGGGAGGTCTCATGGGAAATGTACGAATCTTCCTCTCTGTGGATTTGGCCCGGTCCCAATTGCTTTTCGTCAATCTGTGGGATGGGAGGTCTCCTTTCAGGTTTATTACATCATGTGTCCGAACAAAAGATGAATTCCAAAGCAGAGCCCTAGGGAAGAGTGAAGGGACAACGCAAAATATGGTTAAAAATTGGGGCCTAGGGGAAGGCAAGCCAAATATGCTGTCTCTTCATCCAGCCACTGAGAGGCCTTACTTGAGGACTGGGCTCAGGCTGAGGTTCACATTGTGTGTTTGTGACCAATGTGGACCGCGAGCATGGGCGGGGCCTCATGGGCCACACTGGTTTCAACTACACTGTACTTTGAACAACATGCCAATGATAAGGACTCTTGCCATGTGGAAGGTGTTCTGATTTTTGCATCACTTTCAACCCTGGGCAGTGGTTGGAGATAAGGACTAGGTTCTGAAGCCTGAAAAACTGCAGTTGGGAAGAGATGATGACCTAAGGCCATGGCGGGTCTGATATGCTCAGTGTGAGGTCAGCTGCCTGGGTGTTGGTCAAAAGGTTCTGGCTCAGGTTGTGTCAGACAGTGCATTAGTGCCCTGGTTAGACTACATGATTTGGGTACAGTCGAGTGCCATGTAGGTTTATCCTAATTTGAGGTACCTGGGCAGCTCATTAGGCAAGATATTTTTTCTAAAGGGCCGGCAGAGTGCTGCATTGTGGGTCCAGACTTGCCAGACTTGAGGGCTTCTGGGCCAGGAGTGTGAGGACATAAGTCTGAGAACACAAGCTAGACTTGGGCTTCAGGTCGAGGGCACTGCCGGTAACCCCTGCAGATCTGAAACAATATCTCAAGCATCTGAAGTCACGGCGAGGATCAGACGTGGGCTCAGGTTGGAGTTTCTGTGCATGACTTCCCCTTCATGAACGGAGCGGAATCTCAAGGCCATGGAGGTTTTCCCACGTTGGGAGTTGTGGGATGCTCTCTTCAAGGATTCCTTCTGCGGGACAATTGAGTCCTATTGGGCAGGTTCAGGACATCCCATATGGAATGACTCCAGAGCACCATTGGAGAATGGATGCCAGGGAAGCCCGCCGCGCATTCCAATAACCTCCTAGAAACAAGACAGTTGATATTGGATGGCTCTGAAGGAGCAACCGGGGTGGCTGAGTTGAAATGGACTTTCATGAGGATGGGGTTTAATGTGTGTTTGTGTCCATGAGGGCCTTGGAATGGGGAGTTGGCACCGGGTTCCTGAAGTATTCTCCTAATCTTTTGACATAGCTCCCATGCACAAGTTTCCTTGTGCAGACGAGTTTTGTTCTGATGGGTGCCTCTGCAAAACCATATGCTGGTATGGGAATCTAGGCTTTTGAGGAGACATGCCTGTAAATCCAAGCAATGGATCCGATTATGGCCTAGGGTCCTCTCTGGTTCAATCTTCTTCTCTGGGGATATCCATCTATGGAATCAGTGAAGGTAGATGCTCACCTGGTGTCAGACCGCCCTTGTTTGTCCCCGAAGACCTGCACTATTGGGATGGCCTCGGGGACTTTGGAGAGTTCTCCTAATTTATACGATTTTGGACAATGGAATGGGCAGAATTCCCATGGATTGGGTAGGCACAGTCCTAATGTGTGGCTCCAGGGGCCCCAGCCTTGCGGGTGTGTGGCCCAGGGATTTGAGCGACAGAAGTCTGAAAACACAAACTCAGCTCAGGTTTGGGGACGTAGGTATGGCAGGCCCAATCTACAAACCATGAGAAGAACACTTCAGGATATGAAGAAAGAGCGAGTCGGAGGCACTTGCTCAGGCTTTTGTCTCTGGATTTTTTTATCAACGATGGCCGTGGAATGTGGGGAGGCCTCATGGGAAATGGACGAATCTTTCTCTCTTTGGATTTGGCCCGGTCCCAAATGTTTTTCGTCAATCTGTGGGATGGGAGGTCTCCTTTCAGGTTTATTACATCATGTGTCCGAACAAAAGATGAATTCCAAAGCAGAGCCCTAGGGAAGAGTGAAGGGACAACGCAAAATATGGTTAATAATTGGAGCCTAGGGGAAGGCAGGCCAAATATGCTGTCTCTTCATCCAGCCACTGTGAGGCCTTACTTGAGGACTGGGCTCAGGCTGAGGTTCACATTGTGTGTTTGTGACCAATGTGGACCGCGAGCATGGGCGGGGCCTCATGGGCCACACTGGTTTCAACTACACTGGACTTTGGACAACATGCCAATGATAAGGACTCTTGCCATGGGGAAGGTGTTCTGATTTTTGCATCACTTTCAACCCTGGGCAGTGGTTGGAGATAAGGACTAGGTTCTGAAGTCAGAAAAACTGCAGTTGGGAAGAGATGAGGACCTAAGGCCATGGCGTGTCTGATATGCTCAGTGTGCGGTCAGCTGCCTGGGTGTTGGTCAGGAGGTTCTGGCTCAGGTTGTGTCAGACAGTGCATTAGTGCCCAGGTTAGACTATATGATTTGGGTACAGTCGAGTGCCTTGTAGGTTTATCCTCATTTGAGGTGCCTGGGCAACTCATTAGGCAAGATATTTTTTCTAAAGGGCCAGCAGAGTGCTGCATTGTGGGTCTGGACTTGCAAAACTTGAGGGCTTCTGGGCCAGGAGTGTGAGGACATAAGTCTAAGAAAACAAGATAGACTTGCTCTTCAGGTCGAGAGCATGGCAGTTACCCCCTGCAGATCTGAAACAATATCTCAAGCATCTGAAGTCACGGCGAGGATCAGACGTTGGCTCAGGTTGGAGTTTCTATGCATGACTTCCCCTTCATGAACGGAGCGGAATCTCAAGGCCATGGAGGTTTTCCCACGTTGGGAGTTGTGGGATGCCCTCTTCAAGGATTCCTTCTGCGGGACAATTGAGTCCTATCGGGCAGGTTCAGGACATCCCATATGGAATGACTCCAGAGCACCATTGGAGAATGGATGCCAGGGAAGCCCGCCGCGCATTCCAATAACCTCCTAGCAACAAGACAGTTGATATTGGATGGCTCTGAAGGAGCAACCGGGGTGGCTGAGTTGAAATGGACTTTCCTGAGGATGGGGTTTAATGTGTGTTTGTGTCCATGAGGGCCTTGGAATGGGGAGTTGGCACCGGGACCCTGAAGTATTCACCTAAGCTTTTGACATAATTCCCATGCACAAGTTTCCTTGTGGAGACGAGATTTGTTCTGATGGGTGCCTCTGGAAAACCATATGCTGGTATGGAATCCAGGCTTTTGAGGAGACATGCCTGTAAATCCAAGCAATGGATCCGATTATGGCCTAGGGTCCTCTCTGGTTCAATCTTCTTCTCTGGGGATATCCATCTATGGAATGAGTGGAGGTAGATGCTCACCTGGTGTCAGACCGCCCTTGTTTGTCCCCGAAGACCTACACTATTTGGATGGCCTCGGGGACTTTGGAGAGTTCTCCTAATTTGTACGATTTTGGACAATGGAATGGGCAGAATTCCCATGGATAGGGTAGGGACAGTCCTAATGTGTGGCTCCAGGGGCCCCAGCCTGGATGGTGTGTGGCCCAGGACTTTGAGGACAGAAGTCTGAAAACACAAACTCAGCTCAGGTTTGGGGATGTAGGTTTGGCAGGCCCAATCTACAAACCATGAGAACTCTTCAGGATATGAAGAAAGAGCGAGTCTGAGGCACTTGCTCAGGCTTTTGTCTCTGGATTTTGTATCAACGATGGCCGTGGAATGTGGGGAGGTCTCATGGGAAATGTACGAATCTTCCTCTCTGTGGATTTGGCCCGGTCCCAATTGCTTTTCGTCAATCTGTGGGATGGGAGGTCTCCTTTCAGGTTTATTACATCATGTGTCCGAACAAAAGATGAATTCCAAAGCAGAGCCCTAGGGAAGAGTGAAGGGACAACGCAAAATATGGTTAAAAATTGGGGCCTAGGGGAAGGCAGGCCAAATATGCTGTCTCTTCATCCAGCCACTGAGAGGCCTTACTTGAGGACTGGGCTCAGGCTGAGGTTCACATTGTGTGTTTGTGACCAATGTGGACCGCGAGCATGGGCGGGGCCTCATGGGCCACACTGGTTTCAACTACACTGGAATTTGAACAACATGCCAATGATAAGGACTCTTGCCATGGGGAAGATGTTCTGATTTTTGCATCACTTTCAACCCTGGGCAGTGGTTGGAGATAAGGACTAGGTTCTGAAGCCTGAAAAACTGCAGTTGGGAAGAGATGATGACCTAAGGCCATGGCGGGTCTGATATGCTCAGTGTGAGGTCAGCTGCCTGGGTGTTGGTCAAAAGGTTCTGGCTCAGGTTGTGTCAGACAGTGCATTAGTGCCCTGGTTAGACTACATGATTTGGGTACAGTCGAGTGCCGTGTAGGTTTATCCTAATTTGAGGTACCTGGGCAGCTCATTAGGCAAGATATTTTTTCTAAAGGGCCAGCAGAGTGCTGCATTGTGGGTCCAGACTTGCCAGACTTGAGGGCTTCTGGGCCAGGAGTGTGAGGACATAAGTTGAGAACACAAACTAGACTTGGGCTTCAGGTCGAGGGCACTGCCGGTAACCCCTGCAGATCTGAAACAATATCTCAAGCATCTGAAGTCACGGCGAGGATCAGACGTTGGCTCAGGTTGGAGTTTCTGTGCATGACTTCCCCTTCATGAACGGAGCGGAATCTCAAGGCCATGGAGGTTTTCCCACGTTGGGAGTTGTGGGATGCTCTCTTCAAGGATTCCTTCTGCGGGACAATTGAGTCCTATTGGCCAGGTTCAGGACATCCCATATGGAATGACTCCAGAGCACCATTGGAGAATGGATGCCAGGGAAGCCCGCCGCGCATTCCAATAACCTCCTAGAAACAAGACAGTTGATATTGGATGGCTCTGAAGGAGCAACCGGGGTGGCTGTGTTGAAATGGACTTTCATGAGGATGGGGTTTAATGTGTGTTTGTGTCCATGAGGGCCTTGGAATGGGGAGTTGTCACCGGGATCCTGAAGTATTCTCCTAATCTTTTGACATAGCTCCCATGCACAAGTTTCCTTGTGCAGACGAGTTTTGTTCTGATGGGTGCCTCTGCAAAACCATATGCTTGTATGGGAATCTAGGCTTTTGAGGAGACATGCCTGTAAATCCAAGCAATGGATCCGATTATGGCCTAGGGTCCTCTCTGGTTCAATCTTCTTCTCTGGGGATATCCATCTATGGAATCAGTGAAGGTAGATGCTCACCTGGTGTCAGACCGCCCTTGTTTGTCCCCGAAGACCTACACTATTGGGATGGCCTCGGGGACTTTGGAGAGTTCTCCTAATTTATACGATTTTGGACAATGGAATGGGCAGAATTCCCATGGATTGGGTAGGCACAGTCCTAATGTGTGGCTCCAGGGGCCCCAGCCTTGCGGGTGTGTGGCCCAGGGATTTGAGCGACAGAAGTCTGAAAACACAAACTCAGCTCAGGTTTGGGGACGTAGGTATGGCAGGCCCAATCTACAAACCATGAGAAGAACACTTCAGGATATGAAGAAAGAGCGAGTCGGAGGCACTTGCTCAGGCTTTTGTCTCTGGATTTTTTTATCAACGATGGCCGTGGAATGTGGGGAGGCCTCATGGGAAATGGACGAATCTTTCTCTCTTTGGATTTGGCCCGGTCCCAAATGTTTTTCGTCAATCTGTGGGATGGGAGGTCTCCTTTCAGGTTTATTACATCATGTGTCCGAACAAAAGATGAATTCCAAAGCAGAGCCCTAGGGAAGAGTGAAGGGACAACGCAAAATATGGTTAAAAATTGGGGCCTAGGGGAAGGAAGGCCAAATATGCTATCTCTTCATTCAGCCACTGAGAGGCCTTACTTGAGGACTGGGTTCAGGCTGATGTTCACATTGTGTGTTTGTGACCAATGTGGACCGCGAGCATGGGCGGGGCCTCATGGGCCACACTGGTTTCAACTACACTGGACTTTGGACAACATGCCAATGATAAGGACTCTTGCCATGGGGAAGATGTTCTGATTTTTGCATCACTTTCAACCCTGGGCAGTGGTTGGGGATAAGGACTAGGTTCTGAAGTCAGAAAAACCGCAGTTGGGAAGAGATGAGGACCTAAGGCCATGGCGGGTCTGATATGCTCAGTGTGCGGTCAGCTTCCTGGGTGTAGGTCAGGAGGTTCTGGCTCAGGTTGTGTCAGACAGTGCATTAGTGCCCTGGTTAGACTACATGATTTGGGTACAGTCGAGTGCCGTGTAGGTTTGTCCTCATTTGAGGTACCTGGGCAGCTCATTAGGCAAGATATTTTTTCTAAAGGGCCGGCAGAGTGCTGCATTGTGGGTCCGGACTTGCCAAACTTGAGGGCTTCTGGACCAGGAGTGTGAGGACATAAGTCTAAGAAAACAAGATAGACTTGCTCTTCAGGTCGAGGGTACGGCCGGTAACCCCTGCAGATCTGAAACAATACCTCAAGCATCTGAAGTCACGGCGAGGATCAGACGTTGGCTCAGGTTGGTGTTTCTGTGCATGACTTCCCCTTCATGAACGGAGCGGAATCTCAAGGCCATGGAGGTTTTCCCACGTTGGGAGTTGTGGGATGCCCTCTTCAAGGATTCCTTCTGCGGGACAATTGAGTCCTATTGGGCAGGTTCAGGACATCCCATATGGAATGACTCCAGAGCACCATTGGAGAATGGATGCCAGGGAAGCCCGCCGCGCATTCCAATAACCTCCTAGCAACAAGACAGTTGATATTGGATGGCTCTGAAGGAGCAACCGGGGTGGCTGTGTTGAAATGGACTTTCATGAGGATGGTGTTTAATGTGTGTTTGTTTCCATGAGGGCCTTGGAATGGGGAGTTGGCACCGGGTTCCTGAAGTATTCTCCTAATCTTTTGACATAGCTCCCATGCACAAGTTTCCTTGTGCAGACGAGTTTTGTTCTGATGGGTGCCTCTGCAAAACCATATGCTGGTATGGGAATCTAGGCTTTTGAGGAGACATGCCTGTAAATCCAAGCAATGGATCCGATTATGGCCTAGGGTCCTCTCTGGTTCAATCTTCTTCTCTGGGGATATCCATCTATGGAATCAGTGAAGGTAGATGCTCACCTGGTGTCAGACCGCCCTTGTTTGTCCCCGAAGACCTGCACTATTGGGATGGCCTCGGGGACTTTGGAGAGTTCTCCTAATTTATACGATTTTGGACAATGGAATGGGCAGAATTCCCATGGATTGGGTAGGCACAGTCCTAATGTGTGGCTCCAGGGGCCCCAGCCTTGCGGGTGTGTGGCCCAGGGATTTGAGCGACAGAAGTCTGAAAACACAAACTCAGCTCAGGTTTGGGGACGTAGGTATGGCAGGCCCAATCTACAAACCATGAGAAGAACACTTCAGGATATGAAGAAAGAGCGAGTCGGAGGCACTTGCTCAGGCTTTTGTCTCTGGATTTTTTTTATCAACGATGGCCGTGGAATGTGGGAGGCCTCATGGGAAATGGACGAATCTTTCTCTCTTTGGATTTGGCCCGGTCCCAAATGTTTTTCGTCAATCTGTGGGATGGGAGGTCTCCTTTCAGGTTTATTACCTCAGGTGTCCAAACAAAAGATGAATTCCAAAGCAGAGCCCTTGGGTAGAGTGAAGGGACAACGCAAAATATGGTTAAGAATTGGGGCCTAGGGGCATGGAAGTTCCAATATGCTATCTCTTCATCCAGCCACTGAGAAGCCTTACTTGATGACAGGGCTCAGGCTGAGGGTCACAAGGTGTGTTTGTAACCAATGTGGCCCACGAGCATGTGCGGGCCACATGGGCCACACTGGTTTCAACTGCACTGGACTTCGGACAACATGCCAATCACAAGGTCTATTGCCATGGGGAAGGTGTTCTGATTTCTGCATCATTTTCAAACCTGGGCAGTGGTTGGAGATAAGGTCTAGGTTCTGATGCCTGAAAAACCGCAGTTGGGAAGAGATGACGACATAAGTCCATGGCGGGTGTGATATGCTCAGTGTCCGGTCAGCTGTCTGGGTTTGGTCAAGAGGTTCTGGCTCAGGTTGTGTCAGACAGTGCATTAGTGCCCAGGTTAGACTATATGATTTGGATACAGTCGAGTGCCGTGTAGGTTTATCCTCATTGAGGTGCCTGGGCAGCTCATTAGGCAAGATATTTTTTCTAGAGGGCAGGCAGAGTCTTGCGTTGTGGGTCGGGAATTGCCAAACTTGAGGGCTTCTGGGCCAGGAGTGTGAGATCAGAAGTCATAGAAAACAAGCTAGACTTGGGCTTCAGGTCGAGGGCATGACAGGTAACCTCTGCAGATCTAAACCAATATCTCAAGCATCTGAAGTCACGGCGAGGATCAGACGTTGGCTCAGGTTGGAGTTTCTGTGCATGACTGCCCCTTCATGAACGGAGCGGAATCTCAAGGCCATGGAGGTTTTACCACGTTGGGAGTTGTGGGATGCCCCCTTCAAGGATTCCTTCTGCGGGACAATTGAGACCTGATGGGCAGCTCCAGGACATCCCATATGGAATGACTCCAGAGCACCATTGGTGGATAGATGCCAGGGAAGCCCGCCTCGCATTCCAATTGTCTCCTTTCAACAAGACAGTTGAGATCGGATGGCTCTGCGGGTGAAACCGGGGTGGCTGAGTTGAAATGGACATTCCTGAGGATGGGGCCTAATATGTGTAAGGGTCCATGAGGGCCTTGGAAGGGGGCGGTGGCACCGGGACCCTTATGTATTCTCCTAAGCTTTTGACATAGCTCCCATGCACAAGTTTCCTTGTGGAGACGACATTTGTTCCGATGGGTGCCTCTGGTAACCCATATGCTGGTATTGGAATCCAGGCTTTTAAGGAGACATGCCTGTAAATCCAAGCAATGGATCCGATTATGGCCTAGCGTCCTCTCTGGTTCAATCTACTTCTCTGGGGATATCCATCTATGGAATCAGTGAAGGTAGATGCCTGGCGGGTGAGTGGCCCAGTGCTTTGAGCGAAAGAAGTCTGAAAACACAAACTCAGCTTAGGTTTGGGGACGTAGGTATGGCAGACCCAATCTACAAACCATGAGAAGAACATTTCAGGATATGAAGAAAGAGCGAGTCGGAGGCACTTGCTCAGGCTTTTGTCTCTGGATTTTTTTATCAACGATGGCCGTGGAATGTGGGGAGGCCTCATGGGCCATGGACGAATCTTCCTTTCTGTGGATTTATGCCGATCCCAATTGTTTTTCGTCAATCTGTGGGATGGGAGGTCTCCTTTCAGGTTTATTGCCTCAGGTGTCCAAACAAAAGGCAAAATCGAAAGCAGAGCCCTAGGGAAGAGTGAAGGGATAACGCTAAATATTGTTAAAAATTTGGGCCTAGGAGTATGGCAGGCCCAATATGCTGTCTCTTCATCCAGCCACTGAGAGGCCTTACTTGAGGAATGGGCTCAGGCTTAGGGTCACATTGTGTGTTTGTGATCAATGTAGCCCGCGAGCATGGGCGGGGCCACATGGGCGACACTGCTTTCAACTACACTGGACTTTGGACAACATGCCAATTACAAGGTCTCTTGCCATGGGGAAGGTATTCTGATTTCTGCATCATTTTCAACCCTGGGCAGTGGTTGGAGATAAGGTCTAAGTTCTGAAGCCTGAAAAACCGCATTTGGGAAGAGATGAAGACCTAAGGCCATGGCGGGTCTGATATGGTCAGTGTGCGGTCAGCTGTCTGGGTGTTGGTCAGGAGGTCCTGGCTCAGGTTGTGTCAGACAGTGCATTAGTGCCCAGGTTAGACTACATGATTTGGGTACATTCGAGTGCCTTGTAGGATTATCCTCATTTGAGGTGCCTGGGCAGCTCATTAGGCAAGATATTTTTTCTAGAGTGCCGGCAGTGTGCTGCATTGCGAGTTCGGACTTGCCAAACTTGAGGGCTTCTGGGCCAGGAGTGTGAGGATAGAAGTCTGAGAACACAAGCTAGACTTGGGTTTCAGGCCGAGGGCACGGCAGGTACCCCCTGCAGTTCTGAACCAATATCTCAAGCATCTGAACTCACGGCGAGGATCAGAAGTTGGCTCAGTTTGGAGTTTCTGTGCATGACTGCCCCTTCATGAACGGAGCGGAATCTCAAGGCCATGGAGGTTTTCCCACGTTGGGAGTTGTGGGATGCCCCCTTCAAAGATTCCTTCTGCGGGACAATTGAGATCTAATGGGCAGCTCCAAGACATCCCATATGGAATGACTCCAGAGCACCATTGAAGGATGGATGCCAGTGAAGCCCGCCTCACATTCCAATAGTATCCTAGCAATAAGAGAGTTGAGATCGGATGGCTCTGTGGGAGCAACCGAGGTGGCTGAGTTGAAATGGCCTTTTCTTAGGATGGGGCCCTATGTGTGTTTTTGTCCTTGAGGGCCTTTGAATGGGGGGGTGGCACCGGGACCCTGAAGTATACTCCTAAGCTTTTGACATAGCTCCCATGCACAAGTTTCCTTGTGGAGACGAGGTTTGTTCTGATGGGTGCCTCAGAAAACCCATATGATGGTATTGGAATCCAGGCTTTTGAGGAGACATAACTGTAAACCAAAGCAATTGATCCGATTATGGCCTAGGGTCCTGTCTGGTTCAATCTTCTTCTTTGGGGATTACCATCTATTGAATGAGTTCAGGTAGATGCTCACCTGGTGTGAGACCGCCCTTGTTTGTCCCCGGAGACCTAAACTATTGTGATGGCCTCGGGGACTTTGGACAGTTCTCATAATTTGTACGATTTTGGGCAATGGAATGGGCAGAATTCCCATGGATTGGGTAGGCACAATCCTACTGTGTGGCTCCTGGGCCTCCAGCCTGGATGGTGTGTGGCCCAGGACTTTGAGGACAGAAGTCTGAAAACACAAACTCAGCTTAGGTTTGGGGACGTAGGTATGGCAGGCCCAATCTACAAACCATGAGAAGAACTCTTCAGGATATGAAGATAGAGCGAGTCTGAGGCGCTTGCTCAGGCATTTATCTCTGGAATTTGTATCAACGATGGCCGTACAATGTGCGGACCCCTCAGGGGCCATGGACGAATCTTCCTCTCTGAGAATTTGGCCCGGTCCCAATTGTTTTTCGTCAATCTGTGGGATGGGAGGTCTTCTTTCAGGTTTATTTCCTCAGGTGTCCGAACAAAAGAGGAATTCCAAAGCAGAGCCCTGGGGAAGAGTGAAGGGACAACCCAAACTATGGTTTAAAATTGGGGCCTAGGAGTATGGCAGGCCCAATATGCTGTCTCTTCATCCAGCCAATGATAGGCCTTACTGGAGGACTGGGCTCAGGCTGAGGGTCACAATTTGTGTTTGTGACCAATGTGGCCTGTGAGCATGGGTGGGGCCATATGGACCACACTGGTTTCAACTACACTGGACTTTGGATAACATGCCAATCACAATGTCTCTTGCCATGGGGAAGGTGTTCTGATGTCTGCATCATTTTCAACCCTGGGCAGTTGTTGGAGATAAGGTCTAGGTTCTGAAGCTTGAAAAACCGATGTTGGGAAGAGATGACGACCTAAAGCCATGGCTGGTCTGATATGCTCAGTGTGCGGTAAGCTGCCTGGGTGTTGGTCAGGAGGTTCTGGCTCAGGTTGTGTCAGACAGTGCATTAGTGCCCAGGTTAGACTATATAATTTGGGTACAGTCGAGTGCCGTGTAGGTTTATCCTCATTTGAGGTGCTTGGGCAGCTCATTAGGGAAGATATTTTTTCTAGAGGGCAGGCAGAGTGCTGCATTGTGGGTCCGGAATTGCCAAACTTGAGGGCTTCTGGGTCAGGAGTGTGAGGACAGAAGTCTGAGATCACAAGTTAGACTTGTGCTTCAGGCCGAGGGCACGGCAGGTACCCCTGCAGATCTGAACCAATATCTCAAGCATCTGAAGTCACGGCGAGGATCAGACGTTGGCTCAGGTTGGAGTTTCTGTGCATGACTGCCCCTTCATGAACGGAGCAGAATCTCAAGGCCATAGAGGTTTTACCAAGTTGGGAGTTGTGGGATGCCCCCTTCAAGGATTCCTTCTGCGGGACAATTGAGACCTGATGGGCAGCTCCAGGACATCCCATATGGAATGACTCTAGAGCACCGTTGGAGGATGGATGCCAGGGAAGCCCACATCGCCTTCCAATTGTCTCCTAGCAACAAGACAATTGAGATCGGATGGCTCTGCGGGAGCAACCAGGGTGGCTGAGTTGAAATGGACTTTCCTGAGATTGGGGCCTAATGTGTGTTTGTGTCCATGAGGGCCTTGGAATGGGCGGTGGCACCGGGACCCTGAAGTATTCTCCTAAGCTTTTGACATAGCTCCCATGCACAAGTTTCCTTGTGGAGACGAGATTTGTTCTGATGGGTGCTTCTGATACCCCTTCTGCCTGTATTGGAATACAGGCTTTTGAGGAGACATGCCTGTAAATCCAATCAATGGATCCGATTATGGCCTAGGGTCCTCTCTGGTTCATCTTTTTCTCTGGGGATATCCATCTATGGAATGAGTTGAGGTAGATGCTCACCTGGTGTCAGACCGCCCTTGTTTGTCCCCGAAGACCTACACTATTGGGATGGCCTTGGGGACTTTGGAGAGTTCTCCTAATTTGTACGATTTTGGACAATGGAATGGGCAGAATTCCCATGGATTGGGTAGGCACAATCCTAATGTGTGGCTCCTGGGCCAACAGCCTGTAGGGTGTGTGGCCCAGGACTTTGAGGACAGAAGTCTGAAAACACAAACTCAGCTCAGGTTTGGGGACGTAGATATGGCAGGCCCAATCTACAAACCATGAGAAGAACTCTTCAGGATATGAAGAAAGAGCGAGTCTGAGGCACTTTCTCAGGCTTTTGTCTCTGGATTTTTTATCAACGATGGCCATGGAATGTGGGGAGGCCTCATGGGAAATGGACGAATCTTCCACTTTGTGGATTTATGCCGGTCCCAATTGTTTTTCGTCAATCTGTGGGATGGGAGGTCTCCTTTCAGGTTTATTACCTCAGGTGTCCAAACAAAAGACGAATTCCAAAGCAGAGCCCTGGGAAGAGTGAAAGGATAACGCAAAATTGGTTAAAAATTGGGGCCTAGGGGCATAGCAGGCCCAATATGCTGTCTCTTCATCGAGCCACTGAGAGGCCTTACTTGAGGAATGGGATCAGGCTGAGGATCACAATGTGTGCTTGTGACAAATGTGGCCCGCGAGCATGGGGGAGGCCACATGGCCCACACTGGTTTCAGCTACACTGGACTTTGGACAACATGCCAATCACAAGGTCTCTTGCCGTGGGGAAGGTGTTCTGATTTCTGCATCATTTTCAACCCTGGGCAGTGGTTGGAGATAAGGTCTAGGTTCTGAAGCCTAAAAAACCGCAGTTGGGAAGAGATGAGGACTTAAGACCATGGCGGGTCTGATATGTTCAGTGTGCGGTCAGCTGCCTGGTTGTTGGTCAGGATGTTCTGGCTCAGGTTGTGTCAGTAAGTGCATTAGTGCCCAGGTTAGACTATATGATTTGTGTACAGTTGAGTGCCGCGTAGGTTTAACCTCATTTGATGTGCCTAGGCAGCTCATTAGGCAAGATATTTTTTCTAGAGGGCAGGCAGAGTGCTGCATTGTGGGTCCAGAATTGCCAAACTTGAGGACTTCTGGGCCAGGAGTGTGAGGACAGAAGTCTGAGAACACAAGCTAGACTTGGGCTTCAGGCCGAAGGCACGGCAGGTACCCCCTGCAGATCTGAACCAATATCTCAAGCATCTGAACTCACGGCGAGGATCAGACGTTGGCTCAGGTTGGAGTTTCTGTGCATGACTGCCCCTTCATGAACTGAGCGGAAACTCAAGGCCATGGAGGTTTTACCACGTTGGAGTTTTGGGATGCCCCCATCAAGGATTCCTTCTGCTGCACAAGAGAGACCTGTTGGGCAGCTCCAGGTCATCCCATATGGAATGACACCAGAGCACCGTTAGAGTATGGATGCCAGGGAAGCGCGCCTCGCATTCCAATTTTCTCCAGGTAAAAATACAGTTAAGATCGGATGGCTCTGCGGGAGCAACCGGGGTGGCTGAGTTGAAATGTACTTTCCTGAGGATGGGGCCTAATGTGTGTTTGTGACCATGAGCGCCTTGGAATGGGGCAGTGGCACCGGGACCCTGAAGTATCTCCTAAGCTTTTGACATAGCTTCCATGCAAAAGTTTCTTTGTGGTGACTAGATTTGTTCTGATGGGTGCCTCAGGAAACCCCTTATGCTGGATTTGCAATCCAGGCTTTTGAGGAGACACGCCTGTAAACCAAAGCAATGGATCTGATTATGGCATAGGATCCTGTCTGGTTCAATCTTATTCTCTGGGGATAACAATCTATGGAATGAGTGCAGGTAGATGCTCACCTTGTGTCAGACTGCCCTTGTTTGTCCCCGAAGACCTACACTATTGGGATGGCCTCGGGGACTATGGAGAGTTCTCCCAATTTGTACGATTTTGGACAATGGAATGGGCAGAATTCGCATCAATTGGATAGGCACAGTCCTAATGTGTGTCTCCAGGGGCCCCAGCCTGGAGGGTGTGTGGCCCAGAGCTTTGAAACAGAAGTCTGAAAACACAAACTCAGCTTAGGTTTGGGGACGTAGGTGTGGCAGGCCCAATCTACAAACCATGAGAAGAACTCTTCAGGATATGAAGAAAGAGCGAGTCTGAGGCTTTTTCTCAGGCATTTGTCTCTGGAATTTGTATCAACGATGGCCGTGCATTGTTAGGAGGCCTCATGGGCCATGGACGAATCTTCCTCTCTGTGGATTTGGCCCGGTCCCAATAGATTTTCGTCAATCTGTGGGATGGGAGGTCTCCTTTCAGGTTTATTAACTCAGCTGTCCGAACAAAAGAGGAATTCCAAAGCAGAGCCCTGGGGAAGAGTGAAAAGACAACCCAAACTATGCTTAAAAATTGGGGCCTAGGCGTATGGCAGGACCAATATGCTGTCTCTTCATCCAGCCAATGATAGGCCTTACTGCAGGACTGGGCTCAGGCTGAGGGTCACAATGTGTGTTTGTGACCAATGTGGCCCACGAGTATGGGCGGGTCCTCATGTGCCAGACTGGTTTCAACTACACTGGACTTTGGACAACATGCCAATCTCAATGTCTCTTGCCATGGGGAAGGTGTTCTGATTTCTACATCATTTTCAACCCTGGGCAGTGGTTGGAGATAAGGTCTAGGTTCTGAAGCCTAAAAAACCGCAGTTGGGAAGAGATGAGGACTTAAGACCATGGCGGGTCTGATATGTTCAGTGTGCGGTCAGCTGCCTGGGTGTTGGTCAGGATGTTCTGGCTCAGGTTGTGTCAGTAAGTGCATTAGTGCCCAGGTTAGACTATATGATTTGTGTACAGTTGAGTGCCGCGTAGGTTTAACCTCATTTGATGTGCCTAGGCAGCTCATTAGGCAAGATATTTTTTCTAGAGGGCAGGCAGAGTGCTGCATTGTGGGTCCAGAATTGCCAAACTTGAGGACTTCTGGGCCAGGAGTGTGAGGACAGAAGTCTGAGAACACAAGCTAGACTTGGGCTTCAGGCCGAAGGCACGGCAGGTACCCCCTGCAGATCTGAACCAATATCTCAAGCATCTGAACTCACGGCGAGGATCAGACGTTGGCTCAGGTTGGAGTTTCTGTGCATGACTGCCCCTTCATGAACTGAGCGGAAACTCAAGGCCATGGAGGTTTTACCACGTTGGAGTTTTGGGATGCCCCCATCAAGGATTCCTTCTGCTGCACAAGAGAGACCTGTTGGGCAGCTCCAGGTCATCCCATATGGAATGACACCAGAGCACCGTTAGAGGATGGATGCCAGGGAAGCGCGCCTCGCATTCCAATTTTCTCCAGGTAAAAATACAGTTAAGATCGGATGGCTCTGCGGGAGCAACCGGGGTGGCTGAGTTGAAATGTACTTTCCTGAGGATGGGGCCTAATGTGTGTTTGTGACCATGAGCGCCTTGGAATGGGGCAGTGGCACCGGGACCCTGAAGTATCTCCTAAGCTTTTGACATAGCTTCCATGCAAAAGTTTCTTTGTGGTGACTAGATTTGTTCTGATGGGTGCCTCAGGAAACCCCTTATGCTGGATTTGCAATCCAGGCTTTTGAGGAGACACGCCTGTAAACCAAAGCAATGGATCTGATTATGGCATAGGATCCTGTCTGGTTCAATCTTATTCTCTGGGGATAACAATCTATGGAATGAGTGCAGGTAGATGCTCACCTTGTGTCAGACTGCCCTTGTTTGTCCCCGAAGACCTACACTATTGGGATGGCCTCGGGGACTATGGAGAGTTCTCCTAATTTGTACGATTTTGGACAATGGAATGGGCAGAATTCGCATCAATTGGATAGGCACAGTCCTAATGTGTGTCTCCAGGGGCCCCAGCCTGGAGGGTGTGTGGCCCAGAGCTTTGAAACAGAAGTCTGAAAACACAAACTCAGCTTAGGTTTGGGGACGTAGGTGTGGCAGGCCCAATCTACAAACCATGAGAAGAACTCTTCAGGATATGAAGAAAGAGCGAGTCTGAGGCTTTTTCTCAGGCATTTGTCTCTGGAATTTGTATCAACGATGGCCGTGCATTGTTAGGAGGCCTCATGGGCCATGGACGAATCTTCCTCTCTGTGGATTTGGCCCGGTCCCAATAGATTTTCGTCAATCTGTGGGATGGGAGGTCTCCTTTCAGGTTTATTAACTCAGCTGTCCGAACAAAAGAGGAATTCCAAAGCAGAGCCCTGGGGAAGAGTGAAAAGACAACCCAAACTATGCTTAAAAATTGGGGCCTAGGCGTATGGCAGGACCAATATGCTGTCTCTTCATCCAGCCAATGATAGGCCTTACTGCAGGACTGGGCTCAGGCTGAGGGTCACAATGTGTGTTTGTGACCAATGTGGCCCACGAGTATGGGCGGGTCCTCATGTGCCAGACTGGTTTCAACTACACTGGACTTTGGACAACATGCCAATCTCAATGTCTCTTGCCATGGGGAAGGTGTTCTGATTTCTACATCATTTTCAACCCTGGGCAGTGGTTGGAGATAAGGTCTAGGTTCTGAAGCCTAAAAAACCGCAGTTGGGAAGAGATGACGACTTAAGACCATGGCGGGTCTGATATGTTCAGTGTGCGGTCAGCTGCCTGGGTGTTGGTCAGGATGTTCTGGCTCAGGTTGTGTCAGTAAGTGCATTAGTGCCCAGGTTAGACTATATGATTTGTGTACAGTTGAGTGCCGCGTAGGTTTAACCTCATTTGATGTGCCTAGGCAGCTCATTAGGCAAGATATTTTTTCTAGAGGGCAGGCAGAGTGCTGCATTGTGGGTCCAGAATTGCCAAACTTGAGGACTTCTGGGCCAGGAGTGTGAGGACAGAAGTCTGAGAACACAAGCTAGACTTGGGCTTCAGGCCGAAGGCACGGCAGGTACCCCCTGCAGATCTGAACCAATATCTCAAGCATCTGAACTCACGGCGAGGATCAGACGTTGGCTCAGGTTGGAGTTTCTGTGCATGACTGCCCCTTCATGAACTGAGCGGAAACTCAAGGCCATGGAGGTTTTACCACGTTGGAGTTTTGGGATGCCCCCTTCAAGGATTCCTTCTGCTGCACAAGAGAGACCTGTTGGGCAGCTCCAGGTCATCCCATATGGAATGACACCAGAGCACCGTTAGAGGATGGATGCCAGGGAAGCGCGCCTCGCATTCCAATTTTCTCCAGGTAAAAATACAGTTAAGATCGGATGGCTCTGCGGCAGCAACCGGGGTGGCTGAGTTGAAATGTACTTTCCTGAGGATGGGGCCTAATGTGTGTTTGTGACCATGAGCGCCTTGGAATGGGGCAGTGGCACCGGGACCCTGAAGTATCTCCTAAGCTTTTGACATAGCTTCCATGCAAAAGTTTCTTTGTGGTGACTAGATTTGTTCTGATGGGTGCCTCAGGAAACCCCTTATGCTGGATTTGCAATCCAGGCTTTTGAGGAGACATGCCTGGAAACCAAAGCAATGGATCCGATTATGGCATAGGATCCTGTCTGGTTCAATCTTATTCTCTGGGGATAACCATCTATGGAATGAGTGCAGGTAGATGCTCACCTTGTGTCAGACTGCACTTGTTTGTCCCCGAAGACCTACACTATTGGGATGGCCTCGGGGACTATGGAGAGTTCTCCTAATTTGTACGATTTTGGACAATGGAATGGGCAGAATTCCCATCAATTGGGTAGGCACAGTCCTAATGTGTGTCTCCAGGGGCCCCAGCCTGGAGGGTGTGTGGCCCAGCGCTTTGAAAACAGAAGTCTGAAAACACAAACTCAGCTTAGGTTTGGGGACGTAGGTATGGCAGGCACATTCTACAAACCATGAGAAGAACTCTTCAGGATATGAAGAAAGAGCGAGTCTGAGGCTTTTTCTCAGGCATTTGTCTCTGGAATTTGTATCAACGATAGCTGTGCAATGTTAGGAGGCCTCATGGGCCATGGACGAATCTTCCTCTCTGTGGATTTGGCCCGGTCCCAATAGATTTTCGTCAATCTGTGGGATGGGAGGTCTCCTTTCAGGTTTATTAACTCAGGTGTCCGAACAAAAGAGGAATTCCAAAGCAGAGCCCTGGGGAAGAGTGAAAAGACAATCCAAACTATGCTTAAAAATTGGGGCCTAGGCGTATGGCAGGACCAATATGCTGTCTCTTCATCCAGCCAATGATAGGCCTTACTGCAGGACTGGGCTCAGGCTGAGGGTCACAATGTGTGTTTGTGACCAATGTGGCCCACGAGTATGGGCGGGTCCTCATGTGCCACACTGGTTTCAACTACACTGGACTTTGGACAACATGCCAATCTCAATGTCTCTTGCCATGGGGAAGGTGTTCTGATTTCTACATCATTTTCAACCCTGGGCAGTGGTTGGAGATAAGGTCTAGGTTCTGAAGCCTAAAAAACCGCAGTTGGGAAGAGATGACGACTTAAGACCATGGCGGGTCTGATATGTTCAGTGTGCGGTCAGCTGCCTGGGTGTTGGTCAGGATGTTCTGGCTCAGGTTGTGTCAGACAGTGCATTAGTGCCCAGGTTAGACTATATGATTTGGGTACAGTCGAGTGCCGCGTAGGTTTAACTTCGTTTGATGTGCCTGGGCAGCTCATTAGGCAAGATATTTTTCTAGAGGGCAGGCAGAGTGCTGCATTGTGGGTCCGGAATTGCCAAACTTGAGGGCTTCTGGGCCAGGAGTGTGAGGACAGAAGTCTGAGAACACAAGCTAGACTGGGCTTCAGGCCGAGGGCACGGCAGGTACCCCCTGCAGATCTGAACCAATATCTCAAGCATCTGATGTCAAGGCGAGGATCAGACGTTGGCTCAGGTTGGAGTTTCTGTGCATGACTGCCCCTTCATGAACTGAGCGGAAACTCAAGGCCATGGAGGTTTTACCACGTTGGAGTTTTGGGATGCCCCCTTCAAGGATTCCCTCTGCTGCACAAGAGAGACCTGTTGGGCAGCTCCAGGTCATCCCATATGGAATGACACCAGAGCACCGTTAGAGGATGGATGCCAGGGAAGCGCGCCTCGCATTCCAATTGTCTCCTAGTAAAAATACAGTTAAGTTCGGATGGTTCTGCGGGAGCAACCGGGGTGGCTGAGTTGAAATGGACTTTCCTGACGATGGGACCTAATGTGTGTTTGTGACCATGAGCGCCTTGGAATGGGGCAGTGGCACCGGGACCCTGAAGTATCTCCTAAGCTTTTGACATAGCTTCCATGCAAAAGTTTCCTTTGGAGACGAGATTTGTTCTGATGGGTGCCTCAGGAAACCCCTTATGCTGGATTTGCAATCCAGGCTTTTGAGGAGACATGCCTGGAAACCAAAGCAATGGATCCGATTATGGCATAGGATCCTGTCTGGTTCAATCTTATTCTCTGGGGATAACCATCTATGGAATGAGTGCAGGTAGATGCTCACCTTGTGTCAGACTGCACTTGTTTGTCTCCGAAGACCTACACTATTGGGATGGCCTCGGGGACTATGGAGAGTTCTCCTAATTTGTACGATTTTGGACAATGGAATGGGCAGAATTCCCATCAATTGGGTAGGCACAGTCCTAATGTGTGTCTCCAGGGGCCCCAGCCTGGAGGGTGTGTGGCCCAGCGCTTTGAAAACAGAAGTCTGAAAACACAAACTCAGCTTAGGTTTGGGGACGTAGGTATGGCAGGCACATTCTACTAACCATGAGAAGAACTCTTCAGGATATGAAGAAAGAGCGAGTCTGAGGCTTTTTCTCAGGCATTTGTCTCTGGAATTTGTATCAACGATGGCTGTGCAATGTTAGGAGGCCTCATGGGCCATGGACGAATCTTCCTCTCTGTGGATTTGGCCCGGTCCCAATAGATTTTCGTCAATCTGTGGGATGGGAGGTCTCCTTTCAGGTTTATTAACTCAGCTGTCCAAACAAAAGAGGAATTCCAAAGCAAAGCCCTGGGGAAGAGTGAAAAGACAACCCAAACTATGCTTAAAAATTGGGGCCTAGGCGTATGGCATGCCCAATATGCTGTCTCTTCATCCAGCCAATGATAGGCCTTACTGGAGGACTGGGCTCAGGCTGAGGGTCACTATGTGTGTTTGTGACCAATGTGGCCCGCTAGTATGGGCGGGGCCTCATGGACCAGACTGGTTTCAACTACACTGGACTTTGGACGACATGCCAATCTCAATGTCTCTTGCCATGGGGAAGGTGTTCTTATTTCTACATCATTTTCAACCCTGGGCAGTGGTTGGATATAAGGTCTAGGTTCTGAAGCCTGAAAAACCGCAGTTGGTAAGAGATGACGACCTAAGGCCATGGCGGGTCTGTTATGCACAGTATGCGGTCAGCTGCCTGGGTGTTGGTCAGGAGGTTCTGGCTCAGGTTGTGTCAGACAGTGCATTAGTGCCCAGGTTAGACAATATAATTTGGGTACAGTCGAGTGCCGTGTAGGTTTATCCTCATTTGAGGTGCCTATGCAGCTCATTAGGCAAGATATTTTTTCTAGAGTGCAGTAAGAGTGCTGCATTGTGGGTCCGGAATTGCCAAACTTGAGGGCTTCTGGGCCAGGAGTGTGAGGACAGAAGTCTGAGAACACAAGCTAGACTTGGGCTTCAGGCCGAGGGCACGGCAGGTATCCCCTGCAGATCTGAACCAATATCTCAAGCATCTGAAGTCACGGCGAGGAACAGACGTTGGCTCAGGTTGGAGTTTTGTGCATGACTGCCCCTTCATTAACGGAGCGGAATCTCAAGGATTGCCCCCTTCAAAGATTCCTTCTGCGGGACAATTGAGACCTGTTGGGCAGCTCCAGGACATCCCATTGTAATGACTCCAGAGCACCATGGAGGATGGATGCCAGGGAAGCCCGCCTCGCATTCCAATTGTCTCCTAGCAACAAGACAGTTGAGATCGGATGGCCCTCCGGGAGCAACCAGGTTGGCTGAGTTGAAATGGACTTTCCTGAGGATGGGGCCTAATGTGTGTTTGTGTCCATGAGGGCCTTGGAATGGGGCAGTGGCAGCGGGACCCTGAAGTATTCTCCTAAGATTTTGACATAGCTCCCATTCACAAGTTTCCTTGTGGAGACGATATTTGTTCTGATGGGTGCCTCAGGAAACCCCTTAAGCTGGTGATGGAATCCAGGCTTTTGAGGAGACATACCTGTAAACCAAAGCAATGGATCCGATTATGGCCTAGGGTCCTGTCTGGTTCAATCTTCTTCTTTGGGGATATCCATCTAAGGAATGAGTGAGGTAGATGCTCACCTTGTGTCAGACCGCCCTTGTTTGACCCCGGAGACCTACACTATTGGGATGGCCTCGGGGACTTTGGAGATTTCTCCTAATTTGTACGATTTTGGACAATGGAATGGGCAGAATTCCCATGGATTGTTTAGGCACAATCCTAATGTGTGGCTCCAGGGGCCCCAGCCTGGAGGGTGTGTGGCCCAGGACTTTGAAGACAGATGTCTGAAAACACAAACTCAGCTTAGGTTTGGGGACGTAGGTGTGGCATGCCCAATCTACAAACCATGAGAAGAACTCTTCAGGATAGAAAGAAAGAGCGAGTGGAGGCACTTGCTCAGGCTTTTATCTCAGGTTTTGTATCAATGATGGCCGTGGAATGTGCGGGAGGCCTCATGGGCCATGGAGGAATCTTCCTCTCTGTGGATTTGGCAGGGTCCCAATTGTTTTTCATCAATCTGTGGGATGGGAGGTCTCCTTTCAGGTTTATTACCTAGGTGTCCAAACAAAAGACGAATTCCAAAGCAGGGCCCTAGGGAAGAGTGAAGGGATAACGCAAAATATGGTTAAAAATTGGGGCCTAGGGGCATGGCTGGCCCAATATGCTGTCTCTTCATCCATCCACTGATAGGCCTTACTTGAGGAATGGGCTCAGGCTGACGATCACAATGTGTGTTTGTGGCCAATGTGGCCCGCGAGCATGGGTCGGGCCACATGGGCCACACTGGTTTCAACTACACTGGACTTTGGACAACATGCCAATCACAAGGTATCTTGCCATGGGGAAGGTGTTCTGATTTATGCATCATTTTCAGCCCTTGGGCCGTGGATGCAGATTAGGTCTAGGTTCTAAAGCCTGAAAAACCGCAGTTGGGAAGAGATGACGACTTAAGACCATGGCGGGTCTGATATGCTCAGTGTGCGGTCAGCTGCCTGGGTGTTGGTCAGGATGTTCTGGCTCAGGTTGTGTCAGACAGTGCATTAGTGCCCAGGTTAGACTATATGATTTGTGTACAGTCGAGTGCCACGTAGGGTTAACCTCATTTGAGATGCCTGGGCAGCTCATTAGGCAAGATATTTTTTCTAGAGGGCAGGCAGAGTGCTGTATTGTGGGTCGGGAATTGCCAAACTTGAGGGCTTCTGGGCCAGGAGTGTGAGGACAGAAGTCTTAGAACACAAGCTAGACTTGGGCTTCAGGCCGAGGGCACGGCAGGTATCCCCTGCAGATCTGAACCAATATCTCAAGCATCTGAAGCCACGGCGAGGATCAGACGTTGGTTCAGGTTGGAGATTCTGTGCATGACTGCCCCTTCATGAACGGAGCGGAGTCTCAAAGCCATGGAGTTTTTCCCACGTTGGGAGTTGTGGGATGCCCCCTTCAAGGATTCCTTATGCTGGACAATTGAGACCTGTTGGGAGGCCCAGGTAATCCCATATGGAATGACACCAGAGCACCGTTATAGGATGGATGCCAGGGTAGCCCGCCGCGCATTCCAATTTTCTCCTAGTTACAGTACAGTTGAGATCGGATGGCTCTGCGGGAGCAACCGGGGTGGCTGAGTTAAAATGGACTTTCTTGAGGATGGGGCCTAATGTGTGTTTGTGTCCATGAGGGCCTTGGAATGGGGCGGTGGCAGCGGGACCCTGAAGTATTCTCCTAAGCTTTTGACATAGCCTCCATGCACAAGTTTCCTTGTGGAGACGAGATTTGTTCTGATGGGTGCCTCACAAAACCCCTTATGCTGGATTTGCAATCCAGGCTTTTGAGGAGACACGCCTGTAAACCAAAGCAATGGATCCGATTATGGCCTAGGATCCTGTCTGGTTCAATCTTCTTCTCTGGGGAAATCCATCTATGGAATGAGTGCAGGTAGATGTTCACCTGGTGACAGACCGCCCTTGTTTGTCACCGGAGACCTACACTTGGGATGGCCTCGGGAACTATGGAGAGTTCTCCTAATTTGTACGATTTTGGACAATGGAATGGGCAGAATTCCCATGGATTGGGTAGGCACAGTCCTAATGTGTGTCTCCAGGGGCCCCAGCCTGGATGGTGTGTGGCCCAGGACTTTGAGGACAGAAGTCTGAAAACACAAACTCAGCTCAGGTTTGGGGATGAAGGTTTGGCAGGCCCAATCTACATACCATGAGAAAAACTCTTCAGGATATGATGAAAGAGCGAGTCTAGGGCACTTGCTCAGGCATTTGTCTCTGGATTTTGTATCAACGATGGCCGTGGAATGTGGGGAGGTCTCATGGGAAATGTACGAATCTTCCTCTTTGTGGATATGGCCCAGTCCCAATTGCTATTCGTCATTCTCTGGAATGGGAGGTCTCCTTTCAGGTTTATTACATCATGTGTCCAAACAAAAGATGAATTCCAAAGCAGAGCCCTAGGGAAGAGTGAAGGGACAACGCAAATTATGGTTAAAAATTGGGGACTAGGGGCAGGCAGGCCAAATATGCTGTCTCTTCATCCAGACACTGAGAGGCCTTACTTGAAAACTGGGCTCAGGCTGAGGGTCACATTGTGTGTTTGTGACCAATGTGGACCGCGAGCATGGGCGGGGCCTCATGGGCCACACTGGTTCAACTGCACTGGATATTGGACAACATGCCAATCATAAGGACTCTTGCCATGGGGGAGGTGTTCTGATTTCTGCATCACTTTCAACCCTCGGCAGTGGTAGGAGATAAGGACCTGGTTCTGAAGCATGAAAAACCGCAGTTGGGAAGAGATGACGACCTAAGGCCATGGCGGGTCTGATATACTCAGTGTGCGGTCAGCTGCCTGGGTGTTGGTCAGGAGGTTCTGGCTCAGGTTGAGTCAGACAGTGCATTAGTGCCCAGGTTAGACTATATGCTTTGGGTACAGTCGAGTGCCGTGTAGGTTTATCCTCATTTGATGTGCCTGGGCAGCTCATTATGCAAGATATTTTTTCTAGAGGGCAGGCAGAGTGCTGCATTGTGGGTCCATAATTGCCAAACTTGAGCGCTTCTGGGCCAGGAGTGTGAGGACAGAAGTCTGAGAACACATGCTAGACTTGGGCTTCAGGCTATGGCACAGCAGGTACCCTCTGCAGAACTGAACCAATTTCTCAAGCATCTGAAGTCAAGTCGAGGATCAGACGTTGGCTCAGGTTGGAGTTTCTGTGCATGACTGCCCCTTCATGAACGGAGCGGAATCTCAAGGCCATGGAAGTTTTCCCACGTTGGGAGTTGTGGGATGACCCTTTTAAGGATTCCTTGTGCGGGACAATAGAGACCTTTTGGGCAGCTCCAGGACATCCCATATTGAATGTCTCCAGAGCACCGTTGGAGGATGGATGCCAGGGAAGCCCGCCTCGCATTCCAATTGTCTCCTATCAACAAGAAGTTGAGATCGGATGGCTCTGGGGGAGCAACCGGGGTGGCTGAGTTGAAATGGACTTTCCTGAGGATGGGGCCTAATGTGTGTTTGTGTCCATAAGGGCCTTGGAATTGGGGGTGGCACCGGGACCCTGAAGTATTCTCCTAAGCTTTTGACATAGCTTCCATGCACAATTTTCATTGTGGAGACGAGATGAGTTCTGATGGGTGCCTCAGGAAACCCCTTATGCTGGTATAGGAATCCAGGCTTTTGAGGAGACATGCCTGTAAATCCAAGCAATGGATCCGATTATGGCCTAGGGTCCTCTCTGGTTCAATCTTCTTCTCTGGGGATATTCATCTATGGATTGAGTGGAGGTAGATGCTCACCTGGTGTCAGACCGCCCTTGTTTGTCCCGAAAGACCTACACTATTGGGATGGCCTCGGGGACTTTGGAGAGTTCTCCTAATTTGTACGATTTTGGACAATGGAATGGGCAGAATTCCCATGGATTGGGTAGGCACAGTCCTAATGTGTGGCTCGGGGCCCCAGCCTTGAGGGTGTGTGGCCCAGGTCTTTGAGCGACAGAAGTCTGAAAACACAAACTGAGCTCAGGTTTGGGGACGTAGGTATGGCAGGCCCAATCTACAAACCATGAGAAGAAAACTTCAGGATATGAAGAAAGAGCGAGTCTGAGGCACTTGCTCAGGCTATTGTCTCTGGATGTTTTATCAACGATGGCCGTGGAATGTGGGGAGGTCTCATGGGAAATGGACGAATCTTTCTCTCTTTGGATTTGGCCCGGTCCCAATTGTTTTTCGTCAATCTGTGGGATGGGAGGTCTCCTTTCAGGTTTATTACCTCAGGTGTCCGAACAAAAGAGGAATTCCAAAGCAGAGCCCTTGGGAAGAGTGAAGGGACAACGCAAAATATGGTTAAAAATTGGGGCCTAGGCGCATGGCAGGACCAATATGCTATCTCTTCATCCAGCCACTGAGAAGCCTTACTTGAGGACTGGGCTCAGATGAGGGTCTAAAGGTGTGTTTGTGACCAATGTGGCCCGCGAGCATGGGCGGGGCCACATGGGCCACACTGGTTTCAACTGCACTGGACTTCGGACAACATGCCTATCACAAGGTCTATTGCCATGGGGAAGGTGTTCTGATTTCTGCATCATTTTCAACCCTGGACAGTGGTTGGAGATAGGGTCTAGGTTCTTGAGCCTGAAAACCGCAGTTGGTAAGAGATGACGACCTAAGGCCATGGCGGGTCTGATATGTTCAGTGTGCGGACAGCTGCCTGGGTGTTGGTCAGGAGGTTCTGGCTCAGGTTGTGTCAGACAGTGCATTAGTGCCCAGGTTAGACTATATGATTTGGGTACAGTCGAGTGCCGTGTAGGTTTATCCACATTTGAGGTGCCTGTGCAGCTCATTAGGCACGATATTTTTTCTAGAGGGCCGACAGTGTGTTGCATTGTGGGTCCGGTATTGCCAAACTTGAGGGCTTCTGGGCCAGGTGTGTGAGGACAGAAGGCTGAGAACACAAGCTAGACTTGGGCTTCAGGCCGAGGGCACGGCAGGTACCCCCTGCAGATCTGAACCAATATCTCAAGCATCTGAACTCATGGCGAGTACCAGACGTTGGCTCAGGTTGGAGTTTCTGTGCATGACCGCCCCTTCATGAACGGAGCGGAATCTCAAGGCCATGGAGGTTTTATCACGTTGGGAGTTGTGGGATGCCCCCTTCAAGGATTCCTTCTGCGGGACAATTGAGACCTGATGGGCAGCTCCAGGACATCCCATATGGAATGACTCCAGAGCACCATTGGAGGATGGATGCCAGGAAAGCCAGCCTCGCATTCCAATTGTCTCCTATCAACAAGACAGTTGAGATCGGATGGCTCTGCGGGAGCAACCGGGGTGTCTGAGTTGAAATGGACTTTCCTGAGAATGGGGCCTAATATGTGTTAGGGTCCATGAGGGCCTTGGAATGGGGCAGTGGCTTCCGGACCCTGAAGTATTCTCCTAAGCTTTTGACATAGCTCCCATGCACAAGTTTCCTTGTGGAGACGACATTTGTTCTGATGGGTGCCTCTGGTAACCCATATGCTGGTATTGGAATCCAGGCTTTTGAGGAGACATGCCTGTAAATCCAAGCAATGGATCCGATTATGGCCTAGCGTCCTCTCTGGTTCAATCTTCTTCTCTGGGGATATCCATCTATGGAATGAGTGGAGGTAGATGCTCACCTGGTGTCAGACCGCCCTTGTTTGTCCCCGGAGACCTACACTATTGGGATGGCCTCGAGGACTTTGGAGAGTTCTCCTAATTTGTATGATTTTGGACAATGGAATGGGCAGAATTTCCATGGATTGGGTAGGCACAGTCCTAATGTGTGGCTCCAGGGGCCCCAACCTGGAGCGTGTGGGGCTAAGGACTTTGAGGACAGAAGTCTGAAAACACAAACTCAGCTTAGGTTTGGGGACGTAGGTATGGCATGCCCAATCTACAAACCATGAGAAGAACTCTTCAGGATATGAAGAAAGAGCGAGTCTGAGGCCCTTGCTCAGGCTTTTGTCTCTGGATTTTGTATCAACGATGGCCGTGGAATGTTGGGAGGCCTCATGGGCCATGGACGTATCTTCCTCTCTGTGGATTTCGCCCGATCCCAATTGTTTTTCATTAATCTGTGGGATGGGAGGTCTCCTTTCAGGTTTATTACCTCAGGTGTCTGAACAAAAGAGGAATTCCAAAGCAGAGCCCTGGGGAAGAGTGAAGGGACAACCCAAACTATGGTTAAAAATTGGGGCCTAGGGTCATGGCAGGCCCAATATGCTGTATCTTCATCCAGCCACTGAGCGGCCTTACTTGAGGATTGGGCTCAGGCTCAGGGTCACAATGTGTGTTTGTGACCAATGTGGCCCGTGAGCATGGGCGGGGCATCATGGGCCTCACTGGGTCCACTACACTGGACTTTGGACAACATGCCAATCACAAGGTCTCTTGCCATGGGAAAGGTGTTCTGATTTCTGCATCATTTTCAACCCTGGGCAGTGGTTGGAGATAAGGTCTAGGTTCTGAAGCCTGAAAAACTGCAGTAGGGAGTAGATGACCTCTTAAGGGCATGGCGGGTCTCATATGCTCAGTGTGCGGTCAGCTGCCTGGGTGTTGGTCAGCAGGTTCGGGCTCAGGTTGTGTCAGACAGTGCATTAGTGCCCAGGTTAGACAATATAATTTGGGTACAGTAGAGTGCCGTGTATGTTGATCCTCATTTGTGGTGCCTGGGCAGCTCATTAGGCAATATATTTTTTATGGAGGGTAGGCAGAGTGCTGCATTGTGGGTCCGGAATTGACAAACTTGAGGGCTTCTGGGCCAGGAGTGTGAGGACAGAAGTCTGAGAACACAAGCTAGACTTCGGCTCAGGCCGAGGGCACGGCAGAAACCTCTTGCAGATCTGAGCCAATATCTCAAGCATCTGAAGTCACGGCGAGGATCAGACGTTGGCTGTGGTTGGAGTTTCTGTGCATGACTTCCCCTTCATGAACGGATCGGAGTCTCAAGGCCATGGAGGTTTTCCCACGTTGGGAGTTGTGGGATGCACCCTTCAAGGATTCCTTCTGCGGGACAATTGAGAACTGTTGTCAGCTCCAGGATATCCCATATGGAATGACTCCCGAGCACCGTTCGAGGATGAATGCCAGGAAAGCCCGCCTCCCATTCCAATTGTCTCCTAGCAACAAGACAGTTGAGATGTGATTGCTCTGCGGGAGCAACCAGGGTGGCTGAGGTGAAATGGACTTTCCTGAGGATGGGGCCTAAAGGGTGTTTGTGTCCATGGGGGCCTTAGAATTGGGGGGTGGCACTGGGACCCTGAAGTATTATCCTAAGGTTTTGACATAGCTCCCATGCACAAGTTTCCTTGTGGAGACGAGATTTGTACTGATGGGCCTCATTTAACCCCTTATGCTGGAATTGGAATCCAGGCTTTTGAGGAGACATGCCTGTAAACCAAAGCAATGGAAGCAAATATGGTCTAGGGTCCTGTCTGGTTCCATCTTCTTCTCCTGGGACATCCATCTATGTTATGAGTGGAGGAAGACGGTCAGCTTGTGTCAGACTGCCCTTGTTTGACCCGGGAGACCTACACTATTGCGCTGGCCTCGGGGACTTTGATGGGTTCTCATAACTTGTACGATTTTAGACAATGGAATGGGCAGAATTCCCAAGGATGGGGTAGGCACAGTCCTAATGTGTGGCTCCAGGGGCCCCAGCCTGTAGGGTGTGTGGCCCAGGACTTTGAGGACAGAAGTTTGAAAGCACAAACTCAGCTTAGGGTGGGGACGTAGGTATGGCAGGCCCAATCTACACACCATGAGAAGAACTCTTCAGGATATGAAGAAAGAGAGAGTCTGAGGCGCTTGCTCAGGCTTTTCTGTCTGGATTTTGTATCAACGATGGCCGTGGAATGTGGGGAGGCCTCATGGGACATGGACGAATCTTCCTCTCTGTGGATTTGGCCCGGTCCCAATTGTTTTTCGTCAATCGGTGGGATGGGAGGTCTCCTTTCAGGTTTGTTATCTCAGGTGTCCCAACCAAAGAGGAATTTGAAAGCAGATCCCTGAAGAGTGAAGGGACAACCCAAACTATGGTTAAAAATTGGGGCCTAGGAAATGGAAGGCCCAATATGCTGTCTCTTCATCCAGCCACTGAGAGGCCTTACTTGAGGACTGGGCTCAGGCTGCGGGTCAAAATGTGTGTTTTTGACCAATGTGGCCCGAGAGCGTGGGTGAGACCTCATGGGCCACACTGGCTTCAACTACACTGAACGTTGGACCACAGGCCAATCACAAGGTTTCTAGCCATGGGGAAGGAGTTCTGATTTCTGCATCATTTTCAACCCTGGGCAGTGTTTGGAGATAAGGTCTAGGTTCTGAAGCCTGAAAATCGCAGTTGGGAAGAGATGACGACCTAAGGCCATGGCGGGTATGACGTGCTCAGTGTGCGGTCAGCTCCCTGGTTGTTGGTCAGCAGGTTCGGGCTCAGGTTGTGTCAGACAGTGCATTAGTGCCCAGGTTAGACAATATAATTTGGGTACAGTCGAGTGCCGTGTAGGTTGATCCTCATTTGTGGTGCCTGGGCAGCACATTAGGCAATATATTCTTTCTGGAGGGCAGGCAGAGTGCTGCATTGTGGGTCCGGAATTGACAAACTTGAGGGCTTCTGGGCCAGGAGTGTGAGGACAGAAGTCTGAGAACACAAGCTAGACTTGGGCTTCAGGCCGAGGACACGGCAGGTACCCCCTGCATATCTGAACCAATATCTCAAGCTTCTGAAGTCAAGACGAGGATCATACTTTGGCTCAGGTTGGAGTTTCTGTGTATGACTGCCCATTCATGAATGGAGCGGAGTCTCAAGGCCATGGAGGTTTTCGATCGTTGGGAGTTATGGGATGCCCCCTTAAAGGATTCCTTGTGCGGGACAATTGAGACCTGTTGGGCAGCTCCAGGACATCCCATATGGAATGACTCCAGAGCACCGTTAGACTCCAGGGAAGCCCGCCTCGCATTCCAATTGTCTCCTAGCAACAAGACAGTTGAGATCTGATGGCTCTGCTGGGGTGGCTGAGTTGAAATAGACTTTCCTGAGTATGGGGCCTAATGAGTGTTTATGTCCATTGGTGCCTTGGAATGGGGTGGAGGCACCGTGACCCTGAAGTATTCTCCTAAGCTTTTGACATAGCTGCCTTGCACAAGTTTCCTTGTGTTGACGAGATTTGTTCTGATGGGTGACTCAGGAAACCCTCTATGCTGGTATTGGAATCCAGGCATTTGATGAGACATGCCTGTAAACCAAAGCAATGGGTCGGATTATGGCCTAGGGTCCTGTCTGGTTCAATCTTCTTCTCTGGGTTCATCCATCTATGGTATGAGTGGAGGTGGATGCTTAGCTGGTCTCAGACCGCCCTTGTTTTTCCCGGGAGACCTACACTATTGAAATGGCCTCGGGGACTTTGGAGGGTTCTCCTAATTTGTACTTTTTTGGACAATGGAATGGGCAGAATTCCCATGGATTGAGTAGGCAGCGTCCTAATGTGTGGTTCCAGGAGCCCCAGCCTGGAGGGTGTGGGGACCAGGACTTTGAGGGAGGAAGTCTGAAAACACAAACTCAGCTTAGGTTTGGGGACATAGGTATGGCAGGCCCAATCTACAAACCATAAGAAGAACTCTACAGGATATAAAGAATGAGCGAGTCTGATGGGCTTGCTCAGGCTTTTGCCTCTGGATTTTGTATCAAAGATGGCCGTGGAATGTGGGGAGGCCTCATGGGCCATGGACGAATCTTCCTCTCTGTGGATTTGGCCCATTCCCAATTGTTTTTCGTCAAGCTGTGGGAATGGATGTCTCCTTTCAGGTTTGTTACTTCAGGTGTCCCAACCAAAGAGGAATTCGAAAACAGAGCCCTGGGGAAGAGTGAAGGGCAACCCAAACTATGGTTAAAAATTGGGGCCTATGGGCATGGCAGGCCCAATATGCTGTCTCTTCATCCAGCAACTGAGAGGCCTTACTTGAGAACTGGGCTCAGGCTGTGGGTCACAATGTGTGTTTTTGACCAATGTGGCCCGAGAGCATGGGCGAGACCTCATGGGCCACACTGGTTTCAACTACAGTGAACTTTGGACAACATGCCAATCACAAGGTGTTTAGCCATGGGGAAGGAGTTCTGATTTCTGCATCATTTTCAACCCTGGGCAGTGGTTGGAGATAAGGTCTAGGTTCTGAAACCCTGAAAACCGCAGTTGGGAAGAGATGACGACCTAAGGCCATGGCGGGTCTGACGTGCTCACTGTGCGGTCAGCTGCCTGGGTGTTGGTCAGCAGGTTCGGGCTCAGGTTGTGTCAGACAGTGCATTAGTGCTCAGGTTAGAAAATATAATTTGGGAACAGTCGAGTGCCGTGTAGGATGATCCTCATTTGTGGCGCCTGGGCAGCTCATTAGGCAATATATTCTTTCTGGAGGGCAGGCAGAGTGCTGCATTGTGGGTCCGGAATTGACAAACTTGAGGACTTCTGGGCCAGGAATGTGAGGACAGAAGTCTGAGAACACAAGCTAGAATTGGGCTGCATCCGAGGACACGGCAGGTACCCCCTGCAGATCTGAACCAATATCTCAAGCTTCTGAAGTGAAGGCGAGGATCAGATGTTGGCTCAGATTGGAGTTTCTGTGCATGACTGCCCCTTCATGAACGGAGCAGAGTCTCAAGGCCATGGAGGTTTTCCCACGTTGGGAGTTGTGAGATGCCCGCTTGGAGGATTCCTTGTGCGGGACAATTGAGACCTGTTGGGCAGCTCCAGGACATCCCATATGGAATGACTCCAGAGCACCGTTAGAGGATAGATGCCAGGGATGCCCGCCTCGCATTCCAATTGTCTCCTAGCAACAAGACAGTTGAGATCTGATGGCTCTGCTGGGGTGGTTGAGTTGAAATGTACTTTCCTGAGTATGGGGCCTAATGAGTGTTTATGTCCATGAGGGCCTTTGAATGGGGCGGAGGCACCGTGACCCTGAAGTATTCTCCTAAGCTTTTGACATAGCTTCCATGCACAAGTTTCCTAGTGGTGACGAGATTTGTTCTGACTGGTGCCTCAGGAAACCCCCTATGCTGGTATTGGAATCCAGGCATTTGATGAGACATGCCTGTAAACCAAAGCAATGGATCCGATAATGGCCTAGGGTCCTGTTTGGTTCAATCTTCTTCTCTGGGTTCATCCGTCTATGGTATGAGTGGAGGTGGATGCTTAGCTGGTGTCAGACCGCCCTTGTTTGTCCCGGGAGACCTAAACTAATGGGATGTCCTCGGGGAATTTGGAGGGTTCTCCTAATTTGTACGATTTTGGACAATGGAATGGGAAGAATTCCCATGGATTGGGTAGGCAGAGTCCTAATGTGTGGCTCCAGGGGCCCCATCCTGGAGGGTGTGGGACCCAGGACTTTGAGGGAGGGTGTCTGAAAACACAAACTCTGCTTAGGTTTGGGGACATAGGTATGGCAGGCCCAATCTACAAACCATGAGAAGAACTCTCAAGATATAAAGAATGAGCGAGTCTGATGCGCTTGCTCAGGTTTTTGTCCCTGGATTTTGTATCAACGATGGCCGTGGAATGTGGGGAGGCCTCATAGGCCATGGATGAATCTTCCTCTCTGTGGATTTGGCCCAGTCCCAATTGTTTTTCGTCAATCTGTGGGAATGGATGTCTCCTTTCAATTGTTACCTCAGGTGTCCCAACCAAAGAGGAATTTGAAAGCAGATCCCTGAGGAAGAGTGAAGGGACAACCCAAACTATGGTTAAAAATTGGGGCCTAGGGGCATGGCAGGCCCAATATGCTGTCTCTTCATCCAGCCACTGAGAGGCCTTACTTGAGGACTGGGCTCAGGCTGAGGGTCACAATGTGTGTTTTTGACCAATGTGGCCCGCGGGCATGGGCAGGGCCTCATGGGCCACACTGGTTTCAACTACACTGAACTTTGGACCACAGGCCAATCACAAGGTTTCTTGCCATGGGGAAGGAGTTCAGATTTCTGCATCATTTTCAACCCTGGGCAGTGGTTGGAGATAAGGTATAGTTTCTGAAGCCTGAAAACCGCAGTTGGGGAAAGATGACGACCTAAGGCCTTGGCGGGTCGTATGCGCTCAGTGTGCAGTCAGCTGCCTGGCTGTTGGTCAGGAGGTTCTGGCTCAGGTTGTGTCAGACAGTGCATTAGTGCCCAGGTTAGACTATATAATTTGGGTACAGTCGAGTGCCATGTAGGTTTATCCTCATTTGAGGTGCCTGGGCAGCTCATTAGGCAAGATATTTTTTCTAGAGGGCAGGCAGAGTGCTGCATTGTGGGTCCAGAATTGCCAAGCTTGAGGGCTTCTGGGCCAGGAGTGTGAGGACAGAAGTCTAAGAACACTAGCTAGACTTAGTTTTCAGGGAGAGGGCACGGCAGGTATCCCTTACAGATCTGAACCAATATCTCAAGCATCTGATGTCACAGTGAGGATCAGACGTTGGCTCAGGTTGGAGTTTCTGTGCATGACGGCCCCTTCATGAACGGAGCGGAGTCTCAAGGCCATGGAGGTTTCCCACGTTGGGCGTTGTGGGATGCCACCTTCAAGGATTCCTTCTGCGGGAGAATTGAGAACTGTTGCGCAGCTCCAGGAAATCCCATATGGAATGACTCCCGAGCACCGTTCGAGGATAAATGCCAGGGAAGCCCACCTCACATTCCTATTGTCTCCTAGCCAAAAGACAGTTGAGATCTGATGGCTCTGCGGGAGCAACCGGGCTGGCTGATGTGACATGGACTTTCCTGAGAATGGGGCCTAATGGGTGTTTGTGTCTAGGGGGCGTTGAAATGGTGCGGTGGCACCGGGACCCTGAAGTATTCTCCTAAGGTTTTGACATAGCTCCCATGCACAAGTTTCCTTGTGGAGACGAGATTTGTTCTGATAGGTGCCTCAGGAAACCCCCTATGCTGGAATTGGAATCCAGGCTTTTGAAGAGACATGCCTGTAAACCAAAGCAATGGATCCGAATATGGCCTAGGGTCCTGTCTGGTTCCATCTTCTTCTCTGGGGACATCCATCTATGGTATGAGTGGAGGGAGACGGTCAGCTTGTGTCAGACTGCCCTTGTTTGACCCGGGAGACCTACACTATTGTGATGGCCCCGGGGACTTTGATGGGTTATCCTAACTTGTACGATTTTAGACAATGGAATGGGCAGAATTCCCATGGATGGGTAGGCACAGTCCTAATGTGTGGCTCCAGGGGCCCCAGCATGGAGGGTGTGTGGCCCAGGACTTTGAGGACAGAAGTCTGAAAACACAAACTCAGCTTAGGGTGGGGACGTAGGTATGGCAGGCCCAATCTACACACCATGAGAAGAACTCTTCAGGATATGAAGAGAGAGTCTGAGGACATTGCTCAGGCTTTTGTCTCTGGATTTTGTATCAATGATTGCCGTGGAATGTGGGGAGGCCTCATGGGCCATGGACGAATCTTCCTCTCTGTGGATTTGGCCCAGTCCCAATTGTTTTTCGTCAATCTGTGGGAATGGATGTCTCCTTTCAGGTTTGTTACCTCAGGTGTCCCAACCAAAGAGGAATTCCAAAGCAGAGCCCTGGGGAAGAGTGAAGGGACAACCCAAACTATGGTTAAAAATTGGGGCCTAGTGGCATGGCAGGCCCAATATGCTGTCTCTTCATCCAGCCACTGAGAGGCCTTACTTGAGGACTGGGCTCAGGCTGCGGGTCAAAATGTGTGTTTTTGACCAATGTGGCCCGAGAGCGTGGGTGAGACCTCATGGGCCACACTGGTTTCAACTACACTGAACTTTGGACAACATGCCAATCACAAGGTTTCTAGCCATGGGGAAGGAGTTCTGATTTCTGCATCATTTTCAACCCTGGGCAGTGGTTGGAGATAAGGTCTAGGTTCTGAAGCCTGAAAACCGCAGTTGGGAAGAGATGATGACCTATGGCCATGACGGGTCGTGCCTGCTCAGTTTGAGGTCAACTGCCTGGGTGTTGGTCAGCAGGTTCGGGCTCAGGTTGTGTCAGACAGTGCATTAGTGCCCAGGTTAGACAATATAATTTGGGTACAGTCGAGTGCCGTGTAGGTTGATCCTCATTTGTGGTGCCTGGGCAGCTCATTAGGCAATATATTCTTTTTGGAGTGCTGGCAGAGTTCTGCATTTTGGGTCCGGAATTGACAAACTTGAGGACTTCTGCGCCAGGAGTGTGAGGACAGAAATCTGAGAATTCAAGCGAGACTTGGGCTATAGGCCGAGGGCACGGCAGGTACCCGCTGCAGATCTGAACCAATATCTCAAGCATCTGAAGTCACGGCGAGGATCAGACGTTGGTCAGGTTGGAGTTTCTGTGCATGACTGCCCCTTCATGAACGGAGCAGAGTCTCGAGGCCATGGAGGTTTTCGCACGTTGGGAGTTATGGGATGCCCCCTTGAAGGATTCCTTGTGCGGGACAATTGAGACCTGTTGGGCAGCTCCAGGAAATCCCATATGGAATGACTCCAGAGCTCTGGTAGTGGATGCATGCCAGGGAAGCCCGCCTCGCATTCCACTTGTCTCCAAGCAACAAGACAGTTGAGATCTGATGGCTCTGCTGGGGTGGCTAAGTTGAAATGGACTTTCCTGAGTATGGGGCCTAATGAGTGTTTATGTCCCTGGGAGCCTTGAAATGGGGTGGAGGCACCGTGACCCTGAAGTATTCTCTTAAGCTTTTGACATAGCTGCCTTGCACAAGTTTCCTTCTGGTGACGAGATTTGTTCTGATGGTTGCCTCAGGAAACCCACTATGCTGGTATTGGAATCCAGGCATTTGATGAGACATGCCTGTAAAACAAAGCAATGGATCCGATTATGGCCTAGGGTCCTGTCTGCTTCAATCTTCTTCTCTGGGTTCATCCATCTATGCTATGAGTGGATGTGGATGCTTAGCTGGTGTCAGACCTCCCTTGTTTGTCCTGGAGACCTACACTTTTGGGATGGCCTCGGGGACTTTGGAGGGTTCTCCTAATTTGTACGATTTTGGACCTTGGAATAGGAAGAATTCCCATGGATTGGGTAGGCAGCGTCCTAATGTGTGGCTCCAGGGACCCCACAGTGGAGGGTGTGGGGCCCAGGACTTTGAGGGTGGAAGTCTGAAAACACAAACTCATCTTAGGTTTGGGGACATAGGTATGGCAGGCCCAATCTACAAACCATGAGAAGAACTCATCAGGATATTAAGAAAGAGCGAGTCTGAGGCGCTTGCTAAGGCTTTTGTCACTGGATTTTATATCAACTATGGCCGTGGAATGTGGGGAGGCCTCATGGGCCATGGATGAATCTTCCTCTCTGTGGATTTGGCCCGTTCCCAATTGTTTTTCGTCAAGCTGTGGAATGGGAGGTCTCCTTTCAGGTTTGTTACCTCAGGTTTCCCAGCTAGCAACAAGACAGTTGAGATGTAATTGCTCTGCTGGAGCAACCGGGGTGGCTGTGGTGAAATGGACATTCCTGAGGATGGGGCCTAATGGGTTTTGGTGTCCATGAGGGCCTTGGAATGGGTCTTGAGCCTGGAGATTGTGTGGGTCCATGCTGTGGGCACAGAAATCTGAAAACACAAACTCTGCTTATGAGAAGCGCCTAGGGTATGGCAGGCCGGATGTACATCACAGGAGATAGCCCCTGGGCTTCTGAAACAAGGTCGAGTGGGAGGCGTTCCTGCAGGCTTTTGTCTCTGGATGTTGTGTCTGGGATAGATGTGGATTGGAGGTGTGGCCTCAGGGACTGTGGACGAGTATCCCTCTCTGGGGATTTGTCCCAGCTCCCAAGAGTTTGGGGTCATTTTGTGGGTAGGGCAGAGTCGTGTTGTCTGCCTCATGTGTCTCTCCAAGAAAGGGATTCCAGAGCAGAGCCCCAGGGACGGGCGGGGCGACTGGAAAACTCAAACACTGGTGAGGATTGGGTGCATAGGGGCTTGGCAAGCCCCATCTGCGGGCTCTTGGTCCAGGCCCTGACAGGCCTTTCTTTGACATGGGACTCATGCTGAGGGTCACAGTGTGAATTTGTGCCCAAGCAGCACTCAAGTTTGGGCGTGGCATCAGGGGCCATGAAGGTTTCTCCCACCTGAAGGTGTGACTCCATGCCAAGAGCAAGCTTGACAGCCATGGGGAAGGAGGAGTTCTGTTTTGTGCTTGCGATACCCAGCTGTGTGGAGAATTGATAGAATGTCTAGGTTCAGATATCTGAAAACCAAGGTAAGAAAGAGGTGACGGCATAAGACCATGGCGTGTCCGAAGTGCTGGGTGTGCGGCCAGCTGTGTCCTTGTATGTCTGGACGTCTGGCTTCAGGCTGTGTCAGACAGAGCATGAGTGCCCAGAGCAGCCTATCAAGTTTGGGTACCGTCGAGGCCCGAGCATGTTGATCCTCATCTGGGTTTTCTAGAGAGCCCCACAGGGAAACGTTTTTCTTCCGTTGGGCAGACATGGGCTGGGTTGTGGTTCTAGAGTTCCTAGTCCGGAGGGCTTGTTTGCCAGGAGTGTGAGGAAGGAAGTCTGAAAACAAAAGCTAGCGTGAGGTTTGGGACCGAGGGCACGGCAGGCCCACTCTGCAGAGGCTGAATCGAGACCTCCTGCACTGAGGTCATGTCAACTATGAGACGTGCCTCAGGCTAGAGTTTTTGTCCAGCATGGCCTCTTCCTGAAGGGTGTGGGGGCTTCATGAGGCCAGGGAGGTTTGCCTACGATGGGATTTGTGAACTACTCCAAACCTCAAGGTTTCCTTCTGCACGACAGTCGATTCCTATAGGGTGGTTCCAGGTGGCCCCATACGGAAAGACTCGAGAGCAGGTGTCTAAGCATGGATGCCTGGGGACGCCACCTCATATTCCCACTCTTTAGTCAGGACAAGGCATGCTCAATGCGGGCTCCTGGGTGAGCTACCCAGAGGGGAGAGTTGAAATGGACTCTCCTGAAGATGAGTCCTCCTGTGGTTTGGTGGCCTGGGAGACCTTGGTATGTGGAGGTGGCTCAGGGACTCTGCAGGATTCTCCAATCTGAGGTGTTCGACATGGCTCCAACAAGGAAGCTTCCCATGTGGAGACGAGATGAGTTCTGTTCAGTGCCTCAGGAAAGCCCCAGATTCTGTTCTTCGAACCAAAGCCTCTGGGGAGTGACACCTGGAACCAAAGCAAGAGTTGAGATTAGGGCCTAAGGGCCTGTCCGGCTCAACCTTCTATCTCTGTTGACATCTGTGTGCATGCCTTCGTGGAGGTAGCTGCTCAGCTTGTGTCCGAATGCCCCTGTGTGTCCAGGGAGTCTCCCAGTAGTGGGATGACCTCGGGGGTCTTGAGGTTTCTCATATTCTGGAGGTGTGTGGCCAAAGGAATGGACAGAGTTTCCCAGGAGAGAGCAGGCACGGTCCTTTGGTATGGCTCCAGAGGACCCAGCCTAGAGGCTGTGTTTGCCAGGGCTGTGGGGACAGATGTCTGAAAAAGCAAACTTGGCTCAGCTAGGGGCCAAGGTAATGGCAGGCCTGATCTCCAGTACATGAGGGGAGATCCTCTGGATAACAAAGGACGGCAAGTGGGAGGCAGTCTCTCAGGCTTTTGTCTCTGGGTGTTGCGTTCACAGTGGCCGTTTAGGGTAGGGGTTACCTCAGGGGCTGAGGATGAGCCTTCCTCTCGGGGGATTGTCGAAGCTCCCAAGTGTTTGGGTTCATTCTGTGGGAAGGGAAGAGTACTGTTTTCTGCCACAGGGGACTCCCCAGGAGAGGGACTCTAGAGCACAGCAGTCAGTTCCCTCAACTGGAATACACACCATCTAGTTAGTCCTGGGTGCCTAGGGGCATGGCAATCCACATATGCATGCTCTTGGTCCAGTCACTGAGAGGCATTACTTGAATAAGGTACTCACGCTGAGGGTCTCAATGTGTGTTTGTGCCCAAGGCGGCCCTCACCATGGGTGTGGACTCATGGGCCATGCCGTTTTCTCCTACACTGAAGGTTGACTCACTGCCAGCAGCAAGGTTTCTTGCCATGGGGAAGGAGGGGTTCTGACCTGTGCATCAGGTTCACCCCTGTGCAGGGATTGGAGATAAGGTCTAGGTTCCGATGACTGAAAACCCAGGTTGGGAATGGATGGTGGCCTAAGGCAGTGGCGGGTCCAATGTGCTGGGTGTGCAGCCAGATGTGTCGGTGTCTGTTGGAAGGTCTGGGCTCAGGCTATTTGCGACAGAGCATCAGTGTTTAAGGTAGCCTATGCAAATGGGGTGTTGACGAGGGCCAAGCAGTTTGATCCTCATTTGGCGTTTCTGGGTAGCACCATAGACAATGTTTTTCTCCTGGGAGGCAGGCAGAGTGCTTCATTGTGGCCCCAGAATTCCCAGGAGGGAGAGTTTGTGGGACAGGACTGTGAGGACGGAAGTTTGAAAACACAAGGTAGGGTGAGGATTGGAGCCAAGGGCATAGCAGGCCCACTCTGCAGAGGCTGAATCAAAATCTCCTGCATCTGAAGTCAGGCTGAGTATGAGACGTTGGCTGAGGCTGGAGTATGTGTCCATGATGGCACCTTCATGAAGCGGGGGCCTCATGAGGCCAAGGAAGTTTTCCCACGCTGAGTTTGGAGATTGCCCCAAACCACAAGGTTTCCTTCTGCGGGACATTCGAGTCCTGTTGCATGGCTCCAGGACATACCATACGGAAGGACTGGAGAGCAGGGTTCGAAGGATGGATCCCTCTACAGCATGCCTCGCATTCCCATTGGCCATTAGCGACAAGATATGTTTGATCTGCTGCCTCTGGGGCACGCTACCCAGGGGGGTGAAAAGAAATGGCCTCTTCGGAGGATGTGTCATAATGTGCCTTTGGGTCCATGGAGACCTTGGAATGTGCTGGTTGTTCAGTGGCCCTGCGGAACTCTCCTACCTGAAGGGTTTGATACATCCCCAGTAAGAAAGCTCCCCATGTGGAGACGAGAGTTTTGGTTTGGTGCCTCGGAAAAGCCCCGTGTGCTGGTCTATGAAAACAGTCCTCTGAGGACGGACACATGCAAACCAAATCTAAGGTTCAGATTAGGGCCTGGGGGCCTGTCCATTTCAACCTTCTGTCTCTGGGGACACTGTCTGAGAGTCTAAGTGGAGATAGTTGCTCCGCTGGTGTCAGGGAGCCCCTCTTAGTCCAGGGTGCCCTACACTATTGATGGCCTCAGGGGCCTTGGAGCTTTTCCCTAACCTCTAAGGTTGTGGTCAATGGATTGGGCACAATTTACTTAGAGAGGGCAGGCACAATCTTTCGCTGTGGCTCCAGAGGCCCTAGCCTGGAGGTTGTGTGGGTCCAGGCTGTGGGCACAGAAGTCTGAAAACTCAAAATCAGCTTATGAGTGGCGCCTAGGGTATGGCAGGCCGGATGTACAGCCTGAGAGGGAGCTCCTGGGCCTCTGAAACAATGGCGAGTGGGAGGCGTTCCTGCAGGCTTTTGTCTCTGGATGTTGTGTCCGGGATAGCCGTGGATCGGAGGGGTGGCCTCAGGGACTGTGGACGAGTATCCCTCTCTGGGGATTTGTCCCAGCTCCCAAGATTTTGGGGTAATTTTATGGGAAGGGTGGAGTTGTGTTGTCTGGCTCATGTGTCTCTCCAAGGAAGGGATTCCAGAGCAGAGCCCCAAGTACGGGCGGGGTGACTGGAAAACTCAAACCCTGGTGAGGATTGGGTGAATAGGGGCTTCGCAAGCCCCATCTGCGGGCTCTTGGTCCAGGCCCTGACAGGCCTTTCTTTGACATGGGGCTCGTGCTGAGGGTCACAGTGTGAATTTGTGCCCAAGCAACAGTCAAGTTTGGGCGTGGCATCAGGGGCCATGAAGGTTTCTCCCACCCTGAAGGTGTGACTCCATGCCAAGAGCAAGCTTGACAGCCATGGGGAAGGAGGAGTTCTGTTTTGTGCTTGCGATACCCAGCTGTGTGGAGAATTGATAGAATGTCTAGGTTCAGATATCTGAAAACCAAGGTCAGGAAGAGGTGACGGCATAAGACCATGGCGTGTTCGAAGTGCTGGGTGTGCGGCCAGCTGTCTCCTTGTCTGTTTGGACGTCTGGCTTCAGGCTGTGTCAGACAGAGCATGGGTGCACAGAGCAGCCTATCCAGTTCAGGTACCGTCTAGGCCCGAGCAGGTTGATCCTCATCTGGGTTTTCTGGAGAGCCCCACAGGGAAACGTTTTTGTTCCGTTGGGCAGACTCTGGGCTCGGTTGTGGTTCTGGAGTTCCTAGTCCGGAAGGCTTGTTTGCCAGGAGTGTAAGGAAGGAAGTCTGAAAACACAAGCTAGCGTGAGGTTTGGGTCCGAGGGCACGGCAGGCCCACTCTGCAGAGGCTGAATCGAGATCTCCTGCACTGAGGTCATGTCAACTATGAGACGTTCCTCAGGCTAGAGTTTTTGTCCAGCATGGCCTCTTCCTGAAGGGTGTGGGGGCTTTATGAGGCCAGGGAGGTATGCCTACGATGGGATTTGTGAACTACTCCAAACCTCAAGGTTTCCTTCTGCACGACAGTCGAGTCCTGTTGGATGGTCCCATACGGAAAGACTCGAGAGCAGGTGTCTAAGCATGGATGCCTGGGAACGCCACCTCATATTCCCACTCTTTAGTCAGGACAAGGCAGGCTCAATCTGCGGGCTCCTGGGTGAGCTACCCAGAGGGGAGAGTTGTAATGGACTCTCCTGAAGATGAGTCCTCCTGTGGCTTGGTGGCCTGGGAGACCTTGGAATTTGGAGGTGGCTCAGGGGCTCTGCAGGATTCTCCAACCTGAGGTGTTTGACACGGCTCCAACAAGGGAGCTTCCCATGTGGAGACGAGAGGAGTTCTGTTCAGTGTCTCAGGAAAGCCCCATATCCTGTTCTTCGAACCAAAGCCTCTGAGGAGTGACACCTGGAAACCAAAGCAATTGTTGAGGTTAGGGCCTAAGGGCCTGTCCGACTCAAACTTCTATCTCTGTTGATATCTGTGTGCATGCCTTCGTGGAGGTAGCTGCTCAGCTTGTGTCCGAATGCCCCTGTGTGTCCAGGGAGGCTCCCAGTAGTGGGATGTCCTCGGGGGCCTTGAGGGATCTCATATTCTGGAGGTGTGTGGCCAAAGGAATGGAAACATTTTCCCAGGAGAGAGCAGGAACGGTCCTTTGGTATGGCTCCACAGGACCCAGCCTAAAGGCTGTGTTTGCCAGGGCTGTGGGACAGATGTCTGAAAAAGCAAACTTGGCTCAGCTAGGGGCCAAGGTAATGGCAAGCCTGATCTCCAGTCCGTGAGGGGAGATCCTCTGGATATCAAAGGAGGGCAAGTGGGAGGCAGTCGTTCAGGCTTTTGTCTCTGGGTGTTGCGTTCACAGTTGCCGGTCAGTGTAGGGGTTGCCTCAGGGGGCGAGGAAGAGCCTTCCTCTCGGGAGATTGTCAAAGCTCCCAAGTGTTTGGGTTCATTCTGTGGGAAGGGAAGAGTCCTGTTTTCTGCCACAGGGGACCCCCCAGGAGAGGGATTCTAGAGCAAAGCAGTGGGTTCCCTCAACTGGAATACACACCATCTAGGTAGTCCTGTGTGCCTACGGGCATGGCAATCCACATATGGGGGCTCTTGGTCCATTCACTGAGAGGCGTTACATGAATAAGGTACCCACGCTGTGGGTCACAATGTGTGTTTGTGCCCAAGGCGGCCCTCACGCATGGGCGTGGCCTCATGGGCCATGCCGTTTTCTTCTACACTGAAGGTTTGAGTCACTGCCAGCAGCAAGGTTTCTTGCCATGGGTAAGGAGGAGTTGTGATTTCTGCATCACACTCACGCCTGGGCAGTGATTGGAGATAAGGTCTCGGTTCTGAAACCTGAAACTGAGATAGGGAAGAGATGATGACCTAAGGCCATGGCGGGTCTTATGTGCTCAGTGTGTGGTCAGCTTTCTGGGTGTTGGTGAGGAGGTCCGGGCTCAGGTTGTGTCCGACAGTGCATTAGTGCCCAGGTTAGACTATATAATTTGGGTAAAGTCGAGTGCTGTGTAGGTTTATCCTCATTTAAGGTGCCTGGGCAGCTCATGAGGCAATAATTTTTTTGTAGAGGGCAGGCAGAGTGCTGCATTGTGGGTCCGGAATTGCCAAACTTGAGGGCTTCGGGACCAGGAGTGTGAGGATGGAAGTCTGAGAAGACAAGCTAGACTTGGGATTCAGGGAGAGGGCACGGCAGGTACCCCCTGCAGATCTGAACCAATATCTCATGCATTTGAAGTCAGCGCGAGGATCAGACGTTGGCTCAGGTTGGAGTTTCCGTGCATGACGGCCGCTTCATGAAGGGAGCAGAATCTCGAGGCCATTGAGGTTTTCCCACGTTCAGAGTTGTGGGTTGCCCCCTTCAAAATTCCTTCTGCGGGACAATTGAGACATGTTGGACAGCTCCAGGACATCCCATATGGAATGACTCCAGAGCACCGTTCGCGGATGGATGCCTGGGAAGCCCGCCTCGCATTCCAATTTTCTCCTAGCAACAAGACAGTTTAGATCTGATGGCTCTGCGGGAGCAATCTGGGTGGCTGAGTTGAAATGGACTTTCCTGAGGATGGGTCATAATGTGTTTTTGTGTCCATGAGGGCCTTGGAATGGGGCGGTGGCACCGGGACCCTGAAGTACTCTCCTAAACTTTTGACATAGCTCCCATGCACAGGTTTCCTTGTGGAGACGAGATGAGTTCTGATGCGTGCCTCAGGAAAACCCCTATGCTCGTATTGGAATCAGGCTTTTGAGGAGACATGCCTGTAAACGAAGGCAAGGGATCCTATTATGGCCTAGGGTCCTGTCTGGTTCAATCTTCTTCTCTGGGGACATCCCTCTATGGTATGAGTGGAGGTAGATTATCAGCTGGTGTCAGACAGCCCTTGTTTGTTCCGGTCGACCTACACTATTGGGATGGCCTCAGGGACTTTGGAGGTTTCTCCTAATTTGTAAGATTTTGGACCATGGAATGGGCAGAATTCCCATGGATTGGTAGGCACAGTCCTAATGTGTGGCTCCAGGGGCCCCAGCCTGGAGAGTGTGTGGCCCAGGACTTTGAGGACAGAAGTCTGAAAACACAAACTCAGCTTAGGTTTGGGGACGTAGGTATGGCAGGCCCGATCTACAAACCATGAGTAGAACTCTTCAGGATATGAAGAAAGAGCGAGTCTGAGGCGCTTGCTCAGGCTTTTGTCTCTGGATTTTGTATCAGCGATGGCCGTTGAATGTCGGGGAGGCCTCATGGACCATGGACGAATCTTCCTCTCTGAGGATTTGCCCATTCCCAATCGTTTTTCGTCAATCTGTGGTATGGGAGAACTCCTTTCAGTTTTGTTACCTCAGGTGTCCCACCAAAAGAGGAATTTCAAAGCAAAGCCGTGGAGAAGACTGAAGGGACAACCCGAACTATGGTTAAAAATTGGGGCCTAGGGGCATGGCAAGCCCCATATGCTATCTCTTCATCCAGCCACTGAGAGGCCTTACTTGGGGACTGGGCTCACGCTGAGGGTCACAATGTGTGTTTGTGACCAATGTGGCCCAAGAGCATGGGCGGGGCCTCATGGGCCACACTGGATTCAACTACACTGAAGGTTGGACAACATGCCAACCACAAGGTTTCTTGCCATGGGGAAGGAGTTCTGATTTCGGCATCACGTTCAACCCTGGGCAGTGATTGGAGATAAGGTCTAGATTCTGAAGCCTGAAAACCGAGGTTGGGAAGAGATGACGACCTAAGGCCATGGCGGCTCGATGTGCTCAATGTGCGGCTAGCAGTCGGGGTGGGACAGGAGTTCCAGGCTCAGGCTGTGTCAGAAAGGGCATTAGTGCCCTGGTCAGCCTATGTATTTGGGGTACAGCCAAGGTAGGTGCAGGTTGATCCTCACTTGGGGTTACTGGGTCACCCCAGAGGGCAAAGTTTTTCTTCTGGAGGGCAGGCAGAATGCTGCATTGTAGTTCTGGATTGGCAAACTGGAGGGCTTGTGGGCCAGTAGACTGAGGACAGAAGTCTGAGAACACAAGCTAGGTTTAGGTTTCTGGGTGAGGACATGGCAGGCACAATCTACAGACAGGAATCGAGATCTCGTGCATCTGAAGTCAGGGCGAGGATCGGATCATCGCTCAGGTTGGAGTTTCTGTCCCTGATGGCCCCTTCATGAATGGGGGGCATCACGAGGCCATGGGGGTTTTCCCACGATGGGAGTTGTGAGCAGCTCCAATCTGCAAAGAGTCTTCTGCAGGACAATGGAGACCTGTTGTTTGGCTCCAGGCCAATGATTCTGAGCAGGGTTCTAAGGATGGATGGCTGGGTAGCCCACCTCGCATTCCAATTCTCTCCTAGCAACAAGACAGGTTAGATCTGCTGGATCAGGGGGAGCAACCGAGGAGGCTGAGTTGAAATGGACTCTCCGGTGGATGGGTCCTAATGTGCTTTTGTGTCTATGGAGACCTTGGAATGAAGCTGTGGCACTGGGGCCCTGAAGGGTTCTCCTAAACAGAGGCTTTGCACAACTCCAACGTCCAAGTATCCCATGTGTAGATGAGTTGTTTTTTGATGGGTAAGTCAAGAAACAGCCATATGCTGGTTTTGAAATCCAGGTCTCTGAGGAGAGATGTTGGACACCAAAGCAATGGATCTGATTAGTGCCTAGGAGCCTGTTCTTTCCTTTTTAAATCTGGGGACATCTGTCTATGGGTCTGAGTGCAGGGAGGTGCTCCGATGGGCTCAGATTGCCCCTCTTTTTCCTGGGAAGCCACCACTATTCAGATGGATCAGGGACTTTGGAGTTTTATCCTATTAGAAGGGTTGTGGCCATTGGAATGGGAACACACAATTCCCTTGGTGAGGGCAAGTACAGTCCTCAGGTTTGGCTCCAGGGGCCTGAGCCTGTAGGTTGTGTAGGCCAGGGCTGTTTGGACAGTTGTCTGGAAACACAAACTCGTCTTATGTTGCGGGACATGAATATGGCAGGACTGATCTACAGACCATGAGGAGAACTCTTCGGGATTTGAAAAAAGGGCGAGTGTGAGGCTCTTGCTCAAGTTTTTGTCTCTGGATACCGTGTCACTCATGGTCGTGAAATTTCTGGGTGACTTCATGGGAAATGGACGAGTCTTACTCTCTAGTGGTTTGGCCCGCCCAAAGAGTTTGGGGTCATTCTGTGGGATGGAAGAAGTCCGTTTTTTTTTTTGTTGTTGTTTTCTTTTTTAACCTCAGCTGTCCCACCAAATGAGGGGTTCCAAAGTAGAGCCCTGGGGAGGGGCGATTGGACAATCAGAAATCTGGTTAAAAATTGGGGCCTAGGGACATGTCAAGCCCATTATGGCATCTAATGGTCCAGCCACTGAGAGGACTTACTAGAGGACAGGACTCATGCTGAGGGTCACAATGCGTGTTTATGCCCTCGTCGCACGCAAGAATGGGCGGGGCCTCAGGGTGAATGCTGGTTTCTCCTACATTGAACGTGGGAAAACGTGCCAACCACAAGGTTTCTTGCCATGGGTAAGGAGGAGTTGTGATTTCTGCATCACACTCACGCATGGGCAGTGATTGAAGATAAGGTCTCGGTTCTGAAACCTGAAAACTGAGATAGGGAAGAGATGATGACCTAAGGCCATGGCGGGTCTTATGTACTCAGTGTGTGGTTAGCTTTCTGGGTGTTGGTGAGGAGGTCCGGGCTCAGGTTGTGTCCGACAGTGCATTAGTGCCCAGGTTAGACTACATAATTTGGGTAAAGTCGAGTGCTGTGTAGGTTTATCCTCATTTAAGGTGCCTGGGCAGCTCATGAGGCAATAATTTTTTTGTAGAGGGCAGGCAGAGTGCTGCATTGTGGGTCCGGAATAGCCAAACTTGAGGGCTTCGGGACCAGGAGTGTGAGGATGGAAGTCTGAGAAGACATGCTAGACTTGGGATTCAGGGAGAGGGCACGGCAGGTACCCCTGCAGATCTGAACAATTTCTCATGCATCTGAAGCCAGCGCGAGGATCAGACGTTGGCTCAGGTTGGAGTTTCCGTGCATGACGGCCGCTTCATGAAGGGAGCAGAACCTCGAGGCCATTGAGGTTTTCCCACGTTCGGAGTTGTGGGTTGCCCCCTTCAAGGATTCCATCTGCGGGACAATTGAGACATGTTGGACAGCTCCAGGACATCCCATATGGAATGACTCCAGAGCACCGTTCGCGGATGGATGCCTGGGAAGCCCGCCTCGCATTCCAATTTTCTCCTAGCAACAAGACAGTTTAGATCTGATGGCTCTGCGGGAGCAATCTGGGTGGCTGAGTTGAAATGGACTTTCCTGAGGATGGGTCCTAATGTGTTTTTGTGTCCATGAGGGCCTTGGAAGGGGGCGGTGGCACCGGGACCCTGAAGTACTCTCCTAAGCTTTTGACATAGCTCCCATGCACAGGTTTCCTTGTGGAGACGAGATGAGTTCTGATGCGTGCCTCAGGAAAACCCCTATGCTCGTATTGGAATCAGGCTTTTGAGGAGACATGCCTGTAAACGAAGGCAAGGGATCCTATTATGGCCTAGGGTCCTGTCTGGTTCAATCTTCTTCTCTGGGGACATCCATCTATGGTATGAGTGGAGGTAGATTATCAGCTGGTGTCAGACAGCCCTTGTTTGTTCCGGTCGACCTACACTATTAGGATGGCCTCAGGGACTTTGGAGGTTTCTCCTAATTTGTAAGATTTTGGACCATGGAATGGGCAGAATTCCCATGGATTGGTAGGCACAGTCCTAATGTGTGGCTCCAGGGGCCCCAGCCTGGAGAGTGTGTGGCCCAGGACTTTGAGGACCTAAGTCTGAAAACACAAACTCAGCTTAGGTTCGGGGACGTAGGTATGGCAGGCCCGATCTACAAACCATGAGAAGAACTCTTCAGGATATGAAGAAAGAGCCAGTCTGAGGCGCTTGCTCAGGCTTTTGTCTCTGGATTTTGTATCAGCGATGGCCGTTGAATGTCGGGGAGGCCTCATGGACCATGGACGAATCTTCCTCTCTGAGGATTTGCCCATTCCCAATCGTTTTTCTTCAATCTGTGGTATGGGAGGACTCCTTTCAGTTTTGTTACCTCAGGTGTCCCACCAAAAGAGGAATTTCAAAGCAAAGCCGTGGAGAAGACTGAAGGGACAACCCGAACTATGGTTAAAAATTGGGGCCTAGGGGCATGGCAAGCCCCATATGCTATCTCTTCATCCAGCCACTGAGAGGCCTTACTTGGGGACTGGGCTCACGCTGAGGGTCACAATGTGTGTTTGTGACCAATGTGGCCCAAGAGCATGGGCGGGGCCTCATGGGCCACACTGGCTTCAACTACACTGAAGGTTGGACAACATGCCAACCACAAGGTTTCGTGCCATGGGGAAGGAGTTCTGATTTCGTCATCACGTTCAACCCTGGGCAGTGATTGGAGATAAGGTCTAGATTCTGAAGCCTGAAAACCGAGGTTGGGAAGAGATGACGACCTAAGGCCATGGCAGCTCGATGTGCTCAATGTGCGGCTAGCAGTCGGGGTGGGACAGGAGTTCCAGGCTCAGGCGGTGTCAGAAAGGGCATTAGTGCCCTGGTCAGCCTATGTATTTGGGGTACAGCCAAGGTAGGTGCAGGTTGATCCTCACTTGGGGTTATTGGGTCACCCCAGAGGGCAAAGTTTTTCTTCTGGAGGGCAGGCAGAATGCTGCATTGTAGTTCTGGATTGGCAAACTGGAGAGCTTGTGGGCCAGTAGTCTGAGGACAGAAGTCTGAGAACACAAGCTAGGCTTAGGTTTCTGGGTGAGGACATGGCAGGCACAATCTACAGACCGGAATCGAGACCTCGTGCATCTGAAGTCAGGGCGAGGATCGGATCATCGCTCAGGTTGGAGTTTCTGTCCCTGACGGCCCCTTCATGAATGGGGGGCATCACGAGGCCATGGGGGTTTTCCCACGATGGGAGTTGTGAGCAGCTCCAAACTGCAAAGAGTCTTCTGCAGGACAGTGGAGACCTGTTGTTTTGCTCCAGGCCAATGATTCTGAGCAGGGTTCTAAGGATGGATGGCTGGGTAGCCCACCTCGCATTCCAATTGTCTCCTAGCAACAAGACAGGTTAGATCTGCTGGACCAGGGGGAGCAACCGAGGAGGCTGAGTTGAAATGGACTCTCCGGTGGATGGGTCCTAATGTGCTTTTGTGTCTATGGAGACCTTGGAATGAAGCTGTGGCACTGGGGCCCTGAAGGGTTCTCCTAAACAGAGGCTTTGCACAGCTCCAACGTCCAAGTATCCCATGTGTAGATGAGATGTTTTTTGATGGGTAAGTCAAGAAACAGCCATATGCTGGTTTTGAAATCCAGGTCTCTGAGGAGAGATGTTGGACACCAAAGCAATGGATCTGATTAGTGCCTAGGAGCCTGTTCTTTCCTTTTTAAATCTGGGGACATCTGTCTATGGGTCTGAGTGCAGGGAGGTGCTCCGATGGGCTCAGATTGCCCCTCTTTTTCCTTGGAAGCCTCCACTATTGAGATGGATCAGGGACTTTGGAGGTTTATCCTATTAGAAGGGTTGTGGCCATTGGAATGGGAACACACAATTACCTTGGTGAGGGCAAGTACAGTTCTCAGGTTTGGCTCCAGGGTCCTGAGCCTGTAGGTTGTATAGGCCAGGGCTGTTTGGACAGTTGTCTGGAAACACAAACTCGTCTTATGTTGCGGGACATAAATATGGCAGGACTGATCTACAGACCATGAGGAGAACTCTTCGGGATTTGAAAAAAGGGCGAGTGTGAGGCTCTTGCTCAAGTTTTTGTCTCTGGATACCGTGTCACTCATGGTCGTGAAATTTCTGGGTGACTTCATGGGAAATGGACGAGTCTTACTCTCTGGTGGTTTGGCCCGCCCAAAGAGTTTGGGGTCATTCTGTGGGATGGAAGAAGTCCGTTTTTTTGTTGTTGTTGTTTTCTTTTTTAACCTCAGCTGTCCCACCAAATGAGGGGTTCCAAAGTAGAGCCCTGGGGAGGGGCGATTGGACAATCAGAAATCTGGTTAAAAATTGGGGCCTAGGGACATGTCAAGCCCATTATGGCATCTAATGGTCCAGCCACTGAGAGGACTTACTAGAGGACAGGACTCATGCTGAGCGTCACAATGCGTGTTTATGCCCTCGTCGCACTCAAGAATGGGCGGGGCCTCAGGGTGAATGCTGGTTTCTCCTACACTGAACGTGGGAAAACGTGCCAACCACAAGGTTTCTTGCCATGGGTAAGGAGGAGTTGTGATTTCTGCATCACACTCACGCCTGGGCAGTGATTGAAGATAAGGTCTCGGTTCTGAAACCTGAAAACTGAGATAGGGAAGAGATGATGACCTAAGGCCATGGCGGGTCTTATGTACTCAGTGTGTGGTTAGCTTTCTGGGTGTTGGTGAGGAGGTCCGGTCTCAGGTTGTGTCCGACAGTGCATTAGTGCCCAGGTTAGACTACATAATTTGGGTAAAGTCGAGTGCTGTGTAGGTTTATCCTCACTTAAGGTGCCTGGGCAGCTCATGTGGCAATAAATTTTTGGAGAGGGCAGGCAGAGTGCTGCATTGTGGGTCCGGAATTGCCAAACTTGAGGGCTTCGGGACCAGGAGTGTGAGGATGGAAGTCTGAGAAGACATGCTAGACTTGGGATTCTTGGAGAGGGCACGGCAGGTACCCCCTGCAGATCTGAACCAATATCTCATGCATCTGAAGTCAGCGCGAGGATCAGACGTTGGCTCAGGTTGGAGATTCCGTGCATGACGGCCGCTTCATGAAGGGAGCAGAATCTCGAGGCCATTGAGGTTTTCCCACGTTCGGAGTTGTGGGTTGCCCCCTTCAAGGAATCCTTCTGCGGGAAAATTGAGACATGTTCGACAGCTCCAGGACATCCCATATGGAATGACTCCAGAGCACCGTTCGCGGATGGATGCCTGGGAAGCCCGCCTCGCATTCCAATTTTCTCCTAGCAACAAGACAGTTTAGATCTGATGGCTCTGCGGGAGCAATCTGGGTGGCTGAGTTGAAATGGACTTTCCTGAGGATGGGTCCTAATGTGTTTTTGTGTCCATGAGGGCCTTGGAAGGGGGCGGTGGCACCGGGACCCTGAAGTACTCTCCTAAGCTTTTGACATAGCTCCCATGCACAGGTTTCCTTGTGGAGACGAGATGAGTTCTGATGCGTGCCTCAGGAAAACCCCTATGCTCGTATTGGAATCAGGCTTTTGAGGAGACATGCCTGTAAACGAAGGCAAGGGATCCTATTATGGCCTAGGGTCCTGTCTGGTTCAATCTTCTTCTCTGGGGACATCCATCTATGGTATGAGTGGAGGTAGATTATCAGCTGGTGTCAGACAGCCCTTGTTTGTTCCGGTCGACCTACACTATTGGGATGGCCTCAGGGACTTTGGAGGTTTCTCCTAATTTGTAAGATTTTGGACCATGGAATGGGCAGAATTCCCATGGATTGGTAGGCACAGTCCTAATGTGTGGCTCCAGGGGCCCCAGCCTGGAGAGTGTGTGGCCCAGGACTTTGAGGACAGAAGTCTGAAAACACAAACTCAGCTTAGGTTCGGGGACGTAGGTATGGCAGGCCCGATCTACAAACCATGAGAAGAACTCTTCAGGATATGAAGAAAGAGCGAGTCTGAGGCGCTTGCTCAGGCTTTTGTCTCTGGATTTTGTATCAGCGATGGCCGTTGAATGTCGGGGAGGCCTCATTGACCATGGACGAATCTTCCTCTCTGAGGATTTGCCCATTCCCAATCGTTTTTCTTCAATCTGTGGTATGGGAGGACTCCTTTCAGTTTTGTTACCTCAGGTGTCCCACCAAAAGAGGAATTTCAAAGCAAAGCCGTGGAGAAGACTGAAGGGACAACCCGAACTATGGTTAAAAATTGGGGCCTAGGGGCATGGCAAGCCCCATATGCTATCTCTTCATCCAGCCACTGAGAGGCCTTACTTGGGGACTGGGCTCACGCTGAGGGTCACAATGTGTGTTTGTGACCAATGTGGCCCAAGAGCATGGGCGGGGCCTCATGGGCCACACTGGCTTCAACTACACTGAAGGATGGACAACATGCCAACCACAAGGTTTCGTGCCATGGGGAAGGAGTTCTGATTTCGTCATCACGTTCAACCCTGGGCAGTGATTGGAGATAAGGTCTAGATTCTGGAGCCTGAAAACCGAGGTTGGGAAGAGATGACGACCTAAGGCCATGGCAGCTCGATGTGCTCAATTTGCGGCTAGCAGTCGGGGTGGGACAGGAGTTCCAGGCTCAGGCTGTGTCAGAAAGGGCATTAGAGCCCTGGTCAGCCTATGTATTTGGGGCACAGCCAAGGTAGGTGCAGGTTGATCCTCACTTGGGGTTACTGGGTCACCCCAGAGGGCAAAGTTTTTCTTCTGGAGGGCAGGCAGAATGCTGCATTGTAGTTCTGGATTGGCAAACTGGAGAGCTTGTGGGCCAGTAGTCTGAGGACAGAAGTCTGAGAACACAAGCTAGGCTTAGGTTTCTGGGTGAGGACATGGCAGGCACAATCTACAGACCGGAATCGAGACCTCGTGCATCTGAAGTCAGGGCGAGGATCGGATCATCGCTCAGGTTGGAGTTTCTGTCCCTGATGGCCCCTTCATGAATGGGGGGCATCACGAGGCCATGGGGGTTTTCCCACGATGGGAGTTGTGAGCAGCTCCAAACTGCAAAGAGTCTTCTGCAGGACAATGGAGACCTGTTGTTTGACTCCAGGCCAATGATTCTGAGCAGGGTTCTAAGGATGGATGGCTGGGTAGCCCACCTCGCATTCCAATTCTCTCCTAGCAACAAGACAGGTTAGATCTGCTGGATCAGGGGGAGCAACCGAGGAGGCTGAGTTGAAATGGACTCTCCGGTGGATGGGTCCTAATGTGCTTTTGTGTCTATGGAGACCTTGGAATGAATCTGTGGCACTGGGGCCCTGAAGGGTTCTCCTAAACAGAGGCTTTGCACAGCTCCAACGTCCAAGTATCCCATGTGTAGATGAGATGTTTTATGATGGGTAAGTCAAGAAACAGCCATATGCTGGTTTTGAAATCCAGGTCTCTGAGGAGGGATGTTGGACACCAAAGCAATGGATCTGATTAGTGCCTAGGAGCCTGTTCTTTCCTTTTTAAATCTGGGGACATCTGTCTATGGGTCTGAGTGCAGGGAGGTGCTCCGATGGGCTCAGATTGCCCCTCTTTTTCCTGGGAAGCCACCACTATTGAGATGGATCAGGGACTTCGGAACTTTATCCTATTAAAAGGGTTGTGGCCATTGGAAAGGGAACACACAATTCCCTTGGTGAGGGCAAGTACAGTCCTCAGGTTTGGCTCCAGGGGCCTGAGCCTGTAGGTTGTGTAGGCCAGGGCTATTTGGACAGTTGTCTGGAAACACAAACTCGTCTTATGTTGCGGGACATAAATATGGCAGGACTGATCTACAGACCATGAGGAGAACTCTTCGGGATTTGAAAAAAGGGCGAGTGTGAGGCTCTTGCTCAAGTTTTTGTCTCTGGATACCGTGTCACTCATGGTCGTGAAATTTCTGGGTGACTTCATGGGAAATGGACGAGTCTTACTCTCTGGTGGTTTGGCCCGCCCAAAGAGTTTGGGGTCATTCTGTGGGATGGAAGAAGTCCGTTTTTTTGTTGTTGTTGTTTTCTTTTTTAACCTCAGCTGTCCCACCAAATGAGGGGTTCCAAAGTAGAGCCCTGGGGAGGGGCGATTGGACAATCAGAAATCTGGTTAAAAATTGGGGCCTAGGGACATGTCAAGCCCATTATGGCATCTAATGGTCCAGCCACTGAGAGGACTTACTAGAGGACAGGACTCATGCTGAGCGTCACAATGCGTGTTTATGCCCTCGTCGCACTCAAGAATGGGCGGGGCCTCAGGGTGAATGCTGGTTTCTCCTACACTGAACGTGGGAAAACGTGCCAACCACAAGGTTTCTTGCCATGGGTAAGGAGGAGTTGTGATTTCTGCATCACACTCACGCCTGGGCAGTGATTGAAGATAAGGTCTCGGTTCTGAAACCTGAAAACTGAGATAGGGAAGAGATGATGACCTAAGGCCATGGCGGGTCTTATGTACACAGTGTGTGGTTAGCTTTCTGGGTGTTGGTGAGGAGGTCCGGGCTCAGGTTGTGTCCGACAGTGCATTAGTGCCCAGGTTAGACTACATAATTTGGGTAAAGTCGAGTGCTGTGTAGGTTTATCCTCATTTAAGGTGCCTGGGCAGCTCATGTGGCAATAAATTTTTGGAGAGGGCAGGCAGAGTGCTGCATTGTGGTTCCGGAATTGCCAAACTTGAGGGCTTCGGGACCAGGAGTGTGAGGATGGAAGTCTGAGAAGACATGCTAGACTTGGGATTCTTGGAGAGGGCACGGCAGGTACCCCCTGCAGATCTGAACCAATATCTCATGCATCTGAAGTCAGCGCGAGGATCAGACGTTGGCTCAGGTTGGAGATTCCGTGCATGACGGCCGCTTCATGAAGGGAGCAGAATCTCGAGGCCATTGAGGTTTTCCCACGTTCGGAGTTGTGGGTTGCCCCCTTCAAGGAATCCTTCTGCGGGAAAATTGAGACATGTTCGACAGCTCCAGGACATCCCATATGGAATGACTCCAGAGCACCGTTCGCGGATGGATGCCTGGGAAGCCCGCCTCGCATTCCAATTTTCTCCTAGCAACAAGACAGTTTAGATCTGATGGCTCTGCGGGAGCAATCTGGGTGGCTGAGTTGAAATGGACTTTCCTGAGGATGGGTCCTAATGTGTTTTTGTGTCCATGAGGGCCTTGGAAGGGGGCGGTGGCACCGGGACCCTGAAGTACTCTCCTAAGCTTTTGACATAGCTCCCATGCACAGGTTTCCTTGTGGAGACGAGATGAGTTCTGATGCGTGCCTCAGGAAAACCCCTATGCTCGTATTGGAATCAGGCTTTTGAGGAGACATGCCTGTAAACGAAGGCAAGGGATCCTATTATGGCCTAGGGTCCTGTCTGGTTCAATCTTCTTCTCTGGGGACATCCATCTATGGTATGAGTGGAGGTAGATTATCAGCTGGTGTCAGACAGCCCTTGTTTGTTCCGGTCGACCTACACTATTGGGATGGCCTCAGGGACTTTGGAGGTTTCTCCTAATTTGTAAGATTTTGGACCATGGAATGGGCAGAATTCCCATGGATTGGTAGGCACAGTCCTAATGTGTGGCTCCAGGGGCCCCAGCCTGGAGAGTGTGTGGCCCAGGACTTTGAGGACAGAAGTCTGAAAACACAAACTCAGCTTAGGTTTGGGGATGTAGGTATGGCAGGCCCGATCTACAAACCATGAGAAGAACTCTTCAGGATATGAAGAAAGAGCGAGTCTGAGGCGCTTGCTCAGGCTTTTGTCTCTGGATTTTGTATCAGCGATGGCCGTTGAATGTCGGGGAGGCCTCATGGACCATGGACGAATCTTCCTCTCTGAGGATTTGCCCATTCCCAATCGTTTTTCTTCAATCTGTGGTATGGGAGGACTCCTTTCAGTTTTGTTACCTCAGGTGTCCCACCAAAAGAGGAATTTCAAAGCAAAGCCGTGGAGAAGACTGAAGGGACAACCCGAACTATGGTTAAAAATTGGGGCCTAGGGGCATGGCAAGCCCCATATGCTATCTCTTCATCCAGCCACTGAGAGGCCTTACTTGGGGACTGGGCTCACGCTGAGGGTCACAATGTGTGTTTGTGACCAATGTGGCCCAAGAGCATGGGCGGGGCCTCATGGGCCACACTGGCTTCAACTACACTGAAGGTTGGACAACATGCCAACCACAAGGTTTCTTGCCATGGGGAAGGAGTTCTGATTTCGTCATCACGTTCAACCCTGGGCAGTGATTGGAGATAAGGTCTAGATTCTGAAGCCTGAAAACCGAGGTTGGGAAGAGATGACGACCTAAGGCCATGGCAGCTCGATGTGCTCAATGTGCGGCTAGCAGTCGGGGTGGGACAGGAGTTCCAGGCTCAGGCGGTGTCAGAAAGGGCATTAGTGCCCTGGTCAGCCTATGTATTTGGGGTACAGCCAAGGTAGGTGCAGGTTGATCCTCACTTGGGGTTATTGGGTCACCCCAGAGGGCAAAGTTTTTCTTCTGGAGGGCAGGCAGAATGCTGCATTGTAGTTCTGGATTGGCAAACTGGAGAGCTTGTGGGCCAGTAGTCTGAGGACAGAAGTCTGAGAACACAAGCTAGGCTTAGGTTTCTGGGTGAGGACATGGCAGGCACAATCTACAGACCGGAATCGAGACCTCGTGCATCTGAAGTCAGGGCGAGGATCGGATCATCGCTCAGGTTGGAGTTTCTGTCCCTGATGGCCCCTTCATGAATGGGGGGCATCACGAGGCCATGGGGGTTTTCCCACGATGGGAGTTGTGAGCAGCTCCAAACTGCAAAGAGTCTTCTGCAGGACAGTGGAGACCTGTTGTTTTGCTCCAGGCCAATGATTCTGAGCAGGGTTCTAAGGATGGATGGCTGGGTAGCCCACCTCGCATTCCAATTGTCTCCTAGCAACAAGACAGGTTAGATCTGCTGGACCAGGGGGAGCAACCGAGGAGGCTGAGTTGAAATGGACTCTCCGGTGGATGGGTCCTAATGTGCTTTTGTGTCTATGGAGACCTTGGAATGAAGCTGTGGCACTGGGGCCCTGAAGGGTTCTCCTAAACAGAGGCTTTGCACAGCTCCAACGTCCAAGTATCCCATGTGTAGATGAGATGTTTTTTGATGGGTAAGTCAAGAAACAGCCATATGCTGGTTTTGAAATCCAGGTCTCTGAGGAGAGATGTTGGACACCAAAGCAATGGATCTGATTAGTGCCTAGGAGCCTGTTCTTTCCTTTTTAAATCTGGGGACATCTGTCTATGGGTCTGAGTGCAGGGAGGTGCTCCGATGGGCTCAGATTGCCCCTCTTTTTCCTTGGAAGCCTCCACTATTGAGATGGATCAGGGACTTTGGAGGTTTATCCTATTAGAAGGGTTGTGGCCATTGGAATGGGAACACACAATTACCTTGGTGAGGGCAAGTACAGTTCTCAGGTTTGGCTCCAGGGTCCTGAGCCTGTAGGTTGTATAGGCCAGGGCTGTTTGGACAGTTGTCTGGAAACACAAACACGTCTTATGTTGCGGGACATAAATATGGCAGGACTGATCTACAGACCATGAGGAGAACTCTTCGGGATTTGAAAAAAGGGCGAGTGTGAGGCTCTTGCTCAAGTTTTTGTCTCTGGATACCGTGTCACTCATGGTCGTGAAATTTCTGGGTGACTTCATGGGAAATGGACGAGTCTTACTCTCTGGTGGTTTGGCCCGCCCAAAGAGTTTGGGGTCATTCTGTGGGATGGAAGAAGTCTGTTTTTTTGTTGTTGTTGTTTTCTTTTTTAACCTCAGCTGTCCCACCAAATGAGGGGTTCCAAAGTAGAGCCCTGGGGAGGGGCGATTGGACAATCAGAAATCTGGTTAAAAATTGGGGCCTAGGGACATGTCAAGCCCATTATGGCATCTAATGGTCCAGCCACTGAGAGGACTTACTAGAGGACAGGACTCATGCTGAGCGTCACAATGCGTGTTTATGCCCTCGTCGCACTCAAGAATGGGCGGGGCCTCAGGGTGAATGCTGGTTTCTCCTACACTGAACGTGGGAAAACGTGCCAACCACAAGGTTTCTTGCCATGGGTAAGGAGGAGTTGTGATTTCTGCATCACACTCACGCCTGGGCAGTGATTGAAGATAAGGTCTCGGTTCTGAAACCTGAAAACTGAGATAGGGAAGAGATGATGACCTAAGGCCATGGCGGGTCTTATGTACTCAGTGTGTGGTTAGCTTTCTGGGTGTTGGTGAGGAGGTCCGGTCTCAGGTTGTGTCCGACAGTGCATTAGTGCCCAGGTTAGACTACATAATTTGGGTAAAGTCGAGTGCTGTGTAGGTTTATCCTCACTTAAGGTGCCTGGGCAGCTCATGTGGCAATAAATTTTTGGAGAGGGCAGGCAGAGTGCTGCATTGTGGGTCCGGAATTGCCAAACTTGAGGGCTTCGGGACCAGGAGTGTGAGGATGGAAGTCTGAGAAGACATGCTAGACTTGGGATTCTTGGAGAGGGCACGGCAGGTACCCCCTGCAGATCTGAACCAATATCTCATGCATCTGAAGTCAGCGCGAGGATCAGACGTTGGCTCAGGTTGGAGATTCCGTGCATGACGGCCGCTTCATGAAGGGAGCAGAATCTCGAGGCCATTGAGGTTTTCCCACGTTCGGAGTTGTGGGTTGCCCCCTTCAAGGAATCCTTCTGCGGGAAAATTGAGACATGTTCGACAGCTCCAGGACATCCCATATGGAATGACTCCAGAGCACCGTTCGCGGATGGATGCCTGGGAAGCCCGCCTCGCATTCCAATTTTCTCCTAGCAACAAGACAGTTTAGATCTGATGGCTCTGCGGGAGCAATCTGGGTGGCTGAGTTGAAATGGACTTTCCTGAGGATGGGTCCTAATGTGTTTTTGTGTCCATGAGGGCCTTGGAAGGGGGCGGTGGCACCGGGACCCTGAAGTACTCTCCTAAGCTTTTGACATAGCTCCCATGCACAGGTTTCCTTGTGGAGACGAGATGAGTTCTGATGCGTGCCTCAGGAAAACCCCTATGCTCGTATTGGAATCAGGCTTTTGAGGAGACATGCCTGTAAACGAAGGCAAGGGATCCTATTATGGCCTAGGGTCCTGTCTGGTTCAATCTTCTTCTCTGGGGACATCCATCTATGGTATGAGTGGAGGTAGATTATCAGCTGGTGTCAGACAGCCCTTGTTTGTTCCGGTCGACCTACACTATTGGGATGGCCTCAGGGACTTTGGAGGTTTCTCCTAATTTGTAAGATTTTGGACCATGGAATGGGCAGAATTCCCATGGATTGGTAGGCACAGTCCTAATGTGTGGCTCCAGGGGCCCCAGCCTGGAGAGTGTGTGGCCCAGGACTTTGAGGACAGAAGTCTGAAAACACAAACTCAGCTTAGGTTCGGGGACGTAGGTATGGCAGGCCCGATCTACAAACCATGAGAAGAACTCTTCAGGATATGAAGAAAGAGCGAGTCTGAGGCGCTTGCTCAGGCTTTTGTCTCTGGATTTTGTATCAGCGATGGCCGTTGAATGTCGGGGAGGCCTCATGGACCATGGACGAATCTTCCTCTCTGAGGATTTGCCCATTCCCAATCGTTTTTCTTCAATCTGTGGTATGGGAGGACTCCTTTCAGTTTTGTTACCTCAGGTGTCCCACCAAAAGAGGAATTTCAAAGCAAAGCCGTGGAGAAGACTGAAGGGACAACCCGAACTATGGTTAAAAATTAGGGCCTAGGGGCATGGCAAGCCCCATATGCTATCTCTTCATCCAGCCACTGAGAGGCCTTACTTGGGGACTGGGCTCACGCTGAGGGTCACAATGTGTGTTTGTGACCAATGTGGCCCAAGAGCATGGGCGGGGCCTCATGGGCCACACTGGCTTCAACTACACTGAAGGTTGGACAACATGCCAACCACAAGGTTTCTTGCCATGGGGAAGGAGTTCTGATTTCGGCATCACGTTCAACCCTGGGCAGTGATTGGAGATAAGGTCTAGATTCTGAAGCCTGAAAACCGAGGTTGGGAAGAGATGACGACCTAAGGCCATGGCAGCTCGATGTGCTCAATTTGCGGCTAGCAGTCGGGGTGGGACAGGAGTTCCAGGCTCAGGCTGTGTCAGAAAGGGCATTAGAGCCCTGGTCAGCCTATGTATTTGGGGTACAGCCAAGGTAGGTGCAGGTTGATCCTCACTTGGGGTTACTGGGTCACCCCAGAGGGCAAAGTTTTTCTTCTGGAGGGCAGGCAGAATGCTGCATTGTAGTTCTGGATTGGCAAACTGGAGAGCTTGTGGGCCAGTAGTCTGAGGACAGAAGTCTGAGAACACAAGCTAGGCTTAGGTTTCTGGGTGAGGACATGGCAGGCACAATCTACAGACCGGAATCGAGACCTCGTGCATCTGAAGTCAGGGCGAGGATCGGATCATCGCTCAGGTTGGAGTTTCTGTCCCTGATGGCCCCTTCATGAATGGGGGGCATCACGAGGCCATGGGGGTTTTCCCACGATGGGAGTTGTGAGCAGCTCCAAACTGCAAAGAGTCTTCTGCAGGACAATGGAGACCTGTTGTTTGACTCCAGGCCAATGATTCTGAGCAGGGTTCTAAGGATGGATGGCTGGGTAGCCCACCTCGCATTCCAATTCTCTCCTAGCAACAAGACAGGTTAGATCTGCTGGATCAGGGGGAGCAACCGAGGAGGCTGAGTTGAAATGGACTCTCCGGTGGATGGGTCCTAATGTGCTTTTGTGTCTATGGAGACCTTGGAATGAATCTGTGGCACTGGGGCCCTGAAGGGTTCTCCTAAACAGAGGCTTTGCACAGCTCCAACGTCCAAGTATCCCATGTGTAGATGAGATGTTTTATGATGGGTAAGTCAAGAAACAGCCATATGCTGGTTTTGAAATCCAGGTCTCTGAGGAGGGATGTTGGACACCAAAGCAATGGATCTGATTAGTGCCTAGGAGCCTGTTCTTTCCTTTTTAAATCTGGGGACATCTGTCTATGGGTCTGAGTGCAGGGAGGTGCTCCGATGGGCTCAGATTGCCCCTCTTTTTCCTGGGAAGCCACCACTATTGAGATGGATCAGGGACTTCGGAACTTTATCCTATTAAAAGGGTTGTGGCCATTGGAATGGGAACACACAATTCCCTTGGTGAGGGCAAGTACAGTCCTCAGGTTTGGCTCCAGGGGCCTGAGCCTGTAGGTTGTGTAGGCCAGGGCTATTTGGACAGTTGTCTGGAAACACAAACACGTCTTATGTTGCGGGACATAAATATGGCAGGACTGATCTACAGACCATGAGGAGAACTCTTCGGGATTTGAAAAAAGGGCGAGTGTGAGGCTCTTGCTCAAGTTTTTGTCTCTGGATACCGTGTCACTCATGGTCGTGAAATTTCTGGGTGACTTCATGGGAAATGGACGAGTCTTACTCTCTGGTGGTTTGGCCCGCCCAAAGAGTTTGGGGTCATTCTGTGGGATGGAAGAAGTCCGTTTTTTTGTTGTTGTTGTTTTCTTTTTTAACCTCAGCTGTCCCACCAAATGAGGGGTTCCAAAGTAGAGCCCTGGGGAGGGGCGATTGGACAATCAGAAATCTGGTTAAAAATTGGGGCCTAGGGACATGTCAAGCCCATTATGGCATCTAATGGTCCAGCCACTGAGAGGACTTACTAGAGGACAGGACTCATGCTGAGCGTCACAATGCGTGTTTATGCCCTCGTCGCACTCAAGAATGGGCGGGGCCTCAGGGTGAATGCTGGTTTCTCCTACACTGAACGTGGGAAAACGTGCCAACCACAAGGTTTCTTGCCATGGGTAAGGAGGAGTTGTGATTTCTGCATCACACTCACGCCTGGGCAGTGATTGAAGATAAGGTCTCGGTTCTGAAACCTGAAAACTGAGATAGGGAAGAGATGATGACCTAAGGCCATGGCGGGTCTTATGTACACAGTGTGTGGTTAGCTTTCTGGGTGTTGGTGAGGAGGTCCGGGCTCAGGTTGTGTCCGACAGTGCATTAGTGCCCAGGTTAGACTACATAATTTGGGTAAAGTCGAGTGCTGTGTAGGTTTATCCTCATTTAAGGTGCCTGGGCAGCTCATGAGGCAATAAATTTTTGGAGAGGGCAGGCAGAGTGCTGCATTGTGGGTCCGGAATTGCCAAACTTGAGGGCTTCGGGACCAGGAGTGTGAGGATGGAAGTCTGAGAAGACATGCTAGACTTGGGATTCTTGGAGAGGGCACGGCAGGTACCCCCTGCAGATCTGAACCAATATCTCATGCATCTGAAGTCAGCGCGAGGATCAGACGTTGGCTCAGGTTGGAGATTCCGTGCATGACGGCCGCTTCATGAAGGGAGCAGAATCTCGAGGCCATTGAGGTTTTCCCACGTTCGGAGTTGTGGGTTGCCCCCTTCAAGGAATCCTTCTGCGGGACAATTGAGACATGTTGGACAGCTCCAGGACATCCCATATGGAATGACTCCAGAGCACCGTTCGCGGATGGATGCCTGGGAAGCCCGCCTCGCATTCCAATTTTCTCCTAGCAACAAGACAGTTTAGATCTGATGGCTCTGCGGGAGCAATCTGGGTGGCTGAATTGAAATGGACTTTCCTGAGGATGGGTCCTAATGTGTTTTTGTGTCCATGAGGGCCTTGGAAGGGGGCGGTGGCACCGGGACCCTGAAGTACTCTCCTAAGCTTTTGACATAGCTCCCATGCACAGGTTTCCTTGTGGAGACGAGATGAGTTCTGATGCGTGCCTCAGGAAAACCCCTATGCTCGTATTGGAATCAGGCTTTTGAGGAGACATGCCTGTAAACGAAGGCAAGGGATCCTATTATGGCCTAGGGTCCTGTCTGGTTCAATCTTCTTCTCTGGGGACATCCATCTATGGTATGAGTGGAGGTAGATTATCAGCTGGTGTCAGACAGCCCTTGTTTGTTCCGGTCGACCTACACTATTGGGATGGCCTCAGGGACTTTGGAGGTTTCTCCTAATTTGTAAGATTTTGGACCATGGAATGGGCAGAATTCCCATGGATTGGTAGGCACAGTCCTAATGTGTGGCTCCAGGGGCCCCAGCCTGGAGAGTGTGTGGCCCAGGACTTTGAGGACAGAAGTCTGAAAACACAAACTCAGCTTAGGTTCGGGGACGTAGGTATGGCAGGCCCGATCTACAAACCATGAGAAGAACTCTTCAGGATATGAAGAAAGAGCGAGTCTGAGGCGCTTGCTCAGGCTTTTGTCTCTGGATTTTGTATCAGCGATGGCCGTTGAATGTCGGGGAGGCCTCATGGACCATGGACGAATCTTCCTCTCTGAGGATTTGCCCATTCCCAATCGTTTTTCTTCAATCTGTGGTATGGGAGGACTCCTTTCAGTTTTGTTACCTCAGGTGTCCCACCAAAAGAGGAATTTCAAAGCAAAGCCGTGGAGAAGACTGAAGGGACAACCCGAACTATGGTTAAAAATTAGGGCCTAGGGGCATGGCAAGCCCCATATGCTATCTCTTCATCCAGCCACTGAGAGGCCTTACTTGGGGACTGGGCTCACGCTGAGGGTCACAATGTGTGTTTGTGACCAATGTGGCCCAAGAGCATGGGCGGGGCCTCATGGGCCACACTGGCTTCAACTACACTGAAGGTTGGACAACATGCCAACCACAAGGTTTCTTGCCATGGGGAAGGAGTTCTGATTTCGGCATCACGTTCAACCCTGGGCAGTGATTGGAGATAAGGTCTAGATTCTGAAGCCTGAAAACCGAGGTTGGGAAGAGATGACGACCTAAGGCCATGGCAGCTCGATGTGCTCAATTTGCGGCTAGCAGTCGGGGTGGGACAGGAGTTCCAGGCTCAGGCTGTGTCAGAAAGGGCATTAGAGCCCTGGTCAGCCTATGTATTTGGGGTACAGCCAAGGTAGGTGCAGGTTGATCCTCACTTGGGGTTACTGGGTCACCCCAGAGGGCAAAGTTTTTCTTCTGGAGGGCAGGCAGAATGCTGCATTGTAGTTCTGGATTGGCAAACTGGAGAGCTTGTGGGCCAGTAGTCTGAGGACAGAAGTCTGAGAACACAAGCTAGGCTTAGGTTTCTGGGTGAGGACATGGCAGGCACAATCTACAGACCGGAATCGAGACCTCGTGCATCTGAAGTCAGGGCGAGGATCGGATCATCGCTCAGGTTGGAGTTTCTGTCCCTGATGGCCCCTTCATGAATGGGGGGCATCACGAGGCCATGGGGGTTTTCCCACGATGGGAGTTGTGAGCAGCTCCAAACTGCAAAGAGTCTTCTGCAGGACAATGGAGACCTGTTGTTTGACTCCAGGCCAATGATTCTGAGCAGGGTTCTAAGGATGGATGGCTGGGTAGCCCACCTCGCATTCCAATTCTCTCCTAGCAACAAGACAGGTTAGATCTGCTGGATCAGGGGGAGCAACCGAGGAGGCTGAGTTGAAATGGACTCTCCGGTGGATGGGTCCTAATGTGCTTTTGTGTCTATGGAGACCTTGGAATGAATCTGTGGCACTGGGGCCCTGAAGGGTTCTCCTAAACAGAGGCTTTGCACAGCTCCAACGTCCAAGTATCCCATGTGTAGATGAGATGTTTTATGATGGGTAAGTCAAGAAACAGCCATATGCTGGTTTTGAAATCCAGGTCTCTGAGGAGGGATGTTGGACACCAAAGCAATGGATCTGATTAGTGCCTAGGAGCCTGTTCTTTCCTTTTTAAATCTGGGGACATCTGTCTATGGGTCTGAGTGCAGGGAGGTGCTCCGATGGGCTCAGATTGCCCCTCTTTTTCCTGGGAAGCCACCACTATTGAGATGGATCAGGGACTTCGGAACTTTATCCTATTAAAAGGGTTGTGGCCATTGGAATGGGAACACACAATTCCCTTGGTGAGGGCAAGTACAGTCCTCAGGTTTGGCTCCAGGGGCCTGAGCCTGTAGGTTGTGTAGGCCAGGGCTATTTGGACAGTTGTCTGGAAACACAAACACGTCTTATGTTGCGGGACATAAATATGGCAGGACTGATCTACAGACCATGAGGAGAACTCTTCGGGATTTGAAAAAAGGGCGAGTGTGAGGCTCTTGCTCAAGTTTTTGTCTCTGGATACCGTGTCACTCATGGTCGTGAAATTTCTGGGTGACTTCATGGGAAATGGACGAGTCTTACTCTCTGGTGGTTTGGCCCGCCCAAAGAGTTTGGGGTCATTCTGTGGGATGGAAGAAGTCCGTTTTTTTGTTGTTGTTGTTTTCTTTTTTAACCTCAGCTGTCCCACCAAATGAGGGGTTCCAAAGTAGAGCCCTGGGGAGGGGCGATTGGACAATCAGAAATCTGGTTAAAAATTGGGGCCTAGGGACATGTCAAGCCCATTATGGCATCTAATGGTCCAGCCACTGAGAGGACTTACTAGAGGACAGGACTCATGCTGAGCGTCACAATGCGTGTTTATGCCCTCGTCGCACTCAAGAATGGGCGGGGCCTCAGGGTGAATGCTGGTTTCTCCTACACTGAACGTGGGAAAACGTGCCAACCACAAGGTTTCTTGCCATGGGTAAGGAGGAGTTGTGATTTCTGCATCACACTCACGCCTGGGCAGTGATTGAAGATAAGGTCTCGGTTCTGAAACCTGAAAACTGAGATAGGGAAGAGATGATGACCTAAGGCCATGGCGGGTCTTATGTACACAGTGTGTGGTTAGCTTTCTGGGTGTTGGTGAGGAGGTCCGGGCTCAGGTTGTGTCCGACAGTGCATTAGTGCCCAGGTTAGACTACATAATTTGGGTAAAGTCGAGTGCTGTGTAGGTTTATCCTCATTTAAGGTGCCTGGGCAGCTCATGAGGCAATAAATTTTTGGAGAGGGCAGGCAGAGTGCTGCATTGTGGGTCCGGAATTGCCAAACTTGAGGGCTTCGGGACCAGGAGTGTGAGGATGGAAGTCTGAGAAGACATGCTAGACTTGGGATTCTTGGAGAGGGCACGGCAGGTACCCCCTGCAGATCTGAACCAATATCTCATGCATCTGAAGTCAGCGCGAGGATCAGACGTTGGCTCAGGTTGGAGATTCCGTGCATGACGGCCGCTTCATGAAGGGAGCAGAATCTCGAGGCCATTGAGGTTTTCCCACGTTCGGAGTTGTGGGTTGCCCCCTTCAAGGAATCCTTCTGCGGGACAATTGAGACATGTTGGACAGCTCCAGGACATCCCATATGGAATGACTCCAGAGCACCGTTCGCGGATGGATGCCTGGGAAGCCCGCCTCGCATTCCAATTTTCTCCTAGCAACAAGACAGTTTAGATCTGATGGCTCTGCGGGAGCAATCTGGGTGGCTGAATTGAAATGGACTTTCCTGAGGATGGGTCCTAATGTGTTTTTGTGTCCATGAGGGCCTTGGAAGGGGGCGGTGGCACCGGGACCCTGAAGTACTCTCCTAAGCTTTTGACATAGCTCCCATGCACAGGTTTCCTTGTGGAGACGAGATGAGTTCTGATGCGTGCCTCAGGAAAACCCCTATGCTCGTATTGGAATCAGGCTTTTGAGGAGACATGCCTGTAAACGAAGGCAAGGGATCCTATTATGGCCTAGGGTCCTGTCTGGTTCAATCTTCTTCTCTGGGGACATCCATCTATGGTATGAGTGGAGGTAGATTATCAGCTGGTGTCAGACAGCCCTTGTTTGTTCCGGTCGACCTACACTATTGGGATGGCCTCAGGGACTTTGGAGGTTTCTCCTAATTTGTAAGATTTTGGACCATGGAATGGGCAGAATTCCCATGGATTGGTAGGCACAGTCCTAATGTGTGGCTCCAGGGGCCCCAGCCTGGAGAGTGTGTGGCCCAGGACTTTGAGGACAGAAGTCTGAAAACACAAACTCAGCTTAGGTTTGGGGACGTAGGTATGGCAGGCCCGATCTACAAACCATGAGAAGAACTCTTCAGGATATGAAGAAAGAGCGAGTCTGAGGCGCTTGCTCAGGCTTTTGTCTCTGGATTTTGTATCAGTGATGGCCGTTGAATGTCGGGGAGGCCTCATGGACCATGGACGAATCTTCCTCTCTGAGGATTTGCCCATTCCCAATCGTTTTTCTTCAATCTGTGGTATGGGAGGACTCCTTTCAGTTTTGTTACCTCAGGTGTCCCACCAAAAGAGGAATTTCAAAGCAAAGCCGTGGAGAAGACTGAAGGGACAACCCGAACTATGGTTAAAAATTGGGGCCTAGGGGCATGGCAAGCCCCATATGCTATCTCTTCATCCAGCCACTGAGAGGCCTTACTTGGGGACTGGGCTCACGCTGAGGGTCACAATGTGTGTTTGTGACCAATGTGGCCCAAGAGCATGGGCGGGGCCTCATGGGCCACACTGTCTTCAACTACACTGAAGGTTGGACAACATGCCAACCACAAGGTTTCTTGCCATGGGGAAGGAGTTCTGATTTCGGCATCACGTTCAACCCTGGGAAGTGATTGGAGATAAGGTCTAGATTCTGAAGCCTGAAAACCGAGGTTGGGAAGAGATGACGACCTAAGGCCATGGCAGCTCGATGTGCTCAATTTGCGGCTAGCAGTCGGGGTGGGACAGGAGTTCCAGGCTCAGGCTGTGTCAGAAAGGGCATTAGAGCCCTGGTCAGCCTATGTATTTGGGGTACAGCCAAGGTAGGTGCAGGTTGATCCTCACTTGGGGTTACTGGGTCACCCCAGAGGGCAAAGTTTTTCTTCTGGAGGGCAGGCAGAATGCTGCATTGTAGTTCTGGATTGGCAAACTGGAGGGCTTGTGGGCCAGTAGACTGAGGACAGAAGTCTGAGAACACGAGCTAGGCTTAGGTTTCTGGGTGAGGACATGGCAGGCACAATCTACAGACCGGAATCGAGATCTCGTGCATCTGAAGTCAGGGCGAGGATCGGATCATCGCTCAGGTTGGAGTTTCTGTCCCTGATGGCCCCTTCATGAATGGGGGGCATCACGAGGCCATGGGGGTTTTCCCACGATGGGAGTTGTGAGCAGCTCCAAACTGCAAAGAGTCTTCTGCAGGACAATGGAGACCTGTTGTTTGACTCCAGGCCAATGATTCTGAGCAGGGTTCTAAGGATGGATGGCTGGGTAGCCCACCTCGCATTCCAATTCTCTCCTAGCAACAAGACAGGTTAGATCTGCTGGATCAGGGGGAGCAACCGAGGAGGCTGAGTTGAAATGGACTCTCCGGTGGATGGGTCCTAATGTGCTTTTGTGTCTATGGAGACCTTGGAATGAATCTGTGGCACTGGGGCCCTGAAGGGTTCTCCTAAACAGAGGCTTTGCACAGCTCCAACGTCCAAGTATCCCATGTGTAGATGAGATGTTTTATGATGGGTAAGTCAAGAAACAGCCATATGCTGGTTTTGAAATCCAGGTCTCTGAGGAGGGATGTTGGACACCAAAGCAATGGATCTGATTAGTGCCTAGGAGCCTGTTCTTTCCTTTTTAAATCTGGGGACATCTGTCTATGGGTCTGAGTGCAGGGAGGTGCTCCGATGGGCTCAGATTGCCCCTCTTTTTCCTGGGAAGCCACCACTATTGAGATGAATCAGGGACTTCGGAACTTTATCCTATTAAAAGGGTTGTGGCCATTGGAATGGGAACACACAATTCCCTTGGTGAGGGCAAGTACAGTCCTCAGGTTTGGCTCCAGGGGCCTGAGCCTGTAGGTTGTGTAGGCCAGGGCTATTTGGACAGTTGTCTGGAAACACAAACTCGTCTTATGTTGCGGGACATAAATATGGCAGGACTGATCTACAGACCATGAGGAGAACTCTTCGGGATTTGAAAAAAGGGCGAGTGTGAGGCTCTTGCTCAAGTTTTTGTCTCTGGATACCGTGTCACTCATGGTCGTGAAATTTCTGGGTGACTTCATGGGAAATGGACGAGTCTTACTCTCTGGTGGTTTGGCCCGCCCAAAGAGTTTGGGGTCATTCTGTGGGATGGAAGAAGTCCGTTTTTTTGTTGTTGTTGTTTTCTTTTTTAACCTCAGCTGTCCCACCAAATGAGGGGTTCCAAAGTAGAGCCCTGGGGAGGGGCGATTGGACAATCAGAAATCTGGTTAAAAATTGGGGCCTAGGGACATGTCAAGCCCATTATGGCATCTAATGGTCCAGCCACTGAGAGGACTTACTAGAGGACAGGACTCATGCTGAGCGTCACAATGCGTGTTTATGCCCTCGTCGCACTCAAGAATGGGCGGGGCCTCAGGGTGAATGCTGGTTTCTCCTACATTGAACGTGGGAAAACGTGCCAACCACAAGGTTTCTTGCCATGGGTAAGGAGGAGTTGTGATTTCTGCATCACACTCACGCCTGGGCAGTGATTGAAGATAAGGTCTCGGTTCTGAAACCTGAAAACTGAGATAGGGAAGAGATGATGACCTAAGGCCATGGCGGGTCTTATGTACTCAGTGTGTGGTTAGCTTTCTGGGTGTTGGTGAGGAGGTCCGGGCTCAGGTTGTGTCCGACAGTGCATTAGTGCCCAGGTTAGACTACATAATTTGGGTAAAGTCGAGTGCTGTGTAGGTTTATCCTCATTTAAGGTGCCTGGGCAGCTCATGTGGCAATAAATTTTTGGAGAGGGCAGGCAGAGTGCTGCATTGTGGGTCCGGAATTGCCAAACTTGAGGGCTTCGGGACCAGGAGTGTGAGGATGGAAGTCTGAGAAGACATGCTAGACTTGGGATTCAGGGAGAGGGCACGGCAGGTACCCCCTGCAGATCTGAACCAATATCTCATGCATCTGAAGTCAGCGCGAGGATCAGACGTTGGCTCAGGTTGGAGATTCCGTGCATGACGGCCGCTTCATGAAGGGAGCAGAATCTCGAGGCCATTGAGGTTTTCCCACGTTCGGAGTTGTGGGTTGCCCCCTTCAAGGAATCCTTCTGCGGGACAATTGAGACATGTTGGACAGCTCCAGGACATCCCATATGGAATGACTCCAGAGCACCGTTCGCGGATGGATGCCTGGGAAGCCCGCCTCGCATTCCAATTTTCTCCTAGCAACAAGACAGTTTAGATCTGATGGCTCTGCGGGAGCAATCTGGGTGGCTGAGTTGAAATGGACTTTCCTGAGGATGGGTCCTAATGTGTTTTTGTGTCCATGAGGGCCTTGGAAGGGGGCGGTGGCACCGGGACCCTGAAGTACTCTCCTAAGCTTTTGACATAGCTCCCATGCACAGGTTTCCTTGTGGAGACGAGATGAGTTCTGATGCGTGCCTCAGGAAAACCCCTATGCTCGTATTGGAATCAGGCTTTTGAGGAGACATGCCTGTAAACGAAGGCAAGGGATCCTATTATGGCCTAGGGTCCTGTCTGGTTCAATCTTCTTCTCTGGGGACATCCATCTATGGTATGAGTGGAGGTAGATTATCAGCTGGTGTCAGACAGCCCTTGTTTGTTCCGGTCGACCTACACTATTGGGATGGCCTCAGGGACTTTGGAGGTTTCTCCTAATTTGTAAGATTTTGGACCATGGAATGGGCAGAATTCCCATGGATTGGTAGGCACAGTCCTAATGTGTGGCTCCAGGGGCCCCAGCCTGGAGAGTGTGTGGCCCAGGACTTTGAGGACAGAAGTCTGAAAACACAAACTCAGCTTAGGTTCGGGGACGTAGGTATGGCAGGCCCGATCTACAAACCATGAGAAGAACTCTTCAGGATATGAAGAAAGAGCGAGTCTGAGGCGCTTGCTCAGGCTTTTGTCTCTGGATTTTGTATCAGCGATGGCCGTTGAATGTCGGGGAGGCCTCATGGACCATGGACGAATCTTCCTCTCTGAGGATTTGCCCATTCCCAATCGTTTTTCTTCAATCTGTGGTATGGGAGGACTCCTTTCAGTTTTGTTACCTCAGGTGTCCCACCAAAAGAGGAATTTCAAAGCAAAGCCGTGGAGAAGACTGAAGGGACAACCCGAACTATGGTTAAAAATTGGGGCCTAGGGGCATGGCAAGCCCCATATGCTATCTCTTCATCCAGCCACTGAGAGGCCTTACTTGGGGACTGGGCTCACGCTGAGGGTCACAATGTGTGTTTGTGACCAATGTGGCCCAAGAGCATGGGCGGGGCCTCATGGGCCACACTGGCTTCAACTACACTGAAGGTTGGACAACATGCCAACCACAAGGTTTCTTGCCATGGGGAAGGAGTTCTGATTTCGGCATCACGTTCAACCCTGGGCAGTGATTGGAGATAAGGTCTAGATTCTGAAGCCTGAAAACCGAGGTTGGGAAGAGATGACGACCTAAGGCCATGGCAGCTCGATGTGCTCAATGTGCGGCTAGCAGTCGGGGTGGGACAGGAGTTCCAGGCTCAGGCTGTGTCAGAAAGGGCATTAGAGCCCTGGTCAGCCTATGTATTTGGGGTACAGCCAAGGTAGGTGCAGGTTGATCCTCACTTGGGGTTACTGGGTCACCCCAGAGGGCAAAGTTTTTCTTCTGGAGGGCAGGCAGAATGCTGCATTGTAGTTCTGGATTGGCAAACTGGAGGGCTTGTGGGCCAGTAGTCTGAGGACAGAAGTCTGAGAACACAAGCTAGGCTTAGGTTTCTGGGTGAGGACATGGCAGGCACAATCTACAGACCGGAATCGAGACCTCGTGCATCTGAAGTCAGGGCGAGGATCGGATCATCGCTCAGGTTGGAGTTTCTGTCCCTGATGGCCCCTTCATGAATGGGGGGCATCACGAGGCCATGGGGGTTTTCCCACGATGGGAGTTGTGAGCAGCTCCAAACTGCAAAGAGTCTTCTGCAGGACAATGGAGACCTGTTGTTTGGCTCCAGGCCAATGATTCTGAGCAGGGTTCTAAGGATGGATGGCTGGGTAGCCCACCTCGCATTCCAATTCTCTCCTAGCAACAAGACAGGTTAGATCTGCTGGATCAGGGGGAGCAACCGAGGAGGCTGAGTTGAAATGGACTCTCCGGTGGATGGGTCCTAATGTGCTTTTGTGTCTATGGAGACCTTGGAATGAATCTGTGGCACTGGGGCCCTGAAGGGTTCTCCTAAACAGAGGCTTTGCACAGCTCCAACGTCCAAGTATCCCATGTGTAGATGAGATGTTTTATGATGGGTAAGTCAAGAAACAGCCATATGCTGGTTTTGAAATCCAGGTCTCTGAGGAGGGATGTTGGACACCAAAGCAATGGATCTGATTAGTGCCTAGGAGCCTGTTCTTTCCTTTTTAAATCTGGGGACATCTGTCTATGGGTCTGAGTGCAGGGAGATGCTCCGATGGGCTCAGATTGCCCCTCTTTTTCCTGGGAAGCCACCACTATTGAGATGGATCAGGGACTTCGGAACTTTATCCTATTAAAAGGGTTGTGGCCATTGGAATGGGAACACACAATTCCCTTGGTGAGGGCAAGTACAGTCCTCAGGTTTGGCTCCAGGGGCCTGAGCCTGTAGGTTGTGTAGGCCAGGGCTATTTGGACAGTTGTCTGGAAACACAAACTCGTCTTATGTTGCGGGACATAAATATGGCAGGACTGATCTACAGACCATGAGGAGAACTCTTCGGGATTTGAAAAAAGGGCGAGTGTGAGGCTCTTGCTCAAGTTTTTGTCTCTGGATACCGTGTCACTCATGGTCGTGAAATTTCTGGGTGACTTCATGGGAAATGGACGAGTCTTACTCTCTGGTGGTTTGGCCCGCCCAAAGAGTTTGGGGTCATTCTGTGGGATGGAAGAAGTCCGTTTTTTTGTTGTTGTTGTTTTCTTTTTTAACCTCAGCTGTCCCACCAAATGAGGGGTTCCAAAGTAGAGCCCTGGGGAGGGGCGATTGGACAATCAGAAATCTGGTTAAAAATTGGGGCCTAGGGACATGTCAAGCCCATTATGGCATCTAATGGTCCAGCCACTGAGAGGACTTACTAGAGGACAGGACTCATGCTGAGCGTCACAATGCGTGTTTATGCCCTCGTCGCACTCAAGAATGGGCGGGGCCTCAGGGTGAATGCTGGTTTCTCCTACACTGAACGTGGGAAAACGTGCCAACCACAAGGTTTCTTGCCATGGGTAAGGAGGAGTTGTGATTTCTGCATCACACTCACGCCTGGGCAGTGATTGAAGATAAGGTCTCGGTTCTGAAACCTGAAAACTGAGATAGGGAAGAGATGATGACCTAAGGCCATGGCGGGTCTTATGTACTCAGTGTGTGGTTAGCTTTCTGGGTGTTGGTGAGGAGGTCCGGGCTCAGGTTGTGTCCGACAGTGCATTAGTGCCCAGGTTAGACTACATAATTTGGGTAAAGTCGAGTGCTGTGTAGGTTTATCCTCATTTAAGGTGCCTGGGCAGCTCATGAGGCAATAAATTTTTGGAGAGGGCAGGCAGAGTGCTGCATTGTGGGTCCGGAATTGCCAAACTTGAGGGCTTCGGGACCAGGAGTGTGAGGATGGAAGTCTGAGAAGACATGCTAGACTTGGGATTCTTGGAGAGGGCACGGCAGGTACCCCCTGCAGATCTGAACCAATATCTCATGCATCTGAAGTCAGCGCGAGGATCAGACGTTGGCTCAGGTTGGAGATTCCGTGCATGACGGCCGCTTCATGAAGGGAGCAGAATCTCGAGGCCATTGAGGTTTTCCCATGTTCGGAGTTGTGGGTTGCCCCCTTCAAGGAATCCTTCTGCGGGACAATTGAGACATGTTGGACAGCTCCAGGACATCCCATATGGAATGACTCCAGAGCACCGTTCGCGGATGGATGCCTGGGAAGCCCGCCTCGCATTCCAATTTTCTCCTAGCAACAAGACAGTTTAGATCTGATGGCTCTGCGGGAGCAATCTGGGTGGCTGAGTTGAAATGGACTTTCCTGAGGATGGGTCCTAATGTGTTTTTGTGTCCATGAGGGCCTTGGAAGGGGGCGGTGGCACCGGGACCCTGAAGTACTCTCCTAAGCTTTTGACATAGCTCCCATGCACAGGTTTCCTTGTGGAGACGAGATGAGTTCTGATGCGTGCCTCAGGAAAACCCCTATGCTCGTATTGGAATCAGGCTTTTGAGGAGACATGCCTGTAAACGAAGGCAAGGGATCCTATTATGGCCTAGGGTCCTGTCTGGTTCAATCTTCTTCTCTGGGGACATCCCTCTATGGTATGAGTGGAGGTAGATTATCAGCTGGTGTCAGACAGCCCTTGTTTGTTCCGGTCGACCTACACTATTGGGATGGCCTCAGGGACTTTGGAGGTTTCTCCTAATTTGTAAGATTTTGGACCATGGAATGGGCAGAATTCCCATGGATTGGTAGGCACAGTCCTAATGTGTGGCTCCAGGGGCCCCAGCCTGGAGAGTGTGTGGCCCAGGACTTTGAGGACAGAAGTCTGAAAACACAAACTCAGCTTAGGTTTGGGGACGTAGGTATGGCAGGCCCGATCTACAAACCATGAGAAGAACTCTTCAGGATATGAAGAAAGAGCGAGTCTGAGGCGCTTGCTCAGGCTTTTGTCTCTGGATTTTGTATCAGCGATGGCCGTTGAATGTCGGGGAGGCCTCATGGACCATGGACGAATCTTCCTCTCTGAGGATTTGCCCATTCCCAATCGTTTTTCTTCAATCTGTGGTATGGGAGGACTCCTTTCAGTTTTGTTACCTCAGGTGTCCCACCAAAAGAGGAATTTCAAAGCAAAGCCGTGGAGAAGACTGAAGGGACAACCCGAACTATGGTTAAAAATTGGGGCCTAGGGGCATGGCAAGCCCCATATGCTATCTCTTCATCCAGCCACTGAGAGGCCTTACTTGGGGACTGGGCTCACGCTGAGGGTCACAATGTGTGTTTGTGACCAATGTGGCCCAAGAGCATGGGCGGGGCCTCATGGGCCACACTGGCTTCAACTACACTGAAGGTTGGACAACATGCCAACCACAAGGTTTCTTGCCATGGGGAAGGAGTTCTGATTTCGGCATCACGTTCAACCCTGGGCAGTGATTGGAGATAAGGTCTAGATTCTGAAGCCTGAAAACCGAGGTTGGGAAGAGATGACGACCTAAGGCCATGGCAGCTCGATGTGCTCAATGTGCGGCTAGCAGTCGGGGTGGGACAGGAGTTCCAGGCTCAGGCTGTGTCAGAAAGGGCATTAGAGCCCTGGTCAGCCTATGTATTTGGGGTACAGCCAAGGTAGGTGCAGGTTGATCCTCACTTGGCGTTACTGGGTCACCCCAGAGGGCAAAGTTTTTCTTCTGGAGGGCAGGCAGAATGCTGCATTGTAGTTCTGGATTGGCAAACTGGAGGGCTTGTGGGCCAGTAGTCTGAGGACAGAAGTCTGAGAACACAAGCTAGGCTTAGGTTTCTGGGTGAGGACATGGCAGGCACAATCTACAGACCGGAATCGAGATCTCGTGCATCTGAAGTCAGGGCGAGGATCGGATCATCGCTCAGGTTGGAGTTTCTGTCCCTGATGGCCCCTTCATGAATGGGGGGCATCACGAGGCCATGGGGGTTTTCCCACGATGGGAGTTGTGAGCAGCTCCAAACTGCAAAGAGTCTTCTGCAGGACAATGGAGACCTGTTGTTTGGCTCCAGGCCAATGATTCTGAGCAGGGTTCTAAGGATGGATGGCTGGGTAGCCCACCTCGCATTCCAATTCTCTCCTAGCAACAAGACAGGTTAGATCTGCTGGATCAGGGGGAGCAACCGAGGAGGCTGAGTTGAAATGGACTCTCCGGTGGATGGGTCCTAATGTGCTTTTGTGTCTATGGAGACCTTGGAATGAATCTGTGGCACTGGGGCCCTGAAGGGTTCTCCTAAACAGAGGCTTTGCACAGCTCCAACGTCCAAGTATCCCATGTGTAGATGAGATGTTTTATGATGGGTAAGTCAAGAAACAGCCATATGCTGGTTTTGAAATCCAGGTCTCTGAGGAGGGATGTTGGACACCAAAGCAATGGATCTGATTAGTGCCTAGGAGCCTGTTCTTTCCTTTTTAAATCTGGGGACATCTGTCTATGGGTCTGAGTGCAGGGAGGTGCTCCGATGGGCTCAGATTGCCCCTCTTTTTCCTGGGAAGCCTCCACTATTGAGATGGATCAGGGACTTCGGAACTTTATCCTATTAGAAGGGTTGTGGCCATTGGAATGGGAACACACAATTCCATTGGTGAGGGCAAGTACAGTCCTCAGGTTTGGCTCCAGGGGCCTGAGCCTGTAGGTTGTGTAGGCCAGGGCTGTTTGGACAGTTGTCTGGAAACACAAACTCGTCTTATGTTGTGGGACATAAATATGGCAGGACTGATCTACAGACCATGAGGAGAACTCTTCGGGATTTGAAAAAAGGGCGAGTGTGAGGCTCTTGCTCAAGTTTTTGTCTCTGGATACCGTGTCACTCATGGTCGTGAAATTTCTGGGTGACTTCATGGGAAATGGACGAGTCTTACTCTCTGGTGGTTTGGCCCGCCCAAAGAGTTTGGGGTCATTCTGTGGGATGGAAGAAGTCCGTTTTTTTTTTGTTGTTGTTTTCTTTTTTAACCTCAGCTGTCCCACCAAATGAGGGGTTCCAAAGTAGAGCCCTGGGGAGGGGCGATTGGACAATCAGAAATCTGGTTAAAAATTGGGGCCTAGGGACATGTCAAGCCCATTATGGCATCTAATGGTCCAGCCACTGAGAGGACTTACTAGAGGACAGGACTCATGCTGAGCATCACAATGCGTGTTTATGCCCTCGTTGCACTCAAGAATGGGCGGGGCCTCAGGGTGAATGCTGGTTTCTCCTACACTGAACGTGGGAAAACGTGCCAACCACAAGGTTTCTTGCCATGGATAAGGAGGAGTTGTGATTTCTGCATCACACTCACGCCTGGGCAGTGATTGGAGATAAGGTCTCGGTTCTGAAACCTGAAAACTTAGATAGGGAAGAGATGATGACCTAAGGCCATGGCGGGTCTTATGTACTCAGTGTGTGGTCAGCTTTCTGGGTGTTGGTGAGGAGGTCCGGTCTCAGGTTGTGTCCGACAGTGCATTAGTGCCCAGGTTAGACTACATAATTTGGGTAAAGTCGAGTGCTGTGTAGGTTTATCCTCATTTAAGGTGCCTGGGCAGCTCATGAGGCAATAATTTTTTTGTAGAGGGCAGGCAGAGTGCTGCATTGTGGGTCCGGAATTGCCAAACTTGAGGGCTTCAGGACCAGGAGTGTGAGGATGGAAGTCTGAGAAGACATGCTAGACTTGGGATTCAGGGAGAGGGCACGGCAGGTACCCCCTGCAGATCTGAACCAATATCTCATGCATCTGAAGTCAGGGCGAGGATCAGACGTTGGCTCAGGTTGGAGTTTCCGTGCATGACGGCCGCTTCATGAAGGGAGCAGAATCTCGAGGCCATTGAGGTTTTCCCACGTTCGGAGTTGTGGGTTGCCTTCTTCAAGGATTCCTTCTGCGGGACAATTGAGACATGTTGGACAGCTCCAGGACATCCCATATGGAATGACTCCAGAGCACCGTTCGCGGATGGATGCCTGGGAAGCCCGCCTCGCATTCCAATTTTCTCCTAGCAACAAGACAGTTTAGATCTGATGGCTCTGCGGGAGCAATCTGGGTGGCTGAGTTGAAATGGACTTTCCTGAGGATGGGTCCTAATGTGTTTTTGTGTCCATGAGGGCCTTGGAAGGGGGCGGTGGCACCGGGACCCTGAAGTACTCTCCTAAGCTTTTGACATAGCTCCCATGCACAGGTTTCCTTGTGGAGACGAGATGAGTTCTGATGCGTGCCTCAGGAAAACCCCTATGCTCGTATTGGAATCAGGCTTTTGAGGAGACATGCCTGTAAACGAAGGCAAGGGATCCTATTATGGCCTAGGGTCCTGTCTGGTTCAATCTTCTTCTCTGGGGACATCCCTCTATGGTATGAGTGGAGGTAGATTATCAGCTGGTGTCAGACAGCCCTTGTTTGTTCCGGTCGACCTACACTATTGGGATGGCCTCAGGGACTTTGGAGGTTTCTCCTAATTTGTAAGATTTTGGACCATGGAATGGGCAGAATTCCCATGGATTGGTAGGCACAGTCCTAATGTGTGGCTCCAGGGGCCCCAGCCTGGAGAGTGTGTGGCCCAGGACTTTGAGGACAGAAGTCTGAAAACACAAACTCAGCTTAGGTTCGGGGACGTAGGTATGGCAGGCCCGATCTACAACCATGAGAAGAACTCTTCAGGATATAGAGAAAGAGCGAGTCTGAGGCGCTTGCTCAGGCTTTTGTCTCTGGATTTTGTATCAGCGATGGCCGTTGAATGTCGGGGAGGCCTCATGGACCATGGACGAATCTTCCTCTCTGAGGATTTGCCCATTCCCAATCGTTTTTCTTCAATCTGTGGTATGGGAGGACTCCTTTCAGTTTTGTTACCTCAGGTGTCCCACCAAAAGTGGAATTTCAAAGCAAAGCCGTGGAGAAGACTGAAGGGACAACCCGAACTATGGTTAAAAATTGGGGCCTAGGGGCATGGCAAGCCCCATATGCTATCTCTTCATCCAGCCACTGAGAGGCCTTACTTGGAGACTGGGCTCACGCTGAGGGTCACAATGTGTGTTTGTGACCAATGTGGCCCAAGAGCATGGGCGGGGCCTCATGGGCCACACTGGCTTCAAATACACTGAAGGTTGGACAACATGCCAACCACAAGGTTTCTTGCCATGGGGAAGGAGTTCTGATTTCGGCATCACGTTCAACCCTGGGCAGTGATTGGAGATAAGGTCTAGATTCTGAAGCCTGAAAACCGAGGTTGGGAAGAGATGACGACCTAAGGCCATGGCAGCTCGATGTGCTCAATGTGCGGCTAGCAGTCGGGGTGGGACAGGAGTTCCAGTCTCAGGCTGTGTCAGAAAGGGCATTAGTGCCCTGGTCAGCCTATGTATTTGGGGTACAGCCAAGGTAGGTGCAGATTGATCCTCACTTGGGGTTACTGGGTCACCCCAGAGGACAAAGTTTTTCTTCTGGAGGGCAGGCAGAATGCTGCATTGTAGTTCTGGATTGGCAAACCTGAGGGCTTGTGGGCCAGTCGTCTGAGGACAGAAGTCTGAGAACACAATCTAGGCTTAGGTTTCTGGGTGAGGATATGGCAGGCACAATCTACAGACCGGAATCGAGATCTCGTGCATCTGAAGTCAGGGCAAGGATCGGATGATCGCTCAGGTTGGAGTTTCTGTCCCTGATGGCCCCTTCATGAATGGGGGGCATCACGAGGCCATGGGGGTTTTCCCACGATGGGAGTTGTGAGCAGCTCCAAACTGCAAAGAGTCTTCTGCAGGACAATGGAGACCTGTTGTTTGGCTCCAGGCCAATGATTCTGAGCAGGGTTCTAAGGATGGATGGCTGGGTAGCGCACCTCGCATTCCAATTGTCTCCTAGCAACAAGACAGGTTAGATCTGCTGGATCTGGGGGAGCAACCGAGGAGGATGAGTTGAAATGGACTCTCCGGTGGATGGGTCCTAATGTGCTTTTGTGTCTATGGAGACCTTGGAATGAAGCTGAGGCACTGGGGCCCTGAAGGGTTCTCCTAAACAGAGGCTTTGCACAGCTCCAACGTCCAAGTGTCCCATGTGTAGATGAGATGTTTTATGATGGGTAAGTCAAGAAACAGCCATATGCTGGCTTTGAAATCTAGGCCTCGGAGGAGAGATGTTGGACACCAAAGCAATGGATCTGATTAGTGCCTAGGAGCCTGTTCTTTCCTTTTAAAATCTGTGGACATCTGTCTATGGGTCTGAGTGCAGGGAGGTGCTCCGATGGGCTCAGATTGCCCCTCTTTTTCATGGGAAGCCTCCACTATTGAGATGGATCAGGGACTTTGGAGGTTTATCCTATTAGAAGGGTTGTGGCCATTGGAATGGGAACACACAATTCCCTTGGTGAGAGCAAGTACAGTTCTCAGGTTTGGCTCCAGGGTCCTGAGCCTGTAGGTTGTATAGGCCAGGCCTGTTTGACAGTTGTCTGGAAACACAAACTCGTCTTATGTTGCGGGACATAAATATGGCAGGACTGATCTACAGACCATGAGGAGACCTCTTCGGGATTTGAAAAAAGGGCGAGTGTGGGGCTCTTGCTCAAGTTTTTGTCTCTGGATACCGTGTCACTCATGGTCGTGAAATTTCTGGGTGACTTCATGGGTAATGGACGAGTCTTACTCTCTGGTGGTTTGGCCCGCCCAAAGAGTTTGGGGTCATTCTGTGGGATGGAAGAAGTCCGTTTTTTTGTTGTTGTTGTTTTCTTTTTTAACCTCAGCTGTCCCACCAAATGAGGGGTTCCAAAGTAGAGCCCTGGGGAGGGGCGATTGGACAATCAGAAATCTGGTTAAAAATTGGGGCCTAGGGACATGTCAAGCCCATTATGGCATCTAATGGTCCAGCCACTGAGAGGACTTACTAGAGGACAGGACTCATGCTGAGGGTCACAATGCGTGTTTATGCCCTCGTCGCACTCAAGAATGGGCGGGGCCTCAGGGTGAATGCGGGTTTCTCCTACACTGAACGTTGGAAAACGTGCCAACCACAAGGTTTCTTGCCATGGGTAAGGAGGAGTTGTGATTTCTGCATCACACTCACGCCTGGGCAGTGATTGGAGATAAGGTCTCGGTTCTGAAACCTGAAAACTGAGATAGGGAAGAGATGATGACCTAAGGCCATGGCGGGTCTTATGTGCTCAGTGTGTGGTCAGCTTTCTGGGTGTTGGTGAGGAGGTCCGGGCTCAGGTTGTGTCCGACAGTGCATTAGTGCCCAGGTTAGACTACATAATTTGGGTAAAGTCGAGTGCTGTGTAGGTTTATCCTCATTTAAGGTGCCTGGGCAGCTCATGAGGCAATAATTTTTTTGTAGAGGGCAGGCAGAGTGCTGCATTGTGGGTCCGGAATTGCCAAACTTGAGGGCTTCGGGACCAGGAGTGTGAGGATGGAAGTCTGAGAAGACAAGCTAGACTTGGGATTCAGGGAGAGGGCACGGCAGGTACCCCCTGCAGATCTGAACAAATATCTCATGCATCTGAAGTCAGCGCGAGGATCAGACGTTGGCTCAGGTTGGAGTTTCCGTGCATGACGGCCGCTTCATGAAGGGAGCAGAATCTCGAGGCCATTGAGGTTTTCCCACGTTCGGAGTTGTGGGTTGCCCCCTTCAAGGATTCCTTCTGCGGGACAATTGAGACATGTTGGACAGCTCCAGGACATCCCATATGGAATGACTCCAGAGCACCGTTCGCGGATGGATGCCTGGGAAGCCCGCCTCGCATTCCAATTTTCTCCTAGCAACAAGACAGTTTAGATCTGATGGCTCTGCAGGAGCAATCTGGGAGGCTGAGTTAAAATGGACTTTCCTGAGGATGGGTCCTAATGTGTTTTTGTGTCCATGAGGGCCTTGGAAGGGGGCGGTGGCACCGGGACCCTGAAGTACTCTCCTAAGCTTTTGACATAGCTCCCATGCACAGGTTTCCTTGTGGAGACGAGATGAGTTCTGATGCGTGCCTCAGGAAAACCCCTATGCTCGTATTGGAATCAGGCTTTTGAGGAGACATGCCTGTAAACGAAGGCAAGGGATCCTATTATGGCCTAGGGTCCTGTCTGGTTCAATCTTCTTCTCTGGGGACATCCCTCTATGGTATGAGTGGAGGTAGATTATCAGCTGGTGTCAGACAGCCCTTGTTTGTTCCGGTCGACCTACACTATTGGGATGGCCTCAGGGACTTTGGAGGTTTCTCCTAATTTGTAAGATTTTGGACCATGGAATGGGCAGAATTCCCATGGATTGGTAGGCACAGTCCTAATGTGTGGCTCCAGGGGCCCCAGCCTGGAGAGTGTGTGGCCCAGGACTTTGAGGACAGAAGTCTGAAAACACAAACTCAGCTTAGGTTCGGGGACGTAGGTATGGCAGGCCCGATCTACAAACCATGAGAAGAACTCTTCAGGATATGAAGAAAGAGCGAGTCTGAGGCGCTTGCTCAGGCTTTTGTCTCTGGATTTTGTATCAGCGATGGCCGTTGAATGTCGGGGAGGCCTCATGGACCATGGACGAATCTTCCTCTCTGAGGATTTGCCCATTCCCAATCGTTTTTCTTCAATCTGTGGTATGGGAGGACTCCTTTCAGTTTTGTTACCTCAGGTGTCCCACCAAAAGAGGAATTTCAAAGCAAAGCCGTGGAGAAGACTGAAGGGACAACCCGAACTATGGTTAAAAATTGGGGCCTAGGGGCATGGCAAGCCCCATATGCTATCTCTTCATCCAGCCACTGAGAGGCCTTACTTGGGGACTGGGCTCACGCTGAGGGTCACAATGTGTGTTTGTGACCAATGTGGCCCAAGAGCATGGGCGGGGCCTCATGGGCCACACTGGCTTCAACTACACTGAAGGTTGGACAACATGCCAACCACAAGGTTTCTTGCCATGGGGAAGGAGTTCTGATTTCGGCATCACGTTCAACCCTGGGCAGTGATTGGAGATAAGGTCTAGATTCTGAAGCCTGAAAACCGAGGTTGGGAAGAGATGACGACCTAAGGCCATGGCAGCTCGATGTGCTCAATGTGCGGCTAGCAGTCGGGGTGGGACAGGAGTTCCAGGCTCAGGCGGTGTCAGAAAGGGCATTAGTGCCCTGGTCAGCCTATGTATTTGGGGTAAGGCAAGGTAGGTGCAGGTTGATCCTCACTTGGGTTTACTGGGTCACCCCAGAGGGCAAAGTTTTTCTTCTGGAGGGCAGGCAGAATGCTGCATTGTAGTTCTGGATTGGCAAACTGGAGGGCTTGTGGGCCAGTAGTCTGAGGACAGAAGTCTGAGAACACAAGCTAGGCTTAGGTTTCTGGGTGAGGACATGGCAGGCACAATCTACAGACCGGAATCGAGATCTCGTGCATCTGAGTCAGGGCGAGGATCGGATGATCGCTCAGGTTGGAGTTTCTGTCCCTGATGGCCCCTTCATGAATGGGGGGCATCACGAGGCCTTGGGGGTTTTCCCACGATGGGAGTTGTGAGCAGCTCCAAACTGCAAAGAGTCTTCTGCAGGACAATGGAAACCTGTTGTTTGGCTCCAGGCCAATGATTCTGAGCAGGGTTCTAAGGATGGATGGCTGGGTAGCCCACCTCGCATTCCAATTGTCTCCTAGCAACAAGACAGGTTAGATCTGCTGGATCTGGGGGAGCAACTGAGGAGGCTGAGTTGAAATGGACTCTCCGGTGGATGGGTCCTAATGTGCTTTTGTGTCTATGGAGACCTTGGAATGAAGCTGAGGCACTGGGGCCCTGAAGGGTTCTCCTAAACAGAGGCTTTGCACAGCTCCAACGTCCAAGTGTCCCATGTGTAGATGAGATGTTTTATGATGGGTAAGTCAAGAAACAGCCATATGCTGGTTTTGAAATCCAGGCCTCTGAGGAGAGATGTTGGACACCAAAGCAATGGATCTGATTAGTGCATAGGAGCCTGTTCTTTCCTTTTAAAATCTGGGGACATCTGTCTATGGGTCTGAGTGCAGGGAGGTGCTCTGATGGGCTCAGATTGCCCCTCTTTTTCCTTGGAAGCCTCCACAATTGAGATGGATCAGGGACTTTGGAGGTTTATCCTATTAGAAGGGTTGTGGCCATTGGAATGGGAACACACAATTCCCTTGGTGAGGGCAAGTACAGTCCTCAGGTTTGGCTCCAGGGTCCTGAGCCTGTAGGTTGTATAGGCCAGGGCTGTTTGGACAGTTGTCTGGAAACACAAACTCGTCTTATGTTGCGGGACATAAATATGGCAGGACTGATCTACAGACCATGAGGAGAACTCTTCGGGATTTGAAAAAAGGGCGAGTGTGAGGCTCTTGCTCAAGTTCTTGTCTCTGGATACCGTGTCACTCATGGTCGTGAAATTTCTGGGTGACTTCATGGGAAATGGACGAGTCTTACTCTCTGGTGGTTTGTCCCGCCCAAAGATTTTGGGGTCATTCTGTGGGATGGAAGAAGTCCGTTTTTTTGTTGTTGTTGTTTTCTTTTTTAACCTCAGCTGTCCCACCAAATGAGGGGTTCCAAAGTAGAGCCCTGGGGAGGGGCGATTGGACAATGAGAAATCTGGTTAAAAATTGGGGCCTAGGGACATGTCAAGCCCATTATGGCATCTAATGGTCCAGCAACTGAGAGGACTTACTAGAGGACAGGACTCATGCTGAGGGTCACAATGCGTGTTTATGCCCTCGTCGCACTCAAGAATGGGCGGGGCATCAGGGTGAATGCGGGTTTCTCCTACACTGAACGTTGGAAAACGTGCCAACCACAAGGTTTCTTGCCATGGGTAAGGAGGAGTTGTGATTTCTGCATCACACTCACGCCTGGGCAGTGATTGGAGATAAGGTCTCGGTTCTGAAACCTGAAAACTGAGATAGGGAAGAGATGATGACCTAAGGCCATGGCGGGTCTTATGTGCTCAGTGTGTGGTCAGCTTTCTGGGTGTTGGTGAGGAGGTCCGGGCTCAGGTTGTGTCCGACAGTGCATTAGTGCCCAGGTTAGACTACATAATTTGGGTAAAGTCGAGTGCTGTGTAGGTTTATCCTCATTTAAGGTGCCTGGGCAGCTCATGAGGCAATAATGTTTTTGTAGAGGGCAGGCAGAGTGCTGCATTGTGGGTCCGGAATTGCCAAACTTGAGGGCTTCGGGACCAGGAGTGTGAGGATGGAAGTCTGAGAAGACAAGCTAGACTTGGGATTCAGGGAGAGGGCACGGCAGGTACCCCCTGCAGATCTGAACCAATATCTCATGCATCTGAAGTCAGCGCGAGGATCAGACGTTGGCTCAGGTTGGAGTTTCCGTGCATGACGGCCGCTTCATGAAGGGAGCAGAATCTCGAGGCCATTGAGGTTTTCCCACGTTCGGAGTTGTGGGTTGCCCCCTTCAAGGATTCCTTCTGCGGGACAATTGAGACATGTTGGACAGCTCCAGGACATCCCATATGGAATGACTCCAGAGCACCGTTCGCGGATGGATGCCTGGGAAGCCCGCCTCGCATTCCAATTTTCTCCTAGCAACAAGACAGTTTAGATCTGATGGCTCTGCGGGAGCAATCTGGGTGGCTGAGTTGAAATGGACTTTCCTGAGGATGGGTCCTAATGTGTTTTTGTGTCCATGAGGGCCTTGGAAGGGGGCGGTGGCACCGGGACCCTGAAGTACTCTCCTAAGCTTTTGACATAGCTCCCATGCACAGGTTTCCTTGTGGAGACGAGATGAGTTCTGATGCGTGCCTCAGGAAAACCCCTATGCTCGTATTGGAATCAGGCTTTTGAGGAGACATGCCTGTAAACGAAGGCAAGGGATCCTATTATGGCCTAGGGTCCTGTCTGGTTCAATCTTCTTCTCTGGGGACATCCCTCTATGGTATGAGTGGAGGTAGATTATCAGCTGGTGTCAGACAGCCCTTGTTTGTTCCGGTCGACCTACACTATTGGGATGGCCTCAGGGACTTTGGAGGTTTCTCCTAATTTGTAAGATTTTGGACCATGGAATGGGCAGAATTCCCATGGATTGGTAGGCACAGTCCTAATGTGTGGCTCCAGGGGTCCCAGCCTGGAGAGTGTGTGGCCCCGGACTTTGAGGACAGAAGTCTGAAAACACAAACTCAGCTTAGGTTCGGGGACGTAGGTATGGCAGGCCCGATCTACAAACCATGAGAAGAACTCTTCAGGATATGAAGAAAGAGCGAGTCTGAGGCGCTTGCTCAGGCTTTTGTCTCTGGATTTTGTATCAGTGATGGCCGTTCAATGTCGGGGAGGCCTCATGGACAATGGACGAATCTTCCTCTCTGAGGATTTGCCCATTCCCAATCGTTTTTCTTCAATCTGTGGTATGGGAGGACTCCTTTCAGTTTTGTTACCTCAGGTGTCCCACCAAAAGAGGAATTTCAAAGCAAAGCCGTGGAGAAGACTGAAGGGACAACCCGAACTATGGTTAAAAATTGGGGCCTAGGGGAATGGCAAGCCCCATATGCTATCTCTTCATCCAGCCACTGAGAGGCCTTACTTGGGGACTGGGCTCACGCTGAGGGTCACAATGTGTGTTTGTGACCAATGTGGCCCAAGTGCATGGGCGGGGCCTCATGGGCCACACTGGCTTCAACTACACTGAAGGTTGGACAGCATGCCAACCACAAGGTTTCTTGCCATGGGGAAGGAGTTCTGATTTCGGCATCACGTTCAACCCTGGGCAGTGATTGGAGATAAGGTCTAGATTCTGAAGCCTGAAAACCGAGGTTGGGAAGAGATGACGACCTAAGGCCATGGCAGCTCGATGTGCACAATGTGCGGCTAGCAGTCGGGGTGGGACAGGAGTTCCAGGCTCAGGCGGTGTCAGAAAGGGCATTAGTGCCCTGGTCAGCCTATGTATTTGGGGTACAGCCAAGGTAGGTGCAGGTTGATCCTCACTTGGGCTTACTGGGTCACCCCAGAGGGCAAAGTTTTTCTTCTGGAGGGCAGGCAGAATGCTGCATTGAAGTTCTGGATTGGCAAACTGGAGGGCTTGTGGGCCAGTAGTCTGAGGACAGAAGTCTGAGAACACAAGCTAGGCTTAGGTTTCTGGGTGAGGACATGGCAGGCACAACCTACAGACCGGAATCGAGATCTCGTGCATCTGAAGTCAGGGCGAGGATCGGATCATCGCTCAGGTTGGAGTTTCTGTCCCTGATGGCCCCTTCATGAATGGGGGGCATCACGAGGCCATGGGGGTTTTCCCACGATGGGAGTTGTGAGCAGCTCCAAACTGCAAAGAGTCTTTTGCAGGACAATGGAAACCTGTTGTTTGGCTCCAGGCCAATGATTCTGAGCAGGGTTCTAAGGATGGATGGCTGGGTAGCCCACCTCGCATTCCAATTGTCTCCTAGCAACAAGACAGGTTAGATCTGCTGGATCTGGGGGAGCAACCGAGGAGGCTGAGTTGAAATGGACTCTCCGGTGGATGGGTCCTAATGTGCTTTTGTGTCTATGGAGACCTTGGAATGAAGCTGAGGCACTGGGGCCCTGAAGGGTTCTCCTAAACAGAGGCTTTGCACAGCTCCAACGTCCAAGTGTCCCATGTGTAGATGAGATGTTTTATGATGGGTAAGTCAAGAAACAGCCATATGCTGGCTTTGAAATCTAGGCCTCTTAGGAAAGATGTTGGACACCAAAGCAATGGATCTGATTAGTGCCTAGGAGCCTGTTCTTTCCTTTTAAAATCTTGGGACATCTGTCTATGGGTCTGAGTGCAGGGAGGTGCTCCGATGGGCTCAGATTGCCCCTCTTTTTCCTTGGAAGCCTCCACTATTGAGATGGATCAGGGACTTTGGAGGTTTATCCTATTAGAAGGGTTGTGGCCATTGGAATGGGAACACACAATTCCCTTGGTGAGGGCAAGTACAGTTCTCAGGTTTGGCTCCAGGGTCCTGAGCCTGTAGGTTGTATAGGCCAGGGCTGTTTGGACAGTTGTCTGGAAACACAAATTCGTCTTATGTTGCGGGACATAAATATGGCAGGACTGATCTACAGACCATGAGGAGAACTCTTCGGGATTTGAAAAACGGGCGAGTGTGAGGCTCTTGCTCAAGTTTTTGTCTCTGGATACCGTGTCACTCATGGTCGTGAAATTTCTGGGTGACTTCATGGGAAATGGACGAGTCTTACTCTCTGGTGGTTTGGCCCGCCCGAAGAGTTTGGGGTCATTCTGTGGGATGGAAGAAGTCCGTTTTTTTGTTGTTGTTGTTTTCTTTTTTAACCTCAGCTGTCCCACCAAATGAGGGGTTCCAAAGTAGAGCCCTGGGGAGGGGCGATTGGACAATAAGAAATCTGGTTAAAAATTGGGGCCTAGGGACATGTCAAGCCCATTATGGCATCTAATGGTCCAGCCACTGAGAGGACTTACTAGAGGACAGGACTCATGCTGAGGGTCACAATGCGTGTTTATGCCCTCGTCGCACTCAAGAATGGGCGGGGCCTCAGGGTGAATGCGGGTTTCTCCTACACTGAACGTTGGAAAACGTGCCAACCACAAGGTTTCTTGCCATGGGTAAGGAGGAGTTGTGATTTCTGCATCACACTCACGCCTGGGCAGTGATTGGAGATAAGGTCTCGGTTCTGAAACCTGAAAACTGAGATAGGGAAGAGATGATGACCTAAGGCCATGGCGGGTCTTATGTGCTCAGTGTGTGGTCAGCTTTCTGGGTGTTGGTGAGGAGGTCCGGGCTCAGGTTGTGTCCGACAGTGCATTAGTGCCCAGGTTAGACTACATAATTTGGGTAAAGTCGAGTGCTGTGTAGGTTTATCCTCATTTAAGGTGCCTGGGCAGCTCATGAGGCAATAATTTTTTTGTAGAGGGCAGGAAGAGTGCTGCATTGTGGGTCCGGAATTGCCAAACTTGAAAGCTTCGGGACCAGGAGTGTGTGGATTTAAGTCTGAGAAGACAAGCTAGACTTGGGATTCAGGGAGAGGGCACGGCAGGTACCCCCTGCAGATCTGAACCAATATCTCATGCATCTGAAGTCAGCGCGAGGATCAGACGTTGGCTCAGGTTGGAGTTTCCGTGCATGACGGCCGCTTCATGAAGGGAGCAGAATCTCGAGGCCATTGAGGTTTTCCCACGTTCGGAGTTGTGGGTTGCCCCCTTCAAGGATTCCTTCTGCGGGACAATTGAGACATGTTGGACAGCTCCAGGACATCCCATATGGAATGACTCCAGAGCACCGTTCGCGGATGGATGACTGGGAAGCCCGCCTCGCATTCCAATTTTCTCCTAGCAACAAGACAGTTTAGATCTGATGGCTCTGCGGGAGCAATCTAGGTGGCTGAGTTGAAATGGACTTTCCTGAGGATGGGTCCTAATGTGTTTTTGTGTCCATGAGGGCCTTGGAAGGGGACGGTGGCACCGGGACCCTGAAGTACTCTCCTAAGCTTTTGACATAGCTCCCATGCACAGGTTTCCTTGTGGAGACGAGATGAGTTCTGATGCGTGCCTCAGGAAAACCCCTATGCTCGTATTGGAATCAGGCTTTTGAGGAGACATGCCTGTAAACGAAGGCAAGGGATCCTATTATGGCCTAGGGTCCTGTCTGGTTCAATCTTCTTCTCTGGGGACATCCCTCTATGGTATGAGTGGAGGTAGATTATCAGCTGGTGTCAGACAGCCCTTGTTTGTTCCGGTCGACCTACACTATTGGGATGGCCTCAGGGACTTTGGAGGTTTCTCCTAATTTGTAAGATTTTGGACCATGGAATGGGCAGAATTCCCATGGATTGGTAGGCACAGTCCTAATGTGTGGCTCCAGGGGCCCCAGCCTGGAGAGTGTGTGGCCCAGGACTTTGAGGACAGAAGTCTGAAAACACAAACTCAGCTTAGGTTCGGGGACGTAGGTATGGCAGGCCCGATCTACAAACCATGAGAAGAACTCTTCAGGATATGAAGAAAGAGCGAGTCTGAGGCGCTTGCTCAGGCTTTTGTCTTTGGATTTTGTATCAGCGATGGCCGTTGAATGTCGGGGAGGCCTCATGGACCATGGACGAATCTTCCTCTCTGAGGATTTGCCCATTCCCAATCGTTTTTCTTCAATCTGTGTTATGGGAGGACTCCTTTCAGTTTTGTTACCTCAGGTGTCCCACCAAAAGAGGAATTTCAAAGCAAAGCCGTGGAGAAGACTGAAGGGACAACCCGAACTATGGTTAAAAATTGGGGCCTAGGGGCATGGCAAGCCCCATATGCTATCTCTTCATCCAGCCACTGAGAGGCCTTACTTGGGGACTGGGCTCACGCTGAGGGTCACAATGTGTGTTTGTGACCAATGTGGCCCAAGAGCATGGGTGGGGCCTCATGGGCCACACTGGCTTCAACTACACTGAAGGTTGGATAACATGCCAACCACAAGGTTTCTTGCCATGGGGTAGGAGTTCTGATTTCGGCATCACGTTCAACCCTGGGCAGTGATTGGAGATAAGGTCTAGATTCTGAAGCCTGAAAACCGAGGTTGGGAAGAGATGACGACCTAAGGCCATGGCAGCTCGATGTGCTCAATGTGCGGCTAGCAGTCGGGGTGGGACAGGAGTTCCAGGCTCAGGCTGTGTCAGAAAGGGCATTAGTGCCCTGGTCAGCCTATGTATTTGGGGTACAGCCAAGGTAGGTGCAGGTTGATCCTCACTTGGGGTTACTGGGTCACCCCAGAGGGCAAAGTTTTTCTTCTGGAGGGCAGGCAGAATGCTGCATTGTAGTTCTGGATTGGCAAACTGGAGGGCTTGTGGGCCAGTAGTCTGAGGACAGAAGTCTGAGAACACAAGCTAGGCTTAGGTTTCTGGGTGAGGACATGGCAGGCACAATCTACAGACCGGAATCGAGATCTCGTGCATCTGAAGTCAGGGCGAGGATCGGATCATCGCTCAGGTTGGAGTTTCTGTCCCTGATGGCCCCTTCATGAATGGGGGGCATCACGAGGCCATGGGGGTTTTCCCACGATGGGAGTTGTGAGCAGCTCCAAACTGCAAAGAGTCTTCTGCAGGACAATGGAAACCTGTTGTTTGGCTCCAGGCCAATGATTCTGAGCAGGGTTCTAAGGATGGATGGCTGGGTAGCCCACCTCGCATTCCAATTGTCTCCTAGCAACAAGACAGGTTAGATCCGCTGGATCTGGGGGAGCAACCGAGGAGGCTGAGTTGAAATGGACTCTCCGGTGGATGGGTCCTAATGTGCTTTTGTGTCTATGGAGACCTTGGAATGAAGCTGAGGCACTGGGGCCCTGAAGGGTTCTCCTAAACAGAGGCTTTGCACAGCTCCAACGTCCAAGTGTCCCATGTGTAGATGAGATGTTTTATGATGGGTAAGTCAAGAAACAGCCATATGCTGGTTTTGAAATCCAGGCCTCTGAGGAGAGATGTTGGACACCAAAGCAATGGATCTGATTAGTGCCTAGGAGCCTGTTCTTTCCTTTTAAAATCTGGGGACATCTGTCTATGGGTCTGAGTGCAGGGAGGTGCTCCAATGGGCTCAGATTGCCCCTCTTTTTCCTTGGAAGCCTCCACTATTGAGATGGATCAGGGACTTTGGAGGTTTATCCTATTAGAAGGGTTGTGGCCATTGGAATGGGAACACACAATTACCTTGGTGAGGGCAAGTACAGTTCTCAGGTTTGGCTCCAGGGTCCTGAGCCTGTAGGTTGTATAGGCCAGGGCTGTTTGGACAGTTGTCTGGAAACACAAACTCGTCTTATGTTGCGGGACATAAATATGGCAGGACTGATCTACAGACCATGAGGAGAACTCTTCGGGATTTGAAAAAAGGGCGAGTGTGAGGCTTGCTCAAGTTTTTGTCTCTGGATACCGTGTCACTCATGGTCGTGAAATTTCTTGGTGACTTCATGGGAAATGGACGAGTCTTACTCTCTGGTGGTTTGGCCCGCCCAAAGAGTTTGGGGTCATTCTGTGGGATGGAAGAAGTCCGTTTTTTTGTTGTTGTTGTTTTCTTTTTTAACCTCAGCTGTCCCACCAAATGAGGGGTTCCAAAGTAGAGCCCTGGGGAGGGGCGATTGGACAATCAGAAATCTGGTTAAAAATTGGGGCCTAGGGACATGTCAAGCCCATTATGGCATCTAATGGTACAGCCACTGAGAGAACTTACTAGAGGACAGGACTCATGCTGAAGGTCACAATGCGTGTTTATGCCCTCGTCGCACTCAAGAATGGGCGGGGCCTCAGGGTGAATGCTGGTTTCTCCTACACTGAACGTTGGAATACGTGCCAACCACAAGGTTTCTTGCCATGGGTAAGGAGGAGTTGTGATTTCTGCATCACACTCACGCCTGGGCAGTGATTGGAGATAAGGTCTCGGTTCTGAAACCTGAAAACTGAGATAGGGAAGAGATGATGACCTAAGGCCATGGCGGGTCTTATGTGCTCAGTGTGTGGTCAGCTTTCTGGGTGTTGGTGAGGAGGTCCGGGCTCAGGTTGTGTCCGACAGTGCATTAGTGCCCAGGTTAGACTACATAATTTGGGTAAAGTCGAGTGCTGTGTAGGTTTATCCTCATTTAAGGTGCCTGGGCAGCTCATGAGGCAATAATGTTTTTGTAGAGGGCAGGCAGAGTGCTGCATTGTGGGTCCGGAATTGCCAAACTTGAGGGCTTCGGGACCAGGAGTGTGAGGATGGAAGTCTGAGAAGACAAGCTAGACTTGGGATTCAGGGAGAGGGCACGGCAGGTACCCCCTGCAGATCTGAACAAATATCTCATGCATCTGAAGTCAGCGCGAGGATCAGACGTTGGCTCAGGTTGGAGTTTCCGTGCATGTCGGCCGCTTCATGAAGGGAGCAGAATCTCGAGGCCATTGAGGTTTTCCCACGTTCGGAGTTGTGGGTTGCCCCCTTCAAGGATTCCTTCTGCGGGACAATTGATACATGTTGGACAGCTCCAGGACATCCCATATGGAATGACTCCAGAGCACCGTTCGCGGATGGATGCCTGGGAAGCCCGCCTCGCATTCCAATTTTCTCCTAGCAACAAGACAGTTTAGATCTGATGGCTCTGCGGGAGCAATCTGGGTGGCTGAGTTGAAATGGACTTTCCTGAGGATGGGTCCTAATGTGTTTTTGTGTCCATGAGGGCCTTGGAAGGGGGCGGTGGCACCGGGACCCTGAAGTACTCTCCTAAGCTTTTGACATAGCTCCCATGCACAGGTTTCCTTGTGGAGACGAGATGAGTTCTGATGCGTGCCTCAGGAAAACCCCTATGCTCGTATTGGAATCAGGCTTTTGAGGAGACATGCCTGTAAACGAAGGCAAGGGATCCTATTATGGCCTAGGGTCCTGTCTGGTTCAATCTTCTTCTCTGGGGACATCCCTCTATGGTATGAGTGGAGGTAGATTATCAGCTGGTGTCAGACAGCCCTTGTTTGTTCCGGTCGACCTACACTATTGGGATGGCCTCAGGGACTTTGGAGGTTTCTCCTAATTTGTAAGATTTTGGACCATGGAATGGGCAGAATTCCCATGGATTGGTAGGCACAGTCCTAATGTGTGGCTCCAGGGGCCCCAGCCTGGAGAGTGTGTGGCCCAGGACTTTGAGACAGAAGTCTGAAAACACAAACCCAGCTTAGGTTCGGGGACGTAGGTATGGCAGGCCCGATCTACAAACCATGAGAAGAACTCTTCAGGATATGAAGAAAGAGCGAGTCTGAGGCGCTTGCTCAGGCTTTTGTCTCTGGATTTTGTATCAGCGATGGCCGTTGAATGTCGGGGAGGCCTCATGGACCATGGACGAATCTTCCTCTCTGAGGATTTGCCCATTCCCAATCGTTTTTCTTCAATCTGTGGTATGGGAGGACTCCTTTCAGTTTTGTTACCTCAGGTGTCCCACCAAAAGAGGAATTTCAAAGCAAAGCCGTGGAGAAGACTGAAGGGACAACCCGAACTATGGTTAAAAATTGGGGCCTAGGGGCATGGCAAGCCCCATATGCTATCTCTTCATCCAGCCACTGAGAGGCCTTACTTGGGGACTGGGCTCACGCTGAGGGTCACAATGTGTGTTTGTGACCAATGTGGCCCAAGAGCATGGGCGGGGCCTCATGGGCCACACTGGCTTCAACTACACTGAAGGTTGGACAACATGCCAACCACAAGGTTTCTTGCCATGGGGAAGGAGTTCTGATTTCGGCATCACGTTCAACCCTGGGCAGTGATTGGAGATAAGGTCTAGGTTCTGAAGCCTGAAAACCGAGGTTGGGAAGAGATGACGACCTAAGGCCATGGCAGCTCTATGTGCTCAATGTGCGGGAAGCAGTCGGGGTGGGACAGGAGTTCCAGGCTCAGGCTGTGTCAGAAAGGGCATTAGTGCCCTGGTCAGCCTATGTATTTGGGGTACAGCCAAGGTAGGTGCAGGTTGATCCTCACTTGGGGTTACTGGGTCACCCCAGAGGGCAAAGTTTTTCTTCTGGAGGGCAGGCATAATGCTGCATTGTAGTTCTGGATTGGCAAACTGGAGGGCTTGTGGGCCAGTAGTCTGAGGACAGAAGTCTGAGAACACAAGCTAGGCTTAGGTTTCTGGGTGAGGACATGGCAGGCACAATCTACAGACCGGAATCGAGATCTCGTGCATCTGAAGTCAGGGCGAGGATCGGATGATCGCTCAGGTTGGAGTTTCTGTCCCTGATGGCCCCTTCATGAATGGGGGGCATCACGAGGCCATGGGGGTTTTCCCACGATGGGAGTTGTGAGCAGCTCCAAACTGCAAAGAGTCTTCTGCAGGACAATGGAAACCTGTTGTTTGGCTCCAGGCCAATGATTCTGAGCAGGGTTCTAAGGATGGATGGCTGGGTAGCCCACCTCGCATTCCAATTGTCTCCTAGCAACAAGACAGGTTAGATCTGCTGGATCTGGGGGAGCAACCGAGGAGGCTGAGTTGAAATGGACTCTCCAGTGGATGGGTCCTAATGTGCTTTTGTGTCTATGGAGACCTTGGAATGAAGCTGAGGCACTGGGGCCCTGAAGGGTTCTCCTAAACAGAGGCTTTGCACAGCTCCAACGTCCAAGTGTCCCATGTGTAGATGAGATGTTTTATGATGGGTAAGTCAAGAAACAGCCATATGCTGGTTTTGAAATCCAGGCCTCTGAGGAGAGATGTTGGACACCAAAGCAATGGATCTGATTAGTGCCTAGGAGCCTGTACTTTCCTTTTAAATTCTGGGGACATCTGTCTATGGGTCTGAGTGCAGGGAGGTGCTCCGATGGGCTCAGATTGCCCCTCTTTTTCCTTGGAAGCCTCCACTATTGAGATGGATCAGAGACTTTGGAGGTTTATCCTATTAGAAGGGTTGTGGCCATTGGAATGGGAACACACAATTCCCTTGGTGAGGGCAAGTACAGTTCTCAGGTTTGGCTCCAGGGTCCTGAGCCTGTAGGTTGTATAGGCCAGGGCTGTTTGGACAGTTGTCTGGAAACACAAACTCGTCTTATGTTGCGGGACATAAATATGGCAAGACTGATCTACAGACCATGAGGAGAACTCTTCGGGATTTGAAAAAAGGGCGAGTGTGAGGCTCTTGCTCAAGTTTTTGTCTCTGGATACCGTGTCACTCATGGTCGTGAAATTTCTGGGTGACTTCATGGGAAATGGACGAGTCTTACTCTCTGGTGGTTTGGCCCGCCCAAAGAGTTTGGGGTCATTCTATGGGATGGAAGAAGTCCGTTTTTTTGTTGTTGTTGTTTTCTTTTTTAACCTCAGCTGTCCCACCAAATGAGGGGTTCCAAAGTAGAGCCCTGGGGAGGGGCGATTGGACAATCAGAAATCTGGTTAAAAATTGGGGCCTAGGGACATGTCAAGCCCATTATGGCATCTAATGGTCCAGCCACTGAGAGGACTTACTAGAGGACAGGACTCATGCTGAGGGTCACAATGCGTGTTTATGCCCCCGTCGCACTCAAGAATGGGCGGGGCCTCAGGGTGAATGCGGGTTTCTCCTACACTGAACGTTAGAAAACGTGCCAACCACAAGGTTTCTTGCCACGGGTAAGGAGGAGTTGTGATTTCTGCATCACACTCACGCCCTGGCAGTGATTGGAGATAAGGTCTCGGTTCTGAAACCTGAAAACTGAGATAGGGAAGAGATGATGACCTAAGGCCATGGCGGGTCTTATGTGCTCAGTGTGTGGTCAGCTTTCTGGGTGTTGGTGAGGAGGTCCGGGCTCAGGTTGTGTCCGACAGTGCATTAGTGCCCAGGTTAGACTACATAATTTGGGTAAAGTCGAGTGCTGTGTAGGTTTATCCTCATTTAAGGTGCCTGGGCAGCTCATGAGGCAATAATGTTTTTGTAGAGGGCAGGCAGAGTGCTGCATTGTGGGTCCGGAATTGCCAAACTTGAGGGCTTCGGGACCAGGAGTGTGAGGATGGAAGTCTGAGAAGACAAGCTAGACTTGGGATTCAGGGAGAGGGCACGGCAGGTACCCCTGCAGATCTGAACCTATATCTCATGCATCTGAAGTCAGCGCGAGGATCAGACGTTGGCTCAGGTTGGAGTATCCGTGCATGACGGCCGCTTCATGAAGGGAGCAGAATCTCGAGGCCATTGAGGTTTTCCCAAGTTCGGAGTTGTGGGTTGCCCCCTTCAAGGATTCCTTCTGCGGGACAATTGAGACATGTTGGACAGCTCCAGGACATCCCATATGGAATGACTCCAGAGCACCGTTCGCGGATGGATGCCTGGGAAGCCCGCCTCGCATTCCAATTTTCTCCTAGCAACAAGACAGTTTAGATCTGATGGCTCTGCGGGAGCAATCTGGGTGGCTGAGTTGAAATGGACTTTCCTGAGGATGGGTCCTAATGTGTTTTTGTGTCCATGAGGGCCTTGGAATGGGGCTTGGCACCGGGACCCTGAAGTACTCTCCTAAGCTTTTGACATAGCTCCCATGCACAGGTTTCCTTGTGGAGACGAGTTGAGTTCTGATGCGTGCCTCAGGAAAACCCCTATGCTCGTATTGGAATCAGGCTTTTGAGGAGACATGCCTGTAAACGAAGGCAAGGGATCCTATTATGGCCTAGGGTCCTGTTTGGTACAATCTTCTTCTCTGGGGACATCCCTCTATGGTATGAGTGGAGGTAGATTATCAGCTGGTGTCAGACAGCCCTTGTTTGTTCCGGTCGACCTACACTATTGGGATGGCCTCAGGGACTTTGGAGGTTTCTCCTAATTTGTAAGATTTTGGACCATGGAATGGGCAGAATTCCCATGGATTGGTAGGCACAGTCCTAATGTGTGGCTCCAGGGGCCCCAGCCTGGAGAGTGTGTGGCCCAGGACTTTGAAGACAGAAGTCTGAAAACACAAACTCAGCTTAGGTTCGGGGACGTAGGTATGGCAGGCCCGATCTACAAACCATGAGAAGAACTCTTCAGGATATGAAGAAAGAGCGAGTCTGAGGCGCTTGCTCAGGCTTTTGTCTCTGGATTTTGTATCAACAATGACCGTGGAATGTGGAGAGGCCTCATGGGCCATGGACGAATCTTCCTCTCTGAGGATTTGCCCATTCCCAATCGTTTTTCTTCAATCTGTGGAATGGGAGGACTCCTTTCAGTTTTGTTACCTCAGGTGAACCACCAAAAGAGGAATTTCAAAGCAAAGCCGTGGAGAAGACTGAAGGGACAACCCGAACTATGGTTAAAAATTGGGGCCTAGGGGCATGGCAAGCCCCATATGCTATCTCTTCATCCAGCCACTGAGAGGCCTTACTTGGGGACTGGGCTCACGCTGAGGGTCACAATGTGTGTTTGTGACCAATGTGGCCCAAGAGCATGGGCGGGGCCTCATGGGCCACACTGGCTTCAACTACACTGAAGGTTGGACAACATGCCAACCACAAGGTTTCTTGCCATGGTAAGGAGTTCTGATTTCGGCATCACGTTCAACCCTGGGCAGTGATTGGAGATAAGGTCTAGATTCTGAAGCCTGAAAACCGAGGTTGGGAAGAGATGACGACCTAAGGCCATGGCAGCTCGATGTGCTCAATGTGCGGCTAGCAGTCGGGGTGGGACAGGAGTTCCAGGCTCAGGCTGTGTCAGAAAGGGCATTAGTGCCCTGGTCAGCCTATGTATTTGGGGTACAGCCAAGGTAGGTGCAGGTTGATCCTCACTTGGGGTTACTGGGTCACCACAGAGGGCAAAATTTTTCTTCTGGGGGGCAGGCAGAATGCTGCATTGTAGTTCTGGATTGGCAAACTGGAGGGCTTGTGGGCCAGTAGTCTGAGGACAGAAGTCTGAGAACACAAGCTAGGCTTAGGTTTCTGGGTGAGGACATGGCAGGCACAATCTACAGACCGGAATCGAGATCTCGTGCATCTGAAGTCAGGGCGAGGATCGGATCATCGCTCAGGTTGGAGTTTCTGTCCCTGATGGCCCCTTCATGAATGGGGGGCATCACGAGGCCATAGGGGTTTTCCCACGATGGGAGTTGTGAGCAGCTCCAAACTGCAAAGAGTCTTCTGCAGGACAATGGAGACCTGTTGTTTGGCTCCAGGCCAATGATTCTGAGCAGGGTTCTAAGGATGGATGGCTGGGTAGCCCACCTCGCATTCCAATTGTCTCCTAGCAACAAGACAGGTTAGATCTGCTGGATCTGGGGGAGCAACCGAGGAGGCTGAGTTGAAATGGACTCTCCGGTGGATGGGTCCTAATGTACTTTTGTGTCTATGGAGACCTTGGAATGAAGTGAGGCACTGGGGCCCTGAAGTGTTCTCCTAAAAGGAGGCTTTGCACAGCTCCAACGTCCTAGTGACCCATGTGTAGATGAGATGTTTTATAATGGGTAAGTCAAGAAACAGCCATATGCTGGTTTTGAAATCTAGGCCTCTGAGGAGAGATGTTGGACACCAAAGCAATGGATCTGATTAGTGCCTAGGAGCCTGTTCTTTCCTTTTAAAATCTGGGGACATCTGTCTATGGGTCTGAGTGCAGGGAAGTGCTCCGATGGGCTCAGATTGCCCCTCTTTTTCCTGGGAAGTCTCCACTATTGAGATGGATCAGGGAGTTTGGAGGTTTATCCTATTAGAAGGGTTGTGGCCATTGGAATGGGAACACACAATTCCCTTGGTGAGGGCAAGTACAGTTCTCAGGTTTGGCTCCAGGGTCCTGAGCCTGTAGGTTGTATAGGCCAGGGCTGTTTGGACAGTTGTCTGGAAACACAAACTCGTTTTATGTTGCGGGACATAAATATGGCTAGCTGATCTACAGACCATGAGGAGAACTCTTCGGGATTTGAAAAAAGGGCGAGTGTGAGGCTCTTGCTCAAGTTTTTGTCTCTGGATACCGTGTCACTCATGGTCGTGAAATTTCTGGGTGACTTCATGGGAAATGGACGAGTCTTACTCTCTGGTGGTTTGGCCCGCCCAAAGAGTTTGGGGTCATTCTGTGGGATGGAAGAAGTCCGTTTTTTTGTTGTTGTTGTTTTCTTTTTTAACCTCAGCTGTCCCACCAAATGAGGGGTTCCAAGGTAGAGCCCTGGGGAGGGGCGATTGGACAATCAGAAATATGGTTAAAAATTGGGGCCTAGGGACATGTCAAGCCCATTATGGCATCTAATGGTCCAGCCACTGAGAGGACTTACTAGAGGACAGGACTCATGCTGAGGGTCACAATGCGTGTTTATGCCCTCGTCGCACTCAAGAATGGGCGGGGCCTCAGGGTGAATGCGGGTTTCTCCTACACTGAACGTTGGAAAACGTGCCAACCACAAGGTTTCTTGCCATGGGTAAGGAGGAGTTGTGATTTCTGCATCACACTCACGCCTGGGCAGTGATTGGAGATAAGGTCTCGGTTCTGAAACCTGAAAACTGAGATAGGGAAGAGATGATGACCTAAGGCCATGGCGGGTCTTATGTGCTCAGTGTGTGGTCAGCTTTCTGGGTGTTGGTGAGGAGGTCCGGGCTCAGGTTGTGTCCGACAGTGCATTAGTGCCCAGGTTAGACTACCTAATTTGGGTAAAGTCGAGTGCTGTGTAGGTTTATCCTCATTTAAGGTGCCTGGGCAGCTCATGAGGCAATAATTTTTTTGTAGAGGGCAGGCAGAGTGCTGCATTGTGGGTCCGGAATTGCCAAACTTGAGGGCTTCGGGACCAGGAGTGTGAGGATGGAAGTCTGAGAAGACAAGCTAGACTTGGGATTCAGGGAGAGGGCACGGCAGGTACCCCCTGCAGATCTGAACAAATATCTCATGCATCTGAAGTCAGCGCGAGGATCAGACGTTGGCTCAGGTTGGAGTTTCCGTGCATGACGGCCGCTTCATGAAGGGAGCAGAATCTCGAGGCCATTGAGGTTTTCCCACGTTCGGAGTTGTGGGTTGCCCCCTTCAAGGATTCCTTCTGCGGGACAATTGAGACCTGTTGGACAGCTCCAGGACATCCCATATGGAATGACTCCAGAGCACCGTTCGCGGATGGATGCCTGGGAAGCCCGCCTCGCATTCCAATTTTCTCCTACCAACAAGACAGTTTAGATCTGATGGCTCTGCGGGAGCAATCTGGGTGGCTGATTTGAAATGGACTTTCCTGAGGATGGGTCCTAATGTGTTTTTGTGTCCATGTTGGCCTTGGAATGGGGCGGTGGCACCGGGACCCTGAAGTACTCTCCTAAGCTTTTGACATAGCTCCCATGCACAGGGTTCCTTGTGGAGACGAGATGAGTTCTGATGCGTGCCTCAGGAAAACCCCTATGCTCCTATTGGAATCAGGCTTTTGAGGAGACATGCCTGTAAACGAAGGCAAGGGATCCTATTATGGCCTAGGGTCCTGTCTGGTTCAATCTTCTTCTCTGGGGACATCCCTCTATGGTATGAGTGGAGGTAGATTATCAGCTGGTGTCAGACAGCCCTTGTTTGTTCCGGTCGACCTACACTATTGGGATGGCCTCAGGGACTTTGGAGGTTTCTCCTAATTTGTAAGATTTTGGACCATGGAATGGGCAGAATTCCCATGGATTGGTAGGCACAGTCCTAATGTGTGGCTCCAGGGGCCCCAGCCTGGAGAGTGTGTGGCCCAGGACTTTGAGGACAAAAGTCTGAAAACACAAACTCAGCTTAGGTTCGGGGACGTAGGTATGGCAGGCCAGATCTACAAACCATGAGAAGAACTCCTCAGGATATGAAGAAAGAGCGAGTCTGAGGCGCTTGCTCAGGCTTTTGTCTCTGGATTTTGTATCAGCGATGGCCGTTGAATGTCGGGGAGGCCTCATGGACCATGGACGAATCTTCCTCTCTGAGGATTTGCCCATTCCCATTCGTTTTTCTTCAATCTGTGGTATGGGAGGACTCCTTCAGTTTTGTTACCTCAGGTGTCCCACCAAAAGAGGAATTTCAAAGCAAAGCCGTGGAGAAGACTGAAGGGACAACCCGAACTATGGTTAAAAATTGGGGCCTAGGGGCATGGCAAGCCCCATATGCTATCTCTTCATCCAGCCACTGAGAGGCCTTACTTGGGGACTGGGCTCACGCTGAGGGTCACAATGTGTGTTTGTGACCAATGTGGCCCAAGAGCATGGGCGGGGCCTCATGGGCCACACTGGCTTCAACTACACTGAAGGTTGGACAACATGCCAACCACAAGGTTTCTTGCCATGGGGAAGGAGTTCTGATTTCGGCATCACGTTCAACCCTGGGCAGTGATTGGAGATAAGGTCTAGATTCTGAAGCCTGAAAACCGAGGTTGGGAAGAGATGACGACCTAAGGCCATGGCGGCTCGATGTGCTCAATGTGCGGCTAGCAGTCGGGGTGGGACAGGAGTTCCAGGCTCAGGCTGTGTCAGAAAGGGCATTAGTGCCCTGGTCAGCCTATGTATTTGGGGTACAGCCAAGGTAGGTGCAGGTTAATCCTCACTTGGGGTTACTGGGTCACCCCAGAGGGCAAAGTTTTTCTTCTGGAGGGCAGGCAGAATGCTGCATTGTAGTTCTGGATTGGCAAACTGGAGGGCTTGTGGGCCAGTAGTCTGAGGACAGAAGTCTGAGAACACAAGCTAGGCTTAGGTTTCTGGGTGAGGACATGGCAGGCACAATCTACAGACCGGAATCGAGATCTCGTGCATCTGAAGTCAGGGCGAGGATCGGATGATCGCTCAGGTTGGAGTTTCTGTCCCTGATGGCCCCTTCATGAATGGGGGGCATCACGAGGCCATGGGGGTTTTCCCACGATGGGAGTTGTGAGCAGCTCCAAACTGCAAAGAGTCTTCTGCAGGACAATGGAGACCTGTTGTTTGGCCCCAGGCCAATGATTCTGAGCAGGGTTCTAAGGATTGATGGCTGGGTAGCCCACCTCGCATTCCAATTGTCTCCTAGCAACAAGACAGGTTAGATCTGCTGGATCTGGGGGAGCAACCGAGGAGGCTGAGTTGAAATGGACTCTCCGGTGGATGGGTCCTAATGTACTTTTGTGTCTATGGAGACCTTGGAATGAAGCTGAGGCACTGGGGCCCTGAAGTGTTCTCCTAAAAGGAGGCTTTGCACAGCTCCAACGTCCTAGTGTCCCATGTCTAGATGAGATGTTTTATAATGGGTAAGTCAAGAAACAGCCATATGCTGGTTTTGAAATCTAGGCCTCTGAGGAGAGATGTTGGACACCAAAGCAATGGATCTGATTAGTGCCTAGGAGCCTGTTCTTTCCTTTTAAAATCTGGGGACATCTGTCTATGGGTCTGAGTGCAGGGAGGTGCTCCGATGGGCTCAGATTGCCCCTCTTTTTCCTGTGAAGTCTCCACTATTGAGATGGATCAGGGACTTTGGAGGTTTATCCTATTAGAAGGGTTGTGGCCATTGGAATGGGAACACACAATTCCCTTGGTGAGGGCAAGTACAGTTCTCAGGTTTGGCTCCAGGGTCCTGAGCCTGTAGGTTGTATAGGCCAGGGCTGTTTGGACAGTTGTCTGGAAACACAAACTCGTCTTATGTTGCGGGACATAAATATGGCTAGACTGATCTACAGACCATGAGGAGAACTCTTCGGGATTTGAAAAAAGGGCGAGTGTGAGGCTCTTGCTCAAGTTTTGGTCTCTGGATACCGTGTCACTCATGGTCGTGAAATTTCTGGGTGACTTCATGGGAAATGGACGAGTCTTACTCTGTGGTGGTTTGGCCCGCCCAAAGAGTTTGGGGTCATTCTGTGGGATGGTAGAAGTCCGTTTTTTTGTTGTTGTTGTTTTCTTTTTTAACCTCAGCTGTCCCACCAAATGAGGGGTTCCAAGGTAGAGCCCTGGGGAGGGGCGATTGGACAATCAGAAATATGGTTAAAAATTGGGGCCTAGGGACATGTCAAGCCCATTATGGCATCTAATGGTCCAGCCACTGAGAGGACTTACTAGAGGACAGGACTCATGCTGAGGGTCACAATGCGTGTTTATGCCCTCGTCGCACTCAAGAATGGGCGGGGCCTCAGGGTGAATGCGGGTTTCTCCTACACTGAACGTTGGAAAACGTGCCAACCACAAGGTTTCTTGCCATGAGTAAGGAGGAGTTGTGATTTCTGCATCACACTCACGCCTGGGCAGTGATTGGAGATAAGGTCTCGGTTCTGAAACCTGAAAACTGAGATAGGGAAGAGATGATGACCTAAGGCCATGGCGGGTCTTATGTGCTCAGTGTGTGGTCAGCTTTCTGGGTGTTGGTGAGGAGGTCCGGGCTCAGGTTGTGTCCGACAGTGCATTAGTGCCCAGGTTAGACTACATAATTTGGGTAAAGTCGAGTGCTGTGTAGGTTTATCCTCATTTAAGGTGCCTGGGCAGCTCATGAGGCAATAATTTTTTTGTAGAGGGCAGGCAGAGTGCTGCATTGTGGGTCCGGAATTGCCAAACTTGAGGGCTTCGGGACCAGGAGTGTGAGGATGGAAGTCTGAGAAGACAAGCTAGACTTGGGATTCAGGGAGAGGGCACGGCAGGTACCCCCTGCAGATCTGAACCAATATCTCATGCATCTGAAGTCAGCGCGAGGATCAGACGTTGGCTCAGGTTGGAGTTTCCGTGCATGACGGCTGCTTCATGAAGGGAGCAGAATCTCGAGGCCATTGAGGTTTTCCCACTTTCAAAGTTGTGGGTTGCCCCCTTCAAGGATTCCTTCTGCGGGACAATTGAGACATGTTGGACAGCTCCAGGACATCCCATATGGAATGACTCCAGAGCACCGTTCGCGGATGGATGCCTGGGAAGCCCGCCTCGCATTCCAATTTTCTCCTAGCAACAAGACAGTTTAGATCTGATGGCTCTGCGGGAGCAATCTGGGTGGCTGAGTTGAAATGGACTTTCCTGAGGATGGGTCCTAATGTGTTTTTGTGTCCATGAGGGCCTTGGAATGGGGCGGTGGCACCGGGACCCTGAAGTACTCTCCTAAGCTTTTGACATAGCTCCCATGCACAGGGTTCCTTGTGGAGACGAGATGAGTTCTGATGCGTGCCTCAGGAAAACCCCTATGCTCCTATTGGAATCAGGCTTTTGAGGAGACATGCCTGTAAACGAAGGCAAGGGATCCTATTATGGCCTAGGGTCCTGTCTGGTTCAATCTTCTTCTCTGGGGACATCCCTCTATGTTATGAGTGGAGGTAGATTATCAGCTGGTGTCAGACAGCCCTTGTTTGTTCCGGTCGACCTACACTATTGGGATGGCCTCAGGGACTTTGGAGGTTTCTCCTAATTTGTAAGATTTTGGACCATGGAATGGGCAGAATTCCCATGGATTGGTAGGCACAGTCCTAATGTGTGGCTCCAGGGGCCCCAGCCTGGAGAGTGTGTGGCCCAGGACTTTGAGGACAAAAGTCTGAAAACACAAACTCAGCTTAGGTTCGGGGACGTAGGTATGGCAGGCCCGATCTACAATCCATGAGAAGAACTCTTCAGGATATGAAGAAAGAGCGAGTCTGAGGCGCTTGCTCAGGCTTTTGTCTCTGGATTTTGTATCAGCGATGGCCGTTGAATGTCGGGGAGGCCTCATGGACCATGGACGAATCTTCCTCTCTGAGGATTTGCCCATTCCCAATCGTTTTTCTTCAATCTGTGGTATGGGAGGACTCCTTCAGTTTTGTTACCTCAGGTGTCCCACCAAAAGAGGAATTTCAAAGCAAAGCCGTGGAGAAGACTGAAGGGACAACCCGAACTATGGTTAAAAATTGGGGCCTAGGGGCATGGCAAGCCCCATATGCTATCTCTTCATCCAGCCACTGAGAGGCCTTACTTGGGGACTGGGCTCACGCTGAGGGTCACAATGTGTGTTTGTGACCAATGTGGCCCAAGAGCATGGGCGGGGCCTCATGGGCCACACTGGCTTCAACTACACTGAAGGTTGGACAACATGCCAACCACAAGGTTTCTTGCCATGGGGAAGGAGTTCTGATTTCGGCATCACGTTCAACCCTGGGCAGTGATTGGAGATAAGGTCTAGATTCTGAAGCCTGAAAACCGAGGTTGGGAAGAGATGACGACCTAAGGCCATGGCGGCTCGATGTGCTCAATGTGCGGCTAGCAGTCGGGGTGGGACAGGAGTTCCAGGCTCAGGCTGTGTCAGAAAGGGCATTAGTGCCCTGGTCAGCCTATGTATTTGGGGTACAGCCAAGGTAGGTGCAGGTTGATCCTCACTTGGGGTTACTGGGTCACCCCAGAGGGCAAAGTTTTTCTTCTGGAGGGCAGGCAGAATGCTGCATTGTAGTTCTGGATTGGCAAACTGGAGGGCTTGTGGGCCAGTAGTCTGAGGACAGAAGTCTGAGAACACAAGCTAGGCTTAGGTTTCTGGGTGAGGACATGGCAGGCACAATCTACAGACCGGAATCGAGATCTCGTGCATCTGAAGTCAGGGCGAGGATCGGATCATCGCTCAGGTTGGAGTTTCTGTCCCTGATGGCCCCTTCATGAATGGGGGGCATCACGAGGCCATGGGGGTTTTCCCACGATGGGAGTTGTGAGCAGCTCCAAACTGCAAAGAGTCTTCTGCAGGACAATGGAGACCTGTTGTTTGGCCCCAGGCCAATGATTCTGAGCAGGGTTCTAAGGATTGATGGCTGGGTAGCCCACCTCGCATTCCAATTGTCTCCCAGCAACAAGACAGGTTAGATCTGCTGGATCTGGGGGAGCAACCGAGGAGGCTGAGTTGAAATGGACTCTCCTGTGGATGGGTCCTAATGTGCTTTTGTGTCTATGGAGACCTTGGAATGAAGCTGAGGCACTGGGGCCCTGAAGGGTTCTCCTAAACAGAGGCTTTGCACAGCTCCAACGTCCAAGTGTCCCATGTGTAGATGAGATGTTTTATGATGGGTAAGTCAAGAAACAGCCATATGCTGGCTTTGAAATCTAGGCCTCTGAGGAGAGATGTTGGACACCAAAGCAATGGATCTGATTAGTGCCTAGGAGCCTGTTCTTATCTTTTAAAATCTGGGGACATCTGTCTATGGGTCTGAGTGCAGGGAGGTGCTCCGATGGGCTCAGATTGCCCCTCTTTTTCCTTGGAAGCCTCCACTATTGAGATGGATCAGGGACTTTGGAGGTTTATCCTATTAGAAGGGTTGTGGCCATTGGAATGGGAACACACAATTCCCTTGGTGAGGGCAAGTACAGTTCTCAGGTTTGGCTCCAGGGTCCTGAGCCTGTAGGTTGTATAGGCCAGGGCTGTTTGGACAGTTGTCTGGAAACACAAACTCGTCTTATGTTGCGGGACATAAATATGGCAAGACTGATCTACAGACCATGAGGAGAACTCTTCGGGATTTGAAAAAAGGGCGAGTGTGAGGCTCTTGCTCAAGTTTTTGTCTCTGGATACCGTGTCACTCATGGTCGTGAAATTTCTGGGTGACTTCATGGGAAATGGACGAGTCTTACTCTCTGGTGGTTTGGCCCGCCCAAAGAGTTTGGGGTCATTCTGTGAGATGGTAGAAGTCCGTTTTTTTGTTGTTGTTGTTTTCTTTTTTTACCTCAGCTGTCCCACCAAATGAGGGGTTCCAAAGTAGAGCCCTGGGGAGGGGCGATTGGACAATCAGAAATCTGGTTAAAAATTGGGGCCTAGGGACATGTCAAGCCCATTATGGCATCTAATGGTCCAGCCACTGAGAGGACTTACTAGAGGACAGGACTCATGCTGAGGGTCACAATGCGTGTTTATGCCCTCGTCGCACTCAAGAATGGGCGGGGCCTCAGGGTGAATGCGGGTTTCTCCTACACTGAACGTTGGAAAACGTGCCAACCACAAGGTTTCTTGCCATGGGTAAGGAGGAGTTGTGATTTCTGCATCACACTCACGCCTGGGCAGTGATTGGAGATAAGGTCTCGGTTCTGAAACCTGAAAACTGAGATAGGGAAGAGATGATGACCTAAGGCCATGGCGGGTCTTATGTGCTCAGTGTGTGGTCAGCTTTCTGGGTGTTGGTTTGGAGGTCCGGGCTCAGGTTGTGTCCGACAGTGCATTAGTGCCCAGGTTAGACTACATAATTTGGGTAAAGTCGAGTGCTGTGTAGGTTTATCCTCATTTAAGGTGCCTGGGCAGCTCATGAGGCAATAATTTTTTTGTAGAGGGCAGGCAGAGTGCTGCATTGTGGGTCCGGAATTGCCAAACTTGAGGGCTTCGGGACCAGGAGTGTGAGGATGGAAGTCTGAGAAGACAAGCTAGACTTAGGATTCAGGGAGAGGGCACGGCAGGTACCCCCTGCAGATCTGAACCAATATCTCATGCATCTGAAGTCAGCGCGAGGAACAGACGTTGGCTCAGGTTGGAGTTTCCGTGCATGACGGCCGCTTCATGAAGGGAGCAGAATCTCGAGGCCATTGAGGTTTTCCCACGTTCGGAGTTGTGGGTTGCCCCCTTCAAGGATTCCTTCTGCGGGACAATTGAGACATGTTGGACAGCTCCAGGACATCCCATATGGAATGACTCCAGAGCACCGTTCGCGGATGGATGCCTGGGAAGCCCGCCTCGCATTCCAATTTTCTCCTAGCAACAAGACAGTTTAGATCTGATGGCTCTGCGGGAGCAATCTGGGTGGCTGAGTTGAAATGGACTTTCCTGAGGATGGGTCCTAATGTGTTTTTGTGTCCATGAGGGCCTTGGAATGGGGCGGTGGCACCGGGACCCTGAAGTACTCTCCTAAGCTTTTGACATAGCTCCCATGCACAGGTTTCCTTGTGGAGACGAGATGAGTTCTGATGCGTGCCTCAGGAAAACCCCTATGCTCGTATTGGAATCAGGCTTTTGAGGAGACATGCCTGTAAACGAAGGCAAGGGATCCTATTATGGCCTAGGGTCCTGTCTGGTTCAATCTTCTTCTCTGGGGACATCCCTCTATGGTATGAGTGGAGGTAGATTATCAGCTGGTGTCAGACAGCCCTTGTTTGTTCCGGTCGACCTACACTATTGGGATGGCCTCAGGGACTTTGGAGGTTTCTCCTAATTTGTAAGATTTTGGACCATGGAATGGGCAGAATTCCCATGGATTGGTAGGCACAGTCCTAATGTGTGGCTCCAGGGGCCCCAGCCTGGAGAGTGTGTGGCTCAGGACATTGAGGACAAAAGTCTGAAAACACAAACTCACCTTAGGTTTGGGGACGTAGGTATGGCAGGCCCGATCTACAAACCATGAGAAGAACTCTTCAGGATATGAAGAAAGAGCGAGTCTGAGGCGCTTGCTCAGGCTTTTGTCTCTGGATTTTGTATCAGCGATGGCCGTTGAATGTCGGGGAGGCCTCATGGACCATGGACGAATCTTCCTCTCTGAGGATTTGCCCATTCCCAATCGTTTTTCTTCAATCTGTGGTATGGGAGGACTCCTTTCAGTTTTGTTACCTCATGTGTCCCACCAAAAGAGGAATTTCAAAGCAAAGCCGTGGAGAAGACTGAAGGGACAACCCGAACTATGGTTAAAAATTGGGGCCTAGGGGCATGGCAAGCCCCATATGCTATCTCTTCATCCAGCCACTGAGAGGCCTTACTTGGGGACTGGGCTCACGCTGAGGGTCACAATGTGTGTTTGTGACCAATGTGGCCCAAGAGCATGGTTGGGGCCTCATGGGCCACACTGGCTTCAACTACACTGAAGGTTGGACAACATGCCAACCACAAGGTTTCTTGCCATGGGGAAGGAGTTCTGATTTCGGCATCACGTTCAACCCTGGGCAGTGATTGGAGATAAGGTCTAGATTCTGAAGCCTGAAAACCGAGGTTGGGAAGAGATGACGACCTAAGGCCATGGCAGCTCGATGTGCTCAATGTGCGGCTAGCAGTCGGGGTGGGACAGGAGTTCCAGGCTCAGGCTGTGTCAGAAAGGGCATTAGTGCCCTGGTCAGCCTATGTATTTGGGGTACAGCCAAGGTAGGTGCAGGTTGATCCTCACTTGGGGTTACTGGGTCACCCCAGAGGGCAAAGTTTTTCTTCTGGAGGGCAGGCAGAATGCTGCATTGTAGTTCTGGATTGGCAAACTGGAGGGCTTGTGGGCCAGTAGTCTGAGGACAGAAGTCTGAGAACACAAGCTAGGCTTAGGTTTCTGGGTGAGGACATGGCAGGCACAATCTACAGACCGGAATCGAGATCTCGTGCATCTGAAGTCAGGGCGAGGATCGGATGATCGCTCAGGTTGGAGTTTCTGTCCCTGATGGCCCCTTCATGAATGGGGGGCATCACGAGGCCATGGGGGTTTTCCCACGATGGGAGTTGTGAGCAGCTCCAAACTGCAAAGAGTCTTCTGCAGGACAATGGAGACCTGTTGTTTGGCTCCAGGCCAATGATTCTGAGCAGGGTTCTAAGGATGGATGGCTGGGTAGCCCACCTCGCATTCCAATTGTCTCCTAGCAACAAGACAGGTTAGATCTGCTGGATCTGGGGGAGCAACCGAGGAGGCTGAGTTGAAATGGACTCTCCGGTGGATGGGTCCTAATGTGCTTTTGTGTCTATGGAGACCTTGGAATGAAGCTGAGGCACTGGGGCCCTGAAGGGTTCTCCTAAACAGAGGCTTTGCACAGCTCCAACGTCCAAGTGTCCCATGTGTAGATGAGATGTTTTATGATGGGTAAGTCAAGAAACAGCCATATGCTGGTTTTGAAATCCAGGCCTCTGAGGAGAGATGTTGGACACCAAAGCAATGGATCTGATTAGTGCCTAGGAGCCTGTTCTTTCCTTTTAAAATCTGGGGACATCTGTCTATGGGTCTGAGTGCAGGGAGGTGCTCCGATGGGCTCAGATTGCCCCTCTTTTTCCTTGGAAGCCTCCACTATTGAGATGGATCAGGGACTTTGGAGGTTTATCCTATTAGAAGGGTTGTGGCCATTGGAATGGGAACACACAATTCCCTTGGTGAGGGCAAGTACAGTTCTCAGGTTTGGCTCCAGGGTCCTGAGCCTGTAGGTTGTATAGGCCAGGGCTGTTTGGACAGTTGTCTGGAAACACAAACTCGTCTTATGTTGCGGGACATAAATATGGAAAAACTGATCTACATACCATGAGGAGAACTCTTCGGGATTTGAAAAAAGGGCGAGTGTGAGGCTCTTGCTCAAGTTTTTGTCTCTGGATACCGTGTCACTCATGGTCGTGAAATTACTGGGTGACTTCATGGGAAATGGACGAGTCTTACTCTCTGGTGGTTTGGCCCGCCCAAAGAGTTTGGGGTCATTCTGTGGGATGGAAGAAGTCCGTTTTTTTGTTGTTGTTGTTTTCTTTTTTAACCTCAGCTGTCCCACCAAATGAGGGGTTCCAAAGTAGAGCCCTGGGGAGGGGCGATTGGACAATCAGAAATCTGGTTAAAAATTGGGGCCTAGGGACATGTCAAGCCCATTATGGCATCTAATGGTCCAGCCACTGAGAGGACTTACTAGAGGACAGGACTCATGCTGAGGGTCACAATGCGTGTTTATGCCCTCGTCGCACTCAAGAATGGGCGGGGCCTCAGGGTGAATGCGGGTTTCTCCTACACTGAACGTTGGAAAACGTGCCAACCACAAGGTTTCTTGCCATGGGTAAGGAGGAGTTGTGATTTCTGCATCACACTCACGCCTGGGCAGTGATTGGAGATAAGGTCTCGGTTCTGAAACCTGAAAACTGAGATAGGGAAGAGATGATGACCTAAGGCCATGGCGGGTCTTATGTGCTCAGTGTGTGGTCAGCTTTCTGGGTGTTGGTGAGGAGGTCCGGGCTCAGGTTGTGTCCGACAGTGCATTAGTGCCCAGGTTAGACTACATAATTTGGGTAAAGTCGAGTGCTGTGTAGGTTTATCCTCATTTAAGGTGCCTGGGCAGCTCATGAGGCAATAATTTTTTTGTAGAGGGCAGGCAGAGTGCTGCATTGTGGGTCCGGAATTGCCAAACTTGAGGGCTTCGGGACCAGGAGTGTGAGGATGGAAGTCTGAGAAGACAAGCTAGACTTGGGATTCAGGGAGAGGGCACGGCAGGTACCCCCTGCAGATCTGAACCAATATCTCATGCATCTGAAGTCAGCGCGAGGATCAGACGTTGGCTCAGGTTGGAGTTTCCGTGCATGACGGCCGCTTCATGAAGGGAGCAGAATCTCGAGGCCATTGAGGTTTTCCCACTTTCGGAGTTGTGGGTTGCCCCCTTCAAGGATTCCTTCTGCGGGACAATTGAGACCTGTTGGACAGCTCCAGGACATCCCATATGGAATGACTCCAGAGCACCGTTCGCGGATGGATGCCTGGGAAGCCCGCCTCGCATTCCAATTTTCTCCTAGCAACAAGACAGTTTAGATCTGATGGCTCTGCGGGAGCAATCTGGGTGGCTGAGTTGAAATGGACTTTCCTGAGGATGGGTCCTAATGTGTTTTTGTGTCCATGAGGGCCTTGGAATGGGGCGGTGGCACCGGGACCCTGAAGTACTCTCCTAAGCTTTTGACATAGCTCCCATGCACAGGTTTCCTTGTGGAGACGAGATGAGTTCTGATGCGTGCCTCAGGAAAACCCCTATGCTCGTATTGGAATCAGGCTTTTGAGGAGACATGCCTGTAAACGAAGGCAAGGGATCCTATTATGGCCTAGGGTCCTGTCTGGTTCAATCTTCTTCTCTGGGGACATCCCTCTATGGTATGAGTGGAGGTAGATTATCAGCTGGTGTCAGACAGCCCTTGTTTGTTCCGGTCGACCTACACTATTGGGATGGCCTCAGGGACTTTGGAGGTTTCTCCTAATTTGTAAGATTTTGGACCATGGAATGGGCAGAATTCCCATGGATTGGTAGGCACAGTCCTAATGTGTGGCTCCAGGGGCCCCAGCCTGGAGAGTGTGTGGCCCAGGACTTTGAGGACAGAAGTCTGAAAACACAAACTCAGCTTAGGTTCCGGGACGTAGGTATGGCAGGCCCGATCTACAATCCATGAGAAGAACTCTTCAGGATATGAAGAAAGAGCGAGTCTGAGGCGCTTGCTCAGGCTTTTGTCTCTGGATTTTGTATCAGCGATGGCCGTTGAATGTCGGGGAGGCCTCATGGACCATGGACGAATCTTCCTCTCTGAGGATTTGCCCATTCCCAATCGTTTTTCTTCAATCTGTGGTATGGGAGGACTCCTTTCAGTTTTGTTACCTCAGGTGTCCCACCAAAAGAGGAATTTCAAAGCAAAGCCGTGGAGAAGACTGAAGGGACAACCCGAACTATGGTTAAAAATTGGGGCCTAGGGGCATGGCAAGCCCCATATGCTATCTCTTCATCCAGCCACTGAGAGGCCTTACTTGGGGACTGGGCTCACGCTGAGGGTCACAATGTGTGTTTGTGACCAATGTGGCCCAAGAGCATGGGCGGGGCCTCATGGGCCACACTGGCTTCAACTACACTGAACGTTGGACAACATGCCAACCACAAGGTTTCTTGCCATGGGGAAGGAGTTCTGATTTCGGCATCACGTTCAACCCTGGGCAGTGATTGGAGATAAGGTCTAGATTCTGAAGCCTGAAAACCGAGGTTGGGAAGAGATGACGACCTAAGGCCATGGCAGCTCGATGTGCTCAATGTGCGGCTAGCAGTCGGGGTGGGACAGGAGTTCCAGGCTCAGGCTGTGTCAGAAAGGGCATTAGTGCCCTGGTCAGCCTATGTATTTGGGGTACAGCCAAGGTAGGTGCAGGTTGATCCTCACTTGGGCTTACTGGGTCACCCCAGAGGGCAAAGTTTTTCTTCTGGAGGGCAGGCAGAATGCTGCATTGTAGTTCTGGATTGGCAAACTGGAGGGCTTGTGGGCCAGTAGTCTGAGGACAGAAGTCTGAGAACACAAGCTAGGCTTAGGTTTCTGGGTGAGGACATGGCAGGCACAATCTACAGACCGGAATCGAGATCTCGTGCATCTGAAGTCAGGGCGAGGATCGGATGATCGCTCAGGTTGGAGTTTCTGTCCCTGATGGCCCCTTCATGAATGGGGGGCATCACGAGGCCATGGGGGTTTTCCCACGATGGGAGTTGTGAGCAGCTCCAAACTGCAAAGAGTCTTCTGCAGGACAATGGAGACCTGTTGTTTGGCTCCAGGCCAATGATTCTGAGCAGGGTTCTAAGGATGGATGGCTGGGTAGCCCACCTCGCATTCCAATTGTCTCCTAGCAACAAGACAGGTTAGATCTGCTGGATCTGGGGGAGCAACCGAGGAGGCTGAGTTGAAATGGACTCTCCGGTGGATGGGTCCTAATGTGCTTTTGTGTCTATGGAGACCTTGGAATGAAGCTGAGGCACTGGGGCCCTGAAGGGTTCTCCTAAACAGAGGCTTTGCACAGCTCCAACGTCCAAGTGTCCCATGTGTAGATGAGATGTTTTATGATGGGTAAGTCAAGAAACAGCCATATGCTGGTTTTGAAATCCAGGCCTCTGAGGAGAGATGTTGGACACCAAAGCAATGGATCTGATTAGTGCCTAGGAGCCTGTTCTTTCCTTTTAAAATCTGGGGACATCTGTCTATGGGTCTGAGTGCAGGGAGGTGCTCCGATGGGCTCAGATTGCCCCTCTTTTTCCTTGGAAGCCTCCACTATTGAGATGGATCAGGGACTTTGGAGGTTTATCCTATTAGAAGGGTTGTGGCCATTGGAATGGGAACACACAATTCCCTTGGTGAGGGCAAGTACAGTTCTCAGGTTTGGCTCCAGGGTCCTGAGCCTGTAGGTTGTATAGGCCAGGGCTGTTTGGACAGTTGTCTGGAAACACAAACTCGTCTTATGTTGCGGGACATAAATATGGAAAAACTGATCTACATACCATGAGGAGAACTCTTCGGGATTTGAAAAAAGGGCGAGTGTGAGGCTCTTGCTCAAGTTTTTGTCTCTGGATACCGTGTCACTCATGGTCGTGAAATTACTGGGTGACTTCATGGGAAATGGACGAGTCTTACTCTCTGGTGGTTTGGCCCGCCCAAAGAGTTTGGGGTCATTCTGTGGGATGGAAGAAGTCCGTTTTTTTGTTGTTGTTGTTTTCTTTTTTAACCTCAGCTGTCCCACCAAATGAGGGGTTCCAAAGTAGAGCCCTGGGGAGGGGCGATTGGACAATCAGAAATCTGGTTAAAAATTGGGGCCTAGGGACATGTCAAGCCCATTATGGCATCTAATGGTCCAGCCACTGAGAGGACTTACTAGAGGACAGGACTCATGCTGAGGGTCACAATGCGTGTTTATGCCCTCGTCGCACTCAAGAATGGGCGGGGCCTCAGGGTGAATGCGGGTTTCTCCTACACTGAACGTTGGAAAACGTGCCAACCACAAGGTTTCTTGCCATGGGTAAGGAGGAGTTGTGATTTCTGCATCACACTCACGCCTGGGCAGTGATTGGAGATAAGGTCTCGGTTCTGAAACCTGAAAACTGAGATAGGGAAGAGATGATGACCTAAGGCCATGGCGGGTCTTATGTGCTCAGTGTGTGGTCAGCTTTCTGGGTGTTGGTGAGGAGGTCCGGGCTCAGGTTGTGTCCGACAGTGCATTAGTGCCCAGGTTAGACTACATAATTTGGGTAAAGTCGAGTGCTGTGTAGGTTTATCCTCATTTAAGGTGCCTGGGCAGCTCATGAGGCAATAATTTTTTTGTAGAGGGCAGGCAGAGTGCTGCATTGTGGGTCCGGAATTGCCAAACTTGAGGGCTTCGGGACCAGGAGTGTGAGGATGGAAGTCTGAGAAGACAAGCTAGACTTGGGATTCAGGGAGAGGGCACGGCAGGTACCCCCTGCAGATCTGAACCAATATCTCATGCATCTGAAGTCAGCGCGAGGATCAGACGTTGGCTCAGGTTGGAGTTTCCGTGCATGACGGCCGCTTCATGAAGGGAGCAGAATCTCGAGGCCATTGAGGTTTTCCCACGTTCGGAGTTGTGGGTTGCCCCCTTCAAGGATTCCTTCTGCGGGACAATTGAGACCTGTTGGACAGCTCCAGGACATCCCATATGGAATGACTCCAGAGCACCGTTCGCGGATGGATGCCTGGGAAGCCCGCCTCGCATTCCAATTTTCTCCTAGCAACAAGACAGTTTAGATCTGATGGCTCTGCGGGAGCAATCTGGGTGGCTGAGTTGAAATGGACTTTCCTGAGGATGGGTCCTAATGTGTTTTTGTGTCCATGAGGGCCTTGGAATGGGGCGGTGGCACCGGGACCCTGAAGTACTCTCCTAAGCTTTTGACATAGCTCCCATGCACAGGTTTCCTTGTGGAGACGAGATGAGTTCTGATGCGTGCCTCAGGAGAACCCCTATGCTCCTATTGGAATCAGGCTTTTGAGGAGACATGCCTGTAAACGAAGGCAAGGGATCCTATTATGGCCTAGGGTCCTGTCTGGTTCAATCTTCTTCTCTGGGGACATCCCTCTATGGTATGAGTGGAGGTAGATTATCAGCTGGTGTCAGACAGCCCTTGTTTGTTCCGGTCGACCTACACTATTGGGATGCCCTCAGGGACTTTGGAGGTTTCTCCTAATTTGTAAGATTTTGGACCATGGAATGGGCAGAATTCCCATGGATTGGTAGGCACAGTCCTAATGTGTGGCTGCAGGGGCCCCAGCCTGGAGAGTGTGTGGCCCAGGACTTTGAGGACAGAAGTCTGAAAACACAAACCCAGCTTAGGTTTGGGGACGTAGGTATGGCAGGCCCGATCTACAAACCATGAGAAGAACTCTTCAGGATATGAAGAAAGAGCGAGTCTGAGGCGCTTGCTCAGGCTTTTGTCTCTGGATTTTGTATCAGCGATGGCCGTTGAATGTCGGGGAGGCCTCATGGACCATGGACGAATCTTCCTCTCTGAGGATTTGCCCATTCCCAATCGTTTTTCTTCAATCTGTGGTATGGGAGGACTCCTTTCAGTTTTGTTACCTCAGGTGTCCCACCAAAAGAGGAATTTCAAAGCAAAGCCGTGGAGAAGACTGAAGGGACAACCCGAACTATGGTTAAAAATTGGGGCCTAGGGGCATGGCAAGCCCCATATGCTATCTCTTCATCCAGCCACTGAGAGGCCTTACTTGGGGACTGGGCTCACGCTGAGGGTCACAATGTGTGTTTGTGACCAATGTGGCCCAAGAGCATGGGCGGGGCCTCATGGGCCACACTGGCTTCAACTTCACTGAAGGTTGGACAACATGCCAACCACAAGGTTTCTTGCCATGGGGAAGGAGTTCTGATTTCGGCATCACGTTCAACCCTGGGCAGTGATTGGAGATAAGGTCTAGATTCTGAAGCCTGAAAACCGAGGTTGGGAAGAGATGACGACCTAAGGCCATGGCGGCTCGATGTGCTCAATGTGCGGCTAGCAGTCGGGGTGGGACAGGAGTTCCAGGCTCAGGCTGTGTCAGAAAGGGCATTAGTGCCCTGGTCAGCCTATGTATTTGGGGTACAGCCAAGGTAGGTGCAGGTTGATCCTCACTTGGGCTTACTGGGTCACCCCAGAGGGCAAAGTTTTTCTTCTGGAGGGCAGGCAGAATGCTGCATTGTAGTTCTGGATTGGCAAACTGGAGGGCTTGTGGGCCAGTAGTCTGAGGACAGAAGTCTGAGAACACAAGCTAGGCTTAGGTTTCTGGGTGAGGACATGGCAGGCACAATCTACAGACCGGAATCGAGATCTCGTGCATCTGAAGTCAGGGCGAGGATCGGATGATCGCTCAGGTTGGAGTTTCTGTCCCTGATGGCCCCTTCATGAATGGGGGGCATCACGAGGCCATGGGGGTTTTCCCACGATGGGAGTTGTGAGCAGCTCCAAACTGCAAAGAGTCTTCTGCAGGACAATGGAGACCTGTTGTTTGGCTCCAGGCCAATGATTCTGAGCAGGGTTCTAAGGATGGATGGCTGGGTAGCCCACCTCGCATTCCAATTGTCTCCTAGCAACAAGACAGGTTAGATCTGCTGGATCTGGGGGAGCAACCGAGGAGGCTGAGTTGAAATGGACTCTCCGGTGGATGGGTCCTAATGTGCTTTTGTGTCTATGGAGACCTTGGAATGAAGCTGAGGCACTGGGGCCCTGAAGGGTTCTCCTTAACAGAGGCTTTGCACAGCTCCAACGTCCAAGTGTCCCATGTGTAGATGAGATGTTTTATGATGGGTAAGTCAAGAAACAGCCATATGCTGGTTTTGAAATCCAGGCCTCTGAGGAGAGATGTTGGACACCAAAGCAATGGATCTGATTAGTGCCTAGGAGCCTGTTCTTTCCTTTTAAAATCTGGGGACAACTTTCTATGGGTCTGAGTGCAGGGAGGTGCTCTGATGGGCTCAGATTGCCCCTCTTTTTCCTGGGAAGCCACCACTACTGAGATGGATCAGGGACTTTGGAGGTTTATCCTATTAGAAGCGTTGTGGCCATTGGAATGGGAACACACAATTCCCTTGGTGAGGGCAAGTACAGTCCTCAGGTTTGGCTCCAGGGGCCTGAGTCTGTAGGTTGTTTAGGCCAGGGCTGTTTGGACAGTTGTCTGGAAACACAAACTCGTCTTATGTTGCGGGACATAAATATGGCAGGACTGATCTACAGACCATGAGGAGAACTCTTCGGGATTTGAAAAAAGGGCGAGTGTGAGGCTCTTGCTCAAGTTTTGGTCTCTGGATACCGTGTCCCTCATGGTCGTGAAATTTCTGGGTGACTTCATGGGAAATGGACGAGTCTTACTCTCTGGTGGTTTGGCCCGCCCAAAGAGTTTGGGGTCATTCTGTGGGATGGAAGAAGTCCGTTTTTTTGTTGTTGTTGTTTTCTTTTTTAACCTCAGCTGTCCCACCAAATGAGGGGTTCCAAAGTACAGCCCTGGGTAGGGGCCATTGGACAATCATAAATCTGGTTAAAATTGGGGCCTAGGGGGGAGGAGTCAAGATGGCGGAGAAGTAGCAGGCCAAGACTACTTCAGCTAGCTGGAGATCAGCTAGTTAGCTTATCTAAAGATTTCAAACACCTGCAAATCCATCAGCAGATCAAAGAGAAGAAGAACAGCAATTCTGGAAACAGAAAAACAACCACTTTCTGAAAGGTAGGTCCGGCGGAGAAGTGAATACAAAGCGACAGGAAGATAGACCCTGGGGGGAGGGGCCAGCTCCCGGCAAGCGGCGGAGCAACCGCGCACAAAATCAGGACTTTTAAAAGTCTGTTCCGCTGAGGGACATCGCTCCAGAGGCTACCCAGGGCAAAGCCCACACGGGGTCAGCGTGGCCTCAGGTCCCGCAGGGTCACAGAATGATCGGGGGTATCTGAGTGTCGCAGAGCTTGTGGGTATTGGAACGGGAAAGCCAGCTACAGATACAGAGCCTACAGTAAGCTCACAGCTCGGTGTTACCTTGAACCGGTCGCAGGCTCGGTGAGCTCGGAGCGCGCCCGGAGGTCAGGCACACGGGAGTAACTGAGCGTGGTTCTCTGGGCGTGCACTGAGGAGTGCGGCCCTGGGCTCTCGGCTCCTCCGGGCCGGAGACCAGGAGGCCGCCATTTGTATTCCCGTCCTCCGGAACTCTACGGAAAGCGCTCAGGGAACAAAAGCTCCTGAAAGCAAACCCAAGCGGATTACTCACCCCGGCCCCGGGTAAAAGCGGTGCAATTCTGCCTGGGGCAAAGACACTTGAGAATCACTACAACAGGCCCCTCCCCCAGAAGATCAACAAGAAATCCAGCCGAGACCAAGTTCACCTACCAAAGAGTGCGGTTTCAATACCAAGGAGATCAACAGAATTCCAGAGGAGGAGAAAGCAAAGCACGGACTCATGGCTTTTTCCCTGTGATTTTTTTTAATCTTGCGGTTAATTTAATTTAATTTTTTTTTTTTTTTTTTTTTTTGCCTTCGGGTAAAATTTTTTTTTAACTGTTACCTTTTTCTTTTTTAACGATTTTTTACTAGTTTATCTAATACATATATATTTTTTCTTTTTTATATTTTTCTTAGGTGTTTTCTTTTTTAAAAAAAATTCTTTTTTTTCTCTCTTTTTTCTTTTTTTTTATTGTTTCCTATTTGAACCACTTTTTATCCCCTTTCTCCCCCCTCACGATTTTGGATCTCTTCTAATTTGGTTAAAGCATATTTTCCTGGGGTTGTTGCCACCCTTTTAGTATTTTACTTGCCCCTTCATATACTCTTATCTGAACAAAATGACAAGACGGAAAAATTCAACACAAAAAAAAGAACAAGAGGCAGTACCAAAGGCTAGGGACCTAATCAATACAGACATTGGTAATATGTCAGACCTAGAGTTCAGAATGACAATTCTCAAGGTTCTAGCCGGGCTCGAAAAAGGCATGGAAGATATTAGAGAAACCCTCTCGAGAGATATAAAAGGCCTTTCTGGAGAAATAAAAGAACTAAAATCTAACCAAGTTGAAATCAAAAAAGCTATTAATGAGGTGCAATAAAAAATGGAGGCTCTCACTGCTAGGATAAATGAGGCAGAAGAAAGAATTAGTGATATAGAAGACCAAATGACAGAGAATAAAGAAGCTGAGCAAAAGAGGGACAAACAGCTACTGGACCACGAGGGGAGAATTCGAGAGATAAGTGACAGCATAAGACGAAACAACATTAGAATAATTGGGATTCCAGAAGAAGAAGAAAGAGAGAGGGGAGCAGAAGGTATACTGGAGAGAATTATTGGGGAGAATTTCCCCAATATGGCAAAGGGAACAAGCATCAAAATTCAGGAGGTTCAGAGAACGCCCCTCAACATCAATAAGAATAGGCCCACACACCGTCACCTAATAGTAAAATTTACAAGTCTCAGTGACAAAGAGAAAATCCTGAAAACAGCCCGGGAAAAGAAGTCTGTAACATACAATGGTAAAAATATTAGATTGGCAGCTGACTTATCCACAGGGACCTGGCAGGCCAGAAAGAGCTGGCATGATATTTTCAGAGCACTAAATGAGAAAAACATGCAGCCCAGAATACTATATCCAGCTAGGCTATCATTGAAAATAGAAGGAGAGATTAAAAGCTTCCAGGACAAACAACAACTGAAAGAATTTGCAAACACCAAACCAGCTCTACAGGAAATCTTGAAAGGGGTCCTCTAAACAAAGAGAGATCCTACAAGTGGTAGATCAGAAAGGAACAGAGACCATATACTGTAACAGCCACCTTAGAGGCAATACAATGGCCCTAAATTCATATCTCTCAATAGTTACCCTGAATGTTAATGGGCTAAATGCCCCTGTCAAAAGACACAGGGTACCAGAATGTATAAAAAAACAAAACCCATCTATATGTTGCCTCCAAGAAACACATTTTAAGCCCGAAGACACCTCCAGATTTAAAGTGAGGGGGTGCAAAAGAATTTACCATGCTAATGGACATCAGAAGAAAGCAGGAGTGGCAATCCTTATATCAGATCAATTAGATTTTAAGCCAAAAACTATAATAAGAGATGAGGAAGGACACTATATTATACTCAAAGGGTCTGTCCAACAAGAAGATTTAACAATTTTAAATATCTATGCCCCCAACGTGGGAGCAGCCAACTATATAAACCAATTAATAACAAAATCAAAGAAACACATCAACAATAATACAATAATAGTAGGGGACTTTAACACTCCCCTCACTGAAATGGACAGATCATCCAAGCAAAAGATCAGCAAGGAAATAAAGGCCTTAAACGACACACTGGACCAGATGGACATCACAGATATATTCAGAACATTTCATCCCAAAGCAACAGAATACACATTCTTCTCTAGTGCACATGGAACATTCTCCAGAATAGATCACATCCTCGGTCCTAAATCAGGACTCAACCGGTATCAAAAGATTGGGATCATTCCCTGCATATTTTCAGACCACAGTGCTCTAAAGCTAGAACTCAACCACAAAAGGAAGTTTGAAAAGAACCTAAATACATGGAGACTAAACAGCATCCTTCTAAAGAATGAATGGGTCAACCGGGAAATTAAAGAAGAATTGAAAAAAATCATGGAAACAAATGAGAATGAAAATACAATGGATCAAAATCTGTGGGACACAACAAAGGCAGTCCTGAGAGGAAAATATATAGCGGTACAAGCCTTTCTCAAGAAACAAGAAAGGTCTCAGGTACACAATCTAACCCTACACCTAATGGAGCTGGAAAAAGAACAAGAAAGAAACCCTAAGCCTAGCAGGAGAAGAGAAATCATAAAGATCAGAGCAGAAATCAATGAAATAGAAACCAAAAAAACAATAGAACAAATCAACGAAAGTAGGAGCTGGTTCTTTGAAAGAATTAATAAAATTGATAAACCCCTGGCCCGACTTATCAAAAAGAAAAGAGAAAGGACCCAAATAAAATCATTAATGAAAGAGGAGAGATCACAATTAACACCAAAGAAATACAAACAATTATCAGAACATACTATGAGCAACTCTACGGCAATAAATTTGACAATCTGGAAGAAATGGATGCATTCCTAGAAACATATAAACTACCACAACTGAACCAGGAAGAAATAGAAAGCCTGAACAGACCCATAACCAGTAAGGAGATTGAAACAGTCATTAAAAATCTCCAAACAAACAAAAGCCCAGGGCCAGACGGCTTCCCGGGGGAATTCTACCAAACATTTAAAGAAGAACTAATTCCTATTCTCCTGAAACTGTTCCAAAAAATAGAAATGGAAGGAAAACTTCCAAACTCATTTTATGAGGCCAGCATCACCTTGATCCCAAAACCAGACAAGGATCCCACCAAAAAAGAGAGCTATAGACCGATATCCTTGATGAACACAGATGCGAAAATACTCAACAAAATACTAGCCAATAGGATTCAACAGTACATTAAAAAGATTATTCACCACGACCAAGTGGGATTTATTCCAGGGCTGCAAGGTTGGTTCAACATCCGCAAATCAGTCAATGTGATACAACACATCAATAAAAGTAAGAACAAGAACCATATGATACTCTCAATAGATGCTGAAAAAGCATTTGACAAAGTACAGCATCACTTCCTGATCAAAACTCTTCAAAGTGTAGGGATAGAGGGCACATTCCTCAATATCATCAAAGCCATCTATGAAAAACCCACCACAAATATCATTCTCAATGGAGAAAAACTGAAAGCTTTTCCGCTAAGGTCAGGAACACGGCAGGGATGTCCATTATCACCACTGCTATTCAACATAGTACTAGAGGTCCTAGCCTCAGCAATCAGACAACAAAAGGAAATTAAAGGCATACAAATCGGCAAAGAAGAAGTCAAATTATCACTCTTCGCAGATGATATGATACTATATGTGGAAAACCCAAAAGACTCCACTCCAAAACTGCTAGAACTTGTACGGGAATTCAGTAAAGTGTCAGGATATAAAATCAATGCACAGAAATCAGTTGCATTTCTCTACACCAACAGCAAGACAGAAGAAAGGGAAATTAAGGAGTCAATCCCATTTACAATTGCACCCAAAACCATAAGATACCTAGGAATAAACCTAACCAAAGAGACACAGAATCTATACTCAGAAAACTATAAAGTACTCATGAAAGAAATTGAGGAAGACACAAAGAAATGGAAAAATGTTCCATGCTCCTGGATTGGAAGAATAAATATTGTGAAAATGTCTATGTTACCTAAAGCAATCTACACATTTAATGCAATTCCTATCAAAGTACCATCCAACTTTTTCAAAGAAATGGAACAAATAATTCTAAAATTTATATGGAACCAGAAAAGACCTCGAATAGCTAAAGGGATATTGAAAAAGAAAGCCAACGTTGGTGGCATCACAATCCCGGACTTCAAGCTCTATTACAAAGCTGTCATCATCAAGACAGCATGGTACTGGCACAAAAACAGACCCATAGATCAATGGAACAGAATAGAGAGCCCAGAAATAGACCCTCAAATCTATGGTCAACTCATCTTCGACAGAGCAGGAAAGAATGTCCAATGGAAAAAAGACAGCCTCTTCAATAAATGGTGCTGGGAAAATTGGACAGCCACATGCAGAAAAATGAAATTGGACCATTTCCTTACACCACACACAAAAATAGACTCAAAATGGATGAAGGACCTCAATGTGTGAAAGGAATCCATCAAAATCCTTGAGGAGAACACAGGCAGCAACCTCTTCGACCTCAGCTGCAGCAACATCTTCCTAGGAACAACGCAAAAGGCAAGGGAAGCAAGGGAAAAAATGAACTATTGGGATTTCATCAAGATCAAAAGCTTTTGCACAGCAAAGGAAACAGTTAACAAAATCAAAAGACAACTGACAGAATGGGAGAAGATATTTGCAAACGACATATCAGATAAAGGACTAGTGTCCAGAATCTATAAAGAACTTAGCAAACTCAACACCCAAAGAACAAATAATCCAATCAAGAAATGGGCAGAGGACATGAACAGACATTTCTGCAAAGAAGACATCCAGATGGCCAACAGACACATGAAAAAGTGCTCCATATCACTCGGCATCGGGGAAATACAAATCAAAACCACAATGAGATATCACCTCACACCAGTCAGAATGGCTAAAATCAACAAGTCAGGAAATGACAGATGCTGGCGAGGATGCGGAGAAAGGGGAACTCTCCTACACTGTTGGTGGGAATGCAAGCTGGTGCAACCTCTCTGGAAAACAGCATGGAGGTTCCTCAAAATGTTGAAAATAGAACTGCCCTATGACCCAGCAATTGCACTATTGGGTATTTACCCTAAAGATACAAACGTAGTGATCCAAAGGGGCACGTGTACTCGAATGTTTATAGCAGCAATGTCCACAATAGCCAAACTATGGAAAGAACCTAGATGTCCATCAACAGATGAATGGATCAAGAAGATGTGGTATATATACACAATGGAATACTATGCAGCCATCAAAAGAAATGAAATCTTGCCATTTGCGACAACATGGATGGAACTAGAGCGTATCATGCTTAGTGAAATAAGTCAAGCGGAGAAAGACAACTATCATATGATCTCCCTGATATGAGGAAGTGGTGATGCAACATGGGGGCTTAAGTGGGTATGAGAAGAATAAATGAAAGAAGATGGGATTGGGAGGAAGACAAACCATAAGTGACTCTAAATCTCACAAAACAAACTGAGGGTTCCTTGGGGGAGGGGGATTGGGAGAAGGGGGTGGGATTATGGACATTGGGGAGGGTATGTGTTTTGGTGAGTGCTGTAAAGTGTGTAAACCTGGTGATTCACAGACCTGTACCCCTGGGGACAAAAATATATGTTTATAAAAAATAAAAAATTATATTAAAAAAAAAAAAAAGGTTGAAGACACCAAAAAAAAAAAAAAAAAATTGGGGCCTAGGGACATGTCAAGCCCATTATGGCATCTAATGGTCCAGCCACTGAGAGGACTTACTAGAGGACAGGACTCATGCTGAGGGTCACAATGCGTGTTTATGCCCTCGTCGCACTCAAGAATGAGCGGGGCCTCAGGGTGAATGCGGGTTTCTCCTACACTGAACGTTGGAAAACGTGCCAACCACAAGGTTTCTTGCCATGGGTAAGGAGGAGTTGTGATTTCTGCATCACACTCACGCCTGGGCAGTGATTGGAGATAAGGTCTCGGTTCTGAAACCTGAAAACTGAGATAGGGAAGAGATGATGACCTAAGGCCATGGCGGGTCTTATGTGCTCAGTGTGGGGTCAGATTTCTGGGTGTTGGTCAGGAGGTCCAGCCTCAGGTTGTGTCCGACAGTGCATTAGTGCCCAGGTTAGACTACATAATTTGGGTAAAGTCGAGAGCTGTGTAGGTTTATCCTCATTTAAGGTGCCTGGGCAGCTCATGAGGCAATAATTTTTTTGTAGAGGGCAGGCAGAGTGCTGCATTGTGGGTCCGGAATTGCCAAACTTGAGGGCTTCGGGACCAGGAGTGTGAGGATGGAAGTCTGAGAAGACAAGCTAGACTTGGGATTCAGGGAGAGGGCACGGCAGGTACCCCCTGCAGATCTGAACCAATATCTCATGCATCTGAAGTCAGGGCGAGGATCAGACGTTGGCTCAGGTTGGAGTTTCCGTGCATGACGGTCGCTTCATGAAGGGAGCAGAATCTCGAGGCCATTGAGGTTTTCCCACGTTGGGAGTTGTGGGATGCCCCCTTCAAGATTTCCTTCTGTGCGACAATTGAGACCAGTTGGACATCTCAAGGACATCCCATATGGAATGACTCCAGAGCACCGTTCGCGGATGGATGCCTGGGAAGCCCGCCTCACATTCCAGTTGTATCCTAGCAACAAGACAGTTTAGATCTGATGGCTCTGCGGGAGCATCCGGGGTGGCTGAGTTGAAATGGACTTTCCTGAGGATGGGTCCTAATGTGTTTTTGTGTACATGAGGGCCTTCGAATGGGGCGGTGGCACCGGGACCCTGAAGTACTCTCCTAAGCTTTTGACATAGCTCCCATGCACAGGATTCCTTGTGGAGACGAGATGAGTTCTGATGCGTGCCTCAGGAAAACCCCTATGCTCGTATTGGAATCAGGCTTTTGAGGAGAAATGCCTGTAATCCAAAGCAATGGATCCTATTATGGCTGAGGGTCCTGTCTGGTTCAATCTTCTTCTCTGGGGACATCCCTCTATGGTATGAGTGGAGGTAGATTATCAGCTGGTGTCAGACAGCCCTTGTTTGTTCCGGTCGACCTACACTATTGGGATGGCCTCAGGGACTTTGGAGGTTTCTCCTCATTTGTACGATTTTGGACCATGGAATGGGCTGAATTCCCATGGATTGGTAGGCACAGTCCTAATGTGTGGCTCCAGGGGCCCCAGGCTGGAGAGTGTGTGGCCCAGGACTTAGAGGAAAGAATTCCAAAAACACAAACTCAGCTTAGGTTTGTGGACATAGGTATGGCAGGCCCGATCTACAAACCATGAGAAGAACTCTTCAGGATATGAAGAAAGTGCGAGTCTGAGGTGCTTGCTCAGGCTTTTGTCTCTGGATTTTGTATCAGAGATGGCCGTTGAATGTCGGGGAGGCCTCATGGGCCATGGACGAATCTTCCTCTCTGAGGATTTGCCCATTCCCAATTGCTTTTCGTCAATCTGTGGGATGGGAGGACTCATTTCAGTTTTGTTACCTCAGGTGTCCCACCAAAAGAGGAATTTCAAAGCAAAGCCGTGGATAAGACTGAAGGGACAACCCGAACTATGGTTAAAAATTGGGGCCTAGGGGCATGGCAAGCCCCATATGCTATCTCTTCATCCAGCCACTGAGAGGCCTTACTTGGGGACTGGGCTCACGCTGAGGGTCACAATGTGTGTTTGTGACCAATGTGGCCCAAGAGCATGGGCGGGTCCTCATGGGCCTCACTGGCTTCCACTACACTGAAGGTTGGACAGCATGCCAACCACAAGGTTTCTTGCCATGGGGAAGGAGTTCTGATTTCGGCATCTCGTTCAACCCTGGGCAGTGATTGGAGATAAGGTCTAGATTCTGAAGCCTGAAAACCGAGGTTGGGAAGAGATGACGACCTAAGGCCATGGCGGCTCGATGTGCTCAATGTGTGGCTAGCAGTCGGGGTGGGACAGGAGTTCCAGGCTCAGGCTGTGTCAGAAAGGGCATTAGTGCCCTGGTCAGCCTATGTATTTGGGGTACAGCCAAGGTAGGTGCAGGTTGATCCTCACTTGGGGTTACTGGGTCACCCCAGAGGGCAAAGTTTTTCTTCTGGAGGGCAGGCAGAATGCTGCATTGTAGTTCTGGATTGGCAAACTGGAGGGCTTGTGGGCCAGTAGTCTGAGGACAGAAGTCTGAGAACACAAGCTAGGCTTAGGTTTCTGGGTGAGGACATGGCAGGCACAATCTACAGACCGGAATCGAGATCTCGTGCATCTGAAGTCAGGGCGAGGATCGGATGATCGCTCAGGTTGGAGTTTCTGTCCCTGATGGCCCCTTCATGAATGGGGGGCATCACGAGGCCATGGGGGTTTTCCCAAGATGGGAGTTGTGAGCAGCTCCAAACTGCAAAGAGTCTTCTGCAGGACAATGGAGACCTGTTTTTTGGCTCCAGGCCAATGATTCTGAGCAGGGTTCTAAGGATGGATGGCTGGGTAGCCCACCTCGCATTCCAATTGTCTCCTAGCAACAAGACAGGTTAGATCTGCTGGATCTGGGGGAGCAACCGAGGAGGCTGAGTTGAAATGGACTCTCCGGTGGATGGGTCCTAATGTGCTTTTGTGTCTATGGAGACCTTGGAATGAAGCTGTGGCACTGGGGCTCTTAAGGGTTCTCCTAAACAGAGGCTTTGCACAGCTCCAACGTCCAAGTATCCAATGTGTAGATGAGATGTTTTATGATGGGTAAGTCAAGAAACAGCCATATGCTGGTTTTGAAATCCAGGCCTCTGAGGAGAGATGTTGGACACCAAAGCAATGGATCTGATTAGTGCCTAGGAGCCTGTTCTTTCCTTTTAAAATCTGGGGACATCTGTCTATGGGTCTGAGGGCAGGGAGGTGCTCCGATGGGGTCAGATTGCCCCTATTTTTCCTGGGAAGCCACCGCTATTGAGATGGATCAGGGACTTTGGAGGTTAATCCTATTAGAAGGGTTGTGGCCATTGGAATGGGCACACACAATTCCCTTGGTGAGGGCAAGTACAGTCCTCAGGTTTGGCTCCAGGGGCCTGAGCCTGTAGGTTGTGTAGGCCAGGGCAGTTTGGACAGTTGTCTGAAAACACAAACTCGTCTTATGTTGCGGGACATAAATATGGAAGGACTGATCTACAGACCATGAGAAGAACTCTTTGGCATTTGAAAAAAGGGCGAGTGTGAGGCTCTTGCTCAAGTTTTGGTCTCTGGATACCGTGTCACTCATGGTCGTGAAATTTCTGGGTGACTTCATGGGAAATGGACGAGTCTTACTCTCTGGTGGTTTGGCCCGCCCAAAGAGTTTGGGGTCATTCTGTGGGATGGAAGAAGTCCGTTTTTTTGTTGTTGTTGTTTTCTTTTTTAACCTCAGGTGTACCCCCAAATGGGGGGTTCTAAATTAGAGCCCTGGGGAGGGGCGATTGTACAATCAGAAATCTGGTAAAAATTGGGGCCTTGGGACATGTCAAGCCCATTATGGCATCTAATGGTCCAGCCACTGAGAGGACTTACTAGAGGACAGGACTCATGCTGAGGGTCACAATGCATGTTTATGCCCTCGTCGCACTCAAGAATGGGCGGGGCCTCATGGTGAATGCTCGTTTCTCTTACACTGAACGTTGGAAAACGTGCCAACCACAAGGTTTCTTGCCATGGTAAGGAGGAGTTGTGATTTCTGCATCACACTCACGCTTGGGCAGTGATTGGAGATAAGGTCTCGGTTCTGAAACCTGAAAACTGAGATAGGGAAGAGATGATGACCTAAGGCCATGGCGGGTCTTATATGCTCAGTGTGTGGTCAGCTTTCTGGGTGTTGGTGAGGAGGTCCGGGCTCAGGTTGTGTCCGACAGTGCATTAGTGCCCAGGTTAGACTACATAATTTGGGTAAAGTCGAGTGCTGTGTAGGTTTATCCTCATTTAAGGTGCCTGGGCAGCTCATGAGGCAATAATTTTTTTGTAGAGGGCAGGCAGAGTGCTGCATTGTGGGTCCGGAATTGCCAAACGTGAGGGCTTCGGGACCAGGAGTGTGAGGATGGAAGTCTGAGAAGACAAGCTAGACTTGGGATTCAGGGAGAGGGCACGGCAGGTACCCCCTGAAGATCTGAACCAATATCTCATGCATCTGAAGTCAGCGCGAGGATCAGACGTTGGCTCTGGTTGGAGTTTCCGTGCATGACGGCCGCTTCATGAAGGGAGCAGAATCTCGAGGCCATTGAGGTTTTCCCACGTTGATGGTTGTGGGACGCCCCCTTCAAGGATTCCTTCTGCGGGACAATTGAGACCTGTTGGACAGCTCCAGGACATCCCATATGGAATGACTCCAGAGCACCGTTCGAGGATGGATGCCTGGGAAGCCCGCCCCGCATTCCAGTTGTATCCTAGCAACAAGACAGTTTAGATCTGATGGCTCTGCGTGAGCATCCAGGGTGGCTGAGTTGAAATTTACTTACATGTGGTTGGGTCCTAATATGTTTTTGTGTCCATGAGGGCCTTGGAATAGGGCGGTGGCACCGGGACCCTGAAGTACTCTCCTAAGCTTTTGACATAGCTCCCACGCACAGGTTTCCTTGTGGAGACGAGATAAGTTCTGATGGGTGCCTCATGAAAACCCCTATGCTCGTATTGGAATCAGGCTTTTGAGGAGACATGCCTGTAAACCAAAGCAATGAATCCTATTATGGCCTAGGGTCCTGTCTGGTTCAATCTTCTTCTCTGGGGACATCCATCTACGGTATGAGTGGAGGTAGATTATCAGCTGGTGTCTGGCAGCCCTTGTTTGTTCCAGTCGACCTACACTATTGAGATGGCCTCAGGGACTTTGGAGGTTTCTCTTCATTTGTAAGATTTTGGACCATGGAATGGGCAGAATTCCCATGGATTGGTAGGCACAGTCCTAATGTTTGGCTCCAGGGGCCCCAGCCTGGAGAGTGTGTGGCCCAGGACTTTGAGGACAGAAGTCTGAAAACACAAATTCAGCTTAGGTTTGGGGACGTAGGTATGGCAGGACCGATCTACAAACCATGAGAAGAACTCTTCAGGATATGAAGAAAGTGCGAGTCTGAGGCGCTTGCTCAGGCTTTAGTCTCTGGATTTTGTAACAGCAATGGCCGTTGAATGTCGGGGAGGCCTCATGGACCATGCACGAATCTTCCTCTCTGAGGATTTGCCCATTCCCAATAGTTTTTCGTCAATCTGTGGTATGGGAGGACTCCTTTCAGTTTTGTTACCTCAGGTGTCCCACCAAAAGAGGAATTTCAAAGCATAGCCGTGGAGAAGGCTGAAGGGACAACCCGAACTATGGTTAAAAATTGGGGCCTAGGGGCATGGCAAGCCCAATATGCTATCTCTTCATCCAGCCACTGAGAGGCCTTAATTGGGGACTGGGCTCACGCTGAGGGTCACAATGTGTGTTTGTGAGCAATGTGGCCCAAGAGCATGGGCGGGCCTCATGGGCCACACTGGCTTCAACTACACTGAAGGTTGGACAGCATGCCAACCACAAGGTTTCTTGCCATGGGGAAGGAGTTCTGATTTCGGTATCACGTTCAACCCTGGGTAGTGATTGGAGATAAGGTCTAGATTCTGAAGCCTGAAAACCGAGGTTGGGAAGAGATGACGACCTAAGGCCATGGCGGCTCGATGTGCTCAATGTGCGGCTAGCAGTCGGGGTGGGACAGGAGTTCCAGGCTCAGGCTGTGTCAGAAAGGGCATTAGTGCCCTGGTCAGCCTATGTATTTGGGGTACAGCCAAGGTAGGTGCAGGTTGATCCTCACTTGGGGTTACTGGGTCACCCCAGAGGGCAAAGTTTTTCTTCTGGAGGGCAGGCAGAATGCTGCATTGTAGTTCTGGATTGGCAAACTGGAGGGCTTGTGGGCCAGTAGTCTGAGGACAGAAGTCTGAGAACACAAGCTAGGCTTAGGTTTCTGGGTGAGGACATGGCAGGCACAATCTACAGTCCGGAATCGAGATTTCGTGCATCTGAAGTCAGGGCGAGGATCGGATGATTGCTCAGGTTGGAGTTTCTGTCCCTGATGGCCCCTTCATGAATGGGGGGCATCACGAGGCCATGGGGGTTTTCCCACGATGGGAGTTGTGAGCAGCTCCAAACTGCAAAGAGTCTTCTGCAGGACAATGGAGACCTGTTGTTTGGCTCCAGGCCAATGATTCTGAGCAGGGTTCTAAGGATGGATGGCTGGGTAGCCCACCTCGCATTCCAATTGTCTCCTAGCAACAAGACAGGTAAGATCTGCTGGATCTGGAGGAGTAACCGAGGAGGCTGAGTTGAAATGGACTCTCCTGTGGATGGGTCCTAATGTGCTTTTGTGTCTATGGAGACCTTGGAATGAAGCTATGGCACTGGGGCCCTTAAGGGTTCTCCTAAACAGAGGCTTTGCACAGCTCCAACGTCCAAGTATCCCATGTGTAGATGAGATGTTTTATGATGGGTAAGTCAAGAAACAGCCATATGCTGGTTTTGAAATCCAGGCCTCTGAGGAGAGATGTTGGACACCAAAGCAATGGATCTGATTAGTGCCTAGGAGCATGTTCTTTCCTTTTAAAATCTGGGGACATCTGTCTATGGGTCTGAGTGCAGGGAGGTGCTCCGATGGGCTCAGATTGGCCCTCATTTTCCTGGGAAGCCTCCACTATTGAGATGGATCAGGGACTTTGGAGGTTTATCCTATTAGAAGGGTTGTGGCCATTGGAATGGGCACACACAATTCCCTTGGTGAGGGCAAGTACAGTCCTCAGGTTTGGCTCCAGGGGCCTGAGCCTGTAGGTTGTGTAGGCCAGGGCTTTTTGCACAGTTGTCTGAAAACACAAACTCGTCTTATGTTGCGGGACATAAATATGGAAGGACTGATCTACAAACCATGAGAAGAACTCTTCGGCATTTGAAAAAAGGGCGAGTGTGAGGCTCTTGCTCAAGTTTTGGTCTCTGGATACCGTGTCACTCATGGTCGTGAAATTTCTGGGTGACTTCATGGGAAATGGACGAGTCTTACTCTCTGGTGGTTTGGCCCGCCCAAAGAGTTTGGGGTCATTCTGTGGGATGGAAGAAGTCCGTTTTTTTGTTGTTGTTGTTTTATTTTTTAACCTCAGGTGTCCCCCCAAATGGGGGGTTCCAAAGTAGAGCCCTGGGGAGGGGCGATTGGACAATGAGAAATCTGGTTAAAAATTGGGGCCTTGGGACATGTCAAGCCCATTATGGCATCTAATGGTCCAGCCACTGAGAGGACTTACTAGAGGACAGGACTCATGCTGAGGGTCACAATGCGTGTTTATGCCCTCGTCGCACTCAAGAATGGGCGGGGCCTCAGGGTGAATGCTCGTTTCTCTTACACTGAACGTTGGAAAACGTGCCAACCACAAGGTTTCTTGCCATGGGTAAGGAGGAGTTGTGATTTCTGCATCACACTCACGCTTGGGCAGTGATTGGAGATAAGGTCTCGGTTCTGAAACCTGAAAACTGAGATAGGGAAGAGATGATGACCTAAGGCCATGGCGGGTCTTATGTGCTCAGTGTGTGGTCAGCTTTCTGGGTGTTGGTGAGGAGGTCCGGGCTCAGGTTGTGTCCGACAGTGCATTAGTGCCCAGGTTAGACTACATAATTTGGGTAAAGTCGAGTGCTGTGTAGGTTTATCCTCATTTAAGGTGCCTGGGCAGCTCATGAGGCAATAATTTTTTTGTAGAGGGCAGGCAGAGTGCTGCATTGTGGGTCCGGAATTGCCAAACGTGAGGGCTTCGGGACCAGGAGTGTGAGGATGGAAGTCTGAGAAGACAAGCTAGACTTGGGATTCAGGGAGAGGGCACGGCAGGTACCCCCTGCAGATCTGAACCAATATCTCATGCATCTGAAGTCAGCGCGAGGATCAGACGTTGGCTCAGGTTGGAGTTTCCGTGCATGACGGCCGCTTCATGAAGGGAGCAGAATCTCGAGGCCATTGAGGTTTTCCCACGTTGGGAGTTGTGGGATGCCCCCTTCAAGGATTCCTTCTGCGGGACAATTGAGACATGTTGGACAGATCCAGGACATCCCATATGGAATGACTCCAGAGCACCGTTCGAGGATGGATGCCTGGGAAGCCCGCCTCTCCTTCCAATTTTCTCCTACCAACAAGACAGTTTAGATCTGATGGCTCTGCGTGAGCATCCGGGGTGGCTGAGTTGAAATGGACTTACCTGTGGATGGGTCCTAATGTGTTTTTGTGTCCATGAGGGCCTTGGAATAGGGCGGTGGCACCGGGACCCTGAAGTACTCTCCTAAGCTTTTGACATAGCTCCCACGCACAGGTTTCCTTGTGGAGACGAGATAAGTTCTGATGGGTGCCTCATGAAAACCCCTATGCTCGTATAGGAATCAGGCTTTTGAGGAGACATGCCTGTAAACCAAAGCAATGGATCCTATTATGGCCTAGGGTCCTGTCTGGTTCAATCTTCTTCTCTGGGGACATCCATCTACGGTATGAGTGGAGGTAGATTATCAGCTGGTGTCTGACAGCCCTTGTTTGTTCCAGTCGACCTACACTATTGAGATGGCCTCAGGGACTTTGGAGGTTTCTCTTCATTTGTAAGATTTTGGACCATGGAATGGGCAGAATTCCCATGGATTGGTAGGCACAGTCCTAATGTGTGGCTCCAGGGGCCCCAGCCTGGGGAGTGTGTGGCCCAGGACTTTGAGGACAGAAGTCTGAATACACAAACTCAGGTTAGGTTTGGGGACGTAGGTATGGCAGGAACGATCTACAAACCATGAGAGGAACTCTTCAGGATATGAAGAAAGTGCGAGTCTGAGGCGCTTGCTCAGGCTTTTGTCTCTGGATTTTGTAACAGCAATGGCCGTTGAATGTCGGGGAGGCCTCATGGACCATGCACGAATCTTCCTCTCTGAGGATTTGCCCATTCCCAATCGTTTTTCGTCAATCTGTGGTATGGGAGGACTCCTTTCAGTTTTGTTACCTCAGGTGTCCCACCAAAAGAGGAATTTCAAAGCATAGCTGTGGAGAAGGCTGAAGGGACAACCGGAACTATGCTTAAAATTGGGGCCTAGGGGCATGGCAAGCCCAATATGCTATCTCTTCATCCAGCCACTGAGAGGCCTTACTTGGGGACTGGGATCACGCTGAGGGTCACAATGTGTGTTTGTGACCAATGTGGCCCAAGAGCATGGGCGGGGCCACATGGGCCACACTGGCTTCAACTACACTGAAGGTTGGACAACATGCTAACCACAAGATTTCTTGCCATGGGGAAGGAGTTCTGATTTCGGCATCACGTTCAACCCTGGGCAGTGATTGGAGATAAGGTCTAGATTCTGAAGCCTGAAAACCGAGGTTGGGAAGAGATGACGACCTAAGGCCATGGCGGCTCAATGTGCTCAATGTGCGGCTAGCAGTCGGGGTGGGACAGGAGTTCCAGGCTCAGGCTGTGTCAGAAAGGGCATTAGTGCCCTGGTCAGCCTATGTATTTGGGGTACAGCCAAGGTAGGTGCAGGTTGATCCTCACTTGGGGTTACTGGGTCACCCCAGAGGTCAAAGTTTTTCTTCTGGAGGGCAGGCAGAATGCTGCATTGTATTTCTGGATTGGCAAACTGGAGGGCTTGTGGGCCAGTAGTCTGAGGACAGAAATCTGAGAACACAAGCAAGGCTTAGGTTTCTGGGTGAGGACATAGCAGGCACAATCTACAGACCGGAATCGAGATCTCGTGCGTCTGAAGTCAGGGCGAGGATCGGATGATCGCTCAGGTTGGAGTTTCTGTCCCTGATGGCCCCTTCATGAATGGGGGGCATCACGAGGCCATGGGGGTTTTCCCACGATGGGAGTTGTGAGTAGCTCCAAACTGCAAAGAGTCTTCTGCAGGACAATGGAGACCTGTTGTTTGGCTCCAGGCCAATGATTCTGAGCAGGGTTCTAAGGATGGATGGCTGGGTAGCCCACCTCGCATTCCAATTGTCTCCTAGCAACAAGACAGGTTAGATCTGCTGGATCTGGGGGAGCAACCGAGGAGGCTGAGTTGAAATGGACTCTCCTGTGGATGGGTCCTAATGTGCTTTTGTGTCTATGGAGACCTTGGAATGAAGCTATGGCACTGGGGCCCTGAAGGGTTCTCCTAAACAGAGGCTTTGCACAGCTCCAACGTCCAAGTATCCCATGTGTAGATGAGATGTTTTATGATGGGTAAGTCAAGAAACAGCCATATGCTAGTTTTGAATTCCAGGCCTCTGAGGAGAGATGTTGGACACCAAAGCAATGGATCTGATTAGTGCCTAGGAGCCTGTTCTTTCCTTTTAAAATCTGGGGACATCTGTCTATGGGTCTGAGTGCAGGGAGGTGCTCCGATGGGCTCAGATTGCCCCTCTTTTTCCTTGGAAGCCTCCACTATTGAGATGGATCAGGGACTTTGGAGGTTTATCCTATTAGAAGGGTTGTGGCCATTGGAATGGGCACACATAATTCCCTTGGTGAGGGCAAGTACAGTCCTCAGGTTTGGCTCCAGGGGCCTGAGCCTGTAGGTTGTGTAGGCCAGGGCTGTTTGGACAGTTGTCTGAAAACACAAACTCGTCTTATGTTGCGGGACATAAATATGGAAGGACTGATCTACATACCATGAGAAGAACTCTTCGGCATTTGAAAAAAGGGCGAGTGTGAGGCTCTTGCTCAAGTTTTGTTCTCTGGATACCGTGTCACTCATGGTCGTGAAATTTCTGGGTGACTTCATGGGAAATGGACGAGTCTTACTCTCTGGTGGTTTGGCCCGCCCAAAGAGTTTGGGGTCATTCTGTGGGATGGAAGAAGTCCGTTTTTTTGTTGTTGTTGTTTTCTTTTTTAACCTCAGGTGTCCCCCCAAATGGGGGGTTTTAAAGTAGAGCCCTGGGGAGGGGCGATTGGAAAATCAGAAATCTGGTTAAAAATTGGGGCCTTGGGACATGTCAAGCCCATTATGGCATCTAATGGTCCAGCCACTGAGAGGACTTACTAGAGGACAGGACTCATGCTGAGGGTCACAATGCGTGTTTATGCCCTCGTCGCACTCAAGAATGGGCGGGGCCTCAGGGTGAATGCTCGTTTCTCTTACACTGAACGTTGGAAAACGTGCCAACCACAAGGTTTCTTGCCATGGGTAAGGAGGAGTTGTGATTTCTGCATCCCACTCACGCTTGGGCAGTGATTGGAGATAAGGTCTCGGTTCTGAAACCTGAAAACTGAGATAGGGAAGAGATGATGACCTAAGGCCATGGCGGGTCTTATGTGCTCAGTGTGTGGTCAGCTTTCTGGGTGTTGGTGAGGAGGTCCGGGCTCAGGTTGTGTCCGACAGTGCATTAGTGCCCAGGTTAGACTACATAATTTGGGTAAAGTCGAGTGCTGTGTAGGTTTATCCTCATTTAAGGTGCCTGGGCAGCTCATGAGGCAATAATTTTTTTGTAGAGGGCAGGCAGAGTGCTGCATTGTGGGTCCGGAATTGCCAAACGTGAGGGCTTCGGGACCAGAGTGTGAGGATGGAAGTCTGAGAAGACAAGCTAGACTTGGGATTCATGGAGAGGGCACGGCAGGTAACCCCTGCAGATCTGAACCAATATCTCATGCATCTGAAGTCAGGGCGAGGATCAGACGTTGGCTCAGGTTGGAGTTTCCGTGCATGACGGCCGCTTCATGAACAGAGCAGAATCTCGAGGCCATTGAGGTTTTCCCACGTTGATAGTTGTGGGCCGCCCCCTTCAAGGATTCCTTCTGCGGGACAATTTAGACCTGTTGGACAGCTCCAGGACATCCCATATGGAATGACTCCAGAGCACCGTTCGAGGATGGATGCCTGGGAAGTCCGCTTCGCATTCCAGTTGTATCCTAGCAACAAGACAGTTTAGATCTGATGGCTCTGCGTGAGCATCCGGGGTGGCTGAGTTGAAATGGACTTACCTGTGGATGGGTCCTAATGTGTTTTTGTGTCCATGAGGGCCTTGGAATAGGGCGGTGGCACCGGGACCCTGAAGTACTCTCCTAAGCTTTTGACATAGCTCCCACGCACAGGTTTCCTTGTGGAGACGAGATAAGTTCTGATGGGTGCCTCATGAAAACCCCTATGCTCGTATAGGAATCAGGCTTTTGAGGAGACATGCCTGTAAACCAAAGCAATGGATCCTATTATGGCCTAGGGTCCTGTCTGGTTCAATCTTCTTCTCTGGGGACATCCATCTACGGTATGAGTGGAGGTAGATTATCAGCTGGTGTCTGACAGCCCTTGTTTGTTCCAGTCGACCTACACTATTGAGATGGCCTCAGGGACTTTGGAGGTTTCTCTTCATTTGTAAGATTTTGGACCATGGAATGGGCAGAATTCCCATGGATTGGTAGGCACAGTCCTAATGTGTGGCTCCAGGGGCCCCAGCCTGGGGAGTGTGTGGCCCAGGACTTTGAGGACAGAAGTCTGAATACACAAACCCAGGTTAGGTTTGGGGACGTAGGTATGGCAGGAACGATCTACAAACCATGAGAGGAACTCTTCAGGATATGAAGAAAGTGCGAGTCTGAGGCGCTTGCTCAGGCTTTTGTCTCTGGATTTTGTAACAGCAATGGCCGTTGAATGTCGGGGAGGCCTCATGGACCATGCACGAATCTTCCTCTCTGAGGATTTGCCCATTCCCAATCGTTTTTCGTCAATCTGTGGTATGGGAGGACTCCTTTCAGTTTTGTTACCTCAGGTGTCCCACCAAAAGAGGAATTTCAAAGCATAGCTGTGGAGAAGGCTGAAGGGACAACCGGAACTATGCTTAAAATTGGGGCCTAGGGGCATGGCAAGCCCAATATGCTATCTCTTCATCCAGCCACTGAGAGGCCTTACTTGGGTACTGGGATCACGCTGAGGGTCACAATGTGTGTTTGTGACCAATGTGGCCCAAGAGCATGGGCGGGGCCACATGGGCCACACGGGCTTCAACTACACTGAAGGTTGGACAACATGCTAACCACAAGATTTCTTGCCATGGGGAAGGAGTTCTGATTTCGGCATCACGTTCAACCCTGGGCAGTGATTGGAGATAAGGTCTAGATTCTGAAGCCTGAAAACCGAGGTTGGGAAGAGATGACGACCTAAGGCCATGGCGGCTCAATGTGCTCAATGTGCGGCTAGCAGTCGGGGTGGGACAGGAGTTCCAGGCTCAGGCTGTGTCAGAAAGGGCATTAGTGCCCTGGTCAGCCTATGTATTTGGGGTACAGCCAAGGTAGGTGCAGGTTGATCCTCACTTGGGGTTACTGGGTCACCCCAGAGGTCAAAGTTTTTCTTCTGGAGGGCAGGCAGAATGCTGCATTGTATTTCTGGATTGGCAAACTGGAGGGCTTGTGGGCCAGTAGTCTGAGGACAGAAATCTGAGAACACAAGCTAGGCTTAGGTTTCTGGGTGAGGACATGGCAGGCACAATCTACAGACCGGAATCGAGATCTCGTGCGTCTGAAGTCAGGGCGAGGATCGGATGATCGCTCAGGTTGGAGTTTCTGTCCCTGATGGCCCCTTCATTAATGGGGGGCATCACGAGGCCATGGGGGTTTTCCCACGATGGGAGTTGTGAGTAGCTCCAAACTGCAAAGAGTCTTCTGCAGGACAATGGAGACCTGTTGTTTGGCTCCAGGCCAATGATTCTGAGCAGGGTTCTAAGGATGGATGGCTGGGTAGCCCACCTCGCATTCCAATTGTCTCCTAGCAACAAGACAGGTTAGATCTGCTGGATCTGGGGGAGCAACCGAGGAGGCTGAGTTGAAATGGACTCTCCTGTGGATGGGTCCTAATGTGCTTTTGTGTCTATGGAGACCTTGGAATGAAGCTATGGCACTGGGGCCCTGAAGGGTTCTCCTAAACAGAGGCTTTGCACAGCTCCAACGTCCAAGTATCCCATGTGTAGATGAGATGTTTTATGATGGGTAAGTCAAGAAACAGCCATATGCTAGTTTTGAATTCCAGGCCTCTGAGGAGAGATGTTGGACACCAAAGCAATGGATCTGATTAGTGCCTAGGAGCCTGTTCTTTCCTTTTAAATCTGGGGACATCTGTCTATGGGTCTGAGTGCAGGGAGGTGCTCCGATGGGCTCAGATTGCCCCTCTTTTTCCTGGGAAGCCACCACTATTGAGATGGATCAGGGATTTTGGAGGTTTATCCTATTAGAAGGGTTGTGGCCATTGGAATGGGCACACACAATACCCTTGGTGAGGGCAAGTACAGTCCTCAGGTTTGGCTCCAGGGGCCTGAGCCTGTAGGTTGTGTAGGCCAGGGCTTTTTGGACAGTTGTCTGAAAACACAAACTCGTCTTATGTTGCGGGACATAAATATGGAAGGACTGATCTACAAACCATGAGAAGAACTCTTCGGTATTTGAAAAAAGGGCGAGTGTGAGGCTCTTGCTCAAGTTTTGGTCTCTGGATACCGTGTCACTCATGGTCGTGAAATTTCTGGGTGACTTCATGGGAAATGGACGAGTCTTACTCTCTGGTGGTTTGGCCCGCCCAAAGAGTTTGGGGTCATTCTGTGGGATGGAAGAAGTCCGTTTTTTTGTTGTTGTTGTTTTCTTTTTTAACCACAGGTGTCCCCCCAAATGGGGGGTTCCAAAGTAGAGCCCTGGGGAGGGGCGATTGGACAATCAGAAATCTGGTTAAAAATTGGGGCCTTGGGACATGTCAAGCCCATTTTGGCATCTAATGGTCCAGCCACTGAGAGGACTTACTAGAGGACAGGACTCATGCTGAGGGTCACAATGGGTGTTTATGCCCTCGTCGCACTCAAGAATGGGCGGGGCCTCAGGGTGAATGCTCGTTTCTCTTACACTGAACGTTGGAATACGTGCCAACCACAAGGTTTCTTGCCATGGGTAAGGAGGAGTTGTGATTTCTGCATCACACTCACGCTTCGGCAGTGATTGGAGATAAGGTCTCGGTTCTGAAACCTGAAAACTGAGATAGGGAAGAGATGATGACCTAAGGCCATGGCGGGTCTTATGTGCTCAGTGTGTGGTCAGCTTTCTGGGTGTTGGTGAGGAGGTCCGGGCTCAGGTTGTGTCCGACAGTGCATTAGTGCCCAGGTTAGACTACATAATTTGGGTAAAGTCGAGTGCTGTGTAGGTTTATCCTCATTTAAGGTGCCTGGGCAGCTCATGAGGCAATAATTTTTTTGTAGAGGGCAGGCAGAGTGCTGCATTGTGGGTCTGGAATTGCCAAACGTGAGGGCTTCGGGACCAGGAGTGTGAGGATGGAAGTCTGAGAAGACAAGCTAGACTTGGGATTCAGGGAGAGGGCACGGCAGGTACCCCCTGCAGATCTGAACCAATATCTCATGCATCTGAAGTCAGGGCGAGGATCAGACGTTGGCTCAGGTTGGAGTTTCCGTGCATGACAGCCGCTTCATGAAGGGAGCAGAATCTCGAGGCCATTGAGGTTTTCCCACGTTGGGAGTTGTGGGATGCCCCCTTCAAGGATTCCTTCTGCGGGAAAATTGAGACATGTTGGACAGATCCAGGACATCCCATATAGAATGACTCCAGAGCACCTTTCGCGGATGGATGCCTGGGAAGCCCGCCTCTCATTCCAATTTTCTCCTAGCAACAAGACAGTTTAGATCTGATGGCTGTGCGGGAGCAATCTGGGTGGCTGAGTTGAAATGGACTTTCCTGAGGTTGGGTCCTAATGTGTTTTTGTGTCCATGAGGGCCTTGGAATGGGGCGGTGGCACCGGGACCCTGCGTACGCTCCTAAGCTTTTGACATAGCTCCCACGCACAGGTTTCCTTGTGGAGACGAGATGAGTTCTGATGCGTGCCTCAGGAAAACCCCTATGCTCCTATTGGAATCAGGCTTTAGAGGAGACATGCCTGTAAACGAAGGCAAGGGATCCTATTATGGCCTAGGGTCCTGTCTGGTTCAATCTTCTTCTCTGGGGACATCATCTATCTTATGAGTGGAGGTAGATTATCAGCTGGTGTCAGACAGCCCTTGTTTGTTCCGGTCGACCTACACTATTGGGATGGCCTCATGGACTTTGGAGGTTTCTCCTCATTTGTACGATTTTGGACCATGGAATGGGCTGAATTCCCATGGATTGGTAGGCACAGTCCTAATGTGTGGCTCCAGGGGCCCCAGCCTGGAGAGTGTGTGGCCCAGGACTTTGAGGACAGAATTCTGAAAACACAAACTCAGCTTAGGTTTGGGGACGTAGGTATGGCAGGCCCGATCTACAAACCATGAGAAGAACTCTTCAGGATATGAAGAAAGTGCGAGTCTGAGGAGCTTGCTCAGGCTTTTGTCTCTGGATTTTGTATCAGAGATGGCCGTTGAATGTCGGGGAGGCCTCATGGGCCATGGACGAATCTTCCTCTCTGAGGATTTGCCCATTCCCAATTGCTTTTCGTCATTCTGTGGGATGGAAGGACTCATTTCAGTTTTGTTACCTCAGGTGTCCCACCAAAAGAGGAATTTCAAAGCAAAGCCGTGGAGAAGACTGAAGGGACAACCCGAACTATGGTTAAAAATTGGGGCCTAGGGGCATGGCAAGCCCAATATGCTCTCTCTTCATCCAGCCACTGAGAGGCCTTACTTGGGGACTGGGCTCACGCTGAGGGTCACAATGTGTGTTTGTGACCAATGTGGCCCAAGAGCATGGGCGGGGCCTCATGGGCCTCACTGGCTTCCACTACATTGAATGTTGGACAGCATGCCAACCACAAGGTTTCTTGCCATGGGGAAGGAGTTCTGATTTCGGCATCACGTTCAACCCTGGGCAGTGATTGGAGATAAGGTCTAGATTCTGAAGCCTGAAAACCGAGGTTGGGAAGAGATGACGACCTAAGGCCATGGCGGCTCGATGTGCTCAATGTGCGGCTAGCAGTCGGGGTGGGACAGGAGTTCCAGGCTCAGGCTGTGTCAGAAAGGGCATTAGTGCCCTGGTCAGCCTATGTATTTGGGGTACAGCCAAGGTAGGTGCAGGTTGATCCTCACTTGGGGTTACTGGGTCACCCCAGAGGGCAAAGTTTTCCTTCTGGAGGGCAGGCAGAATGCTGCATTGTAGTTCTGGATTTGCAAACTGGAGGGCTTGTGGGCCAGTAGTCTGAGGACAGAAGTCTGAGAACACAAGCTAGGCTTAGGTTTCTGGGTGAGGACATGGCAGGCACAATCTACAGACCGGAATCGAGATCTCGTGCATCTGAAGTCAGGGCGAGGATCGGATGATCGCTCAGGTTGGAGTTTCTGTCCCTGATGGCCCCTTCATGAATGGGGGGCATCACGAGGCCATGGGGGTTTTCCTAAGATGGGAGTTGTGAGCAGCTCCAAACTGCAAAGAGTCTTCTGCAGGACAATGGAGACCTGTTGTTTGGCTCCAGGCCAATGATTCTGAGCAGGGTTCTAAGGATGGATGGATGGGTAGCCCACCTCGCATTCCAATTGTCTCCTAGCAACAAGACAGGTTAGATCTGCTGGATCTGGGGGAGCAACCGAGGAGGCTGAGTTGAAATGGACTCTCCGGTGGATGGGTCCTAATGTGCTTTTGTGTCTATGGAGACCTTGGAATGAAGCTGTGGCACTGGAGCCCTGAAGGGTTCTCCTAAACAGAGGCTTTGCACAGCTCCAACGTCCAAGTATCCCATGTGTAGATGAGATGATTTATGATGGGTAAGTCAAGAAACAGCCATATGCTGGTTTTGAAATCCAGGCCTCTGAGGAGAGATGTTGGACACCAAGGCAATGGATCTGATTAGTGCCTAGGAGCCTGTTCTTTCCTTTTAAAATCTGGGGACATCTGTCTATGGGTCTGAGTGCAGGGAGGTGCTCCGATGGGCTCAGATTGCCCCTCTTTTTCCTGGGAAGCCACCGCTATTGAGATGGATCAGGGACTTTGGAGGTTTATCCTATTAGAAGGGTTGTGGCCATTGGAATGGGCACACACAATTCCCTTGGTGAGGGCAAGTACAGTCCTCAGGTTTGGCTCCAGGGGCCTGAGCCTGTAGGTTGTGTAGGCCAGGGCTGTTTGGACAGTTGTCTGAAAACACAAACTCGTCTTATGTTGCGGGACATAAATATGGAAGGACTGATCTACAGACCATGAGAAGAACTCTTCGGCATTTGAAAAAAGGGCGAGTGTGAGGCTCTTGCTCAAGTTTTGTTCTATAGATACCGTGTCACTCATGGTCGTGAAATTTCTGGGTGACTTCATGGGAAATGGACGAGTCTTACTCTCTGGTGGTTTGGCCCGCCCAAGGAGTTTGGGGTCATTCTGTGGGATGGAAGAAGTCCGTTTTGTTGTTGTTGTTGTTTTCTTTTTTAGCCTCAGGTGTCCCCCCAAATGGGGGGTTCTAAAGTAGAGCCCTGGGGAGGGGCGATTGGAAAATCAGACATTTGTTTAAAAATTGGGGCCTTGGGACATGTCAAGCCCATTATGTCATCTAATGGTCCAGCCACTGAGAGGACTTACTAGAGGACAGGACTCATGCTGAGGGTCACAATGCGTGTTTATGCCCTCGTCGCACTCAAGAATGGGCGGGGCCTCAGGGTGAATGCTGGTTTCTCTTACACTGAACGTTGGAAAACGTGCCAACCACAAGGTTTCTTGCCATGGGTAAGGAGGAGTTGTGATTTCTGCATCCCACTCACGCTTGGGCAGTGATTGGAGATAAGGTCTCGGTTCTGAAACCTGAAAACTGAGATAGGGAAGAGATGATGACCTAAGGCCATGGCGGGTCTTATGTGCTCAGTGTGTGGTCAGCTTTCTGGGTGTTGGTGAGGAGGTCCGGGCTCAGGTTGTGTCCGACAGTGCATTAGTGCCCAGGTTAGACTATATAATTTGGGTAAAGTCGAGTGCTGTGTAGGTTTCTCCTCATTTAAGGTGCCTGGGCAGCTCATGAGGCAATAATTTTTTTGTAGAGGGCAGGCAGAGTGCTGCATTGTGGGTCCGGAATTGCCAAACGTGACGGCTTCGGGACCAGGAGTGTGAGGATGGAAGTCTGAGAAGACAAGCTAGACTTGGGATTCAGGGAGAGGGCACGGCAGGTACCCCCTGCAGATCTGAACCAATATCTCATGCATCTGAAGTCAGGGCGAGGATCAGACGTTGGCTCAGGTTGGAGTTTCCGTGCATGACGGCCGCTTCATGAAGGGAGCAGAATCTCGAGGCCATTGAGGTTTTCCCACGTTGATAGTTGTGGGCCGCCCCCTTCAAGGATTCCTTCTGCGGGACAATTGAGACCTGTTGGACAGCTCCAGGACATCCCATATGGAATGACTCCAGAGCACCGTTCGAGGATGGATGCCTGGGAAGCCCGCCTCGCTTTCCAGTTGTATCCTAGCAACAAGACAGTTTAGATCTGATGGCTCTGCGTGAGCATCTGGGGTGGCTGAGTTGAAATGGACTTACCTGTGGATGGGTCCTAATCTGTTTTTGTGTCCATGAGGGCCTTGGAATAGGACGGTGGCACCGGGAGCTTGAAGTACTCTACTAAGCTTTTGACATAGCTCCCACGCACAGGTTTCCTTGTGGAGACGAGATAAGTTCTGATGGGTGCCTCATGAAAACCCCTATGCTCATATTGGAATCAGGCTTTTGAGGAGACATGCCTGTAAACCAAAGCAATGGATCCTATTATGGCCTAGGGTCCTGTCTGGTTCAATCTTCTTCTCTGGGGACATCCATCTATGTTATGAGTGGAGGTAGATTATCAGCTGGTGTCAGACAGCCCTTGTTTGTTCCGGTCGACCTACACTATTGGGATGGCCTCAGGGACTTTGGAGGTTTCTCCTCATTTGTACGATTTTGGACCATGGAATGGGCTAAATTCCCATGGATTGGTAGGCACAGTCCTAATGTGTGGCTCCAGGGCCCCAGCCTGGAGAGTGTGTGGCCCAGGACTTTGAGGACAGAATTCTGAAAACACAAACTCAGCTTAGGTTCGGGGACGTAGGTATGGCAGGCCCGATCTACAAACCATGAGAAGAACTCTTCAGGATATGAAGAAAGTGCGAGTCTGAGGCGCTTGCTCAGACTTTTGTCTCTGGATTTTGTATCAGAGATGGCCGTTGAATGTCGGGGAGGCCTCATGGGCCATGGACGAATCTTCCTCTCTGAGGATTTGCCCATTCCCAATTGCTTTTCGTCAATCTGTGGGATGGGAGGACTCATTTCAGTTTTGTTACCTCAGGTGTCCCACCAAAAGAGGAATTTCAAAGCAAAGCCGTGGAGAAGACTGAAGGGACAACCCGAACTATGGTTAAAAATTGGGGCCTAGGGGCATGGCAAGCCCAATATGCTATCTCTTCATCCAGCCACTGAGAGGCCTTACTTGGGGACTGGGCTCACGCTGAGGGTCACAATGTGTGTTTGTGACCAATGTTGCCCAAGAGCATGGGCGGGGCCTCATGGGCCTCACTGGCTTCCACTACACTGAAGGTTGGACAGCACGCCAACCACAAGGTTTCTTGCCATGGGGAAGGAGTTCTGATTTCGGCATCACGTTCAACCCTGGGCAGTGATTGGAGATAAGGTCTAGATTCTGAAGCCTGAAAACCGAGGTTGGGAAGAAATGACGACCTAAGGCCATGGCGGCTCGATGTGCTCAATGTGCGGCTAGCAGTCGGGGTGGGACAGGAGTTCCAGGCTCAGGCTGTGTCAGAAAGGGCATTAGTGCCCTGGTCAGCCTATGTATTTGGGGTACAGCCAAGGTAGGTGCAGGTTGATCCTCACTTGGGGTTACTGGGTCACCCCAGAGGGCAAAGTTTTTCTTCTGGAGGGCAGGCAGAATGCTGCATTGTAGTTCTGGATTGGCAAACTGGAGGGCTTGTGGGCCAGTAGTCTGAAGACAGAAGTCTGAGAACACAAGCTAGGCTTAGGTTTCTGGGTGAGGACATGGCAGGCACAATCTACAGACCGGAATCGAGATCTCGTGCATCTGAAGTCAGGGCGAGGATCGGATGATCGCTCAGGTTGGAGTTTCTGTCCCTGATGGCCCCTTCATGAATGGGGGGCATCACGATGCCATGGGGGTTTTCCCAAGATGGGAGTTGTGAGCAGCTCCAAACTGCAAAGAGTCTTATGCAGGATAATGGAGACCTGTTGTTTGGCTCCAGGCCAATGATTCTGAGCAGGGTTCTAAGGATGGATGGCTGGGTAGCCCACCTCGCATTCCAATTGTCTCCTAGCAACAAGACAGGTTAGATCTGCTGGATCTGGGGGAGCAACCGAGGAGGCTGAGTTGAAATGGACTCTCCGGTGGATGGGTCCTAATGTGCTTTTGTGTCTATGGAGACCTTGGAATGAAGCTGTGGCACTGGAGCCCTGAAGGGTTCTCCTAAACAGAGGCTTTGCACAGCTCCAACGTCCAAGTATCCCATGTGTAGATGAGATGATTTATGATGGGTAAGTCAAGAAACAGCCATATGCTGGTTTTGAAATCCAGGCCTCTGAGGAGAGATGTTGGACACCAAGGCAATGGATCTGATTAGTGCCTAGGAGCCTGTTCTTTCCTTTTAAAATCTGGGGACATCTGTCTATGGGTCTGAGTGCAGGGAGGTGCTCCGATGGGCTCAGATTGCCCCTCTTTTTCCTGGGAAGACACCACTATTGAGATGCATCAGGGACTTTGGAGGTTTATCCTATTAGAAGGGTTGTGGCCATTGGAATGGGCACACACAATTCCCTTGGTGAGGGCAAGTACAGTCCTCAGGTTTGGCTCCAGGGGCCTGAGCCTGTAGGTTGTGTAGGCCAGGGCTGTTTGGACAGTTGTCTGAAAACACAAACTCGTCTTATGTTGCGGGACATAAATATGGAAGGACTGATCTACAGACCATGAGAAGAACTCTTTGGCATTTGAAAAAAGGGCGAGCGTGAGGCTCTTGCTCAAGTTTTGTTCTCTGGATACCGTGTCACTCATGGTCGTGAAATTTCTGGGTGACTTCATGGGAAATGGACGAGTCTTACTCTCTGGTGGTTTGGCCCGCCCAAAGAGTTTGGGGTCATTCTGTGGGATGGAAGAAGTCCGTTTTTTTGTTGTTGTTGTTTTCTTTTTTAGCCTCAGGTGTCCCCCCAAATGGGGGGTTCTAAAGTAGAGCCCTGGGGAGGGGCGATTGGAAAATCAGACATTTGTTTAAAAATTGGGGCCTTGGGACATGTCAAGCCCATTATGGCATCTAATGGTCCAGCCACTGAGAGGACTTACTAGAGGACAGGACTCATGCTGAGGGTCACAATGCGTGTTTATGCCCTCGTCGCACTCAAGAATGGGCGGGGCCTCAGGGTGAATGCGGGTTTCTCCTACACTGAACGTTGGAAAACGTGCCAACCACAATGTTTCTTGCCATGGGTAAGGAGGAGTTGTGATTTCTGCATCACACTCACGCTTGGGCAGTGATTGGAGATAAGGTCTCGGTTCTGAAACTTGAAAACTGAGATAGGGAAGAGATGATGACCTAAGGCCATGGCGGGTCTTATGTGCTCAGTGTGTGGTCAGCTTTCTGGGTGTTGGTGAGGAGGTCCGGGCTCAGGTTGTGTCCGACAGTGCATTAGTGCCCAGGTTAGACTACATAATTTGGGTAAAGTCGAGTGCTGTGTAGGTTTATCCTCATTTAAGGTGCCTGGGCAGCTCATGAGGCAATAATTTTTTTGTAGAGGGCAGGCAGAGTGCTGCATTGTGGGTCCGGAATTGCCAAACGTGACGGCTTCGGGACCAGGAGTGTGAGGATGGAAGTCTGAGAAGACAAGCTAGACTTGGGATTCAGGGAGAGGGCACGGCAGGTACCCCCTGCAGATCTGAACGAATATCTCATGCATCTGAAGTCAGGGCGAGGATCAGACGTTGGCTCAGGTTGGAGTTTCCGTGCATGACGGCCGCTTCATGAAGGGAGCAGAATCTCGAGGCCATTGAGGTTTTCCCACGTTGATAGTTGTGGGCCGCCCCCTTCAAGGATTCCTTCTGCGGGACAATTGAGACCTGTTGGACAGCTCCAGGACATCTCATATGGAATGACTCCAGAGCACCGTTCGAGGATGGATGCCTGGGAAGCCCGCCTCGCATTCCAGTTGTATCCTAGCAACAAGACAGTTTAGATCTGATGGCTCTGCGTGAGCATCTGGGGTGGCTGAGTTGAAATGGACTTACCTGTGGATGGGTCCTAATGTGTTCTTGTGTCCATGAGGGCCTGGAATAGGACGGTGGCACCGGGAGCCTGAAGTACTCTACTAAGCTTTTGACATAGCTCCCACGCACAGGTTTCCTTGTGGAGACGAGATAAATTCTGATGGGTGCCTCATGAAAACCCCTATGCTCATATTGGAATCAGGCTTTTGAGGAGACATGCCTGTAAACCAAAGCAATGGATCCTATTATGGCCTAGGGTCCTGTCTGGTTCAATCTTCTTCTCTGGGGACATCCATCTATGTTATGAGTGGAGGTAGATTATCAGCTGGTGTCAGACAGCCCTTGATGTTCCGGTCGACCTACACTATTGGGATGGCCTCAGGGACTTTGGAGGTTTCTCCTCATTTGTACGATTTTGGACCATGGAATGGGCTGAATTCCCATGGATTGGTAGGCACAGTCCTAATGTGTGGCTCCAGGGGCCCCAGCCTGGAGAGTGTGTGGCCCAGGACTTTGAGGACAGAATTCTGAAAACACAAACTCAGCTTAGGTTTGGCGACGTAGGTATGGCAGGCCCGATCTACAAACCATGAGAAGAACTCTTCAGGATATGAAGAAAGTGCGAGTCTGAGGCGCTTGCTCAGGCTTTTGTCTCTGGATTTTGTATCAGAGATGGCCGTTGAATGTCGGGGAGGCCTCATGGGCCATGGACGAATCTTCCTCTCTGAGGATTTGCCCATTCCCAATTGCTTTTCGTCAATCTGTGGGATGGGAGGACTCATTTCAGTTTTGTTACCTCAGGTGTCCCACCAAAAGAGGAATTTCAAAGCAAAGCCGTGGAGAAGACTGAAGGGACAACCCGAACTATGGTTAAAAATTGGGGCCTAGGGGCATGGCAAGCCCAATATGCTATCTCTTCATCCAGCCACTGAGAGGCCTTACTTGGGGACTGGGCTCACGCTGAGGTTCACAATGTGTGTTTGTGACCAATGTGGCCCAAGAGCATGGGCGGGGCCTCATGGGCCTCACTGGCTTCCACTACATTGAAGGTTGGACAGCATGCCAACCACAAGGTTTCTTGCCATGGGGAAGGAGTTCTGATTTCGGCATCACGTTCAACCCTGGGCAGTGATTGGAGATAAGGTCTAGATTCTGAAGCCTGAAAACCGAGGTTGGGAAGAGATGACGACCTAAGGCCATGGCGGCTCGATGTGCTCAATGTGCGGCTAGCAGTCGGGGTTGGACAGGAGTTCCAGGCTCAGGCTGTGTCAGAAAGGGCATTAGTGCCCTGGTCAGCCTATGTATTTGGGGTACAGCCAAGGTAGGTGCAGGTTGATCCTCACTTGGGGTTACTGGGTCACCCCAGAGGGCAAAGTTTTTCTTCTGGAGGGCAGGCAGAATGCTGCATTGTAGTTCTGGATTGGCAAACTGGAGGGCTTGTGGGCCAGTAGTCTGAGGACAGAAGTCTGAGAACACAAGCTAGGCTTAGGTTTCTGGGTGAGGACATGGCAGGCACAATCTACAGACCGGAATCGAGATCTCGTGCATCTGAAGTCAGGGCGAGGATCGGATGATCGCTCAGGTTGGAGTTTCTGTCCCTGATGGCCCCTTCATGAATGGGGGGCATCACGATGCCATGGGGATTTCCCAAGATGGGAGTTGTGAGCAGCTCCAAACTGCAAAGAGTCTTATGCAGGACAATGGAGACCTGTTGTTTGGCTCCAGGCCAATGATTCTGAGCAGGGTTCTAAGGATGGATGGATGGGTAGCCCACCTCGCATTCCAATTGTCTCCTAGCAACAAGACAGGTTAGATCTGCTGGATCTGGGGGAGCAACCGAGGAGGCTGAGTTGAAATGGACTCTCCGGTGGATGGGTCCTAATGTGCTTTTGTGTCTATGGAGACCTTGGAATGAAGCTGTGGCACTGGAGCCCTGAAGGGTTCTCCTAAACAGAGGCTTTGCACAGCTCCAACGTCCAAGTATCCCATGTGTAGATGAGATGATTTATGATGGGTAAGTCAAGAAACAGCCATATGCTGGTTTTGAAATCCAGGCCTCTGAGGAGAGATGTTGGACACCAAGGCAATGGATCTGATTAGTGCCTAGGAGCCTGTTCTTTCCTTTTAAAATCTGGGGACATCTGTCTATGGGTCTGAGTGCAGGGAGGTGCTCCGATGGGCTCAGATTGCCCCTCTTTTTCCTGGGAAGACACCACTATTGAGATGCATCAGGGACTTTGGAGGTTTATCCTATTAGAAGGGTTGTGGCCATTGGAATGGGCACACACAATTCCCTTGGTGAGGGCAAGTACAGTCCTCAGGTTTGGCTCCAGGGGCCTGAGCCTGTAGGTTGTGTAGGCCAGGGCTGTTTGGACAGTTGTCTGAAAACACAAACTCGTCTTATGTTGCGGGACATAAATATGGAAGGACTGATCTACAGACCATGAGAAGAACTCTTTGGCATTTGAAAAAAGGGCGAGCGTGAGGCTCTTGCTCAAGTTTTGTTCTCTGGATACCGTGTCACTCATGGTCGTGAAATTTCTGGGTGACTTCATGGGAAATGGACGAGTCTTACTCTCTGGTGGTTTGGCCCGCCCAAAGAGTTTGGGGTCATTCTGTGGGATGGAAGAAGTCCGTTTTTTTGTTGTTGTTGTTTTCTTTTTTAGCCTCAGGTGTCCCCCCAAATGGGGGGTTCTAAAGTAGAGCCCTGGGGAGGGGCGATTGGAAAATCAGACATTTGTTTAAAAATTGGGGCCTTGGGACATGTCAAGCCCATTATGGCATCTAATGGTCCAGCCACTGAGAGGACTTACTAGAGGACAGGACTCATGCTGAGGGTCACAATGCGTGTTTATGCCCTCGTCGCACTCAAGAATGGGCGGGGCCTCAGGGTGAATGCTGGTTTCTCTTACACTGAACGTTGGAAAACGTGCCAACCACAAGGTTTCTTGCCATGGGTAAGGAGGAGTTGTGATTTCTGCATCACACTCACGCTTGGGCAGTGATTGGAGATAAGGTCTCGGTTCTGAAACTTGAAAACTGAGATAGGGAAGAGATGATGACCTAAGGCCATGGCGGGTCTTATGTGCTCAGTGTGTGGTCAGCTTTCTGGGTGTTGGTGAGGAGGTCCGGGCTCAGGTTGTGTCCGACAGTGCATTAGTGCCCAGGTTAGACTACATAATTTGGGTAAAGTCGAGTGCTGTGTAGGTTTATCCTCATTTAAGGTGCCTGGGCAGCTCATGAGGCAATAATTTTTTTGTAGAGGGCAGGCAGAGTGCTGCATTGTGGGTCCGGAATTGCCAAACGTGACGGCTTCGGGACCAGGAGTGTGAGGATGGAAGTCTGAGAAGACAAGCTAGACTTGGGATTCAGGGAGAGGGCACGGCAGGTACCCCCTGCAGATCTGAACGAATATCTCATGCATCTGAAGTCAGGGCGAGGATCAGACGTTGGCTCAGGTTGGAGTTTCCGTGCATGACGGCCGCTTCATGAAGGGAGCAGAATCTCGAGGCCATTGAGGTTTTCCCACGTTGATAGTTGTGGGCCGCCCCCTTCAAGGATTCCTTCTGCGGGACAATTGAGACCTGTTGGACAGCTCCAGGACATCTCATATGGAATGACTCCAGAGCACCGTTCGAGGATGGATGCCTGGGAAGCCCGCCTCGCATTCCAGTTGTATCCTAGCAACAAGACAGTTTAGATCTGATGGCTCTGCGTGAGCATCTGGGGTGGCTGAGTTGAAATGGACTTACCTGTGGATGGGTCCTAATGTGTTTTTGTGTCCATGAGGGCCTGGAATAGGACGGTGGCACCGGGAGCCTGAAGTACTCTACTAAGCTTTTGACATAGCTCCCACGCACAGGTTTCCTTGTGGAGACGAGATAAATTCTGATGGGTGCCTCATGAAAACCCCTATGCTCATATTGGAATCAGGCTTTTGAGGAGACATGCCTGTAAACCAAAGCAATGGATCCTATTATGGCCTAGGGTCCTGTCTGGTTCAATCTTCTTCTCTGGGGACATCCATCTATGTTATGAGTGGAGGTAGATTATCAGCTGGTGTCAGACAGCCCTTGATGTTCCGGTCGACCTACACTATTGGGATGGCCTCAGGGACTTTGGAGGTTTCTCCTCATTTGTACGATTTTGGACCATGGAATGGGCTGAATTCCCATGGATTGGTAGGCACAGTCCTAATGTGTGGCTCCAGGGGCCCCAGCCTGGAGAGTGTGTGGCCCAGGACTTTGAGGACAGAATTCTGAAAACACAAACTCAGCTTAGGTTTGGCGACGTAGGTATGGCAGGCCCGATCTAGAAACCATGAGAAGAACTCTTCAGGATATGAAGAAAGTGCGAGTCTGAGGCGCTTGCTCAGGCTTTTGTCTCTGGATTTTGTATCAGAGATGGCCGTTGAATGTCGGGGAGGCCTCATGGGCCATGGACGAATCTTCCTCTCTGAGGATTTGCCCATTCCCAATTGCTTTTCGTCAATCTGTGGGATGGGAGGACTCATTTCAGTTTTGTTACCTCAGGTGTCCCACCAAAAGAGGAATTTCAAAGCAAAGCCGTGGAGAAGACTGAAGGGACAACCCGAACTATGGTTAAAAATTGGGGCCTAGGGGCATGGCAAGCCCAATATGCTATCTCTTCATCCAGCCACTGAGAGGCCTTACTTGGGGACTGGGCTCACGCTGAGGTTCACAATGTGTGTTTGTGACCAATGTGGCCCAAGAGCATGGGCGGGGCCTCATGGGCCTCACTGGCTTCCACTACATTGAAGGTTGGACAGCATGCCAACCACAAGGTTTCTTGCCATGGGGAAGGAGTTCTGATTTCGGCATCACGTTCAACCCTGGGCAGTGATTGGAGATAAGGTCTAGATTCTGAAGCCTGAAAACCGAGGTTGGGAAGAGATGACGACCTAAGGCCATGGCGGCTCGATGTGCTCAATGTGCGGCTAGCAGTCGGGGTTGGACAGGAGTTCCAGGCTCAGGCTGTGTCAGAAAGGGCATTAGTGCCCTGGTCAGCCTATGTATTTGGGGTACAGCCAAGGTAGGTGCAGGTTGATCCTCACTTGGGGTTACTGGGTCACCCCAGAGGGCAAAGTTTTTCTTCTGGAGGGCAGGCAGAATGCTGCATTGTAGTTCTGGATTGGCAAACTGGAGGGCTTGTGGGCCAGTAGTCTGAGGACAGAAGTCTGAGAACACAAGCTAGGCTTAGGTTTCTGGGTGAGGACATGGCAGGCACAATCTACAGACCGGAATCGAGATCTCGTGCATCTGAAGTCAGGGCGAGGATCGGATGATCGCTCAGGTTGGAGTTTCTGTCCCTGATGGCCCCTTCATGAATGGGGGGCATCACGATGCCATGGGGGTTTTCCCAAGATGGGAGTTGTGAGCAGCTCCAAACTGCAAAGAGTCTTATGCAGGACAATGGAGACCTGTTGTTTGGCTCCAGGCCAATGATTCTGAGCAGGGTTCTAAGGATGGATGGATGGGTAGCCCACCTCGCATTCCAATTGTCTCCTAGCAACAAGACAGGTTAGATCTGCTGGATCTGGGGGAGCAACCGAGGAGGCTGAGTTGAAATGGACTCTCCGGTGGATGGGTCCTAATGTGCTTTTGTGTCTATGGAGACCTTGGAATGAAGCTGTGGCACTGGAGCCCTGAAGGGTTCTCCTAAACAGAGGCTTTGCACAGCTCCAACGTCCAAGTATCCCATGTGTAGATGAGATGATTTATGATGGGTAAGTCAAGAAACAGCCATATGCTGGTTTTGAAATCCAGGCCTCTCAGGAGAGATGTTGGACACCAAGGCAATGGATCTGATTAGTGCCTAGGAGCCTGTTCTTTCCTTTTAAAATCTGGGGACATCTGTCTATGGGTCTGAGTGCAGGGAGGTGCTCCGATGGGCTCAGATTGCCCCTCTTTTTCCTGGGAAGACACCACTATTGAGATGCATCAGGGACTTTGGAGGTTTATCCTATTAGAAGGGTTGTGGCCATTGGAATGGGCACACACAATTCCCTTGGTGAGGGCAAGTACAGTCCTCAGGTTTGGCTCCAGGGGCCTGAGCCTGTAGGTTGTGTAGGCCAGGGCTGTTTGGACAGTTGTCTGAAAACACAAACTCGTCTTATGTTGCGGGACATAAATATGGAAGGACTGATCTACAGACCATGAGAAGAACTCTTTGGCATTTGAAAAAAGGGCGAGCGTGAGGCTCTTGCTCAAGTTTTGTTCTCTGGATACCGTGTCACTCATGGTCGTGAAATTTCTGGGTGACTTCATGGGAAATGGACGAGTCTTACTCTCTGGTGGTTTGGCCCGCCCAAAGAGTTTGGGGTCATTCTGTGGGATGGAAGAAGTCCGTTTTTTTGTTGTTGTTGTTTTCTTTTTTAGCCTCAGGTGTCCCCCCAAATGGGGGGTTCTAAAGTAGAGCCCTGGGGAGGGGCGATTGGAAAATCAGACATTTGTTTAAAAATTGGGGCCTTGGGACATGTCAAGCCCATTATGGCATCTAATGGTCCAGCCACTGAGAGGACTTACTAGAGGACAGGACTCATGCTGAGGGTCACAATGCGTGTTTATGCCCTCGTCGCACTCAAGAATGGGCGGGGCCTCAGGGTGAATGCTGGTTTCTCTTACACTGAACGTTGGAAAACGTGCCAACCACAAGGTTTCTTGCCATGGGTAAGGAGGAGTTGTGATTTCTGCATCACACTCACGCTTGGGCAGTGATTGGAGATAAGGTCTCGGTTCTGAAACTTGAAAACTGAGATAGGGAAGAGATGATGACCTAAGGCCATGGCGGGTCTTATGTGCTCAGTGTGTGGTCAGCTTTCTGGGTGTTGGTGAGGAGGTCCGGGCTCAGGTTGTGTCCGACAGTGCATTAGTGCCCAGGTTAGACTACATAATTTGGGTAAAGTCGAGTGCTGTGTAGGTTTATCCTCATTTAAGGTGCCTGGGCAGCTCATGAGGCAATAATTTTTTTGTAGAGGGCAGGCAGAGTGCTGCATTGTGGGTCCGGAATTGCCAAACGTGACGGCTTCGGGACCAGGAGTGTGAGGATGGAAGTCTGAGAAGACAAGCTAGACTTGGGATTCAGGGAGAGGGCACGGCAGGTACCCCCTGCAGATCTGAACGAATATCTCATGCATCTGAAGTCAGGGCGAGGATCAGACGTTGGCTCAGGTTGGAGTTTCCGTGCATGACGGCCGCTTCATGAAGGGAGCAGAATCTCGAGGCCATTGAGGTTTTCCCACGTTGATAGTTGTGGGCCGCCCCCTTCAAGGATTCCTTCTGCGGGACAATTGAGACCTGTTGGACAGCTCCAGGACATCTCATATGGAATGACTCCAGAGCACCGTTCGAGGATGGATGCCTGGGAAGCCCGCCTCGCATTCCAGTTGTATCCTAGCAACAAGACAGTTTAGATCTGATGGCTCTGCGTGAGCATCTGGGGTGGCTGAGTTGAAATGGACTTACCTGTGGATGGGTCCTAATGTGTTTTTGTGTCCATGAGGGCCTGGAATAGGACGGTGGCACCGGGAGCCTGAAGTACTCTACTAAGCTTTTGACATAGCTCCCACGCACAGGTTTCCTTGTGGAGACGAGATAAATTCTGATGGGTGCCTCATGAAAACCCCTATGCTCATATTGGAATCAGGCTTTTGAGGAGACATGCCTGTAAACCAAAGCAATGGATCCTATTATGGCCTAGGGTCCTGTCTGGTTCAATCTTCTTCTCTGGGGACATCCATCTATGTTATGAGTGGAGGTAGATTATCAGCTGGTGTCAGACAGCCCTTGATGTTCCGGTCGACCTACACTATTGGGATGGCCTCAGGGACTTTGGAGGTTTCTCCTCATTTGTACGATTTTGGACCATGGAATGGGCTGAATTCCCATGGATTGGTAGGCACAGTCCTAATGTGTGGCTCCAGGGGCCCCAGCCTGGAGAGTGTGTGGCCCAGGACTTTGAGGACAGAATTCTGAAAACACAAACTCAGCTTAGGTTTGGCGACGTAGGTATGGCAGGCCCGATCTACAAACCATGAGAAGAACTCTTCAGGATATGAAGAAAGTGCGAGTCTGAGGCGCTTGCTCAGGCTTTTGTCTCTGGATTTTGTATCAGAGATGGCCGTTGAATGTCGGGGAGGCCTCATGGGCCATGGACGAATCTTCCTCTCTGAGGATTTGCCCATTCCCAATTGCTTTTCGTCAATCTGTGGGATGGGAGGACTCATTTCAGTTTTGTTACCTCAGGTGTCCCACCAAAAGAGGAATTTCAAAGCAAAGCCGTGGAGAAGACTGAAGGGACAACCCGAACTATGGTTAAAAATTGGGGCCTAGGGGCATGGCAAGCCCAATATGCTATCTCTTCATCCAGCCACTGAGAGGCCTTACTTGGGGACTGGGCTCACGCTGAGGTTCACAATGTGTGTTTGTGACCAATGTGGCCCAAGAGCATGGGCGGGGCCTCATGGGCCTCACTGGCTTCCACTACATTGAAGGTTGGACAGCATGCCAACCACAAGGTTTCTTGCCATGGGGAAGGAGTTCTGATTTCGGCATCACGTTCAACCCTGGGCAGTGATTGGAGATAAGGTCTAGATTCTGAAGCCTGAAAACCGAGGTTGGGAAGAGATGACGACCTAAGGCCATGGCGGCTCGATGTGCTCAATGTGCGGCTAGCAGTCGGGGTTGGACAGGAGTTCCAGGCTCAGGCTGTGTCAGAAAGGGCATTAGTGCCCTGGTCAGCCTATGTATTTGGGGTACAGCCAAGGTAGGTGCAGGTTGATCCTCACTTGGGGTTACTGGGTCACCCCAGAGGGCAAAGTTTTTCTTCTGGAGGGCAGGCAGAATGCTGCATTGTAGTTCTGGATTGGCAAACTGGAGGGCTTGTGGGCCAGTAGTCTGAGGACAGAAGTCTGAGAACACAAGCTAGGCTTAGGTTTCTGGGTGAGGACATGGCAGGCACAATCTACAGACCGGAATCGAGATCTCGTGCATCTGAAGTCAGGGCGAGGATCGGATGATCGCTCAGGTTGGAGTTTCTGTCCCTGATGGCCCCTTCATGAATGGGGGGCATCACGATGCCATGGGGGTTTTCCCAAGATGGGAGTTGTGAGCAGCTCCAAACTGCAAAGAGTCTTATGCAGGACAATGGAGACCTGTTGTTTGGCTCCAGGCCAATGATTCTGAGCAGGGTTCTAAGGATGGATGGATGGGTAGCCCACCTCGCATTCCAATTGTCTCCTAGCAACAAGACAGGTTAGATCTGCTGGATCTGGGGGAGCAACCGAGGAGGCTGAGTTGAAATGGACTCTCCGGTGGATGGGTCCTAATGTGCTTTTGTGTCTATGGAGACCTTGGAATGAAGCTGTGGCACTGGAGCCCTGAAGGGTTCTCCTAAACAGAGGCTTTGCACAGCTCCAACGTCCAAGTATCCCATGTGTAGATGAGATGATTTATGATGGGTAAGTCAAGAAACAGCCATATGCTGGTTTTGAAATCCAGGCCTCTGAGGAGAGATGTTGGACACCAAGGCAATGGATCTGATTAGTGCCTAGGAGCCTGTTCTTTCCTTTTAAAATCTGGGGACATCTGTCTATGGGTCTGAGTGCAGGGAGGTGCTCCGATGGGCTCAGATTGCCCCTCTTTTTCCTGGGAAGACACCACTATTGAGATGCATCAGGGACTTTGGAGGTTTATCCTATTAGAAGGGTTGTGGCCATTGGAATGGGCACACACAATTCCCTTGGTGAGGGCAAGTACAGTCCTCAGGTTTGGCTCCAGGGGCCTGAGCCTGTAGGTTGTGTAGGCCAGGGCTGTTTGGACAGTTGTCTGAAAACACAAACTCGTCTTATGTTGCGGGACATAAATATGGAAGGACTGATCTACAGACCATGAGAAGAACTCTTTGGCATTTGAAAAAAGGGCGAGCGTGAGGCTCTTGCTCAAGTTTTGTTCTCTGGATACCGTGTCACTCATGGTCGTGAAATTTCTGGGTGACTTCATGGGAAATGGACGAGTCTTACTCTCTGGTGGTTTGGCCCGCCCAAAGAGTTTGGGGTCATTCTGTGGGATGGAAGAAGTCCGTTTTTTTGTTGTTGTTGTTTTCTTTTTTAGCCTCAGGTGTCCCCCCAAATGGGGGGTTCTAAAGTAGAGCCCTGGGGAGGGGCGATTGGAAAATCAGACATTTGTTTAAAAATTGGGGCCTTGGGACATGTCAAGCCCATTATGGCATCTAATGGTCCAGCCACTGAGAGGACTTACTAGAGGACAGGACTCATGCTGAGGGTCACAATGCGTGTTTATGCCCTCGTCGCACTCAAGAATGGGCGGGGCCTCAGGGTGAATGCTGGTTTCTCTTACACTGAACGTTGGAAAACGTGCCAACCACAAGGTTTCTTGCCATGGGTAAGGAGGAGTTGTGATTTCTGCATCACACTCACGCTTGGGCAGTGATTGGAGATAAGGTCTCGGTTCTGAAACTTGAAAACTGAGATAGGGAAGAGATGATGACCTAAGGCCATGGCGGGTCTTATGTGCTCAGTGTGTGGTCAGCTTTCTGGGTGTTGGTGAGGAGGTCCGGGCTCAGGTTGTGTCCGACAGTGCATTAGTGCCCAGGTTAGACTACATAATTTGGGTAAAGTCGAGTGCTGTGTAGGTTTATCCTCATTTAAGGTGCCTGGGCAGCTCATGAGGCAATAATTTTTTTGTAGAGGGCAGGCAGAGTGCTGCATTGTGGGTCCGGAATTGCCAAACGTGACGGCTTCGGGACCAGGAGTGTAAGGATGGAAGTCTGAGAAGACAAGCTAGACTTGGGATTCATGGAGAGGGCACGGCAGGTACCCCCTGCAGATCTGAACGAATATCTCATGCATCTGAAGTCAGGGCGAGGATCAGACGTTGGCTCAGGTTGGAGTTTCCGTGCATGACGGCCGCTTCATGAAGGGAGCAGAATCTCGAGGCCATTGAGGTTTTCCCACGTTGATAGTTGTGGGCCGCCCCCTTCAAGGATTCCTTCTGCGGGACAATTGAGACCTGTTGGACAGCTCCAGGACATCTCATATGGAATGACTCCAGAGCACCGTTCGAGGATGGATGCCTGGGAAGCCCGCCTCGCATTCCAGTTGTATCCTAGCAACAAGACAGTTTAGATCTGATGGCTCTGCGTGAGCATCTGGGGTGGCTGAGTTGAAATGGACTTACCTGTGGATGGGTCCTAATGTGTTTTTGTGTCCATGAGGGCCTGGAATAGGACGGTGGCACCGGGAGCCTGAAGTACTCTACTAAGCTTTTGACATAGCTCCCACGCACAGGTTTCCTTGTGGAGACGAGATAAATTCTGATGGGTGCCTCATGAAAACCCCTATGCTCATATTGGAATCAGGCTTTTGAGGAGACATGCCTGTAAACCAAAGCAATGGATCCTATTATGGCCTAGGGTCCTGTCTGGTTCAATCTTCTTCTCTGGGGACATCCATCTATGTTATGAGTGGAGGTAGATTATCAGCTGGTGTCAGACAGCCCTTGATGTTCCGGTCGACCTACACTATTGGGATGGCCTCAGGGACTTTGGAGGTTTCTCCTCATTTGTACGATTTTGGACCATGGAATGGGCTGAATTCCCATGGATTGGTAGGCACAGTCCTAATGTGTGGCTCCAGGGGCCCCAGCCTGGAGAGTGTGTGGCCCAGGACTTTGAGGACAGAATTCTGAAAACACAAACTCAGCTTAGGTTTGGCGACGTAGGTATGGCAGGCCCGATCTAGAAACCATGAGAAGAACTCTTCAGGATATGAAGAAAGTGCGAGTCTGAGGCGCTTGCTCAGGCTTTTGTCTCTGGATTTTGTATCAGAGATGGCCGTTGAATGTCGGGGAGGCCTCATGGGCCATGGACGAATCTTCCTCTCTGAGGATTTGCCCATTCCCAATTGCTTTTCGTCAATCTGTGGGATGGGAGGACTCATTTCAGTTTTGTTACCTCAGGTGTCCCACCAAAAGAGGAATTTCAAAGCAAAGCCGTGGAGAAGACTGAAGGGACAACCCGAACTATGGTTAAAAATTGGGGCCTAGGGGCATGGCAAGCCCAATATGCTATCTCTTCATCCAGCCACTGAGAGGCCTTACTTGGGGACTGGGCTCACGCTGAGGTTCACAATGTGTGTTTGTGACCAATGTGGCCCAAGAGCATGGGCGGGGCCTCATGGGCCTCACTGGCTTCCACTACATTGAAGGTTGGACAGCATGCCAACCACAAGGTTTCTTGCCATGGGGAAGGAGTTCTGATTTCGGCATCACGTTCAACCCTGGGCAGTGATTGGAGATAAGGTCTAGATTCTGAAGCCTGAAAACCGAGGTTGGGAAGAGATGACGACCTAAGGCCATGGCGGCTCGATGTGCTCAATGTGCGGCTAGCAGTCGGGGTTGGACAGGAGTTCCAGGCTCAGGCTGTGTCAGAAAGGGCATTAGTGCCCTGGTCAGCCTATGTATTTGGGGTACAGCCAAGGTAGGTGCAGGTTGATCCTCACTTGGGGTTACTGGGTCACCCCAGAGGGCAAAGTTTTTCTTCTGGAGGGCAGGCAGAATGCTGCATTGTAGTTCTGGATTGGCAAACTGGAGGGCTTGTGGGCCAGTAGTCTGAGGACAGAAGTCTGAGAACACAAGCTAGGCTTAGGTTTCTGGGTGAGGACATGGCAGGCACAATCTACAGACCGGAATCGAGATCTCGTGCATCTGAAGTCAGGGCGAGGATCGGATGATCGCTCAGGTTGGAGTTTCTGTCCCTGATGGCCCCTTCATGAATGGGGGGCATCACGAGGCCATGGGGGTTTTCCCAAGATGGGAGTTGTGAGCAGCTCCAAACTGCAAAGAGTCTTATGCAGGACAATGGAGACCTGTTGTTTGGCTCCAGGCCAATGATTCTGAGCAGGGTTCTAAGGATGGATGGATGGGTAGCCCACCTCGCATTCCAATTGTCTCCTAGCAACAAGACAGGTTAGATCTGCTGGATCTGGGGGAGCAACCGAGGAGGCTGAGTTGAAATGGACTCTCCGGTGGATGGGTCCTAATGTGCTTTTGTGTCTATGGAGACCTTGGAATGAAGCTGTGGCACTGGAGCCCTGAAGGGTTCTCCTAAACAGAGGATTTGCACAGCTCCAACGTCCAAGTATCCCATGTGTAGATGAGATGATTTATGATGGGTAAGTCAAGAAACAGCCATATGCTGGTTTTGAAATCCAGGCCTCTGAGGAGAGATGTTGGACACCAAAGCAATGGATCTGATTAGTGCCTAGGAGCCTGTTCTTTCCTTTTAAAATCTGGGGACATCTGTCTATGGGTCTGAGTGCAGGGAGGTGCTCCGATGGGCTCAGATTGCCCCTCTTTTTCCTGGGAAGCCACCGCTATTGAGATGGATCAGGGACTTTGGAGGTTTATCCTATTAGAAGGGTTGTGGCCATTGGAATGGGCACACACAATTCCCTTGGTGAGGGCAAGTACAGTCCTCAGGTTTGGCTCCAGGGGCCTGAGCCTGTAGGTTGTGTAGGCCAGGGCTGTTTGGACAGTTGTCTGAAAACACAAACTCGTCTTATGTTGCGGGACATAAATATGGAAGGACTGATCTACAGACCATGAGAAGAACTCTTCGGCATTTGAAAAAAGGGCGAGCGTGAGGCTCTTGCTCAAGTTTTGGTCTCTGGATACCGTGTCACTCATGGTCGTGAAATTTCTGGGTGACTTCATGGGAAATGGACGAGTCTTACTCTCTGGTGGTTTGGCCCGCCCAAGGAGTTTGGGGTCATTCTGTGGGATGGAAGAAGTCCGTTTTTTGTTGTTGTTGTTTTCTTTTTTAGCCTCAGGTGTCCCCCCAAATGGGGGGTTCTAAAGTATAGCCCTGGGGAGGGGCGATTGGAAAATCAGACATTTGTTTAAAAATAGTGGCCTTGGGACATGTCAAGCCCATTATGGCATCTAATGGTCCAGCCACTGAGAGGACTTACTAGAGGACAGGACTCATGCTGAGGGTCACAATGCGTGTTTATGCCCTCGTCGCACTCAAGAATGGGCGGGGCCTCAGGGTGAATGCGGGTTTCTCCTACACTGAACGTTGGAAAACGTGCCAACCACAAGGTTTCTTGCCATGGGTAAGGAGGAGTTGTGATTTCTGCATCACACTCACGCTTGGGCAGTGATTGGAGATAAGGTCTCGGTTCTGAAACCTGAAAACTGAGATAGGGAAGAGATGATGACCTAAGGCCATGGCGGGTCTTATGTGCTCAGTGTGTGGTCAGCTTTCTGGGTGTTGGTGAGGAGGTCCGGGCTCAGGTTGTGTCCGACAGTGCATTAGTGCCCAGGTTAGACTACATAATTTGGGTAAAGTCGAGTGCTGTGTAGGTTTATCCTCATTTAAGGTGCCTGGGCAGCTCATGATGCAATAATTTTTTTGTAGAGGGCAGGCAGAGTGCTGCATTGTGGGTCCGGAATTGACAAACGTGACGGCTTCGGGACCAGGAGTGTGAGGATGGAAGTCTGAGAAGACAAGCTAGACTTGGGATTCAGGGAGAGGGCACGGCAGGTACCCCCTGCAGATCTGAACCAATATCTCATGCATCTGAAGTCAGGGCGAGGATCAGACGTTGGCTCAGGTTGGAGTTTCCGTGCATGACGGCCGCTTCATGAAGGGAGCAGAATCTCGAGGCCATTGAGGTTTTCCCACGTTGATAGTTGTGGGCCGCCCCCTTCAAGGATTCCTTCTGCGGGACAATTGAGACCTGTTGGACAGCTCCAGGACATCCCGTATGGAATGACTCCAGTGCACCGTTCGAGGATGGATGCCTGGGAAGCCCGCCTCGCATTCCAGTTGTATCCTAGCAACAAGACAGTTTAGATCTGATGGCTCTGCGTGAGCATCCGGGGTGGCTGAGTTGAAATGGACTTACCTGTGGATGGGTCCTAATGTGTTTTTGTGTCCATGATGGCCTTGGAATAGGACGGTGGCACCGGGAGCCTGAAGTACTCTCCTAAGCTTTTGACATAGCTCCCACGCACAGGTTTCCTTGTGGAGACGAGATAAGTTCTGATGGGTGCCTCATGAAAACCCCTATGCTCGTATTGGAATCAGGCTTTTGAGGAGACATGCCTGTAAACCAAAGCAATGGATCCTATTATGGCCTAGTGTCCTGTCTGGTTCAATCTTCTTCTCTGGGGACATCCATCTATGTTATGAGTGGAGGTAGATTATCAGCTGGTGTCAGACAGCCCTTGTTTGTTCCGGTCGACCTACACTATTGGGATGGCCTCAGGGACTTTGGAGGTTTCTCCTCATTTGTACGATTTTGGACCATGGAATGGGCTGAATTCCCATGGATTGGTAGGCACAGTCCTAATGTGTGGCTCCAGGGGCCCCTGCCTGGAGAGTGTGTGGCCCAGGACTTTGAGGACAGAATTCTGAAAACACAAACTCAGTTTAGGTTTGAGGACATAGGTATGGCAGGCCCGATCTACAAACCATGAGAAGAACTCTTCAGGATATGAAGAAAGTGCGAGTCTGAGGCGCTTGCTCAGGCTTTTGTCTCTGGATTTTGTATCAGAGATGGCCGTTGAATGTCGGGGAGGCCTCATGGGCCATGGACGAATCTTCCTCTCTGAGGATTTGCCCATTCCCAATTGCTTTTCGTCAATCTGTGGGATGGGAGGACTCATTTCAGTTTTGTTACCTCAGGTGTCCCACCAAAAGAGGAATTTCAAAGCAAAGCCGTGGAGAAGACTGAAGGGACAACCCGAACTATGGTTAAAAATAGGGGCCTAGGGGCAAGGCAAGCCCAATATGTTATCTCTTCATCCAGCCACTGAGAGGCCTTACTTGGGGACTGGGCTCACGCTGAGGGTCACAATGTGTGTTTGTGACCAATGTGGCCCAAGAGCATGGGCGGGGCCTCATGGGCCTCACTGGCTTCCACTACACTGAATGTTGGACAGCATGCCATTCACAAGGTTTCTTGCCATGGGGAAGGAGTTCTGATTTCGGCATCACGTTCAACCCTGGGCAGTGATTGGAGATAAGGTCTAGATTCTGAAGCCTGAAATCCGAGGTTGGGAAGAGATGACGACCTAAGGCAATGGCGGCTCGATGTGCTCAATGTGTGGCTAGCAGTCGTGGTGGGACACGAGTTCCAGGCTCAGGCTGTGTCAGAAAGGGCATTAGTGCCCTGGTCAGCCTATGTATTTGGGGTACAGCCAAGGTAGGTGCAGGTTGATCCTATCTTGGGGTTACTGGGTCACCCCAGAGGGCAAAGTTTTTCTTCTGGAGGGCAGGCAGAATGCTGCACTGTAGTTCTGGATTGGCAAACTGGAGGGCTTGTGGGCCAGTAGTCTGAGGACAGAAGTCTGAGAACACAAGCTAGGCTTAGGTTTCTGGGTGAGGACATGGCAGGCACAATCTACAGACCGGAATCGAGATCTCGTGCATCTGAAGTCAGGGCGAGGATCGGATGATCGCTCAGGTTGGAGTTTCTGTCCCTGATGGCCCCTTCATGAATGGGGGGCATCACGAGGCCATGGGGGTTTTCCCAAGATGGGAGTTGTGAGCAGCTCCAAACTGCAAAGAGTCTTCTGCAGGACAATGGAGACCTGTTGTTTGGCTCCAGGCCAATGATTCTGAGCAGGGTTCTAAGGATGGATGGCTGGGTAGCCCACCTCGCATTCCAATTGTCTCCTAGCAACAAGATAGGTTAGATCTGCTGGATCTGGGGGAGCAACCGAGGAGGCTGAGTTGAAATGGACTCTCCTGTGGATGGGTCCTAATGTGCATTTGTGTCTATGGAGACCTTGGAATGAAGCTGTGGCACTGGGGCTCTTAAGGGTTCTCCTAAACAGAGGCTTTGCACAGCTCCAACGTCCAAGTATCCCTTGTGTAGATGAGATGTTTTATGATGGGTAAGTCAAGAAACAGCCATATGCTGGTTTTGAAATCCAGGCCTCTGAGGAGAGATGTTGGACACCAAAGCAATGGATCTGATTAGTGCCTAGGAGCCTGTTCTTTCCTTTTAAAATCTGGGGACATCTGTCTATGGGTCTGAGTGCAGGGAGGTGCTCCGATGGGCTCAGATTGCCCCTCTTTTTCCTGGGAAGCCACCGCTATTGAGATGGATCAGGGACTTTGGAGGTTTATCCTATTAGAAGGGTTGTGGCCATTGGAATGGGCACACACAATTCCCTTGGTGAGGGCAAGTACAGTCCTCAGGTTTGGCTCCAGGGGCCTGAGCCTGTAGGTTGTGTAGGCCAGGGCTGTTTGGACAGTTGTCTGAAAACACAAACTCGTCTTATGTTGCGGGACATAAATATGGAAGGACTGATCTACAGACCATGAGAAGAACTCTTTGGCATTTGAAAAAAGGGCGAGTGTGAGGCTCTTGCTCAAGTTTTGGTCTCTGGATACCGTGTCACTCATGGTCGTGAAATTTCTGGGTGACTTCATGAAAAATGGACGAGTCTTACTCTCTGGTGGTTTGGCCCGCCCAAAGAGTTTGGGGTCATTCTGTGGGATGGAAGAAGTCCGTTTTTTTGTTGTTGTTGTTTTCTTTTTTAACCTCAGGTGTCCACCCAAATGGTGTGTTCCAAAGTAGAGCCCTGGGGAGGGGCGATTGGAAAATCAGAAATCTGGTTAAAAACTGGGGCCTTGGGACATGTCAAGACCATTATGGCATCTAATGGTCCAGCCACTGAGAGGACTTACTAGAGGACAGGACTCATGCTGAGGGACACAATGCGTGTTTATGCCCTCGTCGCACTCAATAATGGGCGGGGCCTCAGGGTGAATGCTGGTTTCTCTTACACTGAACGTTGGAAAACGTGCCAACCACAAGGTTTCTTGCCATGGGTAAGGAGGAGTTGTGATTTCTGCATCACACTCACGCTTGGGCAGTGATTGGAGTTAAGGTCTTGGTTCTGAAACCTGAAAACTGAGATAGGGAAGAGATGATGACCTAAGGCCATGGCGGGTCTTATGTGCTCAGTGTGTGGTCAGCTTTCTGGGTGTTGGTGAGGAGGTGCGGTCTCAGGTTGTGTCCGACAGTGCATTAGTGCCCAGGTTAGACTACATAATTTGGGTAAAGTCGAGTGCTTTGTAGGTTTATCCTCATTTAAGGTGCCTGGGCAGCTCATGAGGCAATAATTTTTTTGTAGAGGGCAGGCAGAGTGCTGCATTGTGGGTCCGGAATTGCCAAACGTGAGGGCTTCGGGACCAGGAGTGTGAGGATGGAAGTCTGAGAAGACAAGCTAGACTTGGGGTTCAGGGAGAGGGCACGGCAGGTACCCCCTGCAGATCTGAACGAATATCTCATGCATCTGAAGTCAGGGCGAGGATCAGACGTTGGCTCAGGTTGGAGTTTCCGTGCATGACGGCCGCTTCATGAAGGGAGCAGAATCTCGAGGCCATTGAGGTTTTCCCACGTTGGGAGTTGTGGGATGCCCCCTTCAAGGATTCCTTCTGCGGGACAATTGAGACATGTTGGACAGATCCAGGACATCCCAAATGGAATGACTCCAGTGCACCGTTCGCGGATGGATGCCTGGGAAGCCCGCCTCTCATTCCAATTTTCTCCTAGCAACAAGACAGTTTAGATCTGATGGCTCTGCGGGAGCAATCTGGGTGGCTGAGTTGAAATGGACTTTCCTGAGGATGGGTCCTAATGTGTTTTTGTGTCCATGAGGGCCTTGGAATGGGGCGGTGGCACAAGGACCCTGAAGTACTCTCCTAAGCTTTTGACATAGCTCCCATGCACAGGTTTCCTTGTGGAGACGAAATGAGTTCTGATGGGTGCCTCAAGAAAACCCCTATGCTCCTATTGGAATCAGGCTTTTGAGGAGACATGCCTGTAAACCAAAGCAATGGATCCTATTATGGCCTAGGGTCCTGTCTGGTTCAAACTTCTTCTCTGGGGACATCCATCTATGTTATGAGTGGAGGTAGATTATCAGCTGGTGTCAGACAGCCCTTGTTTGTTCCGGTCGACCTACACTATTGGGATGGCCTCAGGGACTTTGGAGGTTTCTCCTCATTTGTATGATTTTGGACCACGGAATGGGCTGAATTCCCAAGGATTGGTAGGCACAGTCCTAATGTGTGGCTCCAGGGGCCCCAGCCTGGAGAGTGTGTGGCCCAGGACTTTGAGGACAGAATTCTGAAAACACAAACTCAGCTTAGGTTTGGGGACGTAGGTATGGCAGGCCCGATCTACAAACCGTGAGAAGAACTCTTCAGGATATAAAGAAAGTGCGAGTCTGAGGCGCTTGCTCAGGCTTTTGTCTCTGGGTTTTGTATCAGAGATGGCCGTTGAATGTCGGGGAGGCCTCTGGGGCCATGGACGAATCTTCCTCTCTGAGGATTTGCCCATTCCCAATTGCTTTTCGTCAATCTGTGGGATGGGAGGACTCATTTCTGTTTTGTTACCTCAGGTGTCCCACCAAAAGAGGAATTTCAAAGCAAAGCCGTGGAGAAGACTGAAGGGACAACCCGAACTATGGTTAAAAATTGGGGCTAAGGGGCATGGCAAGCCCAATATGCTATCTCTTCCTCCAGCCACTGAGAGGCCTTATTTGGGGACTGAGCTCACGCTGAGGGTCACAAAGTGTGTTTGTGACCAATGTGGCCCAAGAGCATGTGCGGGGCCTCATGGGCCTCACTGGCTTCAACTACACTGAAGGTTGGACAACATGCCAACCACAAGGTTTCTTGCCATGGGGAAGGAGTTCTGATTTCGGCATCACGTTTAACCCTGGGCAGTGATTGGAGATAAGGTCTAGATTCTGAAGCCTGAAAACCGAGGTTGGGAAGAGATGACGACCTAAGGCCATGGCGGCTCGATGTGCTCAATGTGCGGCTAGCAGTCGGGGTGGGACAGGAGTTCCAGGCTCAGGCTGTGTCAGAAAGGGCATTATTGCCCTGGTCAGCCTATGTATTTGGGGTACAGCAAGGTAGGTGCAGGTTGATCCTCACTTGGGGTTACCGGGTCACCCCAGAGGGCAAAGTTTTTCTTCTGGAGGGCAGGCAGAATGCTGCATTGTAGTTCTGGATTGGCAAACTGGAGGGCTTGTGGGCCAGTAGTCTGAGGACAGAAGTCTGAGAACACAAGCTAGGCTTAGGTTTCTGGGTGAGGACATGGCAGGCACAATCCACAGACCGGAATCGAGATCTCGTGCATCTGAAGTCAGGGCGAGGATCAGATGATCGCTCAGGTTGGAGTTTCTGTCCCTGATGTCCCATTCATGAATGGGGGGCATCACGAGGCCATGGGGGTTTTCCCACGATGGGAGTTGTGAGCAACTCCAAACTGCAAAGAGACTTCTGCAGGACAATGGAGACCTGTTGTTTGGCTCCAGGCCAATGATTCTGAGCAGGGTTCTAAGGATGGATGGCTGGGTAGCCCACCTCGCATTCCAATTGTCTCCTAGCAACAAGACAGGTTAGATCTGCTGGATCTGGGGGAGCAACCGAGGGTGCTGAGTTGAAATGGACTCTCCGGTGGATGGGTCCTAATGTGCTTTTATGTCTATGGAGACCTTGGAATGAAGCTGTGGCACTGGGGCCCTGAAGGGTTCTCCTAAACAGAGGCTTTGCACAGCTCCAACGTCCAAGTATCCCATGTGTAGATGAGATGTTTTATGATGGGTAAGTCAAGAAACAGCCATATGCTGGTTTTGAAATCCAGGCCTCTGAGGAGAGATGTTGGACACCAAAGCAATGGATCTGATTAGTGCCTAGGAGCCTGTTCTTTCCTTTTAAAATCTGGGGACATCTGTCTATGGGTCTGAGTGCAGGGAGGTGCTCCGATGGGCTCAGATTGCCCCTATTTTTCCTGGGAAGCCACCGCTATTGAGATGGATCAGGACCTTGGAGGTTTATCCTATTAGAAGGGTTGTGGCCATTGAAATGGGCAAACACAATTCCCTTGGTGAGGGCAAGTACAGTCCTCAGGTTTGGCTCCAGGGGCCTGAGCCTGTAGGTTGTGTAGGCCAGGGCTGTTTGGACAGTTGTCTGAAAACACAAACTCGTCTTGTGTTGCGGGACATAAATATGGAAGGACTGATCTACAGACCATGAGAAGAACTCTTCGGCATTTGAAAAAAGGGCGAGTGTGAGGCTCTTGCTCAAGTTTTGGTCTCTGGATACCGTGTCACTCATGGTCGTGAAATTTCTGGGTGACTTCATGGGAAATGGACGAGTCTTACTCTCTGGTGGTTTGGCCCGCCCAAAGAGTTTGGGGTCATTCTGTGGGATGGAAGAAGTCCGTTTTTTTTTTGTTGTTGTTTTCTTTTTTAACCTCAGGTGTCCCCCCAATTGGGGGGTTCCAAAGTAGAGCCCTGGGGAGGGGCGATTGGAAAATCAGAAATCTGGTTAAAAATTTGGGCCTTGGGACATGTCAAGCACATTATGGCATCTAACTGTCCAGCCACTGAGAGGACTTACTAGAGGACAGGACTCATGCTGAGGGTCACAATGCGAGTTTATGCCCTCATCGCACTCAAGAATGGGCAGGGCCTCAGGGTGAATGCTGGTTTCTCTTACACTGAACGTTGGAAAACGTGCCAACCACAAGCTTTCTTGCCATGGGTAAGGAGGAGTTGTGATTTCTGCATCACACTCACGCTTGGGCAGTGATTGGAGATAAGGTCTCGGTTCTGAAACCTGAAAACTGAGATAGGGAAGAGATGATGTCCTAAGGCCATGGCGGGTCTTATGTGCTCAGTGTGTGGTCAGCTTTCTGGGTGTTGGTGAGGAAGTCCGGTCTCAGGTTGTGTCCGACAGTGCATTAGTGCCCAGGTTAGACTACATAATTTGGGTAAAGTCGAGTGCTGTGTAGGTTTATCCTCATATAAGGTGCCTGGGCAGCTCATGAGGCAATAATTTTTTTGTAGAGGGCCGGCAGAGTGCTGCATTGTGGGTCCGGAATTGCCAAACGTGAGGGCTTCGGGACCAGGAGTGTGAGGATTTAAGTCTGAGAGGACAAGCTAGATTTGGGATTCAGGGAGAGGGCATGGCAGGTACCCCCTGTAGATCTGAACCAATATCTCATGCATCTGAAGTCAGGGCGAGGATCAGACGTTGGCTCAGGTAGGAGTTTCCGTGCATGACGGTCGCTTCATGAACAGAGCAGAATCTCGAGGCCATTGAGGTTTTCCCAGGTTGATAGTTGTGGGACGCCCCCTTCAAGGATTCCTTCTGTGGGACAATTGAGACCTGTTGGACAGCTCCAGGACATCCCATATGGAATGACTCCAGAGCACCGTTCGAGGATGGATGCCTGGGAAGCCCGCCTCGCATTCCAGTTGTATCCTAGCAACAAGACAGTTTAGATCTGATGGCTCTGCGTGAGCATCCGGGGTGGCTGAGTTGAAATGGACTTACCTGAGGATGGGTCCTAATGTGTTTTTGTGTCCATGAGGGCCTTGGAATGGGGCGGTGGCACCGGGACCCTGAAGTACTCTCCTAAGCTTTTGTCATAGCTCCCACGCACAGGTTTCCTTGTGGAGACGAGATAAGTTCTGATGGGTGCCTCATGAAAACCCCTATGCTCATATTGGAATCAGGCTTTTGAGGAGACATGCCTGTAAACCAAAGCAATGGATCCTATTATGGCCTAGGGTCCTGTCTGGTTCAATCTTCTTCTCTGGGGACATCCATCTATGTTATGAGTGGAGGTAGATTAAGAGCTGGTGTCAGACAGCCCTTGTTTGTTCCGGTCTACCTACACTATTGAGATGGCCTCAGGGACTTTGGAGGTTTCTCTTCTTTTGTAAGATTTTGGACCATGGAATGGGCAGAATTCCCATGGATTGGTAGGCACAGTCCTAATGTGTGGCTCCAGGGGCCCCAGCCTGGAGAGTTGTGGCCCAGGACTTTGAGGACAGAAGTCTGAAAACACAAACTCAGCTTAGGTTTGGGGACGTAGGTATGGCAGGACCGATCTACAAACCATGAGAAGAACTCTTCAGGATATGAAGAAAGTGCGAGTCTGAGGCGCTTGCTCAGGGTTTTGTCACTGGATTTTGTAACAGCAATGGCCGTTGAATGTCGGGGAGGCCTCATGGGCCATGGACGAATCTTCCTCTCTGAGGATTTGCCCATTCCCAATCGCTTTTCGTCAATCTGTGGTATGGGAGGACTCCTTTCAGTTTTGTTACCTCAGGTGTCCCACCAAAGAGGAATTTCAAAGCACAGCCGTGGAGAAGGCTGAAGGGACAACCCGAATTATGGTTAAAATTGGGGCCAAGGGGCATGGCAAGCCCAATATGCTATCTCTTCATCCAGCCACTGAGAGGCCTTATTTGGGGACTGGACTCACGCTGAGGGTCACAATGTGTGTTCATGACCAATGTGGCCCAAGAACATGGGCGGGGCCTCATGGGCCACACTGGCTTCAACTACACTGAAGGTTGGACAACATGCCAACCACAAGGTTTCTTGCCATGGGGAAGGAGTTCTGTTTTCGGCACCACGTTCAACCCTGGGCAGTGATTGGAGATAAGGTCTAGATTCTGAAGCCTGAAAACCGAGGTTGGGAATAGATGACGACCTAAGGCCATGGCGGCTCGATGTGCTCAATGTGCGGCTAGCAGTCGGGGTGGGACAGGAGTTCCAGGCTCAGGCGGTGTCAGAAAGGGCATTAGTGCCCTGGTCAGCCTATGTATTTGGGGTACAGCCAAGGTAGGTGCAGTTTGATCCTCACTTGGGGTTACTGGGTCACCCCAGAGGGCAATGTTTTTCTTCTGGAGGGCAGGCAGAGTGCTGCACTGTAGTTCTGGATTGCCAAACTGGAGGGCTTGTGGGCCAGTAGTCTGAGGACAGAAGTCTGAGAACACAAGCTAGGCTTAGGTTTCTGGGTGAGGACATGGCATGCATAATCTACAGACCGGAATCGAGATCTCGTGCATCTGAAGTCAGGGCGAGGATCGGATGATCGCTCAGGTTGGAGTTTCTGTCCCTGATGGCCCCTTCATGAATGGGGGGCATCACGAGGCCATGGGGGTTTTCCCACGATGGGAGTTGTGAGCAGCTCCAAACTGCAAAGAGTCTTCTGCAGGACAATGGAGACCTGTAGTTTGACTCCAGGCCAATGATTCTGAGCAGGGTTCTAAGGATGGATGGCTGGGTAGCCCACCTCGCATCCCAATTGTCTCCTAGCAACAAGACAGGTTAGATCTGCTGGATCTGGGGGAGCAACCGAGGGTGCTGAGTTGAAATGGACTCTCCGGTGAATGGGTCCTAATATGCTTTGGTGTCTATGGAGACCTTGGAATGAAGCTGTGGCACTGGGGCCCTGAAGGGTTCTCCTAAACAGAGGCTTTGCACAGCTCCAACGTCCAAGCATCCCATGTGTAGATGAGAGGTTTTATGATGGGTAAGTGAAGAAACAGCCATATGCTGGTTTTGAAATCCAGGCCTCTGAGGAGAGATGTTGGACACCAAAGCAATGAATCTGATTAGTGCCTAGGAGCCTGTTCTTTCCTTTTAAAATCTGGGGACATCTGTCTATGGGTTTGAATGCAGGGTGGTGCTCCGATGGGCTCAGATTGCCCCTCTTTTTCCTGGGAAGCCACTGCTATTGAGATGGATCAGGGACTTTGGAGGTTTATCCTATTAGAAGGGTTGTGGCCATTGGAATGGACACACAAAATTCCCTTGGTTAGGGCAAGTACAGTCCTCAGGTTTGGCTCCAGGGGCCTGAGCCTGTAGGTTGTGTAGGCCAGGGCTGTTTGGACAGTTGTCTGAAAACACAAACTCGTCTTATGTTGCGGGACATAAATATGGAAGGACTGATCTACAGACCATGAGAAGAACTCTTCGGCATTTGAAAAAAGGGCGAGTGTGAGGCTCTTGCTCAAGTTTTGGTCTCTGGATACCGTGTCACTCATGGTCGTGAAATTTCTGGGTGACTTCATGGGAAATGGACGAATCTTACTCTCTGGTGGTTTGGCCCGCCCAAAGAGTTTGGGGTCATTCTGTGGGATGGAAGAAGTCCGTTTTTTTTGTTGTTGTTGTTTTCTTTTTTAACCTCAGCTATCCCACCAAATGAGGGGTTCCAAAGTAGAGCCCTGTGGAGGGGCGATTGGACAATCAGAAATCTGGTTAAAAATTGGGGCCTAGGGACATGTCAAGCCCATTATGGCATCTAATGGTCCAGCCACTGAGAGGACTTACTAGAGGACAGGACTCATGCTGAGGGTCACAATGCGTGTTTATGCCCTCGTCGCACTCAAGAATGGGCGGGGCCTCAGGGTGAATGCTGGTTTCTCCTACACTGAACGTTGGAAAACGTGCAAACCACAAGGTTTCTTGCCATGGGTAAGAAGAAGTTATGATTTCTGCATCACACTCACGCCTGGGCAGTGATTGGAGATAAGGTCTCGGTTCTGAAACCTGAAAACTGAGATAGGGAAGAGATGATGACCTAAGGCCATGGCGGGTCTTATGTGCTCAGTGTGCGGTCAGCTTTCTGGGTGTTGGTCATGAGTTCCAGCCTCAGGTGTGTCCGACAGTGCATTAGTGCCCAGGTTAGACTACATAATTTGGGTAAAGTCGAATGCTGTGTAGGTTTATCTTCATTTAAGGTGCCTGGGCAGCTCATGAGGCAATAATTTTTTTCTACAGGTCAGGCAGAGTGCTGCATTGTTTGGGCGGAATTGCCAAACTTGAGGGCTTCGGGACCAGGAGTGTGAGGATGGAAGTCTGAGAAGCCAAGCTAGACTTGGGTTTAAGGGAGAGGGCACGACAGGTACCCCCTGCGTATCTGAACCAATATCTCAAGCATCTGAAGTCAGGGCGAGGATCAGACGTTGGCTCAGGTTCGAGTTTCCGTGCATGACGGTCGCTTCATGAAGGGAGCAGAATCTCGAGGCCATTGAGGTTTTCCCACGTTGGGAGTTGTGGGATGCCCCCTTCAAGGATTCCTTCTGCGGGACAATTGAGACCTGTTGGACAGCTCTAGGAAATCCCATATGGAATGACTCCAGAGCACCGTTCCAGGATGGATGCCTGGTAAGCCCGCCCCCATTCCAGTGGTATCCTAGCAACAAGACAGTTTAGATCTGATGTCTCTGCGGGAGCATCCGGGGTGGCTGATTTGAAACGGACTTTCCTGAGGATGGGTCCTAATGTGTTTTTGTGTCCATGAGGGCCTTGGATGAGGCGGTGGCACCGGGACCCTGAAGTACTCTCCTAAGCTTTTGACATAGCTCCCATGCACAGGTTTCCTTGGGGAGACGACATGAGTTCTGATGGGTGCCTCATGAAAACCCATATGCTCCTATTGGAATCAGGCTTTTGAGGAGACATGCCTGTAAACCAAAGCAATGGATCCTATTATGGCCTGGGGTCCTGTCTGGTTCAATCTTCTTCTCTGGGGACATCCATCTACGGTATGAGTGGAGGTAGATTATCAGCTAGTGTCTGACAGCCCCTGTTTGTTCCGGTCGACCTACACTATTGAGATGGCCTCAGGGACTTCGGAGGTTTCTCCTAATTTGTACGATTTTGAACCATGGAATGGGCAGAATTCCCATGGATTGGTAGGCACAGTCCTAATGTGTGGCTCCAGGGGCCCCAGCCTGGAGAGTGTGTGGCCCAGGACTTTGAGGACAGAAGTCTGAAAACACAAACTCAGCTTAGGTTTGGGGACGTAGGTATGGCAGGCGCGATCTAGAAATCATGAGAAGAACTCTTCAGTATATGAAGAAAGTGCGGGTCTGAGGCCCTTGCTCAGGCTTTTGTCTCTGGATTTTGTATCAGCAATGGCCGTTGAATATCGGGGAGGCCTCATGGGCCATGGACGAATCTTCCTCTCTGAGGATTTGCCCCGAATCCCAATTGTTTTTCGTCAATCTGTAGGAAGGGTGGACTCCTTTCAGTTTTGTTACCTCAGGTGTCCCACCAAAAGAGGAATTCCAAAGCAAAGCTGTGGAATAGACTGAAGGGACAACCCGAACTATGGTTAAAAATTGGGGCCTAGGGCCATGGCAAGCCCAATATGCTATCTCTTCATCTAGCCACTGAGAGGCCTTACCTGGGGACTGGGCTCACGCTGAGGGTCACAATGTGTGTTTGTGACCAATGTGGCCCAAGAGCATGGGCGGGGCCTCATGGGCCACACTGGCTTCAACTACACTGAACGTTTGACAACATGCCAACCACAAGGTTTCTTGCCATGGGGAAGGAGTTCTGATTTCGGCATCACGTTCAACCCTGGGCAGTGATTGGAGATAAGGTCTAGATTCTCAAGCCAGAAAACCGAGGTTGGGAAGGATGACGACCTAAGGCCATGGCGGCCAGATGTGCTCAGTGTGCGGCCAGCAGTCTGGGTGGGCCAAGAGTTCCAGGCTCAGGCTGTGTCAGAAAGGGCATTAGAGCCCTGGTCAGCCTATTTATTTGGGTTACAGCCAAGGTAGGTGCAGTTTGATCCTCACTTGGGGTTACTGGGTCTCCCCAGAGGGCAATGTTTTTCTTCTGGAGGGCAGGCAGAGTGCTGCATTGTAGTTCTGGATTGCCAAACTGGAGGCTTGTGGGCCAGTAGTCTGAGGACAGAAGTCTGAGAACACAAGCTAGGCTTAGGTTTCTGGGTGAGGACATGGCAGGCACAATCTACAGACCTGAATTGAGATCTCGTGCATCTGAATTCAGGGCGAGGATCGGACAATCGCTCAGGTTGGAATTTCTGTCCCTGATGGCCCCTTCATGAACGGAGGCCATCACGAGGCCATGGGGGTTTTCCCACGATGGGAGTTGTGAGCAGCTCCAAACTGCACAGAGTCTTCTGCAGGACAATGGAGACCTGTTGTTTGGCTCCAGACCAAAGATTCTGAGCAGGGTTCTAAGGATGGATGGCTGGGTAGCCCACCTCGCATTCCAATTGTCTCCTAGCAACAAGACAGGGTAGATCTGCTGGATCTGGGGGAGCAACCGAGGAGGCTGAGTTGAAATGGACTCTCCGGTGGATGGGTCCTAATGTGCTTTTGTGTCTATGGAGACCTTGGAATGAAGCGGTGGCACTGGGGCCCTGAAGGGTTCTCCTAAACAGAGGCTTTGCACAGCTCCAACGTCCAAGTATCCCATGTGTAGATGAGATGTTTTCTGATGGGTGAGTCAAGAAAGAGCCATATGCTGGTTTTGAAATCCAGGCCTCTGAGGAGAGATGCCTGTAAACCAAAGCAATGGATCTGATTAGTGCCTAGGGGCCTGTTCTTTCCTTTTTAACTCTGGGGACATCTGTCTATGGGTCTGAGTGCAGGGAGGTGCTCCGATGGGCTCAGATTGCCCCTCTTTTTCCTGGGAAGACACCACTATTGAGATGCATCAGGGACTTTGGAGGTTTATCCTATTAGTAGGGTTGTGGCCGTTGGAAAGGGAACACACAATTCCTTTGGTGAGGGCAAGTACAGTCCTCAGGTTTGGCTCCAGGGGCCTGAGCCTCTTGGTTGTGTAGTCCAGGGCTGTTTGGACAGTTGTCTGAAAACACAAACTCGTCTTATGTTTCAGGACATAAATATGGCAGAACTGATCTACAGACCATGAGGAGAACACTTCGGGATTTGAAAAAAGGGCGAGTGTGAGGCTCTTGCTCAAGTTTTGGTCTCTGGATACCGTGTCACTCATGGTCGTGAAATTTCTGGGTGACTTCATGGGAAATGGACGAGTCTTACTCTCTGGTGGTTTGGCCCGCCCAAAGAGTTTGGGGTCATTCTGTGGGATGGAAGAAGTCCGTTTTTTTGTTGTTCTTGTTTTCTTATTTAACCTCAGGTGTCCCACCAAATGAGGGGTTCCAAAGTAGAGCCCTGGTGAGGGGCGACTGGACAATCAGAAATCAGTTTAAAAATTGGAGCCTAGGGACATGTCATGCCCATTATGGCATCTAATGGTCCAGCCACTGAGAGGACTTACTAGAGGACAGGACTCATGCTGAGGTCACAATGCGTGTTTATGCCCTCGTCTCACTCAAGAATGGGCGGGGCCTCAGGGTAAATGCTGGTTTCTCCTACACTGAACGTTGGAAAACGTGCCAACCACAGGTTTCTTGCCATGGGTAAGGAGGAGTTGTGATTTCCGCAACACAGGCACGCCTGGGCTTTGATTGGAGTTAAGGTCTCGGTTCTGAAGCCTGAAAACTGAGATAGGGAAGAGTTGATGACCTAAGGCCATGGCGGGTCTTATGTGCTCAGTGTGTGGTCAGCTTTCTGGGTGTTGGTCAGGAGGTCCGGTCTCAGGTTGTGTCCGACAATGCATTAGTGCCCAGGTTAGAATACATAATTTGGGTAAAGTCGAGTGCTGTGTAGGTTTATGCTCATTTAAGGTGCCTGGGCAGCTCATGAGGCAATAATTTTTTTCTACAGGTCAGGCAGAGTGCTGCATTGTGGGGCCGGAATTGACAAACTTGAGGGCTTCTGGGCCAGGAGTGTGAGGATGGAAGTCTGAGAACACAAGCTAGACTTGGGCTTCAGGCCGAGGGCACGGCAGGTAGCCCCTGCAGATCTAAACCAATAACTCAGGCATCTGAAATCACGGCGAGGATCAGACTTTGGCTCAGGTTGGAGTTTCTGTGCATGACTGCCCCTTCATGAACGGAGCAGAGTCTCAAGGCCATGGAGGTTTTCCCACGTTGGGAGTTGTGGGATTCCCCCTTGAAGGATTCCTTCTGCGGGACAATTGAGACCGGTTGGGTAGCTCCAGGACTTCCCATATGGAATGACTCCAGAGCACCGTTAGAGGATGTAAGCCAGGGAAGCCCGCCTCGCATTCCAATTGTCTCCTAGCAACAAGACAGTTGAGATCTGATGGCTCTGCTGGGGTGGTTGAGTTGAAATGGACTTTCCTGAGTGTGGGGCTTAATGAGTGTTTATGTCCATGGGGGCCTTGGAATGGGGTGGAGGCACCGTGACCCTGAAGTATTCTCCTAAGCTTTTGACATAGCTTCTTTGCACAGGTTTCCTTCTGGTGACGAGATGAGTTCTAATGGGTGCCTCAGGAAACCTTCTATGCTGGTATTGGAATCCAGGCATTTGAGGAGACATGCCTGTAAACCAAAGCAATGGATCCGATTATGGCCTAGGGTCCTGTCCGCTTCAATCTTCTTCTCTGGGTTCATCCATCTATGGTATGAGTGGAGGTGGATGCTTAGCTATTGTCAGACCGCCCTTGTTTGTCCCGGTCGACCTACACTTTTGGGATGGCCTCGGGGACTTTGGAGGGTTCTCCTAATTTGTACCAATTTGGACAATGGAATGGGCATAATTCCCATGGATTGGGTAGGCAGCATCCTAATGTGTGGCTCCAGGGGCCCCAGTGGAGGGTGTGGGGTCCAGGACTTTGAGGGTGGAAGTCTGAAAACACAAACAGCTTAGGTTTGGGGACATAGGTATGGCAGGCCCAATCTACAAACCATGAGAAGAACTCTTCAGGATATAAAGAATGTGCGAGTCTGATGCACTTGCTCAGGCTTTTGTCTCTGGATTTTGTATCAACGATGCCCGTGGAACGTGGGGAGGCCTCATGGGCCATGAATGAATCTTCCACTCTGCGGATTTGGCCCAGTCCCAATTGTTTTTTGTCAATCTGTGGAAATGGATGTCTCCTTTCAGGTTCGTTACCTCAGGTGTCCCAACCAAAGAGGAATTCGAAAGCAGAGCCCTGGGGAAGAGTGAAGGGACAACCCAAACTATGGTTAAAAATTGGGGCCTAGGGGCATGGCAGGCCCAATATGCTGTCTCTTCATCCAGCCACTGAGAGGCCTTACTTGAAGACTGGGATCAGGCTGAGGGTCACAATGTGTGTTTGTGACCAATGTGGCCCGCGGGAATGGGCAGGGCCTCATGGGCCACACTGGTTTCAAATACACTGAACTTTGGACAACAGGCCAATCACAAGGTTTCTTGCCATGGGGAAGGAGTTCAGATTTCTGCATCATTTTCAACCCTTGGCAGTGGTTGGAGTTAAGGTCTAGGTTCTGAAGCCTGAAAAGCACAGTTGGGAAGAGATGACGACCTAAGGCCTTGGCGCGTCATATGTGTCAGTGTGCGGTCAGCTGCCTGGGTGTTGGTCAGCAGGTTCGGAATCAGGTTGTGTTAGAGAGTGCATTAGTGCCCAGCTTAGACTATATAATTTGGGTACAGTCGAGTGCCGTGTAGGTTTATCCTCAATTGAGATGCCTGGGCAGCTCATTATGCAAGATATTTTTTCTAGAGGGCAGGCAGACTGCTGCATTGTGGGTCCAGAATTGCCAAACATGAGGTCTTCTGGGCCAGGAGTGTGAGGACAGAAGTCTGAGAACACAAGCTAGACTTGGGCTTCAGGCCGAGGGCACGGCAGGTACCCCTTGCAGATCTGAACCAATATCTCAAGCATCTGAAGTCACGGCGAGGATCAGACGTTGGCTCAGGTTGGAGTTTCTGTGCATGACTTCCCATTCATGAACGGAGTAGAGTCTCAAGGACATGGAGGTTTTCCCACGTTGGGAGTTGTAGGATGCCCCCTTCAAGGATTCCTTCTGCGGGACAATTGAGACCTGTTTGGCAGCTCCAGGTCATCCCATATGGAATGACTCCAGAGCACCATTAGAGGATGGATGCCAGGGAAGCCCACCTGGCATTCCAATTGTCTCCTAGCAACAAGACAGTTGAGATCTGATGGCTCTGCTGGAGTGGCTGACTTGAAATGGACTTTCCCGAGGCTGGGGCCTAATGGATGTTTGTGTCCATGGAGGCCTTGAAATGGGGCGGTGGCACGGGGACCCTGAAGTATACTCCTAAGTTTTTGACATAGCTTCCATGCTCAAGTTTCTTTGAGACGAGATTTGTTCTGATGGGTTTCTAGGAAACCCCCTATGCTGGTATTGGAATTCAGGCTTTTGAGGAGACATGCCTGTAACCATAGCAATGGATCCGATTATGGCCTAGGGTCCTGTCTGGTTCAATCTCCTTCTCTGGGTTCATCCATCTATGGTACGAGTGGAGGTGGATGCTCCGCTGGTGTCAGACCGCCCATGTTTGTCCCGGGACCTACACTTTTGGGATGGCCTCGGGGAGTTGGAGGGTTCTCCTAATTTGTACAATTTCGGACAATGGAATGGGCAGAATTCCCATGCATGGGGTAGGCACAGTCCTAATGTGTGGGTCAAGGGGCCCAAGCTTGGAGTGTGTGTGGCCCAGGACTTTGAGGACAGAAGTATGAAAACACAAACTCAGCTTAGGTTTGGGGACGTAGGTATGGCAGGCCCAATCTACAAACCATGAGAAGAACTCTTCAGGATATGAAGAAAGAGGGAGTCTGAGGCGCTTGCTCAGGCTTTTGTCTCTGGATTTCGTATCAACGATGGCCGTGGAATGCGGGGAGGCCCCATGGGCCATGGACAAATTTTCCTCTCTGTGGATTTTGCCCGGTCTCAATTGTTTTTTGTCAAGCTGTGGGATGGGAGGTCTCCTTTCAGGTTTGTTACCTCTGGTGTCCCAACCAAAGAGGAATTCAAAATAGAGCCCTGGGGAAGAGTCAAGGGACAACCCAACCTATGGTTAAAAATTGGGGCCTAGGGGCATGGAAGGCCCAATATGCTGTCTCTTCATCCAGCCACTGAGGGGCCTTACTTGAAGACTGGGCTCAGGCTGAGGGTCACAATGTGTGTGTGTGACCAATGTGGCCCACGAGCATGGGCGGGGCCTCATGGACCACACTGGTTTCAACTACACTGAAATTTGGACAACATGCCAATCACAAGGATTCTTGCCATGGGGAAGGAGTTCTGATTTCTGCAACATTTCAACCCTGGGCAGTGGTTGGAGATAAGGTTAGGTTCTGAAGCCTGAAAACCGCAGTTTGGAAGAGATGACGACTTAAGGCCATGGCGATCTGATGTGCTCAGTGTGCAGTCAGATCCCTGGGTGTTTTAAGGAGGGTCGGGCTCAGGTTGTGTCAGACAGTGCATTAGTGCCCAGGTTAGACTATATAATTTGGGTACAGTCGAGTGCCGTGTAGGTTAATCCTCATTTGAGGTGCCTGGGCCTCTCATTAGGCAAGATATTATTTCTATATGGCAGGCAGAGTGCTTCATTGTGGGTCCGGAATTGCCAAACTTGAGGGCTTCTTGGCCAGGAGTGTGTGGACAGAATTTTGAGAACACAAGCTAGACTTGGGCTTCAGGCCAAGGGTACAGCAGTTACCCCCTACACATCTGAACCAATATCTCAAGCATCTGAAGTCACGGCGAGGATCAGACGTTGGCTCAGGTTGGAGTTCTGTGCATGACTGCCCCTTCATGAATGAAGCGGAGTCTCAAGGCCATGGAGGTTTTCCCACGTTGGGAGTTGTGGGATGCCCCCTTCAAGGATTCCTTCTGCGGGACAATTGAGACCTGTTGGGCAGCTCCAGGACATCCCCTATGGAATGACTCCTGAGCCTCGTTCGAGGATGGAAGCCAGGGAGCCCGCCTCACATTGCAATTGATTCCTAGCAACAAGACAGTTGAGATTTGATGGCTCTGCGGGAGCAACCCGGGTGGTTGAGTTGAAATGGACTTTCCTGAGGATGGGGACTAGTTTGTGTTTGTGTCCATGAGGGCCTTGGAATGGGTCGTGAGCCTGGAGATTGTGTGGGTCCAGGCTGTGGGCACAGAAGTCTAAAAACACAAACTCAGCTTATGAGTGTCGCCTAGGGTATGGGAGGCCGGATGTACAGCCCGAGAGGGAGCTCCTCCTCCTCTGAAACAAGGGCGAGTGGGAGGCGTTCTTTCAGGCTATTGTATCTGGATGTTGTGTCCGGGATAACAGTGGATTGGAGGGGTGGCCTCAGGGATTGTGGACGAGTATCCCTCTCTGGGGATTTGTCCCACCTCCCAAGAGTTTGGGGTCATTTTGTGGGTAGGGCAGAGTCGTATTGTCTGGCTCATGAGTCTCTCCAAAAAAGGGATTCCAGAGGAGAGCCCCACGGACAGGCGGGGCGACTGGAAAACTCAAACACTGGTGAGGATTGGGTACATAGGGGCTTGGCAAGCCCCATAGGTGGACTCTTGTTCCAGGCCCTGACAGGCCTTTCTTTGACATGGGGCTCATGCTGAGGGTCACAGTGTGAATTTGTGCCCAAGCAACACACAAGTTTGGGCGTGGCATCAGTGGGCTTGAAGGTTTCTCCCACCCTGAAGGAGTGACACCATGCCAAGAGCAAGCTTTACAGCCATGGGTAAGGAGGAGTTCTGTTTTGTGCTTGCGATACCCAGCTGTGTGGAGAATTGATATAATGTCTAGGTTCAGATATCTGAAAACCAAGGTCAAGAAGAGGTTACGGCATAAGACCATGGCATGTCTGAAGTGCTGGGTGTGCGGCCAGCTGTCTCCTTGTCTGTCTGGACGTCTGGCTTCAGGCTGTGTCAGACAGAGCACGAGTGCCCAGAGCAGCCTATCCAGTTCGGGTACCGTCGAGGCCCTAGCATGTTGATCCTCATCTGGATTTTCTGGAGAGCCCCACAGGAAAACGTTTTTTTCCGTTGGGCAGACACTGGGCTGGGTTGTGGTTCTGGAGTTCCTAGACCGGAGGGCTTGTTTGCCAGGAGTGTGAGGAACGAAGTCTGAAAACACAAGCTAGCCTGAGGTTTGGGACCGAGGGCACGGCAGGCCTATTCTGCAGAGGCTGAATCGAGATCTCCTGCACTGAGGTCATGTCAACTATGAGACGTGCCTCAGGCTAGAGTTTTTGTCCAGCGTGGCCTCTTCCTGAAGGGTGTGGGGGCTTCATGATGACAGGGAGGTTTGCCTACGATGGGATTTGTGAACTACTTCAAACCTCAAGGTTTCCTTCTGCACGACAGTCGAGTCCTATTGGATGGTTCCAGGAGGCCCAATACGGAAAGACTCGAGAACAGGTGTCTAAGAACGGATGCCTGGGAATGCCAATTCATATTCCCACTCATTATTCAAGACAAGGCAGGCTCAATCTGAGGGCTCCTGGGTGAGCTCCCCAGAGGGGAGAGTTGAAATGCACTCTCCTGAAGATGAGTCCTCCTGTGGCTTGGTGGCCTGGGAGACCTTGGAATGTGGAGGTGGCTCAGGGACTCTGCAGGATTCTCCAACCTGAGGTGTTTGACACGGCTCCAACAAGGAAGCTTCCCATGTGGAGACGAGAGGAGTTCTGTTCAGTGCCTCAGGAAAGCCCCATATCCTGTTCTTCGAACCAAAGCCTCTGAGGAGTGACACTTGGAAACCAAAGCAAGAGTTGAGATTAGGGCCTAAGGGCCTGTCCGGCTCAACCTTCTATCTCTGTTGACATCTGTGTGCATGTCTTCGTGGAGGTAGCTGCTCAGCTTGTGTCCGAATGCCCCTGTGTGTCCATGGAGGCTCCCAGTAGTGGGATGACCTCGGGGGCCTTGAGGTTTCTCATATTCTGGAGGTGTGTGGCCAAAGGAATGGACACAGTTTCCCAGGAGAGAGCAGGCACGGTCCTGTGGTATGGCTCCAGAGGACCCAGCCTAGAGGCTGTGTTTGCCAGGGCTGTGGGGACAGATGTCTGAAAAAGCAAACTTGGCTCAGCTAGGGGCCAAGGTATGGCAGGCCTTATCTCCAGTCCGTGAGGGGAGATCCTCTGGATATCAAAGGAGGGCAAGTGGGAGGCAGTCGCTCAGGCTTTTGTCTCTGGGTGTTGCGTTTAAAGTGGCTGTTCAGGATAGGGGTTGCCTCAGGGGCCGAGGAAGAGCCTTTCTCTCGCGGGATTGTCCAAGCTCCCAAGTGTTTGGGTTCATTCTGTGGGAAGGGAAGCGTACTGTTTTCGGCCACAGGGGACCCCCCAGGAGAGGGACTCTAGAGCACAGCAGTGGGTTCCCTCAACTGGAATACACACCATCTAGTTAGTCCTGGGTGCCTATGGGAATGGCAAGCCACATATGCGGGCTTTTGTTCCAGTCACTGAGAGGCGTTACTTGAATAAGGTACTCACGCTGAGGGTCACAATGTGTGTTTGTGCCCAAGGAGGCCCTCACGCATGGGCGTGGCCTCATGAGCCATGCTGTTTTCTCCTACACTGAAGGTTTGACTCACTGCCAGCAGCAAGGTTTCTTGCCATGGGGAAGGAGGGGTTCTGACTTGTGCATCAGGTTCCCCCCTGTGCAGGGATTGGAGATAAGGTCTAGGTTCCGATGACTGAAAACCCAGGTTGGGAATGGATGATGGCCTAAGGCAGTGGCGGGTCCAATGTGCTGGGTATGCAGCCAGCAGTGTCGGTGTCTGTTGGAAGGTCTGGGCTCAGGCTATTTGCGACAGAGCATCAGTGTTTAATGTAGCCTATGCAATTGGGGTGTTGCCGAGGGCCAAGCAGTTTGATCCTCATTTGGGGTTTCTGGGCAGCACCATAGACAAAGATTTTCTCCTGGGCGTCAGGCAGAGTGCTTCATTGTGGCCCCAGAATTCCCAGGAGGGAGGGTTTGTGGGCCAGGAGTGTGAGGACCGAAGTCTGAAAACACAAGCTAGGGTGAGGATTGGAGCCAATGGCAGAGCAGGCCCACTCTGCAGAGGCTGAATCAAAATCTCCTGAATCTGATGTCAGGCTGAGGACCAGACGTTGGCTGAGGCTGGAGTATGTGTCCATGATGGCACCTTCATGAAGCGGGGCCCTCATGAGGCCAAGGAAGTTTTCCCACGCTGAGTTTGGAGGTTGCCCCAAACCACAAGGTTTCCTTCTGCGGGACATTCGAGTCCTGTTGCATGGCTCCAGGACATACCATACGGAAGGAATGGAGAGCAGAGTTCGAAGGATGGATCCCTGTACAGCATGCCTCGCATTCCCATTGGCCATTAGCGACAAGATATGTTTGATCTGCTGCCTCTGGGGCACGCTACCCAGGGGGCTCAGTTGAAATGGCCTCTCCTGAGGATGCGTCATAATGTGCGTTTGGGTCCATGGAGACCTTGGAATGTGCTGGTTGTTCAGTGGCCTTGCGGAACTCTCCTACCTGAAGGGTTTGAACATCCCCAGTAAGAAAACTCCCCATGTGGAGACGAGAGAGGTTTGGTTTGGTGCCTCAGAAAAGCCCCGTGTGCTGGTCTACGAAAACAGTCCTCTGAGGACGGACACATGGAAACCAAAGCTAAGGTTCAGATTAGGGCCTGGGGTTCTGTTCATTTCAACCTTCTGTCTCTGGGGACACTGTCTGAGAGTAAGTGGAGATAGTTGCTTGCTGGTGTCAGAGAGCCCCTCTTAGTCCAGGGTGGCCTACACCATTGATGGCCTCATGGGCCTTGGAGCTTTTCCCTAACCTGTAGGGTTGTGGTCAATGGATTGGGCACACTTCCCTTGGAGAGGGCAGGCACAATCTTTCGCTGTGTCTCCAGAAGCCCTAGCCTGGAGGTTGTGCGGGTCCAGGCTGTGGGCACAGAAGTCTGAAAACACAAATTCAGCTTATGAGGGGCGCCAAGCATATGGCAGGCCGGATGTACAGCCCGAGAGGGAGCTCCTGGGCCTCTGAAACAAGGGCGAGTGAGAGGCGTTCCTTCAGGCTTTTGTCTCTGGATGTTGTGTCCGGGATAGCCGTGGATTGGAGGGGTGGCCTCAGGGACTGTGGACGAGTATCCCTCTCTGGGGATTTGTCCCAGCTCCCAAGAGTTTGGGGTCATTTTGTGGGAAGGGTGGAGTCGTGTTGTCCTGCTCATGTGTCTCTCCAAGAAAGGGATTCCAGAGCAGAGCCCCAGGTATGGGCGGGGCGACTGGAAAACGCAAACACTGGTGAGGATTGGGTGCATAGGGGCTTGGCAAGCCCCATATGCGGGCTCTTGGTCCAGGCCCTGACACGCCTTTCTTTGACATGGGGCTCATGCTGAGGGTCATACAGTGTGAAATTGTGCCCAAGCAGCACTCAAGGTTGAGCGTGGCATCAGGGGCCATGAAGGTTTCTCCCACCCTGAAGGTGTGACTCCATGCCAAGAGCAAGCTTTACAGCCATGGGTAAGGAGGAGTTCTGTTTTGTGCTTGCGATACCCAGCTGTGTGGAGAATTGATATAATGTCTAGGTTCAGATATCTGAAAACCAAGGTTAGGAAGAGGTGACGGCATAAGACCATGGCATGTCCGAAGTGCTGGGTGTGCGGCCAGCTGTCTCCTTGTCTGTCTGGACGTCTGGCTTCAGACTGTGTCAGACAGAGCATGAGTGCCCAGAGCAGCCTATCCAGTTCGGGTACCGTCGAGGCCCGAGCATGTTGATCCTCTTCTAGGTTTTCTGGAGAGCCCCACAGGAAAACGTTTTTTCCATTGGGCAGACACTGGGCTGGGTTGTGGTTCTGGAGTTTCTAGAACGGAGGGCTTGTTTGCCAGGAGTGTGAGGAAGGAAGTCTGAAAACACATGCTAGCCTGAGGTTTGGGACCGAGGGCACGGCAGGCCCATTCTGCAGAGGCTGAATCGAGATCTCCTGCACTGAGGTCATGTCAACTATGAGACGTGCCTCAGGCTAGAGTTTTTGTCCAGCGTGGCCTCTTCCTGAAGGGTGTGGGGGCTTCATGATGACAGGGAGGTTTGCCTACGATGGGATTTGTGAACTACTCCAAACCTCAAGGTTTCCTTCTGCACGACAGTCGAGTCCTATTGGATGGTTCCAGGAGGCCCCATATGGAAATACACGAGAACGGGTGTCTAAGAACGGATGCCTGGGAATGCCAATTCATATTCCCACTCATTATTCAGGACAAGGCAGGCTCAATATGAGGGCTCCTGGGTGAGCTCCCCAGAGGGGAGAGTTGAAATGCACTCTCCTGAAGATGAGTCCTCCTGTGGCTTGGTGGCCTGGGAGACCTTGGAATGTGGAGGTGGCTCAGGGACTCTGCAGGATTCTCCAACCTGAGGTGTTTGACACGGCTCCAACAAGGAAGCATCCCATGTGGAGACGAGAGGAGTTCTGTTCAGTGCCTCAGGAAAGCCCCATATCCTGTTCTTCGAACCAAAGCCTCTGAGGAGTGACACCTGGAAACCAAAGCAAGAGTTGAGATTAGGGCCTAAGGGCCTGTCCGGCTCAACCTTCTATCTCTGTTGACATCTGTGTGCATGTCTTCGTGGAGGTAGCTGCTCAGCTTGTGTCCGAATGCCCCTGTGTGTCCAGGGAGGCTCCCAGTAGTGGGATGACCTCGGGGGCCTTGAGGCTTCTCATATTCTGGAGGTGTGTGGCCAAAGGAATGGACACAGTTTCCCAGGAGAGAGCAGGCACGGTCCTGTGTTATGGCTCCAGAGGACCCAGCCTAGAGGCTGTGTTTGCCAGGGCTGTGGGGACAGATGTCTGAAAAAGCAAACTTGGCTCAGCTTGGGGCCAAGGTAATGGCAGGCCTGATCTCCAGTCCGTGAGGGGAGAACCTCTGGACATCAAAGGAGGGCAAGTGGGAGGCAGTCGTTCTGGCTTTTGTCTCTGGGTGTTGCGTTCACAGTGGTTGTTCAGGGTAGGGGTTGCCTCAGGGGCAAACTCTAACTCAGCTTTGGTTTTGGGACGTGGGTATGGCAGGCCCAATCTACAAACCATAAGAAGAACCCATGAGGATTTGAATATAGAGCGAGTCTGAGGCGCTTGCTGAGGCTTTTGTCTCTGGATTTTGTATCAGCGATGGCCGTGGAATGTCGGCCATGCCTCATGGGCCATGGATGAATCTTCCTCTCTGAGCATTTGGCCCGATTCACAATCGTTTTTCTTCAATCTGTGTGCTGGGAGGACTCCTTTCAGTTTGGTTACCTCAGGTGTCCCACCAAAAGAGGAATTCCAAAGCAAAGCCGCGGGGAAGACTGAAGAGACAAACCGAACATGGTTAAAAATTGGGGACTAGGGGCATGGAAAGCCCAATATGCTATCTCTTCATCCAGCCACTGAGAGGCCTTATTTGAGGACTTGGCTCAGCCTGAGGGTCACAATGTGTTTTTGTGACCTATGTGGCCCGCGAGCATGGGCGGGGCTTTGAGCCACACTGGTTTCAACTACACTGAACTTTAGACTACATGCCAACTACAAGTTTTCTTGCCATGGGGAAGGATTCTGAGTTCTGCATCACGTAAAACCTTGGGGAGTGATTGGAGATAAGGTCTAGTTTCTGAATCCTGAAAACCGAGGTTGGGAAGTGATGACGACCTAAGGCCATGGCGGCTCGATGTGCTCAGTGTGCACACAGCTGTCTGGATGGGGCCAGGAGGTCCAGGCTCAGGCTGTGTCAGAAAGGGCATTAGTGCCTTGGTCAGCGTAATTATTTGGGGTACAGCCAAGGTAGGTGCAGGTTGATTCTCACTTCGGGTTACTGGGTAGCCCCAGGGGGCTATGTTTTTCTTCTGGAGGGCAGTCTGAGTGCTGCATTGTAGTTATAGATTGCCAGTTCGAGGACTTGTGGGCCAGTAGTCTGAGGAAAGAAGTCTGAGAACACTAGCTAGGCTTAGGTTTCTGAGTGAGGACATGGCAGGCACAATCTACAGACCGGAATCGAGATCGCGTGCATCTGAAGTCAGGGCGAGGGTCAGCCGATCGCTCAGGTTTAGTTTCTGTCCCTGATGTCCCCTTCATGAAGGGGGGGAATCACGAGGCCATGGGGGTTTTCCCACGATGGGAGTTGTGAGAAGCTCCAAACTGCAAAGAGTCTTCTGCAGGACAATTGAGACCTGTTGTTTGTCTCCAGGTCAATGATTCTGAGCAGGGTTCTAAAAATGGATGGCTGGGTAGCCCACCTCGCATTCCAATTGTCTCCTCGCAACAAGACAGGTTAGATCTGCTGGATCTGGGGGAGCAACCGAGGAGGCTGAGTTGAAATGGACTCTTTTGTTTGGGTCCTAATGTGCTTTTGTGTCTATGGAGACCTTGGAATGAAGCGGTGGCACTTAGGCCCTGAAGGGTTCTCCTAAACAGACTCTTTGACACAGCTCCAACGTGCAAGTTTCCCATGTGTAGATGAGATGTTTTCTGATGGGTGAGTCAAGAAACAGCCATATGCTGGTTTTGAAATCCAGGCCTCTGAGGAGAGATGCCTGGTAACCAAAGCAATGGATCTGATTAGTGCCTAGGGGCCTCTTCTTTCCTTTTTACCTCTGGGGACATCTGTCTATGGGTCTGAGTGCAGGTAGGTGCTCAGTTGGGCTCAGGTTGCCCCTGTTTTTCCTGGGAAGCCACCACTATAGAGATGGATCAGGGACTTTGGAGGTTTATCCTATTAGAAGGGTTGTGGCCATTGGAATGGGCACACACAATTCCCTTGGAGAGGGCAAGTACAGTCCTCAGGTTTGGCTCCAGGGGCCTGAGCCTGTAGGTTGTGTAGGCCAGAGCTGTTTGGACAGTTGTCTGAAAACACAAACTCGGCTTATGTTTCGGGTCATAGGTATGGCAGGACTGATCTACAGACCATGAGGAGAACATTTCGGGATTTGAAAAAAGGGCGAGGGTGAGGCACTTGCTCAAGTTTTTGTCTCTGGATATCGTGTCACACATGGTCTGGAATTTCAGGGTGACTTCATGGGAAATGGACGAGTCTTCCTCTCTGGTGGTTTGGCCCCGTCCAAAGAGTTTGGGGTCATTCTGTGGGATGGAGGAAGTCCGTTTTGTCGTTGTTGTTGTTGTTTTCTTTTTTAACTTCAGGTGTCCCTTCAAATGAGGGATTCCAGAGTAGAGCCTTGGAGAGGGGCGACTGGACAATCAGAAATCTGGTTAAAAATTGGCGCCTAGGGACATGTCAAGCCCATTATGGCGTCTAATGATCCAGCCACTGAGAGGACTTACTAGAGGATAGGACTCATGCTCAGGATCACAATGCGGGTTTACGCCCTCGTCGCACTCAAGAATGGGAGGGACTTCAGGGTGAATGCTGGTTTCTACTACACTGAATATTGTACAATGTGCCAACCACAAGGTTTCTTGCAATGGGTAAGGAGGACTTCTGATTTCTGCATCACTTTCAACCCTGGGCAGTGGTTGGAGATAAGGACTAATTTTTGAAGCCTGAAAAACCGCAGTTGGGAAGAGATGATGACCTAAGGCCATGGCGGGTCTGATATGCTCAGTGTGCGGTCAGCTTTCTGGGTGTTGGTCAGGAAGTCCGGGCTCAGGTTGTGTCAGAAAGTGCATTAGTGCGAGGTTAGACTATATGATTTGGGTACAGTCGAGTGCCGTGTATATTTATCCTCATTTGAGGTGCCTGGGCAGTTCATTAGGCAAGATATTTTTTCTAGAGGGCAGGCAGAGTGCTGCATTGTGGGTCCGGAATTGCCAAGCTTGAGGGTTTCTGGGCCAAGAGTGTGAGGACAGAAATCTGAGAACTAAAGCTTGACTTGGGCTTCAGGCCGAGGGCACGGCAGGTACCCCCTGCAGATCTGAACCAATATCTCAATCATCTGAAGTCACGGCGAGGATCAGACGTTGGCTCAGGTTGGAGTTTCTGTGCATGACTGCCCCTTCATGAACGGAGCGGAATCTCAAGGCCATTGAGGTTTACCCACGTTGGGAGTTGTGGGATGCCCCCTTCAAGGAATCCTTCTGCTGGACAATTGAGACCTGATGGGCAGCTCCAGGACATGCCATATGAAATGACTCCAGAGCACCATTGGAGGATGGATGCCAGGGAAGCCCGCCTCGCATTCCAATTGTCTCCTAGCAACAATACAATTGAGGTCGGATGGTTCTGCGGGAGCAACCGGGGTGGCTGAGTTGAAATGGACTTTCCTGTGGATGGGGCTTAATGTGTGTTTGTGTCCATGAGGGCCTTGGAATGGAGTGGTGGCACCGGGAGCCTGAAGTATTCTCCTAAGCTTTGACATAGCTCCCATGCACAAGTTTCCTTGTGGAGACGAGATTTGTTCTGATGGGTGCCTCTGGAAAACCATATGCTGGTATTGGAATCCAGGCTTTTGAGGAGACATGCCTGTAAATCCAAGCAAAGGATCCGATTAAGGCCTAGGGTCCTCTCTAGTTCAATCTTCTTCTCTGGGGATATCCATCTATGGAATGAGTGGAGGCAGATGCTCACCTGGTGTCAGACCGCCCTTAAATGTCCCCGAAGACCTACACTATTGGGATGGTCTCGGGGACTTTGGAGAGTTCTCCTAATTTGTACGATTTTGGACAATGGAATGGGCAGAATTCCCATGGATTGGGTAGGCACAGTCCTAATGTGTGGCTCCAGGGGCCCCACCCTGGAGGGTGTGTGGCCCAGGACTTTGAGGACAGAAGTCTGAAAACACAAACTCAGCTCAGGTTTGGGGATGTAGGTTTGGCAGACCCAATCTACAAATCATGAGAACAACTCTCAGGATATGAAGAAAGAGCGAGTCTGAGGCTCTTGCTCAGGCTTTTGTCTCTTGATTTTGTATCAACGATGGCCGTGGAATGTGGGGAGGTCTCATGGGAAATGTACGAATCTTCCTCTCTGTGGATTTGGCCCGGTCCCAATTGCTTTTCGTCAATCTCTGGGATGGGAGGTCTCCTTTCAGGTTTATTACATCATGTGTCCGAACAAAAGATGAATTCCAAAGCAGAGCCGTAGGGAAGAGTGAAGGGACAACGCAAAATATGGTTAAAAATTGGGGCCTTGGGGCAGGCAGGCCAAATATGCTGTCTCTTAATCCAGCCACTGAGAGGCCTTACTTGAGGACTGGGCTCAGGCTGAGGGTCACAATGTGTGTTTGTTACCAAGGTGGCCCGCGAGCATGGGCGGGACCTCATGGGCCACACTGGTTTCAACGGAACTGGACTTATGGCAACATGCCAATCACAAGGAATCTTGCCATGGGGAATGTGTTCTGATTTCTGCATCACTTTCAAACCTGGGCAGTGGTTGGAGATAAGGACTAGGTTCTGAAGACTAAAAAACAGCAGTTGGAAAGAGATGAGGACCTAAGGCCATGGCGGGTCTGTTATGCTCAGTGTGCGGTCAGCTGCCTGGGTGTTGGTCAGGAGGTTCTGGCTTAGGTTGTGTCAGACAGTGCATTAGTACCCAGGTTAGACTATATGATTTGGGTACAGTCGAGTGCCATGTAGGTTTATCCTCATTTGAGGTGCCTGGGCAGCTCATTAGGCAAGATATTTTTTCTAGAGGGCAGGCAGAGTGCTGCATTGTGGGTCCGGAATTGCCAAACTTGAGGGCTTCTGGGCCAGGAGTGTGAGGGCAGAAGTCTGAGAACACATGCTAGACTTGGGCTTAGGCTGAGGGCACGGCAGGTACCCCCTGCAGATCTGAACCAATTTCTCAAGCATCTGAAGTAACGGCGAGGATCAGACGATGGCTCAGGTTGGAGTTTCTGTGCATGACTGCCCCTTCATGAACAAAGCGGAATCTCAAGGCCATGGAGGTTTTCCCACGTTCGGAGTTGTGGGATGCCCCCTTTAAGGATTCCTTCTGCGGGACAATTGAGACGTGTTGGGCAGCTCCAGCACATCCCATATGGAATGTCTCCAGAGCACTGTTGGAGGATGGATGCCAGGGAAGCCTGCCTCGCATTCCAATTGTCTCCTATCAATAAGAAGTTGAGATCGGATGGCTCTGCGGGAGCAACCGGTGTGGCTGAGTTGAAATGGACTTCCTTGAGGATGGGGCCTAATGTGTGTTTGTGTCCATGAGGGCCTTGGAATGGGGGGTGGCACCGGGACCCTGAAGTATTCTCCTAAGCTTTTGACATAGCTTCCATGCACAATTTTCATTGTGGAGACGAGATGAGTTTTGATGGGTGCCTCAGGAAACCCCTAATGATGGTATAGGAATCCAGGCTTTTGAGGAGACACGCCTGTAAACCAAAGCAATGGATCCGATTATGACCTAGGATCCTGTCTGGTTCAATCTTCTTCTCTGGGGATATCCATCTATGGAATGAGTGCAGGTAGATGCTCACCTTGTGTAAGACTGCTCTTGTTTGTCCCCGGAGACCAACACTATTGGGATGGCCTCGGGGACATGGAGAGTTCTCCTAATTTGTACGATTTTGGACAATGGAATGGGCAGAATTCCCATGGATTGTTTAGGCACAGTCCTAACGTGTGGCTCCAGGGGCCCCAGCCTGGAGGGTGTGTGGCCCAGGACTTTGAGGACAGAAGTCTGAAAACACAAACTCAGCTCAGGTTTGGAAATGTAGGTTGGGCAGGCCCAATCTACAAACCATGAGAAGAACTCTTCAGGATATGAAGAAAGAGTGAGTCTGAGGCACTTTCTCAGGCTTCAGTCTCTGGACTTTGTATCAACGATATCCGTGGAATGTGGGGAGGCCTCATGGGAAATGGACGAATCTTCCTCTGTGTGGATTTGGCCCGGTCCAAATTGTTTTTCGTCAATCTGTGGGATGGGAGGTCTCCTTTCAGGTTTATTACCTCAGGTGTCCGAACAAAAGATGAATTCCAAAGCAGAGCCCTGGGGAAGAGTGAAGGGACAACGCAAAATATGGTTAAAAATTGGGGCCTAGGGGCATGGCAGGCCCAATATGCTGTCTCTTCATCCAGCCACTGAGAGGCCTTACTTGAGGACTGGGCTCAGGCTGAGGGTCACAATGTGTGTTTGTGACCAATGTGGCCCACGAGCATGGGCGGGGCCTCTTGGGCCACATTGGTATTACTGCACTGGACTTTGGACAACATGCCAATCACAAGGACTCTTGCCATGGGGAAGGTGTTCTGATTTCTGCATCACTTTCAACCCTGGGCAGTGGTTGGAGATAAGGTCTAGGTTCTGAAGCCTGAAAAACCGCAGTTGGGAAGAAATGACGACATAAGGCCATGGCTGGTCTGATATGCTCAGTGTGCGGTCAGCTGCCTGGGTGCTGGTCAGGAGGTTCTAGCTCAGGTTGTGTCAGACAGTGCATTAGTGCCCAGGTTAGACTATATGATTTGGGTACAGTCCAGTGTCGTGTAGGTTTATCCTCATTTGAAGTGCCTGGGCAGCTCATTAGACAAATATTTTTTCTAGAGTGCCGGTAGTGTACTGCATTGTGGGTCCGGAATTGCCAAACTTGAGGGCTTCTGGGCCAGGAGTGTGAGGACAGAAGTATGAGAACACAAGCTAGACTTGGGCTTCAGGTCGAGGGCACGGCAGGTACCCCCTGCAGATCTGAACCAATTTCTCAAGCATCTGAAGTAACGGCGAGGATCAGACGATGGCTCAGGTTGGAGTTTCTGTGCATGACTGTCCCTTCATGAACGGAGCAGAATCTCAAGGCCATGGAGGTTTTCCCACGTTGGGAGTTGTGGGATGCCCTCTCCAAGGATTCCTTCTGCGGGACAATTGAGTCCTATTGGGCAGGTCCTGGACATCCCATATAAAATGACTCCAGAGCACCATTGGAGGATGGATGCAGGGAAGCCCGCCGCGCATTCAAATAACCTCCTAGAAACAAGACAGTTGATTTTGGATGGCTCTGAAGGAGCAACCGGGGTGGCTGAGTTGAAGTGGACTTTCCTGAGGATGGGATTTAATGTGTGTTTGTGTCCATGAGGGCCTAGGAATGGGGAATTTTCACCGGGACCCTGAAGTATTCTCCTAAGCTTTTGACATAGCTCCCATGCACAAGTTTCCTTGTGGAGACGAGATTTGTTCTGATGGGTGCCTCTGGAAAAACATATGCTGGTATTGGAATCCAGGCTTTTGAGGAGACATGCCTGTAAACGAAGGCAAGGGATCCTATTATGGCCTAGGGTCCTCTCTAGTTCAATCTTCTTCTCTGGGGATATCCATCTATGGAATGAGTGGAGGTAGATGCTCACCTGGTGTCAGACCGCCCTTGATTGTCCCCGAAGACCTACACTATTGGGATGGCTTCGGGGACTTTGGAGAGTTCTCCTAATTTGTACGATTTTGGACAATGGAATGGGCAGAATTCCCATGGATTGGGTAGGCACAGTCCTAATGTGTGGCTCCAGTGGCCCCAGCCTTGCCGGTGTGTGGCCCAGGGCTTTGAGCGACAGAAGTCTGAAATCAAACTCATCTCAGGTTTGGGGACGTAGGTATGGCAGGCCCAATCTACAAACCATGAGAAGAACACTTCAGGAGATGAAGAAAGAGCGAGTCTGAGGCTCTTGCTCAGGCTTTTGTCTCTGGATGTTTTATCAACGATGGCCGTGGAATGTGGGGAGGCCTCTTGGGAAATGGACGAATCTTTCTCTCTTTGGATTTGGCCCGGTCCAAATTGTTTTTCGTCAATCTGTGGGATGGGAGGTCTCCTTTCAGGTTTATTACCTCAGTTGTCCGAACAAAAGGGGAATTCCAAAGGAGAGCCGTAGGGAAGAGTGAAGGGACAACGCAAAATATGGTTAAAAATTGGGGCCTAGGGGCATGGAAGGACCAATATGCTATGTCTTCATCCAGCCACTGAGAGGCCTTACTTGAGGACTGGGCTCAGGCTGAGGGTCACAAGGTGTGTTTCTGACCAATGTGGCTCGCGAGCATGGGCGGGGCCACATGGGCCACACTGGTTTCAACTGCACTGGACTTCGGACAACATGCCAATCACAAGGTCTATTGCCATGGGGAAGGTGTTCTGATTTCTGCATCATTTTCAACCCTGGGCAGTGTTTGGAGATAAGGTCTAGGTTCTGAAGCCTGAAAAACCGCAGTTGGGAAGAAATGACGACATAAGGCCATGGCTGGTCTGATATGCTCAGTGTGCGGTCAGCTGCCTGGGTGCTGGTCAGGAGGTTCTAGCTCAGGTTGTGTCAGACAGTGCATTAGTGCCCAGGTTAGACTATATGATTTGGGTACAGTCCAGTGTCGTGTAGGTTTATCCTCATTTGAAGTGCCTGGGCAGCTCATTAGACAAATATTTTTTTCTAGAGTGCCGGTAGTGTACTGCATTGTGGGTCCGGAATTGCCTAACTTGAGGGCTTCTGGGCCAGGAGTGTGAGGACAGAAGTATGAGAACACAAGCTAGACTTGGGCTTCAGGTCGAGGGCACAGAAGGTACCCCCTGCAGATCTGAAACAATATCTCAAGCATCTAAAGTCTGACGAGGATCAGACGTTGTCTCAGGTTGGAGTTTCTGTTCATGACTGCCCCTTCATGAACGGAGCCGAAACTCAAGGCCATGGAGGTTTTCCCACTTTGGGAGTTGTGGGATGCCTTCTTCAAATAATCCTTCTGCGGGAAAATTGAGTCCTATTGGGCAGGTCCTGGACATCCCATATAAAATGACTCCAGAGCACCATTGGAGGATGGATGCAGGGAAGCCCGGCGCGCATTCCAATAACCTCCTAGCAACAAGACAGTTGATTTTGGATGGCTCTGAAGGAGCAACCGGGGTGGCTGAGTTGAAATGGACTTTCCTGAGGATGGGATTTAATGTGTGTTTGTGTCCATGAGGGCCTTGGAATGGGGAGTTTGCACCGGGACCCTGAAGTATTCTCCTAAGCTTTTGACATAGCTCCCATGACAAGTTTCCTTGTGGAGACGAGATTTGTTCTGATGGGTGCCTCTGGAAAACCATATGCTGGTATTGGAATCCAGGCTTTTGAGGAGACATGCTTGTAAATCAAGCAATGGATCCGATTATGGCCTAGGGTCCTCTCTAGTTCAATCTTCTTCTCTGGGGATATCCATCTATGGAATGAGTGGAGGCAGATGCTCAACTGGTGTCAGACCGCCCTTGATTGTCCCCGAAGACCTACACTATTGGGTGGCTTCGGGGACTTTGGAGAGTTCTCCTAATTTGTACGATTTTGGACAATGGAATGGGCAGAATTCCCATGGATTGGGCAGGCACAATCCTAATGTGTGGCTCCAGGGGCCCCAGCCTTGCCGGTGTGTGGCCCAGGGCTTTGAGCGACAGAAGTCTGAAAACAAACTCATCTCAGGTTTGGGGACATAGGTATGGCAGGCCCAATCTACAAACCATGAGAAGAACACTTCAGGATATGAAGAAAGAGCCAGTCTGAGGCACTTGCTCAGGCTTTTGTCTCTGGATGTTTTATCAACGATGGCTGTGGAATGTGGGGAGGCCTCATGGGAAATGGACGAATCTTTCTCTCTTTGGATTTGGCACGGTCCCAATTGTTTTTCGTAAATCTCTGGGATGGGAGGTCTCTTTTCAGGTTTATTACCTCAGAGTCTGAACAAAAGAGGAATTCCAAAGCAGAGCCGTAGGGAAGAGTGAAGGGACAACGCAAAATATGGTTAAAAATTGGGGCCTTGGGGCAGGCAGGCCAAATATGCTGTCTCTTCATCCAGCCACTGAGAGGCCTTACTTGAGGACTGGGCTCAGGCTGAGGGTCACAATGTGTGTATGTTACCAAGGTGGCCCGCGAGCATGAGCGGGGCCTCATGGGCCACAGTGGTTTCAACTGCTCTGGACTTTGGGCAACATGCCAATCACAAGGAATCTTGCCATGGGGAAGGTGTTCTGATTTCTGCATCACTTTCAACCCTGGGCTGTGGTTGGAGATAAGGACTAGGTTCTGAAGTCAGAAAAACCGCAGTTGGGAAGAGATGAGGACCTAAGGCCATGGCGGGTCTGATATGCTCAGTGTGCGGTCAGCTGCCTGGGTGTTGGTCAGGAGGTTCTGGCTCAGGTTGTGTCAGACAGTGCATTAGTGCCCAGGTTAGACTATATGATTTTGGTACAGTCGAGTGCCGTGTAGGTTTATCCTCATTTGAGGTGCCTGGGCAGCTCATTAGGTAAATATTTTTTTTAGAGGGCTGGCAGTGTGCTGCATTGTGGGTCCGGACTTGCCAAACTTGAGGGCTTCTGGGCCAGGAGTGTGAGGACAGAAGTCTGAGAACACAAGCTAGACTTGGGCTTCAGGTTGAGGGCACAGCAGGTACCCCCTGCAGATCTGAACCAATATCTCAAGCATCTGAAGTCACGGCGAGGATCAGACTTTGGCTCAGGTTGGAGTTACTGTGCATGACTACCCCTTCATGAACGGAGGGGAATCTCAAGGCCTTGGAGGTTTTCCCTCGTTCGGAGTTGTGGGATGCCCCATTCAAGGATTCCTTCTGTGGGACAATTGAGACCTGTTGGGCAGCTCCAGGACATCCCATATGGAATGATTCCAGAGCACCATGGAGGATGGATGCCAGGGAAGCCCGCCTCGCATTCCAATTGTCTCCTGGCCACAAGACAGTTGAGATCGGATGGCTCTCCGGGAACAACAGGGTTGGCTGAGTTGAAATGGACTTTCCTGTGGATCGGGCCTAATGTGTGTTTGTGTCCATGAGGCCTTGGAATGGGGCGGTGGTAGCGGGACCCTGAAGTATTCTCCTAAGATTTTGACATAGCTCCCATTCACAAGTTTCCTTGTGGAGACGATATTTGTTCTGATGGGTGCCTCAGGAAACCCCTTAAGCTGGTATAGGAATCCAGGCTTTTGAGGAGACATACCTGTAAACCAAAGCAATGGATCCGATTATGGCCTAGGGTCCTGTCTGGTTCAATCTTCTTCTTTGGGGATATCCATCTAAGGAATGAGTGGAGGTAGAGGCTCACCTTGTGTCAGACCGCCCTTGTTTGACCCCGGAGACCTACACTATTGCGATGGCCTCGGGAACTATGGAGATTTCTCCTAATTTGTACGATTTTGGACAATGGAATGGACAGAATTCCCATGGATTGTTTAGGCACAGTCCTAATGTGTGGCTCCAGGGGCCCCAGCCTTGCGGGTGTGTGGCCCAGGACTTTGAGGACAGAGGTCTGAAAAAACAAACTCTGCTTAGGTTTGGGGACGTAAGTGTGGCATGCCCAATCAACAAACCATGAGAACAACTCTTCAGGATAGAAAGAAAGAGCGAGTTGAGGCACTTGCTCAGGCTTTTGTCTCTGGATTTTGTATCAACGATGGCTGTGGAATTTGGGGAGGCCTCATGGGCCATGGACAATCTTCCTCTCTGTGGATTTGGCCCGGTCCCAATTGTTTTTCATCAATCTGTGGGATGGGAGGTCTCCTTTCAGGTTTATTACCTAGGTGTCCAAACAAAAGACGAATTCCAAAGCAGAGCCCTAGGGAAGAGTGAAGGGATAACGCAAAATATGGTTAAAAATAGGGGCCTAGGGGCATGGCAGGCCCAATATGCTTTCTCTTCATCCAGCCACTGAGAGGCCTTACTTGAGGAATGGGCTCAGGCTGAGGATCACAATGTGTGTTTGTGACCAATGTGGCCCGCGAGCATAGGCCGGGCCACATGGGCCACACTGGTTTCAACTACACTGGACTTTGGACAAAATGCCAATCACAAGGTCTCTTGCATGGGGAAGGTGTTCTGATTTCTGCATCATTTTCAACCCTGGGCAGTTGTTGGAGATAAGGTCTAGGTTCTGAAGCCTGAAAACCTGCAGTTGGGAAGAGAGGACGACCTAAGACCATGGCGGTTCTGATATGCTCAGTGTGCGGTCAGCTGCCTGGGTGTTGGTAAGCATGTTCTGGCTCAGGTTGTGTCAGACAGTGCATTAGTGCCCAGGTTAGACTATGTGATTTGTGTACAGTCGAGTGCAGCGTAGGTTTAACCTTATTTGAGGTGCCTGGGCAGCTCATTAGGCAAGATATTTTTTCTAGAGTGCAGGCAGAGTGCTGCATTGTGGGTACGGACTTGCCAAACTTTAGGGCTTCTGGGCCAGGAGTGTGAGGACAGAAGTCTTAGAACACAAGCTAGACTTGGGCTTCAGGCCGAGGGCACAGCAGGAACTCCCTGCAGATCTGAACCAATTTCTCAAGCATCTGAAGTCACGGGGAAGATCAGACGTTGGCTCAGGTTGGAGTTCCTGTGCATGACTGCCCCTTCATGAAAGGAGCGTAAACTCAAGGCCATGGAGTTTTTACCACATTGGGACTTTTGTGATGCCCCCTTCAAGGTTTCCTTCTGCTGGACAATTGAGACCTGTTGGGCAGCTCCAGGTCATCCCATATGGAATAAATCCAGAGCACCATTAGAGGAGGATGCCAGGGTAGCCCGCCTCGCATTCCAATTGTCTCCTAGTTACAGTACAGTTGAGATGGAATGGCTCTGCGGGAGCAACCGGGGTGGCGGAGTTGAAATGGACTTTCTTGAGGATGGGGCCTAATGTGTGTTTGTGTCCATGAGAGCCTTGGAATGGGGCGGTGGCACCGGGACCCTGAAGTATTCTCCTAAGCTTTTGACATAGCTTCCATGCACAATTTTCATTGTGGAGACGAGATGAGTTCTGATGGGTGCCTCAGGAAACCCCTTATGCTGGATTTGCAATCCAGGCTTTTGAGGAGACACGCCTGTAAACAAAGCAATGGATACGATTATGGCCTAGGATTCTGTCTGGTTCAATCTTCTTCTCTGGGGATATCCATCTATGGAATGAGTGCAGGTAGATGCTCACCTGGTGTCAGACCGCCCTTGTTTGTCCCTGGAGACCTACACTATTGGGATGGCCTCGGGGACTATGGAGATTTCTCCTAATTTGTACGATTTTGGACAATGGAATGGGCAGAATTCCCATGGATTGGGTAGGCACAGTCTTAATGTGTGGCTCCAGGGGCCCCACCCTGGAGGGTGTGTGGCCCAGGACTTTGAGGACAGAAGTCTGAAAACACAAACTCAGCTCAGGTTTGGGGATGTAGGTTTGGCAGACCCAATCTACAAATCATGAGAACAACTCTCAGGATATGAAGAAAGAGCGAGTCTGAGGCTCTTGCTCAGGCTTTTGTCTCTTGATTTTGTATCAACGATGGCCGTGGAATGTGGGGAGGTCTCATGGGAAATGTACGAATCTTCCTCTCTGTGGATTTGGCCCGGTCCCAATTGCTTTTCGTCAATCTCTGGGATGGAGGTCTCCTTTCAGGTTTAATACATCATGTGTCCGAACAAAAGATGAATTCCAAAGCAGAGCCGTAGGGAAGAGTGAAGGGACAACGCAAAATATGGTTAAAAATTGGGGCCTTGGGGCAGGCAGGCCAAATATGCTGTCTCTTCATCCAGCCACTGAGAGGCCTTACTTGAGGACTGGGCTCAGGCTGAGGGTCACAATGTGTGTTTGTTACCAAGGTGGCCCGCGAGCATGGGCGGGGCCTCATGGGCCACACTGTTTTCAACTGAACTGGACTTATGGCAACATGCCAATCACAAGGAATCTTGCCATGGGGAATGTGTTCTGATTTCTGCATCACTTTCAACCCTGGGCAGTAGTTGGAGATAAGGACTAGGTTCTGAAGACTGAAAAACAGCAGTTGGGAAGAGATGAGGACCTAAGGCCATGGCGGGTCTGATATGCTCAGTGTGCGGTCAGCTGCCTGGGTGTTGGTCAGGAGGTTCTGGCTCAGGTTGTGTCAGACAGTGCATTAGTGCCCAGGTTAGACTATATGATTTGGGTACAGTCGAGTGCCGTGTAGGTTTATCCTCATTTGAGGTGCCTGGGCAGCACATTAGGCAAGATATTTTTTCTAGAGGGCAGGCAGAGTGCTGCATTGTGGGTCCGGAATTGCCAAACTTGAGGGCTTCTGGGCCAGGAGTGTGAGGACAGAAGTCTGAGTACACATGCTAGACTTGGGCTTCAGGCTGAGGACACGGCAGGTACCCACAGCAGATCTGAACCAATTTCTCAAGCATCTGAAGTCACGGCGAGGATCAGACTTTGGCTCAGGTTGGAGTTTCTGTGCATGACTGCCCCTTCATGAACGGAGCGGAATCTCAAGGCCATGGAGGTTTTCCCACGTTGGGAGTTGTGGGATGCCCCCTTTAAGGATTCCTTCTGCGGGTCAATTGAGACGTGTTGGGCAGCTCCAGCACATCCCATATGGAATGACTCCAGAGCACTGTTGGAGAATGGATGCCAGGGAAGCCTGCCTTGCATTCCAATTGTCTCCTATCAATAAGAAGTTGAGATCGGATGGCTCTGCGGGAGCAACCGGTGTGGCTGAGTTGAAATGGACTTTCCTGAGGATGGGGCCTAATGGGTGTTTGTGTCCATGAAGGCCTTGGAATGGGGGGTGGCACCGGGACCCTGAAGTATTCTCCTAAGCTTTTGACATAGCTTCCATGCACAATTTTCATTGTGGAGACGAGATGAGTTCTGATGGGTGCCTCAGGAAACCCCTTATGCTGGTATTGGCATCCAGGCTTTTGAGGAGACACGCCTGTAAACCAAAGCAATGGATCCGATTATGGCCTAGGATCCTGTCTGGTTCAATCTTCTTCTCTGGGGATATCCATCTATGGAATGAGTGCAGGTAGATGCTCACCTTGTGTAAGACCGCCCTTGTTTGTCCCCGGAGACCAACACTATTGGGATGGCCTCGGGGACATGGAGAGTTTTCCTAATTTGAACGATTTTGGACAATGGAATGGGCAGAATTCCCATGGATTGGGTAGGCACAGTCCTAACGTGTGGCTCCAGGGGCCCCAGCCTGGAGGTTGTGTGGCCCAGGACTTTGAGGACAGAAGTCTGAAAACACAAACTCAGCTCAGGTTTGGAAATGTAGGTTGGGCAGGCTCAATCTACAAACCATGAGAAGAACTCTTCAGGATATGAAGAAAGTGTGAGTCTGAGGCACTTCCTCAGGCTTTTGTCTCTGGACTTTGTATCAACGATATCCGTGGAATGTGGGGAGGCCTAATGGGAAATGGACGAATCTTCCTCTGTGTGGATTTGGCCCGGTCCAAATTGTTTTTCGTCAATCTGTGGGATGGGAGATCTTCTTTCAGGTTTATTACCTCAGGTGTCCGAACAAAAGAGGAATTCCAAAGCAGAGCCCTGGGGAAGAGTGAAGGGACAACGCAAAATATGGTTAAAAATTGGGGCCTAGGGGCATGGCAGGCCCAATATGCTGTCTCTTCATCCAGCCACTAAGAGGCCTTACTTGAGGACTGGGCTCAGGCTGAGGGTCACAATGTGTGTTTGTGACCAATGAGGCCCACGAGCATGGGCGGGGCCTCTTGGGCCACATTGGTATTACTGCACTGGACTTTAGACAACATGCCAATCTCAAGGAATCTTGCCATGGGGAAGGTGTTCTGATTTCTGCATCACTTTCAACCCTGGGCAGTGGTTGGAGATAATGACTAGGTTCTGAAGACTGAAAAACCGCAGTTGGGAAGAAATGACGACTTAAGGCCATGGCGGGTCTGATATGCTCAGTGTGCGGTCAGCTGCCTGGGTGTTGGTCAGGAGGTTCTGGCTCAGGTTGTGTCAAACAGTGCATTAGTGCCCAGGTTAGACTATATAATTTGGGTACAGTCGAGTGCCTTGTAGGTTTATCCTCATTTGATGTGCCTGGGCAGCTCATTAGGCAAGATATTTTTTCTAGAGTGCAGGGAGAGTGCTGCATTGTGGGTCCGGCATTGCCAAACTTCAGAGCTTCTGGGCCAGGAGTGTTAGGACAGAAGTCTGAGAACACAAGCTAGACTTGCGCTTCAGGCTGAGGGCACGGCAGGTACCAGCTGCAGATCTGAACCAATTTCTCAAGCATCTGAAGTCACGGCGAGGATCAGAAGTTCGCTCAGGTTGGAGTTTCTCTGCATGACTGCCCCTTTTTGAACGGAGCGGAATCTCAAGGCCATGGAGGTTTTCCCACGTTGTGGGATGCCCCCTTCAAGGATTCCTTCTGCGGGAAAATGAGACCTATTGGGCAGCTAAAGGACATCCCATATGGAATGACTCCAGAGCACCGTTTGAGGATGGGTGCCAGGGAAGCCCGCCTCGATTTCCAATTATCTCCTAGCAACAAGAAGTTGAGATCGGATGGCTCAATGGGAGCAACCGGGGTGGCTGAGTTGTAATGGCCTTTTCTTAGGATGGGGCCTAATGTGTGTTTGTGTCCTTGAGGGCCTTGGAATGGGGCGGTGGCAACGGGCCCCTGAAGTATTCTCCTAAGCTTTTGACATAGCTTCCATGCACAATTTTCCTTGTGGAGATGAGATGAGTTCTGATGGGTGCCTCAGGAAACCCCTTATGCTGGTATTGGAATCCAGGCTTTTGAGGAGACACGCCTGTAAACCAAAGTAATGGATCCGATTATGGCCTAGGATCCTGTCTGGTTCAATCTTTTTCTCTGGGGATATCCATCTATGGAATGAGTGGAGGTAGATGCTCACCTTGTGTAAGACCACCCTTGTTTGTCCCCGGAGACCTACACTATAGGGATGGCCTGGGGGACTTTGGAGATTTCTCCTAATTTGTACGATTTTGGACAATGGAATGGGCAGAATTCCCATGGATTGTGTAGGCACAGTCCTAATGTGTGGCTCCAGGGGCCCCAGCCTGAGGGTGTGTGGCCCAGGACTTTGAGGATAGAAGTCTGAAAACACAAACTCAACTCAGGTTTGGGGATGTAGGTTTGGCAGGCCCAATCTACAAACCATGAGAAGAACTCTTCAGGAGATGAAGAAAGAGCGAGTCTGAGGCAATGCTCAGGCTTTTCTCTCTGGATTTTGTATCAACGATGGCCGTGGAATGTGGGGAGGTCTCATGGGAAATGTACGAATCTTCCTCTCTGTGATTTGGCCCAGTCCCAATTGTTTTTCGTAAATCTCTGGGATGGGAGGTCTCTATTCAGGTTTATTACCTCAGGTGTCCGAACAAAAGAGGAATTCCAAAGCAGAGCCCTAGGAAAGAGTGAAGGGACAACGCAAAATATGGTTAAAAATTGGGGCCTAGGGGCATGGCAGGCCAAATATGCTGTCTCTTCATCCAGCCATTGAGAGGCCTTACTTGAGGACTGGGCTCAGGCTGAGGGTCACAATGTGTGTTTGTTACCAATGTGGCCCGCGAGCATGGGCGGGGCCTCATGGGCCACACTGGTTTCAACTGCACTGGACTTTGGGCAACATGCCAATCACAAGGAATCTTGCCATGGGGAAGGTGTTCTGATTTCTGCATCACTTTCAACCCTTGGCAGTGGTTGGAGATAAGGACTAGGTTCTGAAGTCAGAAAAACCGCAGTTGGGAAGAGATGAGGACCTAAGGCCATGGCGGGTCTGATATGCTCAGTGTGCGGTCAGCTGCCTGGGTGTTGGTCAGGAGGTTCTGGCTCAGGTTGTGTCAGACAGTGCATTAGTGCCCAGGTTAGACTATATGATTTGGGTACAGTCGAGTGCCGTGTAGGTTTATCCTCATTTGAGGTGCCTGGGCAGCTTATTAGGGAAGATATTTTTTCTAGAGGGCAGGCAGAGTGCTGCATTGTGGGTCCGGAATTGCCAAACTTGAGAGCTTCTGGGCCAGGAGTGTGAGGAAAGAAGTCTGAGAACACAAGCAAGACTTGGGCTTTAGGCTGAGGGCACGGCAAGTACCCACTGCAGATCTGAACCAATTTCTTAAGCATCTGAAGTCACGGCGAGGATCAGACGTTGGCTCAGGTTGGAGTTTCTGTGCATGACTGCCCCTTCATGAACGGAGCTGAATCTCAAGGCCATGGAGGTTTTCCCACGTTGGGAGTTGTGGGATGCCCTTTTCAAGGATTCCTTCTGCGGGACAATTGAGTCCTATTGGGCAGGTTCAGGACATCCCATATAAAATGACTCCAGAGCACCATTGGAGGATGGATGCAGGGAAGCCCGCCGTGCATTCCAATAACCTCCTAGCAACAAGACAGTTGATATTGGATGGCTCTGAAGGAGCAACCGGGGTTGCTGAGTTGAAATGGACTTTCCTGAGGATGGGATTTATGTGTGTTTGTGTCCATGAGGGCCTTGGAATGGGGAGGTGTCACCGGGACCCTGAAGTATTCTCCTAAGCTTTTGACATAGCTCCCATGCACAAGTTTCCTTGTGGAGACGAGATTTGTTCTGATGGGTGCCTCTGGAAAACCATATGCTGGTATTGGAATCCAGGCTTTTGAGGGGACATGCCTGTAAATCCAAGCAATGGATCCGATTATGGCCTAGGGTCCTCTCTAGTTCAATCTTCTTCTCTGGGAATATCCATCTTTGGAATGAGTGGAGGTAGATGCTCAACTGGTGTCAGACCGCCCTTGATTTTCCCCGAAGACCTACACTATTGGGATGGCCTCGGGGACGTTGGAGAGTTCTCCTAATTTGTACGATATTGGACAATGGAATGGGCAGAATTCCCATGGATTGGGTAGGCACAGTCCTAATGTGTGGCTCCAGGGGCCCCAGCCTTGCGGGTGTGTGGCCCAGGTCTTTGAGCGACAGAAGTCTGAAAACACAAACTCAACTCAGGTTTGGGGACGTAGGTATGGCAGGCCCAATCTACAAACCATGAGAAGAACACTTCAGGATATGAAGAAAGAGCGAGTCTGAGGCACTTGCTCAGGCTTTTGTCTCTGGATGTTTTATCAACGATGGCCGTGGAATGTGGGGAGGCCTCATGGGAAATGGACGAATCTTTCTCTCTTTGGATTTGGCCCTGTCCCAATTGTTTTTCGTCAATCTGTGGGATGGGAGGTCTCCTTTCAGGTTTATTACCTCAGATGTCCGAACAAAAGGGGAATTCCAAATCAGAGCCCTTGGGAAGAGTGAAGGGACAACGCAAAATATAGTTAAAAATTGGGGCCTAGGGGCATGGCAGGACCAATATGCTATGTCTTCATCCAGCCACTGAGAGGCCTTACTTGAGGACTGGGCTCAGGCTGAGGGTCACAAGGTGTGTTTCTGACCAATGTGGCCCGCGAGCATGGGCGGGGCCACATGGGCCACACTGGTTTCAACTGCACTGGACTTCGGACAACATGCCAATCACAAGGTCTATTGCCATGGGGAAGGTGTTCTGATTTCTGCATCATTTTCAAGCCTGGGCAGTGGTTGGAGATATGGTCTAGGTTCTGAAGCCTGAAAAACCGTAGTTGGGACGAAATGACGACTTAAGGCCATGGCGGGACTGATATGCTCAGTGTGCGGTCATCTGCCTGGGTGTTGGTCAGGAGGTTCTGGCTCAGGTTGTGTCAGACAGTGCATTAGTGCCCAGGTTAGACTATATGATTTGGGTACAGTCGAGTGCCTTGTAGGTTTATCCTCATTTGATGTGCCTGGGCAGCTTATTAGGCAAGATATTTTTTCTAGAGGGCAGGCAGAGTGCTTCATTGTGGGTCCGGAATTGCTAAACTTGAGAGCTTCTGGGCCAGGAGTGTGAGGACAGAAGTCTGAGAACACAAGCTAGACTTGGGCTTCAGGCTGAGGGCACGGCAGGTACCCCCTGCAGATCTGAACCAATTTCTCAAGCATCTGAAGTCACGGCGAGGATCAGACGTTGGCTCAGGTTGGAGTTTCTGTTCATGACTGCCCCTTTATGAACTGAGCGGAATCTCAAGGCCATGGAGCTTTTCCCACGTTGGGAGTTGTGGGATGCCCCCTTCAAGGAATCCTTCTGCGGGACAATTGAGACCTGTTGGGCAGCTCCAGTATATCCCATATGGAATGACTCCAGAGCACCGTTTGAGGATGGATGCCAGGGAAGCCCGCCTCACATTCCAATTATCTCCTAGCAACAAGAAGTTGAGATCGGATGGCTCTATCGGAGCAACCGGGGGGCTGAGTTGTAATGGCCTTTCCTTAGGATGGGGCCTAATGTGTGTTTGTGTCCTTGAGGGCCTTGGAATGGGGCTGTGGCAACGGGACCCTGAAGTATTCTCCGAAGCCTTTGACATAGCTTCCATGCACAATTATCCTTGTGGAGACGAGATGAGTTCTGATGGGTGCCTCAGGAAACCCCTTATGCTGGAATTGGAATCCAGGCTTTTGAGGAGACACGCCTGTAAACCAAAGTAATGGATCCGATTATGGCCTAGGATCCTGTCTGGTTCAATCTTTTTCTCTGGGGATAGCCATCTATGGAATGAGTGGAGGTAGATGCTCACCTTGTGTAAGACCGCCCTTGTTTGTCCCTGGAGACCTACACTATTGGGATGGCCTCAGGGACTTTGGAGATTTCTCCTAATTTGTACGATTTTGGACAATGGAATGGGCAGAATTCCCATGGATTGGGTAGGCACAGTCCTAATGTGTGGCTCCAGCGTCCCAGCATTGAGGGTGTGTGGCCCAGGACTTTGAGGACAGAAGTCTGAAAACACAAACTCACCTCAGGTTTGGGGATGTAGGTTTGGCAGGCCCAATCTACAAACCATGAGAAGAACTCTTCAGGATATGAAGAAAGAGCGAGTCTGAGGCACTTGCTCAGGCTCTTATCTCTGGATTTTGTATCAACGATATCCGTGGAATGTGGGGAGTTCACATGGGAAATGTACGAATCTTCCTCTCTGTGGATTTGGCCCGGTCCCAATTGTTTTTCGTAAATCTCTGTGAAGGCAGGTCTCTTTTCAGGTTTATTACCTCAGGTGTCCGAACAAAAGAGGAATTCCAAAGCAGAGCCGTAGGGAAGAGTGAAGGGACAACGCAAAATATGGTTAAAAATTGGGGCCTATGGGCAGGCAGGCCAAATATGCTGTCTCTTCATCCAGCCACTGAGAGGCCTTACTTGAGGACTGGGCTCAGGCTGGGGGTTACAATGTGTGTTTGTGACCAATGTGGCCCACGAGCATGTGCGGGGCCTCATGGGCCACATTGGTTTCAACTGCACTGGACTTTGGACAACATGCCAATCACAAGGACTCTTGCCATGGGGAAGGTGTTCTGATTTCTGCATCACTTTCAACCCTGGGCAGTGGTTGGAGATAATGACTAGGTTCTGAATACTGAAAAACCGCAGTTGGGAAGAAATGACGACTTAAGGCCATGGCGGGACTGATATGCTCAGTGTGCGGTCATCTGCCTGGGTGTTGGTCAGGAGGTTCTGGCTCAGGTTGTGTCAGACAGTGCATTAGTGCCCAGGTTAGACTATATGATTTGGGTACAGTCGAGTGCCTTGTAGGTTTATCCTCATTTGATGTGCCTGGGCAGCTTATTAGGCAAGATATTTTTTCTAGAGGGCAGGCAGAGTGCTTCATTGTGGGTCCGGAATTGCTAAACTTGAGAGCTTCTGGGCCAGGAGTGTGAGGACAGAAGTCTGAGAACACAAGCTAGACTTGGGCTTCAGGCTGAGGGCACGGCAGGTACCCCCTGCAGATCTGAACCAATTTCTCAAGCATCTGAAGTCACGGCGAGGATCAGACGTTGGCTCAGGTTGGAGTTTCTGTTCATGACTGCCCCTTTATGAACTGAGCGGAATCTCAAGGCCATGGAGCTTTTCCCACGTTGGGAGTTGTGGGATGCCCCCTTCAAGGAATCCTTCTGCGGGACAATTGAGACCTGTTGGGCAGCTCCAGTATATCCCATATGGAATGACTCCAGAGCACCGTTTGAGGATGGATGCCAGGGAAGCCCGCCTCACATTCCAATTATCTCCTAGCAACAAGAAGTTGAGATCGGATGGCTCTATCGGAGCAACCGGGGGGCTGAGTTGTAATGGCCTTTCCTTAGGATGGGGCCTAATGTGTGTTTGTGTCCTTGAGGGCCTTGGAATGGGGCTGTGGCAACGGGACCCTGAAGTATTCTCCTAAGCCTTTGACATAGCTTCCATGCACAATTATCCTTGTGGAGACGAGATGAGTTCTGATGGGTGCCTCAGGAAACCCCTTATGCTGGAATTGGAATCCAGGCTTTTGAGGAGACACGCCTGTAAACCAAAGTAATGGATCCGATTATGGCCTAGGATCCTGTCTGGTTCAATCTTTTTCTCTGGGGATAGCCATCTATGGAATGAGTGGAGGTAGATGCTCACCTTGTGTAAGACCGCCCTTGTTTGTCCCTGGAGACCTACACTATTGGGATGGCCTCAGGGACTTTGGAGATTTCTCCTAATTTGTACGATTTTGGACAATGGAATGGGCAGAATTCCCATGGATTGGGTAGGCACAGTCCTAATGTGTGGCTCCAGCGTCCCAGCATTGAGGGTGTGTGGCCCAGGACTTTGAGGACAGAAGTCTGAAAACACAAACTCACCTCAGGTTTGGGGATGTAGGTTTGGCAGGCCCAATCTACAAACCATGAGAAGAACTCTTCAGGATATGAAGAAAGAGCGAGTCTGAGGCACTTGCTCAGGCTCTTATCTCTGGATTTTGTATCAACGATATCCGTGGAATGTGGGGAGTTCACATGGGAAATGTACGAATCTTCCTCTCTGTGGATTTGGCCCGGTCCCAATTGTTTTTCGTAAATCTCTGTGAAGGCAGGTCTCTTTTCAGGTTTATTACCTCAGGTGTCCGAACAAAAGAGGAATTCCAAAGCAGAGCCGTAGGGAAGAGTGAAGGGACAACGCAAAATATGGTTAAAAATTGGGGCCTATGGGCAGGCAGGCCAAATATGCTGTCTCTTCATCCAGCCACTGAGAGGCCTTACTTGAGGACTGGGCTCAGGCTGGGGGTTACAATGTGTGTTTGTGACCAATGTGGCCCACGAGCATGTGCGGGGCCTCATGGGCCACATTGGTTTCAACTGCACTGGACTTCGGACAACATGCCAATCACAAGGTCTATTGCCATGGGGAAGGTGTTCTGATTTCTGCATCATTTTCAAGCCTGGGCAGTGGTTGGAGATATGGTCTAGGTTCTGAAGCCTGAAAAACCGTAGTTGGGACGAAATGACGACTTAAGGCCATGGCGGGACTGATATGCTCAGTGTGCGGTCATCTGCCTGGGTGTTGGTCAGGAGGTTCTGGCTCAGGTTGTGTCAGACAGTGCATTAGTGCCCAGGTTAGACTATATGATTTGGGTACAGTCGAGTGCCTTGTAGGTTTATCCTCATTTGATGTGCCTGGGCAGCTTATTAGGCAAGATATTTTTTCTAGAGGGCAGGCAGAGTGCTTCATTGTGGGTCCGGAATTGCTAAACTTGAGAGCTTCTGGGCCAGGAGTGTGAGGACAGAAGTCTGAGAACACAAGCTAGACTTGGGCTTCAGGCTGAGGGCACGGCAGGTACCCCCTGCAGATCTGAACCAATTTCTCAAGCATCTGAAGTCACGGCGAGGATCAGACGTTGGCTCAGGTTGGAGTTTCTGTTCATGACTGCCCCTTTATGAACTGAGCGGAATCTCAAGGCCATGGAGCTTTTCCCACGTTGGGAGTTGTGGGATGCCCCCTTCAAGGAATCCTTCTGCGGGACAATTGAGACCTGTTGGGCAGCTCCAGTATATCCCATATGGAATGACTCCAGAGCACCGTTTGAGGATGGATGCCAGGGAAGCCCGCCTCACATTCCAATTATCTCCTAGCAACAAGAAGTTGAGATCGGATGGCTCTATCGGAGCAACCGGGGGGCTGAGTTGTAATGGCCTTTCCTTAGGATGGGGCCTAATGTGTGTTTGTGTCCTTGAGGGCCTTGGAATGGGGCTGTGGCAACGGGACCCTGAAGTATTCTCCTAAGCCTTTGACATAGCTTCCATGCACAATTATCCTTGTGGAGACGAGATGAGTTCTGATGGGTGCCTCAGGAAACCCCTTATGCTGGAATTGGAATCCAGGCTTTTGAGGAGACACGCCTGTAAACCAAAGTAATGGATCCGATTATGGCCTAGGATCCTGTCTGGTTCAATCTTTTTCTCTGGGGATAGCCATCTATGGAATGAGTGGAGGTAGATGCTCACCTTGTGTAAGACCGCCCTTGTTTGTCCCTGGAGACCTACACTATTGGGATGGCCTCAGGGACTTTGGAGATTTCTCCTAATTTGTACGATTTTGGACAATGGAATGGGCAGAATTCCCATGGATTGGGTAGGCACAGTCCTAATGTGTGGCTCCAGCGTCCCAGCATTGAGGGTGTGTGGCCCAGGACTTTGAGGACAGAAGTCTGAAAACACAAACTCACCTCAGGTTTGGGGATGTAGGTTTGGCAGGCCCAATCTACAAACCATGAGAAGAACTCTTCAGGATATGAAGAAAGAGCGAGTCTGAGGCACTTGCTCAGGCTCTTATCTCTGGATTTTGTATCAACGATATCCGTGGAATGTGGGGAGTTCACATGGGAAATGTACGAATCTTCCTCTCTGTGGATTTGGCCCGGTCCCAATTGTTTTTCGTAAATCTCTGTGAAGGCAGGTCTCTTTTCAGGTTTATTACCTCAGGTGTCCGAACAAAAGAGGAATTCCAAAGCAGAGCCGTAGGGAAGAGTGAAGGGACAACGCAAAATATGGTTAAAAATTGGGGCCTATGGGCAGGCAGGCCAAATATGCTGTCTCTTCATCCAGCCACTGAGAGGCCTTACTTGAGGACTGGGCTCAGGCTGGGGGTTACAATGTGTGTTTGTGACCAATGTGGCCCACGAGCATGTGCGGGGCCTCATGGGCCACATTGGTTTCAACTGCACTGGACTTTGGACAACATGCCAATCACAAGGACTCTTGCCATGGGGAAGGTGTTCTGATTTCTGCATCACTTTCAACCCTGGGCAGTGGTTGGAGATAATGACTAGGTTCTGAATACTGAAAAACCGCAGTTGGGAAGAAATGACGACTTAAGGCCATGGCGGGACTGATATGCTCAGTGTGCGGTCATCTGCCTGGGTGTTGGTCAGGAGGTTCTGGCTCAGGTTGTGTCAGACAGTGCATTAGTGCCCAGGTTAGACTATATGATTTGGGTACAGTCGAGTGCCTTGTAGGTTTATCCTCATTTGATGTGCCTGGGCAGCTTATTAGGCAAGATATTTTTTCTAGAGGGCAGGCAGAGTGCTTCATTGTGGGTCCGGAATTGCTAAACTTGAGAGCTTCTGGGCCAGGAGTGTGAGGACAGAAGTCTGAGAACACAAGCTAGACTTGGGCTTCAGGCTGAGGGCACGGCAGGTACCCCCTGCAGATCTGAACCAATTTCTCAAGCATCTGAAGTCACGGCGAGGATCAGACGTTGGCTCAGGTTGGAGTTTCTGTTCATGACTGCCCCTTTATGAACTGAGCGGAATCTCAAGGCCATGGAGCTTTTCCCACGTTGGGAGTTGTGGGATGCCCCCTTCAAGGAATCCTTCTGCGGGACAATTGAGACCTGTTGGGCAGCTCCAGTATATCCCATATGGAATGACTCCAGAGCACCGTTTGAGGATGGATGCCAGGGAAGCCCGCCTCACATTCCAATTATCTCCTAGCAACAAGAAGTTGAGATCGGATGGCTCTATCGGAGCAACCGGGGGGCTGAGTTGTAATGGCCTTTCCTTAGGATGGGGCCTAATGTGTGTTTGTGTCCTTGAGGGCCTTGGAATGGGGCTGTGGCAACGGGACCCTGAAGTATTCTCCTAAGCCTTTGACATAGCTTCCATGCACAATTATCCTTGTGGAGACGAGATGAGTTCTGATGGGTGCCTCAGGAAACCCCTTATGCTGGAATTGGAATCCAGGCTTTTGAGGAGACACGCCTGTAAACCAAAGTAATGGATCCGATTATGGCCTAGGATCCTGTCTGGTTCAATCTTTTTCTCTGGGGATAGCCATCTATGGAATGAGTGGAGGTAGATGCTCACCTTGTGTAAGACCGCCCTTGTTTGTCCCTGGAGACCTACACTATTGGGATGGCCTCAGGGACTTTGGAGATTTCTCCTAATTTGTACGATTTTGGACAATGGAATGGGCAGAATTCCCATGGATTGGGTAGGCACAGTCCTAATGTGTGGCTCCAGCGTCCCAGCATTGAGGGTGTGTGGCCCAGGACTTTGAGGACAGAAGTCTGAAAACACAAACTCACCTCAGGTTTGGGGATGTAGGTTTGGCAGGCCCAATCTACAAACCATGAGAAGAACTCTTCAGGATATGAAGAAAGAGCGAGTCTGAGGCACTTGCTCAGGCTCTTATCTCTGGATTTTGTATCAACGATATCCGTGGAATGTGGGGAGTTCACATGGGAAATGTACGAATCTTCCTCTCTGTGGATTTGGCCCGGTCCCAATTGTTTTTCGTAAATCTCTGTGAAGGCAGGTCTCTTTTCAGGTTTATTACCTCAGGTGTCCGAACAAAAGAGGAATTCCAAAGCAGAGCCGTAGGGAAGAGTGAAGGGACAACGCAAAATATGGTTAAAAATTGGGGCCTATGGGCAGGCAGGCCAAATATGCTGTCTCTTCATCCAGCCACTGAGAGGCCTTACTTGAGGACTGGGCTCAGGCTGGGGGTTACAATGTGTGTTTGTGACCAATGTGGCCCACGAGCATGTGCGGGGCCTCATGGGCCACATTGGTTTCAACTGCACTGGACTTCGGACAACATGCCAATCACAAGGTCTATTGCCATGGGGAAGGTGTTCTGATTTCTGCATCATTTTCAAGCCTGGGCAGTGGTTGGAGATATGGTCTAGGTTCTGAAGCCTGAAAAACCGTAGTTGGGACGAAATGACGACTTAAGGCCATGGCGGGACTGATATGCTCAGTGTGCGGTCATCTGCCTGGGTGTTGGTCAGGAGGTTCTGGCTCAGGTTGTGTCAGACAGTGCATTAGTGCCCAGGTTAGACTATATGATTTGGGTACAGTCGAGTGCCTTGTAGGTTTATCCTCATTTGATGTGCCTGGGCAGCTTATTAGGCAAGATATTTTTTCTAGAGGGCAGGCAGAGTGCTTCATTGTGGGTCCGGAATTGCTAAACTTGAGAGCTTCTGGGCCAGGAGTGTGAGGACAGAAGTCTGAGAACACAAGCTAGACTTGGGCTTCAGGCTGAGGGCACGGCAGGTACCCCCTGCAGATCTGAACCAATTTCTCAAGCATCTGAAGTCACGGCGAGGATCAGACGTTGGCTCAGGTTGGAGTTTCTGTTCATGACTGCCCCTTTATGAACTGAGCGGAATCTCAAGGCCATGGAGCTTTTCCCACGTTGGGAGTTGTGGGATGCCCCCTTCAAGGAATCCTTCTGCGGGACAATTGAGACCTGTTGGGCAGCTCCAGTATATCCCATATGGAATGACTCCAGAGCACCGTTTGAGGATGGATGCCAGGGAAGCCCGCCTCACATTCCAATTATCTCCTAGCAACAAGAAGTTGAGATCGGATGGCTCTATCGGAGCAACCGGGGGGCTGAGTTGTAATGGCCTTTCCTTAGGATGGGGCCTAATGTGTGTTTGTGTCCTTGAGGGCCTTGGAATGGGGCTGTGGCAACGGGACCCTGAAGTATTCTCCTAAGCCTTTGACATAGCTTCCATGCACAATTATCCTTGTGGAGACGAGATGAGTTCTGATGGGTGCCTCAGGAAACCCCTTATGCTGGAATTGGAATCCAGGCTTTTGAGGAGACACGCCTGTAAACCAAAGTAATGGATCCGATTATGGCCTAGGATCCTGTCTGGTTCAATCTTTTTCTCTGGGGATAGCCATCTATGGAATGAGTGGAGGTAGATGCTCACCTTGTGTAAGACCGCCCTTGTTTGTCCCTGGAGACCTACACTATTGGGATGGCCTCAGGGACTTTGGAGATTTCTCCTAATTTGTACGATTTTGGACAATGGAATGGGCAGAATTCCCATGGATTGGGTAGGCACAGTCCTAATGTGTGGCTCCAGCGTCCCAGCATTGAGGGTGTGTGGCCCAGGACTTTGAGGACAGAAGTCTGAAAACACAAACTCACCTCAGGTTTGGGGATGTAGGTTTGGCAGGCCCAATCTACAAACCATGAGAAGAACTCTTCAGGATATGAAGAAAGAGCGAGTCTGAGGCACTTGCTCAGGCTCTTATCTCTGGATTTTGTATCAACGATATCCGTGGAATGTGGGGAGTTCACATGGGAAATGTACGAATCTTCCTCTCTGTGGATTTGGCCCGGTCCCAATTGTTTTTCGTAAATCTCTGTGAAGGCAGGTCTCTTTTCAGGTTTATTACCTCAGGTGTCCGAACAAAAGAGGAATTCCAAAGCAGAGCCGTAGGGAAGAGTGAAGGGACAACGCAAAATATGGTTAAAAATTGGGGCCTATGGGCAGGCAGGCCAAATATGCTGTCTCTTCATCCAGCCACTGAGAGGCCTTACTTGAGGACTGGGCTCAGGCTGGGGGTTACAATGTGTGTTTGTGACCAATGTGGCCCACGAGCATGTGCGGGGCCTCATGGGCCACATTGGTTTCAACTGCACTGGACTTTGGACAACATGCCAATCACAAGGACTCTTGCCATGGGGAAGGTGTTCTGATTTCTGCATCACTTTCAACCCTGGGCAGTGGTTGGAGATAATGACTAGGTTCTGAATACTGAAAAACCGCAGTTGGGAAGAAATGACGACTTAAGGCCATGGCGGGACTGATATGCTCAGTGTGCGGTCATCTGCCTGGGTGTTGGTCAGGAGGTTCTGGCTCAGGTTGTGTCAGACAGTGCATTAGTGCCCAGGTTAGACTATATGATTTGGGTACAGTCGAGTGCCTTGTAGGTTTATCCTCATTTGATGTGCCTGGGCAGCTTATTAGGCAAGATATTTTTTCTAGAGGGCAGGCAGAGTGCTTCATTGTGGGTCCGGAATTGCTAAACTTGAGAGCTTCTGGGCCAGGAGTGTGAGGACAGAAGTCTGAGAACACAAGCTAGACTTGGGCTTCAGGTCGAGGGCACGGCAGGTACCCCCTGCAGATCTGAACCAATATCTCAAGCATTGAACTCACAGCGAGGTTCAGACGTTGGCTCAGGTTGGAGTTTCTGTGCATGACTGCCCCTTCATGAAATGAGCGGAATCTCAAGACCATGGAGGTTTTCCCACGTTGGGAGTTGTGGGATGCCCCCTTCAAGGATTCCTTCTGCCGGTCTATTGAGACATCATGGGCAGCTCCAGGACATCCCATATGAAATGACTCCAGAGCACCATTGGAGGATGGATGCCAGGGAAGCCCGCCTCGCATTCCAATTGTCTCCTAGCAACAATACAGTTGAGATCGGATTGCTCTGCAGGAGCAACCGGAGTGGCTGAGTTGAAATGGACTTTCCTGAGGATGGGGCCTAATGTGTGTTTGTTTCCATGAGGGCTTTGGAATGGAGTGGTGGCACCGGGACGCTGAAGTATTCTCCTAAGCTTTTGACATAGCTCCCATGCACAATTTTTCTTGTGGAGACGAGATTTGTTCTGATGGGTGCCTCAGGAAACCCATTATGCTGGTATTGGAATCCAGGATTTTGAGGAGCCACGCCCGTAAACCAAAGCAATGGATCCGATTATGTCCTAGGCTTCTGTCTGGTTTAATTTTCTTCTCTGTGGCTATCCATCTATGGAATGAGTGGAGGTAGATGCTCACCTTGTGTAAGACCGCCCTTGTTTATCCCCGGAGACCTACACTATAGGGATGGCCTCGGGGACTTTGGAGTGTTCTCCTAATTTGTACGATTTTGGACAATGGAATGGGCAGAATTCCCATGGATTGGGTAGGCACAGTCCTAATGTGTGGTTCCAGGGGCCCCAGCCTGGAGGGTGTGTGGCCAGGACTTTGAGGACAGAAGTCTGAAAACACAAACTCACCTCAGGTTTGGGGATGTAGGTTTGGCAGGCCCAATCAACAAACCATGAGAAGAACTCTTCAGGATATAAAGAAAGAGCGAGTCTGAGGCACTTGCTCAGGCTTTTGTCTCTGGATTTTGTGTCAACGATGGCCGTGGAAAGTGGGGAGGTCTCATGGGAAATGTACGAATCTTCCTCTCTGTGGATTTGGCCCGTTCCGAATTGTTTTTCGTCAATCTCTGGGATGGGAGGTCTCTTTTCAGGTTTATTACCTCAGGTGTCCAAACAAAAGTCAAATTCCAAAGCAGAGCCCTAGGGAAGAGTGAAAGGATAACGCAAAATATGGTTAAAAATTGGGGCCTAGGGGCATGGCAGGCCCAATATGCTGTCTCTTCATCGAGACACTGAGAGCCCTTACTTGAGGAATGGGCTCAGGCTGAGCATCACAATGTGTGTTTGTGACAAATGTGGCTCGCGAGCATGAGCGGGGCCACATGGGCCACACTGTTTTCAACTACACTGGACTTTGGACAACATGCCAATCACAAGGTCTCTTGCCATGGGGAGGTGTTCTGATTTCTGCATCATTTTCAACCCTGGGCAGTGGTTGGAGATAAGGTCTAGGTTCTAAAGCCTGAAAAACCGCAGTTGGGAAGAGATGACGACTTTAGACCATGGCGGGTCTGATATGCTCAGTGTGCGGTCAGCTGCCTGGGTGTTGGTCAGGATGTTCTGGCTCAGTTTGTGTCAGACAGTGCATTAGTGCCCAGGTTAGACTATATGATTTGTGTACAGTCAAGTGCAGCGTAGGTTTTACCTCATTTGAGGTGCCTGGGCAGATCATTAGGCAAGATATTTTTTCTAGAGGGCAGGCAGAGTGCTGCATTGTGGGTCCAAAATTGCCAAACTTGAGGGCTTCTGGGCCAGGAGTGTGAGGACAGAAGTCTGAGAACACAAGCTAGACTTGGGCTTCAGGCCGCGGGCACGGCAGGTACCCCCTGCAGATCTGAACCAATATCTCAAGCATCTGAAGTCACGGCGAGGATCAGACCTTGGCTCAGTTTGGAGTTTTTGTGCATGACTGCCCCTTTATGAACGGAGCGTAAACTCAAGTCCATGGAGGTTTTACGACGTTGGGAGTTTTGGGATTCCCCCTTCAAGGATTCCTTCTCCTGGACAACTGAGACCTGTTGGGCACCTCCAGGTCATCCCATATGGAATGACTCCAGAGCACCGTTAGAGGATGGATGCCAGGGTAGCCCGCCTCGCATTCCAATTTTCTCCTAGTTACAGTACAGTTGAGATCGGATGGCTCTGCGGGAGCAACCGGGGTGGCTGAGTTGAAATGGACTTTCTTGAGGATGGGGCCTAATGTGTGTTTCTGACCATGAGGGCCTTGGAATGGGCCGGTGGCACCGGGACCCTGAAGTATTCTCCTAAGCTTTCGACTCTGGTTCGAAGAACAGGATATGGGGCTTTCCTCAGGCACTGAACAGAACTCCTCTCGACTCCACATGGGAAGCTTCCTTGTTGGAGCCGTGTCAAACACCTCAGGTTGGAGAATCCTGCAGAGTCCCTGAGCCACCTCCACATTCCAAGGTCTCCCAGGCCACCAAGCCACAGTAGGACTCATCTTCAGGAGAGTCCATTTCAACTCTCCCCTCTGGGTAGCTCACACAGGAGCCCGAAGATTGAGCCTGCCTTGTCCTGACTAAAGAGTGGGAATATGAGGTGGCGTTCCCAGGCATCTATGCTTAGACACCTGCTCTCGAGTCTTTCCGTATGGGGCCTCCTGGAACCATCCAATAGGACTCGACTGTCGTGCAGAAGGAAAACTTGACGTGTGGAGTAGTTCACAAATCCCATCGTAGGCAATCCTTCCTGGCCTCACGAAGCCCCCACACCCTAAGGAAGAGGCCATGCTGGACAAAAACTCTAGCCTAAGGCACGTCTCATAGTTGACATGACCTCAGTGCAGGAGATCTCGATTCGCCTCTGCAGAGTGGGCTTGCCGTGCCCTCGGTCCCAAACCTCATGCTAGCTTGTGTTTTCAGACTTCCTTCCTCACACTCCTGGCAAACAACCCTCCGGACTAGAAACTCTACAACCACAAACCAGCCCCGTGTCTGCCCAATGGAAGAAAAACGTTTCCTTGTGGGGCTCTCCAGAAAACCCAGAAGAGGATCAACCTGCTCGGGCCTCGACGGTACCCGAACTGGATAGGCTGCTCTGCGCACTCATGCTCTGTCTGACACAGCCTGAAGCCAGATGTCCAGACAGACAAGGAGACAGCGGGCCGCACACCCAGCACTTCGGACACGCCATGGTCTTATGCCGTGACCCCTCCTAACCTTGGTATTCAGATATCTGAACGTAGACATTCTATCAATTCTCCACACAGCTGGGTCTCGCAAGCACAAAACAGGACTCTTCCTTCCCCATGGCTGTCAAGCTTGCTCTTGGCATGGAGTCACACCTTCAGGGTGGGAGAAACCTTCATGGCCCCTGATGCCACGCCCAAAATTGAGTGTTGCTTGGGCACAAATTCACACTGTGACCCTCAGCATGAGCCCCATGTCAAAGAAAGGCTTGTCGGGGTCTGGACCAAGAGCCCGCATATGGGGCTTGCCAAGCCCCTATGCACCCAATCCTCACCAGTGTTTGAGATTTCCAGTCGCCCCGCCCGTACCTGGGGCTCTGCTTTGGAATCCCTTTCTTGGAGAGACCCATGAGCCAGACAACACGACTCCAACCTTCCCACAAAATGACCCCAAACTCTTGGGAGCTGGGATAAATCCACAGAGATGGATACTCGTCCACAGACCCTGAGGCCACCTCTCCAATCCACGGCTATCCCGGACACAACATCCAGAGACAAAAGCCTGAAGGAACGCCTCCCACTCGCCCTTGTTTCAGAGGCCCAGGAGCTCCCTCTCGGGCTGTACATCCGGCCTTCCATACCCTAGGCGCCACTCATAAGCTGAGTTTGTGTTTCCAGACTTCTGTGCCCACAGCATGGACCCACACATCGTCCAGGCTAGGACCTCTGGAGCCACAGCGAATGATTGTGCCTGCCCTCCCCATGGAAAGTGTGCCCAATCCATTGACCACATCCCTACAGGTTAGGGAAAAGCTCCAAGGACCCTGAGGCCATCAATCGTGTAGGCCACCCTGGACTAAGAGGGGCTCTCTGACACCATCGGAGCAACTATCTCCACTTAGACTCTCAGACAGTGTCCCCAGAGACAGAAGGTTGAAATGGACAGGCCCCCTGGCCCTAATCTGAACCTTAGCTTTGGTTTCCATGTGTCCGTCCTCAGAGGACTGTTTTCGTAGACCAGCACACGGGGCTTTTCTGAGGCACTAAACCAAACCTCTCTCGTCTCCACATGGGGAGCTTTCTTACTGGGGATGTATCAAACCCTTCAGGTAGGAGAGTTCCGCAGGGCCACTGAACCACCAGCACATTCCAAGGTCTCCATGGACCCAAACGCACATTATGACGCATCCTCAGGAAAGGCCATTTCAACTCAGCCCCCTGGGTAGCGTGCCCCAGAGGCAGCAGATCAAACATATCTTGTCGCTAATGGCCAATGGGAATGCGAGGCATGCTGTACAGGGATCCATCCTTCGAACCCTGCTCTCCAGTCCTTCCGTAGGGTATGTCCTGGAGCCATGCAACAGGACTCGAATGTCCCAGAGAAGGAAAACTTGTGGTTTGGGGCAACCTCCAAACTCAGCGTGGGAAAACTTCCTTGGCCTCATGAGGCCCCCACTTCATGAAGGTGCCATCATGGACACATACTCCAGCCTCAGCCAACGTCTATTCCTCAGCCTGACTTCAGATGCAGGAGATTTTGATTCAGACTCTGCAGAGTGGGCCTGCTCTGCCCTTGGCTCCAATCCTCACCCTCGCTTCTGTTTTCAGACTTCGGTCCTCACACTCCTGGCCCACAAACCCTCCCTACTGGGAATTCTCGGGCCACAATAAAGCACTCTGCCTACCTCCCAGGAGAAAAACATTTTCTATGGTGCTGCCCAACAACCCCAAATGAGGATCAAACTGCTTGGCCCTCGGCCACACCCCAATTGCATAGGCTACCTTAAACACTGGTGCTCTGTCGCAAATAGCCTGAGCCCAGACCTTCCAACAGACACCGACACAGCTGGCTGCACACCCAGCACATTGGACCCGCCACTGCCTTAGGCCACCATCCATTCCCAACCTGGGTTTTCAGTCATCGGAATCTAGACCTTATCTCCAATCCCTGCACAGGGGGAAACCTGATGCACAAGTCAGAACCCCGCCTTACCCATGGCAAGAAACCTTGCTGCTGGCAGTGAGTCAAACCTTCAGTGTTGGAGAAAACGGCATGACCCATGAGGCCACGCCCATGGCCCGCGTGAGGGCCGCCTTGGGCACAAACACACATGGTGACCCTCAGCGTGAGTACCTTATTCAAGTATCGCCTCTCAGTGACTGGACCAAGAGCCCGCATATGTGGCTTGCCATGCCCATAGGCACCCAGGACAAACTAGATGGTGTGTACTCCAGTTGAGGGAGGCCACTGCTGTGCTCTAGAGTCCCTCTCCTGGGGGTTCCCCTGTGGCAGAAAAGAGTACTCTTCCCTTCCCACAGATTGAACCCAAACACTTGGGAGCTTGGACAATCCCCCGAGAGAAAGGCTCTTCCTCGGCCCCTGTAGCAACCCCTACCCTGAACGGCCACTGTGAACGCAACACCCAGAGACAAAAGCCTGAGCGACTGCCTCCCACTTGCCCTCCTTTGATATCCAGAGGATCTCCCCTCACGGACTGGAGATCAGTCCTGCCATTACCTTGGCCTCTAGCTGAGCCAAGTTTGCTTTTTCAGACATCTGTCCCCACAGCCCGGGCAAACACAGCCTCTAGGCTGGGTCCTCTGGAGACATAACACAGGACCGTGCCTGCTGTCTCCTGGGAAACTGTGTCCATTCCTTTGGCCACACACCTCCAGAATATGAGAAACCAAAAGGCCCCCGAGGACATCCCACTACTGGAAGCCTCCCTGGACACACAGGGGCCTTCGGACACAAGATGAGCTGCTACCTCCACGAAGGCATGCACACAGATGTCAACAGAGATAGAAGGTTGAGCAGGACAGGCCCTTAGGCCCTAATCTGAACTCTTGCTTTGGTGTCCAGGTGTCACTCCTCAGATGCTTTGGTTCAAAGAACAGGATATGGGGCTTTCCTGAGGCACTGAACAGAACTCTTCTCGACTCCACATGGGAAGCTTCCTTGTTGGAGCCGTGTCAAACACCTCAGGTTGGAGAATCCTGCAGAGTCCCTGAGCCACCTCCACATTCCAAGGTCTCCCAGGCCACCAAGCCACAGTAGGACTCATCTTCAGGAGGGCCCATTTCAACTCTCCCCTCTGGGTAGCTCACCCAGTAGCCCGCAGACTGAGCCTGCCTTGTCCTGACTAAAGAGTGGGAATATGAGGTGGCGTTCCCAGGCATCCATGCTTAGACACCTGCTCCTGAGTCTTTCCGTATGGGGTCTCCTGGAACCATCCAATAGGACTCGAATGTCGTGCAGAAGGAAACCTTGAGGTGTGGAGTTGTTCACAAATCCCATCGTAGGCAATCCTCCCTGGCCTCACGAAGCCCCCACACCCTTCAGGAAGAGGCCATGCTGGACAAAAACTCTAGCCTGAGGCACGTCTCATAGTTGACATGACCTCAGTGCAGGAGATCTCGATTCAGCCTCTGCAGAGTGGGCCTGCCGTGCCCTCGGTCCCAAACCTCACGCTAGCTTGTGTTTTCAGACTTCCTTCCTCACACTCCTGGCAAACAAGCCCTCCGGACTAGGAACTCCAGAACCACAACCCAGCCCAGTGTCTGCCCAACGGAAGAAAAACGTTTCCCTGTGGGGCTCTCCAGAAAGCCCAGATGAGGATCAACCTGCTCGGGCCTCGACGGTAACCGAACTGGATAGGCTGCTCTGGGCACTCATGCGCAGTCTGACACAGCCTGAAGCCAGACGTCCAGACAGACAAGGAGAGAGCTGGCCGCATACCCAGCACTTCGGACACGCCATGGTCTTATGCCGTCACCTTTTCCTAACCTTGGTTTTCAGATATCTGAACCTAGACATTATATCAATTCTCCACACAGCTGGGTATCGCAAGCACAAAACAGAACTCCTCATTCCCCATGGCTGTAAAGCTTGCTCTTGGCATGGAGTCACAAAATCAGGGTGGGAGAAACCTTTATGGCCCCTGATGCTACGCCCAAACTTGAGTGCTGCTTGGGCACAAATTCACACTGTGACCCTCAGCATGAGCCCCATGTCAAAGAAAGGCCTGTCGTGGCCTGGACAAAGAGCCCGCATATGGGGCTTGCCAAGCCCCTATGCACCCAATCCTCACCAGTGTTTGAGATCTCCAGTCGCCCCACCCGTACCTGGGGCTCTGCTCCTGAATCCCTTTCTTGGAGAGACCCATGAGCCAGAAAACACGACTCCACCCTTACCACACAATGACCCCAAACTCTTGGGACCTGGGACAAATCCCCAGAGATGGATACTTGTTCACAGTCCCTGACGGCACCTCTCCAATCCACGGCTATCTCGGACACAACATCCAGAGACAAAAGCCTGAAGGAACGCCCCCCACTCGCCCTTGTTTCAGAGGCCCAGGAGCTCCATCTCGGGCTGCACATCCGGCCTGCCATACCCAGGGGCCACTCATAAGCTGAGTTTGTGTTTCCAGACTTCTGTGCCCACAGCATGGACAGACATATCCTCCAGGCTAGGGCCTCTGGAGCACAGCGGATGATTGTGCCTGCCCTCCCCAAGGAAAGTGTGCCTAATCCATTGACCACATCCCTACAGGTTAGGGAAAAGCTCCAAGGCCCCTGAGGCCATCAATAGTGTAGGCCACCCTGGACTAAGAGGGGCTCTCTGACACCATCGGAGCAACTATCTCCACTTAGACTCTCAGACAGTGTCCCCAGAGACAGAAGTTTGAAATGGACAGGTCCCCAGGCCCTAATCTGAACCTTAGCTTTGGTTTCTATGTGTCCGTCCTCAGAGGACTGTTTTCGTAGAGCAGCACGGGGCTTTTCTGAGGCACCAAACCAAAACTCTCTCGTCTCCACATGGGGAGCTTTATTACTAGGGATGTATCAAACTCTTCAGGTAGGAGAGTTCCGCAGGGCCACTGAACCACAAGCACATTCCAAGGTCTCCATCGACCCAAACCCACATTATGACGCATCCTCAGGAGAGGCCATTTCAACTCAGCCCCTGGGTAGCGTGCCCCAGAGGCAGCAGATCAAACATATCTTGTAGCTAATGGCCAATGGGAATGCGAGGCATACTGTACAGGGATCCATCCTTCGAACCCTGCTCTCCAGTCCTTCCGTAGGGTATGTCCTGGAGCCATGCAACAGGACTCGAATGTCCCGCCGAAGGAAACCTTGTTGTTTGGGGCAACCTCCAAACTCAGCGTGGGAAAACTTCCTTGGCCTCATGAGGCCCCCGCTTCATGGTATTGCCATCATGGACACATACTCCAGCCTCAGCCAATGTCTGATCCTCAGCCTGACTTCAGATGCAGGAGATTTTGATTCAGCCTCTGCAGAGTGGGCCTGCTCTGCCCTTGGCTTCAATCCTCACCCTAGCTTGTGTTTTCAGACTTCGTTCCTCACACCCATGACCCACAAACCCTCCCTACTGGAAATTTTGGGGCCACAATGAAACACTCTGCATTCCTCCCAGGAGAAAACATTGTCTATGGTGCTGCCCAGCAACCCCAAATGAGGATCAAACTGCTTGGCCCTCAGCAACTCCCCAATTGCATAGGCTACCTTAAACACTGGTGCTCTGTTGCAAATAGCCGGAGCCCAGACCTTCCAACAGACACCGACACAGCTGGCTGCACACCCAGCACATTGGACCCGCCACTGCCTTAGGCCACCATCCATTCCCAACCTGGGGTTTCAGTCATCGGAACCTAGACCTTATCTCCAATCCCTGCACAGGGGGGAACCTGATGCACAAGTCAGAACCCCTCCTTCCCCATGGCAAGAAACCTTGCTGCTGGCAGTGAGTCAAACCTTCAGTGTAGGAGAAAATGGAATGGCCCATGAGGCCACGCCCATGCGTGAGGGCCGCCTAGGGCACAAACACACATGGTGACCCTCAGCGTGAGTACCTTTTTCAAATATAGCCTCTCAGTGACTGCACCAAGATCCGACATATGTGGCTTGCCATGCCCTAGGCACCCAGGACAAACTAGATGGTGTGTATTCCAGTTTAGGGAGGCCACTCCTGTGCTCTAGAGTCCCTCTCCTGGGGGTTCCCCTGTGGCAGAAAACAGTACTCTTCCCTTCCCACAGAATGAACCCAAACTCTTGGGAGCTTGGACAATCCCCCGAGAGAAAGGCTCTTCCTCATCCCTGCAGCAACCCCTACCCTGAACAGCCACTGTGAACGCAACACCCAGAGACAAAAGCCTGAGCGACTGCTTCCCACTTGCCCTCCTTTGATATCCAGAGGATCTCCCCTCACGGACTGGAGATCAGGCCTGCCATTACCTTTGCCGCTAGCATAGCCAAGTTTGCTTTTTCAGACTTCTGTCCCCACAGCCCGGGCAAACACAGCCTCTAGGCTGGGTCCTCTGGAGACATAACTCAGGACCCTGCCTGCTGTCTCCTGGGAAGCTGTGTCCATTCTTTTGGCCACACACCTCCAGAATATGAGAAACCTCAAGGCCCCCGAGGACATCCCACTACTGGGAGCCTACCTGGACACACAGGGGCATTCGGACACAAGCTGAGCAGCTACCTCCACGAAGGCATGCACACAGATGTCAACAGAGATAGAAGGTTGAGCAGGACAGGCCCTTAGGCCCTAATCTCAACTCTAGCTTTGGTGTCCAGGTGTCACTCCTCAGAGGCTTTGGTTCGAAGAACAGGATATGGGGCTTTCCTGAGGCACTGAACAGAACTCCTCTCGACTCCACATGGGAAGCTTCCTTGTTGGAGCCGTGTCAAACACCTCAGGTTGGAGAATCCTGCAGAGTCCCTGAGCCACCTCCACATTCCAAGGTCTCCCAGGCCACCAAGCCACTGTAGGACTCATCTTCAGGAGAGTCCATTTCAACTTTCCCCTTTGGGTAGCTCACCCAGGAGCACGCAGATTGAGCCTGCCTTGTCCTGACTAAAGTGTAGGAATATGAGGTGGCGTTCCCAGGCATCCATGCTTAGACACCTGCTCTCAAGTCTTTCCGTATGGGGTCTCCTGGAAACATCCAATAGGACTCGACTGTCTTGCAGAAGGAAACCTTGAGGTGTGGAGTTGTTCACAAATCCCATCGTAGGCAAACCTCCCTGGCTTCAAGAAGCCCCCACACCCTTCAGGAAGAGGCCATGCTGGACAAAATCTCTAGCCTGAGGCACGTCTCATAGTTGACATGACCTCAGTGCAGGAGATCTCAATTCAGCCTCTGCAGAGTGGGCCTGCCGTGCCCTCGGTCCGAAACCTCACGCTAGCTTGTGTTTTCAGACTTCCTTCCTCACACTCCTGGCAAACAAGCCCTCCGGATTAGGAACTCCACAACCAAACCCAGCCAGTGTCTGCACAACGGAAGAAAAACGTTTCCCTGTGGGGCTCTCCAGAAAGCCCAGGTGAGGATCAACCTGCTCGGGCCTCGACGGTACCCGAACTGGATAGGCTGCTCTGGGCACTCATGCTCTGTCTGACACAGCCTGAAGCCAGACGTCCAGACAGACAAGGAGAGAGCTGGCCGCATACCCAGCACTTCGGACACGCCATGGTCTTATGCCGTCACCTTTTCCTAACCTTGGTTTTCAGATATCTGAACCTAGACATTATATCAATTCTCCACACAGCTGGGTCTCGCAAGCACAAAACAGAACTCCTCCTTCCCCATGGCTGTAAAGCTTGCTCTTGGCATGGAATCACACATTCAGTGTGGGAGAAACATTCATGGCCCCTGACGCCACGCCCAAACTTGAGTGCTGCTTGGGCACAAATTCACACTGTGACCCTCAGCATGAGCCCCATGTCAAAGAAAGGCCTGTCGGGGCCTGGACCAAGAGCCCGCATATGGGGCTTGCCAAGCCCCTATGCACCCAATCCTCACCAGTGTTTGAGATTTCCAGTCACCCCGCCCTTACCTGGGGCTCTGCTCTGGAATCCCTTTCTTGGATAGACCCATGAGCCTGAAAACACGACTCCACCCTTCCCACACAATGACCCCAAACTCGTTGGAGCTGGGACAAATCCCCAGAGATGGATACTCGTCCACAGTCCCTGAGGCCACCTCTCCAATCCACGGCTATCCCGGACACAACATCCAGAGACAAAAGCCTGAAGGAACGCCTCCCACTCGCCCTTGTTACAGAGGCCCAGGAGCTCCTTCTCGAGCTGTACATCCGGCTTGCCATAACCTAGGCGCCACTCATAAGCTGAGTTTGTGTTTCCAGACTTCTGTGCCCACAGCATGGACCCACACATCGTCCAGGCTAGGACCTCTGGAGCCACAGCGAAAGTTTGTGCCTGCCCTCCCCAAGGAAAGTGTGCCCAATCCATTGATCACATCCCTACAGGTTAGGGAAAAGCTCCAAGGCCCCTGAGTCCATCAATAGTGTAGGCCACCCTGGACTAAGAGGGGCTCTCTGACACCAGCAGAGCAACTATCTCCACTTAGATTCAGAGACAGTGTCCCCAGAGACAGAAGGTTGAAATTGTCAGGCCCCCAGGCCCTAATCTGATCCTTAGCTTTGTTTTCCATGTGTCCGTCCTCAGAGGACAGTTTTCGTAGACCAGCACACGGGGCTTTTCTGAGGCACCAAACCAAACCAAACCTCTCTCGTCTCCACATGGGGAGCTTTCTTACTGGGGATGTATCAAACCCTTCAGGTAGGAGAGTTCCGCAGGGCCACTGAACCACCAGCACATTCCAAGGTCTCCATGGACCCAAACGCACATTATGACGCATCCTCAGGAAAGGCCATTTCAACTCAGCACCCTGGGTAGCGTGCCCCAGAGGCAGCAGATCAAACATATCTTGTCGCTAATGGCCAATGGGAATGCGATGCATGCTGTTTAGGGATCCATCCTTTGAACCCTGCTCTCCAGTCCGTGCGTAGGGTATGCCCTGGAGCCATGCAACAGGACTCGAATGTCCCGCCGAAGAAAAGCTTGTGGTTTGGGGCAACCTCCAAACTCAGCGTGGGAAAACTTCCTTGGCCTCATGAGGCCCCCGCTTCATGAAGGTGCCATCATGGACACATACTCCAGCCTCAGCCAATGTCTGATCCTCAGCCTGACTTCAGATGCAGGAGATTTTGATTCAGCCTCTGCAGAGTGGGCCTGCTCTGCTCTTGGCTCCAATCCTCACCCTAGCTTGTGTTTTCAGAGTTCCGTCCTCACACCCCTGTCCCACAAACCCTCCCTACTGGGAATTCTGGGGCCACAATGAAGCACTCTGCCTGCCTCCCAGGAGAAAAACATTGTCTATGGTGCTGCCCAGCAACCCCAAATGAGGATCAAACTGCTTGGCCCTCAGCAACTCCCCAATTGCATAGGCTACCTTAAACACTGGTGCTCTGTTGCAAATAGCCTGAGCCCAGACCTTCCAACAGACACCGACACAGCTGGCTGCACACCCAGCACATTGGACCCGCCACTTCCTTAGGCCACCATCCATTCCCAACCTGGGTTTTCAGTCATCGGAAGCTAGACCTTATCTCCAATCCCTGCACAGGGGGGAACCTGATGCACAAGTCAGAACCCCCCCTTCCCCATGGCATAAACCTTGCTGCTGGCAGTGAGTCAAACCTTCAGTGTAGGAGAAAACGGCATGGCCCATGAGGCCACGCCCATGCGTGAGGGCCGCCTTGGGCACAAACACACATGGTGACCCTCAGCGTGAGTATTTTATTCAAATATCGCCTCTCAGTGACTGGACCAAGAGCCCGCATATGTGGCTTGCCATGCCCATAGGCACCCAGGACAAACTATATGGTGTGTATTCCAGTTGAGGGAGGCCACTGCTGTGCTCTAGAGTCCCTCTCCTGGGGGGTTCCCCTGTGGCAGAAAACAGTACTCTTCCCTTCCCACAGATTGAACCCAAACACTTGGGAGCTTGGACAATCGCCCGAGAGGAAGGCTCTTCCTCGGCCCCTGAAGCAACCCCTACCCTGAACGGCCACTGTGAACGCAACACCCAGAGACAAAAGCTTGAGCGACTGCCTCCCACTTGCCCTCCTTTGATATCCAGGGGATATCCCCTCACGGACTGGAGATCAGGCCTGCCATTACCTTGGCCTCTAGCAGAGCCAAGTTTGCTTTTTCAGACATCTGTCACCACAGCCCGGGCAAACAGAGCCTCTAGGCTGGGTCCTCTTGAGCCATACCACAGGACCGTGCCTGCTGTCTCCTGGGAAACTGTGTCCATTCCTTTGGCCACACACCTCCAGAATATGAGAAACCAAAAGGCCCCCGAGGACATCCCACTACTGGAAGCCACCCTGGACACACAGGGGCATTCGGACACAAGCTGAGCTGCTACCTCCACGAATGCATGCACACAGATGTCAACAGAGATAGAAGGTTGAGCCGGACAGTCCCTTAGGCCCTAATCTCAACTCTTGCTTTGGTGTCCAGGTGTCACTCCTCAGAGGCTTTGGTTCGAAGAACAGGATATGGGGCTTTCCTGAGGCACTGAACAGAACTCCTCTCGACTCCACATGGGAAGCTTCCTTGTTGGAGCCGTGTCAAACACCTCAGGTTGCAGAATCCTGCAGAGTCCCTGAGCCACCTCCACATTCCAAGGTCTCCCAGGCCACCAAGCCACAGTAGGACTCATCTTCAGGAGAGTCCATTTCAACTCTCCCCTCTGGGTAGCTCATTCAGGAGCCCGCAGATTGAGCCTGCCTTGTCCTGACTAAAGAGTGGGAATAAGAGGTGGCTTTCCCAGGCATCCATGCTTAGACACCTGCTCTCGAATCTTTCCATATTGGGTCTCCTGGAACCATCCAATAGGACTCTACTGTCGTGCAGAAGGAAACCTTGAGGTGTGGAGTTGTTCACAAATCCCATCGTAGGCAAACCTCCCTGGCCTCACAAAGTCCCCACACCCTTCAGGAAGAGGCCATGCTGTACAGAAACTCTAGCCTGTGGCACGTCTCATAGTTGATATGACCTCAGTGCAGGAGATCTTGATTCAGCCTCTGCAGAGTGGGCCTGCCGTGCCCTCGGAGCGACCCATGAGCCAGACAACACTACTCCACCCTTCCCACACAATGACCCCAAACTCTTGAGACCTGGGACAAGTCCCCAGAGATGGAAACTGGTCCACAGTCCCTGAGGCCACCTCTCCAATCCACGGCTATCCCGGACACAACATCCAGAGACAAAAGCCTGAAGGAACGCCTCCCACTCGCCCTTGTTTCAGAGGCCCAGGAGCTCCTTCTCGGGCTGTACATCCGGCCTGCCATACCCTAGGCGCCACTCATAAGCTGAGTTTGTGTTTCCAGACTTCTGTGCCCACAGCATGGACCCACACTTCCTCCAGGCTAGGGCCTCTGGAGCCACAGCGAAAGATTGTGCCTGCCCTCCCCAAGGAAATTGTGCCCAATCCATTGACCACATCCCTACAGGTTAGGGAAAAGCTCCAAGGCCCCTGAGGCCATCAATCGTGTAGGCCACCCTGGACTAAGAGGGGCTCTCTGACACCAGCGGAGCAACTATCTCCACTTAGACTCTCAGACAGTGTCCCCAGAGATAGAAGGTTGAAATGGACAGGCCCCCAGGCCCTAATCTGAACCTTAGCTTTGGTTTCCATGTGTCCGTCCTCAGAGGACTGTTTTCGTAGACCAGCACACGGGGCTTTTCTGAGGCACCAAACCAAACCTCTCTCGTCTCCACATGGGGAGCTTTCTTACTGGGGATGTATCAAACCCTTCAGGTAGGAGAGTTCAGCAGGGCCACTGAACCACCAGCACATTCCAAGGTCTCCATGGACCCAAACGCACATTATGACGCATCCTCAGGAAAGGCCATTTCAACTCAGCACCCTGGGTATTGTGCCCCAGAGGCAGCAGATCAAACATATCTTGTCGCTAATGGCCAATGGGAATGCGAGGCATGCTGTACTGGGATCCATCCTTCGAACCCTGCTCTCCAGTCCTTCCGTAGGTTATGTCCTGGAGCCATGCAAAGGACTCGAATGTCCCGCCGAAGGAAAGCTTGTGGTTTGGGGCAACCTCCAAACTCAGCGTGGGAAAACTTCCTTGGCCTCATGAGGCCCCCACTTCATGAAGGTGCCATCATGGACACATACTCCAGCCTCAGCCAATGTCTGATCCTCAGCCTGACTTCAGATGCAGGAGATTTTGATTCAGGCTCTGCAGAGTGGGCCTGCTCTGCCCTTGGCTCCAATCCTCACCCTAGCTTCTGTTTTCAGACTTCGGTCCTCACACTCCAGGCCCACAAACCCTCCCTACTGGGAATTCTGGGGCCACAATGAAGCACTCTGCCTTCCTCCCAGGAGAAAAACATTGTCTATGGTGCTGCCCAGCAACCCCAAATGAGGATCAAACTGCTTGGCCTTCGGCAACACCCCAAAGCATAGGCTACCTTAAACACTGGTGCTCTGTCGCAAATAGCCTGAGCCCAGACCTTCCAACAGACACCGACACAGCTGGCTGCACACCCAGGACATTGGACCTGCCACTGCCTTAAGCCACCATCCATTCCCAACCTCGGTTTTCAGTCATCGGAACCTAGACCTTATCTCCAATCCCTGCACAAAGGGGAACCTGATGCACAAGACAGAACCCCTCCTTCTCCATGGCAAGAAACCTTGCTGCTGGCAGTGAGTCAAACCTTCAGTGTAGGAGAAAACGGCATGGCCCATGAGGCCACGCCCATGCGTGAGGGCCGCCTTGGGCACAAACACACATGGTGACCCTAAGCGTGAGTACCTTATTCAAGTATCGCCTCTCAGTGACTGGACCAAGAGCCCACATATGTGGCTTGTCATGCCCATAGGCACCAAGAACTAACTAGATGGTGTGTATTCCAGTTGAGGGAACCCACTGCTGTACTCTAGAGTCCCTTTCCCGGGGGTTCCCCTGTGGCAGAAAACAGTACTCTTCCCTTCCCACAGAATGAACCCAAACTCTTGGGAGCTTGGAGAATCCCCCGATAGAAAGGCTCTTCCTCAGCCCTGAAGCAACCCCTACCCTGAACGGTCACTGTGAATGCAACACCCAGAGACAAAAGCCTGAGCGACTGTTTCCCAGTTTCCCTCCTTTGATATCCAGAGGATCTCCCCTCACGGACTGGAGATCAGGCCTGCCATTACCTTGGCCTCTAGCTGAGCCAAGTTTGCTTTTTCAGACATCTCTCCCCACAGCGCTGGCAAACACAGCTTCTAGGCTGGGTCCTCTGGAGCCATACCACAGGACCGTGCCTGCTGTCTCCTGGGAAACTGTGTCTATTCCTTTGGCCACACACCTCCAGAATATGAGAAACCTCAAGGCCCCCGAGGACATCCCACTACTGGAAGCCACCCTGGACACACAGGGGCATTCGGACACAAGCTGAGTAGCTATTTCCACGAAGGCATGCACACAGATGTCAACAGAGATAGAAGGTTGAGCCGGACAGGCCCTTAGGCCCTAATCTCAACTCTTGCTTTGGTGTCCAGGTGTCACTCCTCAGAGGCTTTGGTTCGAAGAACAGGATATGGGGCTTTCCTGAGGCACTGAACAGAACTCCTCTCGACTCCACATGGGAAGCTTCCTTGTTGGAGCCGTGTCAAACACCTCAGGTTGGAGAATCCTGCAGAGTCCCTGAGCCACCTCCACATTCCAAGGTCTCCTAGGCCACCAAGCCACAGTAGGACTCATCTTCAGGAGAGTCCATTTTAACTCTCCCCTCTGGGTAGCTCACCCAGGAGCCCGCAGATTGAGCCTGCCTTGTCCTGACTAAAGTGTAGGAATATGAGGTGGCGTTCCCAGGCATCCATTCTTAGACACTTGCTCTCAAGTCTTTCCGTATGGGGTCTCCTGGAACCACCCAATAGGACTCGACTGTCGTGCAGAAGGAAAACTTGAGGTGTGGAGTTGTTCACAAATCCCATCGTAGGCAAACCTCCCTGGCCTCACGAAGCCCCCACATCCTTCAGGAAGAGGCCATGCTGTACAAAAACTCTAGCCTGAGGCACGTCTCATAGTTGACATGACCTCAGTGCAGGAGATCTCGAATCAGCCTCTGCAGAGTGGGCCTGCCGTACCCTCGGTCCCAAACCTCACGCTAGCTTGTGTTTTCAGACTTCCTTCCTCACACTCCTGGCAAACAAGCCATCCGGACTAGGAACTCCCGAACCACAACCCAGCCCAGTGTCTGCCCAACGGAAGAAAAACGTTTCCCTGTGCGGCTCTCCAGAAAGCCCAGATGAGGATCAACCTGCTCGGGCCTTGATGGGACCCAAACTGGATAGGCTGCTCTGGGCTCTCATGCTCTGTCTGACACAGCCTGAAGCCAGACGTCCAGACAGACAAGGAGACAGCTGGCCGCACACCCAGCACTTCGGACACGCCATGGTCTTATGCCGTCACCTCTTCCTAACCTTGGTTTTCAGATATCTGAACCTAGACATTCTATCAATTCTCCACACAGCTGGGTATCGCAAGCACAAAACAGAACTCCTCATTCCCCATGGCTGTAAAGCTTGCTCTTGGCTTGGAGTCACACAATCAGGGTGGGAGAAACCTTTATGGCCCCTGATGCTACGCCCAAACTTGAGTGCTGCTTGGGCACAAATTCACACTGTGACCTTCAGAATGAGCCCCATGTCAAAGAAAGGCCTGTTGGGGCCTGGACCAAGAGCCCGCATATGGGGCTTGCCAAGCCCCTATGCACCCAATCCTCACCAGTGTTTGAGATTTCCAGTCGCCCCGCCCGTTCCTGGGGCTCTGCTCTGGAATCCCTTTCTTGGAGAGACCCATGAGCCAGACAACACGACTCCACCCTTCCCACACAATGACCCCAAACTCTTGGGAGCTGGGCCAAATCCCCAGAGATGGATAATGGTCCACAGTCCCTGAGGCCACCTCTCCAATCCACGGCTATCCCGGACACAACATCCAGAGACAAAAGCCTGAAGGAACGCCCACCACTCGCCCTTGTTTCAGAGGCCCAGGAGCTCCCTCTCGGGCTGTACATCCGGCCTGCCATACCCTAGGCGCCACTCATAAGCTGAGTTTGTGTTTCCAGACTTCTGTGCCCACAGCATGGACCCACACTTCCTCCAGGCTAGGGCCTCTGGAGCCACAGCGAAAGATTGTGCCTGCCCTCCCCAAGGAAAGTGTGCCCAATCCATTGACCACATCCCTACAGGTTAGGGAAAAGCTCCAAGGCCCCTGAGGCCATCAATAGTGTAGGCTACCCTGGACTAAGAGGGGCTCTCTGACACCAGCGGAACAACTATCTCCACTTAGACTCTCAGACAGTGTCCCCAGAGACAGAATGTTGAAATGGACAGGACCTCAGGCCCTAATCTGAACCTTAGCTTTGGTTTCCATGTTTCCGTCCTCAGAGGACTGTTTTCGTAGACCAGCACACGGGGCTTTTCTGAGGCACCAAACCAAACCTCTCTCGTCTCCACATGGGGAGCTTTCTTACTGAGGATGTATCAAACCTTTCAGGTAGGAGAGTTCCGCAGGGCCACTGAACCACCAGCACATTCCAAGGTCTCCATGGACCAAAACGCACATTATGACGCATCCTCAGGAGAGGCCATTTCAACTCAGCCCCCTGGGTAGCGTGCCCCAGAGGCAGCAGATCAAACATTTCTTGTCGCTAATGGCCAATGGGAATGTGAGGCATGCTGTACAGGGATCCATCCTTCGAACCCTGCTCTCCAGTCCTTCCGTAGGGTATGTCCTGGAGCCATGCAACAGGACTCGAATGTCCCGCAGAAGGAAACCTTGTGGTTTGGGGCAACCTCCAAACTCAGCGTGGGAAAACTTCCTTGGCCTCATGAGGCCCCCGCTTCATGAAGGTGCCATCATGGACACATACTCCAGCCTCAGCCAATGTCTGATCCTCAGCCTGACTTCAGATGCAGGAGATTTTGATTCAGCCTCTGCAGAGTGGGCCTGCTCTGCCCTTGGCTCCAATCCTCACCCTAACTTGTGTTTTCAGACTTCGGTTTTCACACCCCTGGCCCACAAACCCTCCCTACTGGGAATTCTGGGGCCACAATAAAGCACTCTGTCAGCCTCCCAGGAGAAAAACATTGTCTATGGTGCTGCTCAGCAACCCCAAATGAGGATCAAACTGTTTGGCCCTCGGCAACACCCCAATTTCATAGGCTACCTTAAACACTGGTGCTCTGTCGCAAATAGCCTGAGCCCAACCTTCCAACAGACACCGACACAGCTGGCTGCACACCCAGCACATTGGACCCGCCACTGCCTTAGGCCACCATCCATTCCCAACCTGGGTTTTCAGTCATCGGAACCTAGACCTTATCTCCAATCCCTGCACAGGGGGGAACCTGATGCACAAGTCAGAACCCCTCCTTCCCCATGGCAAGAAACCTTGCTGCTGGCAGTGAGTCAAACCTTCAGTGTAGGAGAAAACGGCATGGCCCATGAGGACGCCCATGCGTGAGGGCCGCCTTGGGCACAAACACACATGGTGACCCTCAGCGTGAGTACCTTATTCAAGTATCGCCTCTCAGTGACTGGACCAAGAGCCCGCATATGTGGCTTGCCATGCCCATAGGCACCCAGGACAAACTATATGGTGTGTATTCCAGTTGAGGGAGGCCACTGCTGTGCTCTAGAGTCCCTCTCCTGGGGGGTCCCCTGTGGCAGAAAACAGTACTCTTCCCTTCCCACAGATTGAACCCAAACACTTGGGAGCTTGGACAATCCCCCGAGAGGAAGGCTCTTCCTCGGCCCCTGAAGCAACCCCTACCCTGAACGGCCACTGTGCACGCAACACCCAGAGACATAAGACTGAGCTACTGCCTCCCACTTGCCCTCCTTTGATATCCAGAGGATCTCTCCTCACGGACTGGAGATCAGTCCTGCCATTACCTTGGCGTCTAGCTGAGCCAAGTTTGCTATTTCAGACATCAGTCCCCACAGCCTGGGCAAACACAGCCTCTAGGCTGGGTCCTCTGGAGCCATACCACAGGACCGTGCCTGCTCTCTCCTGGGAAACTGTGTCCATTCCTTTGGCCACACACCTCCAGAATATGAGAAACCTCAAGGCCCCCGAGGACATCCCACTACTGGGAGCCTCCCTGGACACACAGGGGCATTCGGACACAAGCTGAGCTGCTACCTCCACGAAGGCATGCACACAGATGTCAACAGAGATAGAAGGTTGAGCAGGACAGGCCCTTAGGCCCTAATCTCAACTCTTGCTTTGGTGTCCAGGTGTCACTCCTCAGATGCTTTGGTTCAAAGCACAGGATATGGGGCTTTCCTGAGGCACTGAACAGAACTCCTCTCGACTCCACATGGGAAGCTTCCTTGTTGGAGCCGTGTCAAACACCTCAGGTTGGAGAATCCTGCAGAGTCCCTGAGCCACCTCCACATTCCAAGGTCTCCCAGGCCACCAAGCCACAGTAGGACTCATCTTCAGGAGAGTCCATTTCAACTCTCCCCTCTGGGTAGCTCACACAGGAGCCCGAAGATTGAGCCTGCCTTGTCCTGACTAAAGAGTGGGAATATGAGGTGGCGTTCCCAGGCATCTATGCTTAGACACCTGCTCTCGAGTCTTTCCGTATGGGGCCTCCTGGAACCATCCAATAGGACTCGACTATCGTGCAGAAGGAAAACTTGACGTGTGGAGTAGTTCACAAATCCCATCGTAGGCAATCCTCCCTGGCCTCACGAAGCCCCCACACCCTAAGGAAGAGGCCATGCTGTACAAAAACTCTAGCCTGAGGCACGTCTCATAGTTGACATGACCTCAGTGCAGGAGATCTCGAATCAGCCTCTGCAGAGTGGGCCTGCCGTGCCCTCGGTCCCAAACCTCATGCTAGCTTGTGTTTTCAGACTTCCTTCCTCACACTCCTGGCAAACAACCCTCCGGACTAGAAACTCTACAACCACAAACCAACCCCGTGTCTGCCCAATGGAAGAAAAACGTTTCCTTGTGGGGCTCTCCAGAAAACCCAGAAGAGGATCAACCTGCTCGGGCCTCGACGGTACCTGAACTGGATAGGCTGCTCTGGGCACTCATGCTCAGTCTGACACAGCCTGAAGCCAGACGTCCAGACAGACAAGGAGACAGCGGGCCGCACACCCAGCACTTCGGACACGCCATGGTCTTATGCCGTGACCTCTTCCTAACCTTGGTTTTCAGATATCTGAACCTAGACATTCTATCAATTCTCCACACAGCTGGGTATCGCAAGCACAAAACAGAACTCCTCCTTCCCCATGGCTGTAAAGCTTGCTCTAGCATGGATTCACACCTTCAGGGTGGTAGAAACCTTCATGGCCCCTGATGCCACGCCCAAACTTGAGTGCTGCTTGGGCACAAATTCACACTGTGACCCTCAGCATGAGCCCCATGTCAAAGAAAGGCCTGTCGGGGCCTGGACCAAGCGCCTTGGCAAGCCCCTATGCACCCAATTCTCACCAGTGTTTGAGATTTCCAGTCGCCCTGCCCATACCTGGGACTCTGCTCTGGAATCCCTTTCTTGGAGAGACCCAAGAGCCAGACAACACGACTCCACCCTTCCCACAAATTGACCCCAAACTCTTGGGAGCTGGGACAAATCCCCAAAGATGGATACTCGTCCACAGTCCCTGAGGCCACCTCTCCAATCCACTTCTATCCCGGACACAACATCCAGAGACAAAAGCCTGAAGGAACGCCCCGCACTCGCCCTTGTTTCAGAGGCCCAGGAGCTCCCTCTCGGGCTGTACATCCGGCCTGCCATACCCTACGCGCCACTCATAAGATGAGTTTGTGTTTCCAGACTTCTGTGCCTACAGCATGGACCCACACATCACATACACACACACACAAACACCCATCATCCCTTAAGGGCCAGCACTTGGTCACTCCCGGATTTCCTCTTCTTAAAGACATTAACCTCAGTATGGAAAAAGAATGAGCATTCAGAATACGGAGAGGTAGACAGAGACTTATATCCAAGGCAAAGATGGAAGAATCAACTGTTGCCAAGGTAAAAGAACAAGAAAGGATCACGGTTAGGCAATCAGAGAGAAACTTCTAAATAGAACACGCCCAATGGGGTATAGAAAGCAGCGGCCTGGATACTTTCTGTACATCAGAAAACATAGAAGATATCAGAGTGTCTCGAACCACAGAGATAAACTGATAAAGATAAACGAACATAAATAGCTCCTGAAGAGAAGATTGGTAGGAGACTGGATGCAAAGTCCAGGAACAAGGCAGAAGTAGAGGATACAATTAGTGACCTGGAAGAACTAGTCTAGACAATAGGGAAGCAAATTCTAAAAGAGAAGGAAGAATGACGGGACATGACAATGAGCTAGGGAATCATCATTTCCAGGAATTGAAAGAGGTGCCTCTTATAGGAGAAGTAAGAGTGAGTGAAAGAAAGAGGGCTGAACATGGATTTGAGAAATCAGGGCTGAAAATGACCCTCATCTGGTAGCACAAACAGAGGTCCACAATCAGAGGCACAGAGGACTCCCATCACTTTCCACAGAAGCAGAGCACCAAAAGACATAGTGTCCTTCCCCCTGGAAAATCTAGGCATGGAGGAATTCACTTTAGCAAATAAGTATGGGAGAATAGTTTGTCCATAGCCCAGTGACTGACTTCAAGAGGAAATGCTATATACCAGCTCTCGAAGAAAGCCAGATAGCTCAAGCAACACCAGCCCAGGCCAAAACCCTTATCCCCTGCATTTCTGAACAATGACTGAGCAGCTGTTCTTGTCTAGAACCACGAGGTTCTCAGAAGTCAACGGTTGGGCCCCAGGATGTGTCAATCAGTTCAGAGGCACCCTTCAGATCAACTCATGATTCCACGGTTTTGGCAATGACTGTGGTCTCAGGTTCTCTGCTCAGGGGAAAGTAAGCTTCTCCCTCGCCAGCTCTACCCCTTGATTGTGAAATCTCGGTCTCTCTGTCTAATAAGTGCAAGCACATCGTTTGACAAGATAACAAAAACAAAACCAGACACATTAATTGACTGGGGGCAGAGGATGATTTATTGAATTTGGACCAAGGTTCCTATGGAGGGCAGCTAGGTACAGAGAACCTCCCACCATCCTAAAATACCATACCTTTGCTCAGAGCTCCAATGTTCATTCTCCTGTTCTTTCTCTTCCTGGATCTCCTCACCAACCTGAAGCATCCACTGTGTGTCACGCTGTACTGACCCCTTGTTGACACATGTTCATTTTCTTCTGGCTCCATTATAACATGCTCATCTTCTACAACAGGCACTCTTTGCTTCTCACATGAAATCATTTGGCTGAGGGTCTTGAGAGGTAGAAGGCAGGCTTGTGCTGCCACATCTCCATGCATTTCCACAGGGGTAGCTGCTCCACCCTGAGGGTGTTCTCAAGGTTCTTCCACATTTGAATCCTCTTCAATGCGTCCTTTTGTACATATAAGTTGTCTACCTGAATCAGGCACAGAAGTCTTTCAGATGGCTTCACTTGGGCTATGGGTCTCTTCCAAAATGCTTTCCATTTGCTCCTGTGGACTCCAAGTACATGAGTCCATCCTGGACCTAAGGTTCTACACCTAAGGTGTAGAGACTGCCTTTGATGCATGGTCATTTTTGAAGATGGGGAGGCCTTGTTGGCAGCATTCCTGGAGAGGCACGAGGTACTTGTGTTGTCCCTTTGAAGACTCCAGACATGTCTTTTGCACGGTTGCGGGTGTTCAGTTTTCTTTCCTTGGGTGGGTCTTTTCCTGTTCAGAAGCTCCGTGATTGTGTGGGAGGGCCTTATCCTTGTGCAGGGCTCAGATTTCCTCCCCTGAGGCTTTGCTTGAGGCCTGATTGTTTCTAGGCATGTCGTGGTTAAGATGGAATGGTGGATGCTTGTCTTTCTCTGGAATCCAGAGGGCTGGTGCTGATAATCACGACCAAACACTATGAATTGGGCCACGTGGAAGGTGACACCTACTCGCTTCGCAAACTGCCTTGGTGAGAGACCCAGAGAGCTCCGGCAGTTCGGGACGGCCTGGGGTGCTCTTGGCCCACCCACGACTACTCTAGCCAATTGTAGTGATCAGGCGTGATGTAATGAGGAGTGGTTGCTATGAACTCAAAGCATTGTGACATCACAAATGCTGGCTTCACTGAAGCAGCTGTCCTTCTCCCATGACCTTGGTGTCCTAAGGCTTTAGGTAGGAAGCCACCGAAGGACAGAACAAGAGCCCTCTGATTCTGATCAAGAACTCAGGTTGTCTTGTGGGTTAGTGTCCCACTTCCCCATTCTGGAAAAAGCGGAAAGAAAATGATGTTCAGTATACCTTCCTTTAGGCCAACATTTTCGCAGAGACGGCAAGGTGTACTAATTCCACTACAATTTCTAGAGATCTCAAGAAACGGTGAGGCCTCATGGGTATCAACAACTCTCCATAGGTTTGGAAATCCTGTGTTTGAGAGCGTCCTTTCTCAGCGTCTTTTGCCTATGGCTCAGTGATGACTAAGGGACGGAAAGTCCCCTTTCGAGGAAAAAGGTGAGGGCATAGATATATGGTGCTGTCTGTGGTCTCATCTCTTAGTTTTCTGAAACACACGGCTAATGGTTTAAGGCTCTGTCTACCTGGCTTTCCCTTACACACCTTTGCAAAGTCTTAGAGTAGAGTGTCATTCTGCATCAGGGCTAAACCTAAGGAAGAGGCCCGGACAGCACCCGTTGTCATCATTAGTTGTCCTTGTTGCGGTAACGGGTATAATCATGTTGACCATGTCTCTTTAGTCAGAAGGATAGGTATGGCTAATATTGATGGCTTGCAAGGCCAATTCGAGAGGACCTTTGCAGTGAGCCGCAATGCCCTTGCAAGGATAGTGGATAAGGAAGGCTTGGTCCATTTTGGCAAGCAGTATTCCTCGGCCGTCGAAGAGAATGAACGCCCTGGACCTAGCCTTGACATGAATGTCCCATGCCTGGCTGATGTGAAATGAAAAGGCAAGCAGAAAAAGGGAAATATCATATTGCTTCCCACAATATGTGCCTCCTAAGGAATACCTTGGCGCTTTGTCCTCTTCAATAAACACGTATTCTCATAAAACTGCCTTCACACAATCACCACGATTAGGTGCCTCATTAGTGTCGTATTGTTTGTCCTTATACCCCTTGCTTTTTCATATGTTTCTTGACTGTCATGAGGGAGTGAAATCATCTGTTTGATGTCTTTCTGAGAATGATAGATGTGACGAAGCCCAATGCTCTCCGCAACACTACCAAAGGAGGCAATTGGAAGAATTCATTCTTTCTTATGTCTCAGTAAGAATTTGTGGTGACATGGAGGACAGTGAGATGGTAGTAGTGTCTAATAACCTCGTGCTTGTCTTCAGCCAAAAAGGCAACAGGAAGATGACCACAACAACTGCAACGGAGTGGACATTGACCGGAAGCCTACAAGGGAAACTCGACAAGAAGAAATGTAGTCGCAGAGACTAAGGGAGAGGTTGGAGACATGGCTTATAGGAGATTTCGTTGGTTCATGCATCAGATGGCAGTGATCCCTTGCAAAGGACAAATGCCCAGGAGAGCAGGGAATGCTGGAAAACCACAAGGCACCTGTTTCCCAGTGCCATTGGCTGTGACGAGAAGAGGGTCTGAAGGGCACGAGTTCTTGACAACACAAGTCTTGAGTGCTGGAGTTTTCAGATCAGCAGGCTTGGCAGATATAACGTCGAAAGAACTCCGTGTTTTTCCGGCATAGGTCACCAACAAGCAACCATGTGCAGACAACCTGGAGACCATGATCAGCGACAATACCAGGACACATAGTGGGAAGATGGTGGGTCCTGGCAGTGCCTGCATGAGAGGCAGTTTTCGTGGAGTTGTATCAATGGGGGCATAAGAAATATTGTGCTCCCACACGAGGAGAATCAAGACTGAGCTACTGGCCAATACAGGATGGTGAGTACATTAGCTGCCTACTCTGCCCACACGAAATCCCAACCATGGAACACTTGAGGGACAGCCTTCCTCACTCCAAGTTGTTTAGTCCAAGGAGATCAGACTATCCCAAAGGGGACGAGAAGAATGCCTTGAACACATGATCTCTTCTGAACACAGCATTCTGTAGGCCTGCGTTCTGATGATTTTGTGGAATGTCTCCTTTCACAGGCACACCAGAGCCCACCAAGGTAAACCTCAGCATATTCAGCCCAGGCCCCAAACACACCAAACGGCAGGCAAGGAGATCCACTGCAGATGGCTGGTCTCAAGGACAGCATCAGCCACAACACAAACATCAGATGGCATGCATGCCACACACACACACACACACACACACACACACACACACACACTAGACAAACCTTAAGGGCCCTCCCTTGGACACTCAATGATCTCTTCTACCTAAATAAATTACCCACAGGATAGAAAACAGAATAAGTATTTCGAATACAGAGAGGATACAGAGATCTAGATCTAATATAGATGGAAGGATCAATAGATGCCAAGGAAAAAGAACAAGAAAGGATCACAGCTAGGAAATCAGAGTGAAGCTTCTACATATAACACGCCCGATGTGGGTTTGATAGCAGTGGCATGGATCCTCCATATACATCAGAAAACATAGAAGATATCAGAGAGTCTCAAACCACAGAGATAAAACTGATAAAGATAAAAGAACCTAAAGAGCTCCTGAAGAAAAGATTGGTAGGAGACTGGATGCAAAGACTGGGAACATGGCAGAAGTAGAGGATCCAATTAGTGACCTGGAAGAACAAGCCTAGAAAATAAGCAAGCAAATTCTAAGAGAGAAGGAAGATTGACGGAACATGACAATGAGCTTAGGGAATCATCATCCAAAAAGAAGGTAATAGGTGCCTATTGTAGGATAAGTAAGAGTGAGAGAAAAAAAAGAGGGCTGAACATGGATTTGAGAATCAGGCTGTCAATGACCCTCATCTGGGAGCTGAAACAGAGGTCCAGAATCAGAGGCACAGAGGACTCCCATCACCTTCCACAGAAGCAGAGCACCAAAAGACATAGTGTCCTTCCCCCTGAAAAATCTAGGCATGGAGGAATTCTCTTTACGCAAATAGGCATCGGATAATAGTTTGTCCATAGCCCAGTCACTGACTTCAAGAGGAAAAGCTATACCAGCTCTCGAAGCAGGTCGGATAGCTCAAGCAACACCTGACCAAGCCAAAATCCTTATCCCCTGCATTTCTGAACAATGAAAGAGCAGCGGTTCTTGTCTAGAACCAGGAGGTATTCAGAAGTCAAAGGTTGGGTCCCTTGTTGTGTCCAGCAGTTCAGAGGCGGCCTTCAGATCAACTCATGATTCCAGGGTCTTGGCTATGACTCTGAATATGACTTTTATGTGACTTTTATGAGACTTTAATATGAATTTTATATAACTATAAGATAAATAAAAAATGAATTAAAAAAATAAAAAGATAATTTCTTTACCTATAGGTATAGCATTGTTTGGGAAAAGAAGATTACCTTGAAGTTTAACTCTATATGAACATTAGAAAATAGAAATGAAAAAGGAATAAACTAGACTAAACTAAACTAAATGTTTTAAAAAATTAGAATGCAAATGAAAAAAAATGTGTATGTATCAAAAAGTTCAGGTTCGAAGGTTAATATGGAATTTGATATACTGGACATCTCAGTTTGAAGGTAAATAGGTTAAAAAGTTATCTATATATTACAAATAAACCAGAATAGTGGGAATGAGTTAAAAATAAAAGTTGTATCTATGAAGTCGCAGTGGTTGTTGTTGTGTAGTCTTTTTTCTTTCCTGGTTGGTTTTCTGAGGCAGAGGCCTGTCACGTGGGTTTCAGTCAATGATGTTCCCTGATTTAAATTCTCCCACCCCTCTCAAGGGGATGGGCTCTGAGGAATCCTGTTTTTTCAGGTCTTTATTCTTTGGAGGTTTTTATGTTTGTTAATTTTTTTTTCTCTTGCCTTGACCTCTTTTGATGTCTTTTGGAGATGAAAGCAAACTGCACCCTGTTCTCTCTCTCAGAGATAATCCTCAGTCTTCTCACCTGTGGGTGCTGCAGAGCCCATATAAATTCGCCCTTGCCTGCTGCCAGAGCAAATTTTGAGTCGTAGTCCCAGGGAGCACAGAATCTTCTGCTTGTACCCAAACCATTGCAGCAGTGTCTGTCTAGGCAGCTCCTGACCATCAGAGAGGTTCCAGTTGCCATCCCACACTGAGATTTTCATGCTGGCCCTGGCTGGGAGTGCCTGGTCTTTCTCTGTCTAAGAGTTCTGGGCTTGCAAGCACTCTCTCAGGGGAGGGTGTGGGTCACGCGTGTCTCAGGCTCTGATAGAAGGGTGCATGTCCGAGAGCATGAGCCTGGGCCTTCACGCACCTCTCTCAGGAGAGTGTGTGGGGTGCACGCGTGTCTCATGCTCTGATAGTATGGCACGGGTCTAAGCAATGGACTGGGCCTTTGCACACCTTTCTCAGGGGATGGTAAGGGGTGCAGGTGTCTCAGGCTCTGTTAGCAAGTCTCATTGCTCTGCTGCTTGGTGAGGCTCCAAGCCCCTAACAGGAGCTGAACCCCACATGATCATGGGTGTGCTGTTGGCTCGGGGACCAAAACATCGTTTTTCCAACACACTTTCTTTGGCTCAGCACCAGGGAATCTGTACTGGGTGTGGGGACTTAAGCCCCTGTCCTTAGCTGCCATGATTCACACAATTTACCTTCAATATCCTTTGCACTTTTTGAATGCTTTCAACCAGAGTCCAAGTTAATGCTGGTCCCCAAACTCAGAACACTCTTGTATTGGGGTATTACTTTCCAATTGGTGGCCTTGGGTGGGTCCCTTGAACTTTTGTTTATTTCAGTAACAGTCCAACGTTCTCACTCCACTTTTCCTGCCCACTGATGACTTCTGCGCTGGCAGAGATCCGGACATATATAATTCTGATCTCAGGCTGTTTTCATGGGTAATCAGAATTCTTTGGTAGGAAATAACATCAATTTGGAGTACAGGTTGAAATGGCACCTCCTCTTACTTGCCCATCTTCTTGTCTCCTCTCACATGGCACTTATAAGAAAATTTCAAGAGATAGGAATCTGGCATTTTATGGATAGCAAATCAATTTCATGTGCATTGAGAACTCACATTCCATCACTTTCAGCCACAATTCCTGCAAAGAATGTCCCATTTTGTCCTGTTTTATAAACACGTATTCCCACTAACATGCCTACAAAGAAAGACAAAAGTTTAAGTGCCTGGTTAGAGTAGTATTGCTTGTCCATTTTCCCCTGCTTTTTCACATGTTTCTTTACTACCATGACGGGGTGAAATCATACGTTATTTGTCTTTCTGAGACTCAGAGATGTGACATAGCCCAATGCCACATGAGGCAAGTGGCAAGAATTCATTCTTCCTTATGGCTGGGTAAGAGTCTGTGATGCCTTTGGAAGATAGTGAGATGTTAGTAGTATCTGGGAACTCCAGGCTTGTCATCAGCCATGAACACAACTGGAAGATGACTACATCAACTGTGACTTGGTGGAAATTGACCTGAAGCCTACAGACCAAACTCTACAGTAAAAGAGAAAAGAAGTCAAAGAGACTATGGGAGAAAATTGGAGACATGGCTTAGGGAGAAGTAGGCGGTGGTGCTTCAGACGGCAGTAAGCCAATGCAAAAGACAAAGGCACAGGAGAGACGAGAACACTGGGAACCCACAGGTAGCATGTTTCCCAATGCCACTTGCTCTAACCAGCAGCTTATCCGAATGGTACAAGTCCTTGCCAACAAAGGGTGTTGAGTCTGGAGTTTTCAGATCATCAGTCTTGGCAGATATCGAGTTGAGAGAACACTGTGTTTCTCCTGGAGAGGACACCAACAAACAACCAGGTGCAAACAGCCTGGAAATCATGATCAGAGACCGTACCAGCAGACACAGAAGGAAGATGGTGGTTTCTGGCAGTGTATCTGTGAGAGGCACGGCTCGTGGAGATATTTTGATGGGGGCAAAAGTAATTTGGGGCTCTAGCACAAACAGCATAAAGACCGAACTACTGGCAAAGACAGGACGGTGAGGACATTAGCTGCCTCACGTACAAAAGCGAAGTCCAAACCATGGAACACTGTGGAGACTGTCTTCCTCAGTCCAAGTTTCTTAGCCATAGGAGAACAGACTCTCCAGTAAGGGACTAGAAGAAAGCCCTTGTACCATGCTCTCTTTAAAACACAGCATTCTGCAGGCGTTTGTCTGTTGAGTTGGTTGAACGTCTCCTTTCTTAGGCAAACCAGTGCACACCAAACTAAACCACACCATATTCAGCACAGAAACACTAAAATGGCATGCAAGGAGAGACCCTGCAGATGACTGTCTTAATGTCAGGGGACAGCCACAACACAACAACAGAGGGCATGCACTCCACAAACACCCGAGACGTCCTCAATGGCCAGACCTTGGCCACCCCATGATCTCTTCTTCCTAAAGACATTACCCTAAGGGTAGAAAACAGAATGGGCTTTGTGAATAGAGAGAAGAAGACAGAGACCTGGATCCAATGCAAAGATGGAAGACTCAATTGATGCTGAGGAAAAGAATTAGAAATGATCATAGCCAGGCAATCAAAGTTAAACCTTTAAATGTAACAAGCCCGATGAAGGATTGAAAGCAATATCCAGAATACTCACTGTACATAGAAAAAGACAGAAGACATCAGGGAGTCTCCTACCACAGAGATAAAAGTGATAAAAAAATAAAATCTAGGGTCTCTGATAATAAGATTGGTAGTAGACTGGTTGCAAGGCCAAGAAGCTGGCAGAATCAGAGGATACAATTAGTGACGTGGTAGAAAAATACTGGAAAATAATGGAAGGTAAGTGAAAGAGAGAAGGAAGAATGATGGAACATGGCAATAAGCTTATGGAAATCATCAACTCCAAGAAAAGAAAAAAAAAAAAAGATGTGCCTATTCTTGCACACCTAGGAGTGAAAGAATAAAGAAGGCCAAATATTTCTTTGAGAAATCAGAGCTGAAAATGTCCCTGATCTTGGAGTAGAAACAGAGCTCCATATTAAGAGGCACAGAGTACTCCCATCACCATCAACAGATTCAGAGCAATACAATACAGTGTCATCCCCCCTGCAAAAGATAGCAAGGGAGTTATTCTCGTAATGCAAAAATGTGTGCGAGAGTAGTTTGTCCATAGCCAAGTCACTGACTTCAAGGCGACCAGTTATACCAGCTCTCAAAGCAGGTCGGATAGAACAATCAACACCAGCCCAAGCCAAAATGCGTATCCCCTGCATTTCTGAACAATGACAGAGCAGTGATTCTGTCTAGAACTCTGAGGTATTAAGAAGACAAAGATTGGGTCCTGGGGTGTGTCCATCAGTTCAGAAACGGCCTTCAGCTCAGCTCATGATACCAGGGTCATGGCCTTGTCTCTGGTCTCAAGATCCCTGTTCAAGGGCAACTCTGATTCCCCACCACATCTTCATCCCGTGAGTGTGATCTTTCTGTTTCTCTCTCAAGTACGTTCATGTATATTGGACATAAATAAATTTTAAAAAGTTTACAATGATTTACTAGGGCCAGAGTATTGTTTATTTAATTTGGACCTATGTCCCTATGGAATGCACGAAGGTACAGAGCACCTCCCACCGTCTTAAAGTGCCAGGCCTTCACTCTGTGCTCCCTTGTCCATTCTCCTGTTCTTTGTCTTCCTGTACCTCCTCACCAACCTGTATCACCCACTGTCTGTCCCAGTATAGTGGCCCTTTGTTGTCACATTGTTCATCCTTTCCTGGTTCCATTAGAACATGCCCATCTTCTGCAAGAAGCACCATTTGGTTATTACCTGAAACCATTTGGGGGATGGTAATGAGAAGGTTAAGGCAGGCTTGTGCTGCCATATCTCAATTCAGTTCTGCAGAGGGTAGCTACACCACCCTGTGGGCATGCTCAAGGTTCTGCATCATTCGAGTCCTCTTCCATTTGTCTTTTGTAGATACACGTTTTTATCTTGAAACGAGCAAGAGTGCCATTCAGATGGCTTCCCTTGTGCTATAGGTCTCCTCCAACATGTTTCATGCTTCCTCCTGTGGACTCCAAGTAAATGAGTCCATCCTGGGACTCAGGTTCGAGGGTGTAGAGTCTGACTTTGGTGCTTGGTCAGTTTTGAAGATTGGGAGGCCCTATGTCATGATTTCTTGAGATGCTAGAGGAACTCATATCCTTGCTATTGTAGACTCCAGACATAACTTTGGTAGGGTTGTGGGTGTTCCCTATGAGATTTCCTTGGGTGGCACTTTTCCTGGTCAGAAGCGCCTGATTGAGATGGAGGACCATAACATATGCAGGACATGGAGTTCATCCCCTGTCTCTTTTTTGAGACCTGATTCTTTCTTGGCCTTTCGTGGGTAAGATGGATTGGGGGATACTTGTCTTTCTCCGGAGTCCAGATGGCTTTTGTAACTGTCATGACAATAGACTACAAAATCGGCCATGGAGAATGCTACACTGACTCGCTTCTCAAAGTGACTTGGTGAGAGACCCAGGCGGCTACAGTATTTGGGGGAGCTGTGGATCCTCTTGGACCACTCATGACTACAACATCCAAGTGTAGATCAGGCGTGGTTTGGGGAGGAGGGGTTGCTATGACCTCAAAGCTTTGTGACATCAGAGAAGCTGTCTTAACTGAAGCAGCAGTCCCTCTCTCATAACCTTTGATTCCTATGGCTTTAGGTAGGAAGCCAGGGAAGGGCTAAAAAGAGCCCTGAGCCTGATCAAGAACTCAGGTTGTCTATGTGTTAATTTCCACTTCCCCATTCTAGAAAAATAGAAAAGAAAATGATGTACAGCATACCTTTTTTTTTTTTTTTTAGGCCAACATTTCTCCAGAGATGGCAAGGTTTTCCTATTTCCACTGCAATTTCTAGAGATCTCAATAAACAGTGAGGCCCTGGGTATCATCACCTCTCTGTGATGTTTGTCATCCTGTGGGTAACAGAGTCCTTGCTCAGCATCTTTTACCTATGGGTCAGTAATGACTAAGGGACGGGAAGTCCTTTTTCAAGGATAAATGTTAGAATAAGTATGTATTATGCTGTCTGTGTCCTCATCTCCTCGTGTTAAGAAACACTATTCATAAGGGATTAGGGCTCTGTCTAACTGGCTTTACCTTGGACAGCTTTTCAAATGCTTCAAGAAGATTTATATTCTGCATGATAATTAACCCTTAAGGAAGAACCCATGAGAGCACTCCTTGTCATCTTAGTTAACTCTACCTGCTGTGGTAATGGGTATAGCCATGTTGACTACTTCTCATTAATCAGAGGAAAATGAACGGCTTATATGGATGGCCTGCAAGGCCCAATAGATCAGAACTGTGGATTGAGTTTCATTGCCCTCACAATGACTATTGGATAAAGAAGGTGCAGTCCACATTGGCACCAGAGTATTCCTCAGCCATCAGAGAGGATGAACCCCTGGTACTTGCATTGACATGAATGTCACAGGATGCCAAATGAAAAAGGCAAGCAGACAAAGGGAAATATAATATGGCTTCTCTCATATGTGCCCCAGGATGAATACCATGGGCCTTAGTAGAAAGAAGGGGAAATGGAAGGGGAAGAAGTCACAGAAGGAGACAAACCAGAAGTGACTCAGTACTCTGAGGTTACAGAAAAGAAAGACATGCAGGAAATGAGGGAACTGGCTAATGGGTGTTGAGAAGTTGTGGAACATCTTAGAGTTTTAGGATGAACTCTAGGTCATATATGGAACTAAAGCATCGTGAATACTTGTCAAAATCGAATGATGGATGATAGGCCTATTTCCTCAACAGAACAAAAAATTAAAATAAAAACAAACTGGCCCTTCCAAAAGCAGGTAAAGATAGACAGAGAAAATGAAAAATTATATTTATATTATCTTTACTTATGAAAATGGCATGGAATTTGTTTCCTATAATGTCCTTATCTGAATTGGGTCTTCATACTTGTAAATTACAGTCTACCTGCCTCCTCCATTTGTGGATTTGATGAGAAGAAACGACATTGACTTCATCAAATGTCTAGAAATGTTGACCAGAAAAATGATTTGGATCTGACCTTCTGTGTGTTGGGAGGTGTTGGATTACTGCTTCAAACGCTTTAGTCACTACTAGAGAGCTAAGGTTTTGTAGGGTTCCTGACTTAATATGTGTTCCTGATTTGATATGTGTCTTGGAATTTAGCCTTTTTCTCAGTGTTGGAATTTTATCCTTTTTCTCAGTGTTGGATTTGCTGGAATAATTGTGTAGATGTGTCATTTCGGTTATTTTTTTTTCCTTTCTATCAGTTGTCATATGATCTCATAATTTTATCTGTATGCTAGTCTCCCTGTTTAATCCAGGTAATGGCTATTCCCGTTTGTTAAAGTTTTCAAAACTGACAATTGAGTTCTCCAGATTTTTTTCTATTGTTTTGTTTGTATTTCTGTTATTCCAATGATCATATATATTATCTCTCTTTTTTCTGTTCACTTTGGATTCCATTTCATCTTTTTCTAGTTCCTTATGCCATCGGTTAGGTTGCTTTTATTTGGTGCTTTGAATTTTTTGAAATAAACGCATTTAGCCCTATATTCTTTCCCCAAAGAATGTTTTGGCATCATCTCATAATTTTCTTTACTTTCCTTTGTTGAAAGTACTTTATGACTTTCCTTTTGATTGTCCTTCTTTAAGGCATTGATAGTTTGGGAGTGTTTGTGTTTTCCACCTATTAGTGTGTGGCTGTGTTTCCCATTCATAAGTGATTTCTTTCCTTTTTCATATCTTTGTGGTCATAAGTATACAAGAAAGGATATGAATTCTCTTCTATTAATTATTACTGGGTTTTTACTTCAGCACAGGATCTGATAGACAATGTTAGGTCTGCCCTTGGGAAGAACTTCTCTTATGGTTCTCCGAGACACAATCTTATGCATGTTTCTCCTATGCTCAGGTGGTCTAGAGAGCCCAAGATGACGTCTGTTATTCCTTCACACCTATCCCTCTGCATGATTTGTCATGTGCTAAAAGTGGATATCATCGTCCTCAAAATATTGGATTGTGGTCCCCAACTCCCTTCTGTTCTGGTAATATGCTTCCAACATTTAGATACAACCAAGTTGGTGGTGTATCTGTTGGCAATTCTTCCAAGTTTCTGAAGTTTTGATGCTCAATCAAGACAAAACACCTTCTGGTAATATTTTGTCTCTTGAAGGCATAAAATTTCTCTATCTGCCATAGGCACCAATGGATTGGTTCTCTTATCTTTGCCAATTGCACTACCTATGTTTTCCCAAATCCATAACTTCCAAGCTATTGAATCTTTATAGTCGAAGGATCTCCTATGGCTAACATAAGGTCGAGCTGGTTTTGTTTTGTTTGTTTGTCTGTTTGTTTGTTTTCTTGTTGGTCTTTTTTGCCTTTTTTTTTTTCAATTTTCATCCTTCCAACAACGTGTTTATAGGAATAGGAGTATTTAGTCCTGAATACTTCAACTAATTATTGATGTGTACAGAGTTAACTTTCTCATTTTCGTTGTTTTTTTGACTTGGATTCTCAGTGCCTTTCCCATTTATGGTAATTTCCTTTGGGTTTGCTTCCTTCAGTGCGATTCCTCCCATCTTCCCCATCTTTTGTGTGTCTTATTTGTGTGTGTATGTGTGCGTGTGTATGTTGTCTGTGTGTTTCACATAACAATTATAATGAAATATCAGTAGTTAGATTTCTTTCCTTTATGGATAGCAATTCAATTTGATATGCCTTGAAAACCCACATTCCATCACTTTCAGCCACATTTCCTGCAAGGAATGTCCCATTAAGTCCTCTTTTATAAACACATATTCTCACTAACTTGCCTTCAAAAAAACACCAAATTTTAAGAGCCTTGTTAGAGTAGTATTGTTTGTCCCCTTTTCCCTTACATATTCACATGCTCCTTGACTAGCATGAGAGAGAAAAATCGTATGTTATTTGTCTTTCTGAGAGTGATAGATGTGACATAGCCCTATGTTTTCCACAATTATGCTCCATGAGGCAAGTGTAAAGAATTCATTCTTGCTTATGGCTGGGCAAGAGTCCGTGGTGCTTTTGGAGGACAGTGAGATGTTAGTAGTGTCTGGGAACTCCAGGCTTGTCTTTAGCCAGCAACACAACTAAAATATTACTATATCAAGTGCAACATGGAGGAAATGGACCTGAAGTCTACAAAGTAAATGCCACAGCAAAAGATAAAAGAAGTTGCAGAGACTTTGGGAGAAGACTAGAGACGTGATTATGGGAGACAGGGGATTGGTGCTTCAGAGGTGCAGTGAGATAATCCAAAGAAAGAAGGCACAGGAGAGTGCACACTGGGAACCCCAAAGGAGTATGCATCCTTATGCCAGTGGTTTCGACCAGCAGAAAGTCTGAATGGCACGAGTTTTTGCTAACAAATGGTCTTGAGTCCGGAGTATTTAGATCATTAGAATTGGCAGACATCGACTCTAGAGAAAACTGTGTTTATCATGGAGAGTACCTCAACAAGCAACCATGTGCAGACAGCCTGGAAACCATGATCAGAAACAATCAGAGGAGACACAGTGGGAAGAGGGTGGGTTCTGGCAGTGTATCCGTGAGAAACAGTGTTTATGGAGATGACTCGATGGGAGTACACGAAATTTTGGGCTCTCGTACCAGCAGCATGAAATGGAGGTACTGGCCAAAGACAGGATGGGGATGACATTAGCTGCCGAAACTGCAAACATGAAGTCCTGACCATGAAAAACAGGGGGTACTGCCATCCTCAGACCAAGTAGCTTTTTCCCAGAGTAGAATCTCCCATAGGGGGATAGAAGAAAGCCCTGCCCACGTGATTTCTCCTGACCACAGCATTCTATAGGTCTTCATTCTATTGTTTGGGTTGAAAGTCTCATTTCACTGGCACACCAGAGCCCACGATGCTAAACCTCACCATATTCATTCATACACCAAACACTCCAAATGACAGGCAAGTAGAGCCTCTTCAGATAACTGGTTTCAAGGATTGGGGACAGCCACAAAACAACAGCAGAGGGCATGCATGCTACACAAATCTGAGACTCCCAGAAAGGCCAGACCTTGGGCACTCCATGATCTCGTCATCTTAAAGAATTTACTCTCAGGGTAGAAAACAGAAAGGACTTTTTGAATAAAGAGAAGAAGACAGAGACCTAGATCGAATGCAAAGATGGAAGAATCATTTGACAACAAGGAAAAAGAACAAGAAATGATCCTGTCTAGGCAATCAAAGTGAAACGTCTACATGAAACACACCCGGATATGCAGCCAGCATACTCACTGTACATCAGAAAAACACAGAAGACATCAGGGAGTTTCGAACCACAGAGATAAAAGTGATTTAAATAATAAAATGAGGAGTCCCTGATGAAAAGTTTGGAAACAAACGGGATGCAAAGGTCAGGAAGGTGGCAGAAGCAGAGGATCAAATTGGTAATCTAGAAGACAAATACTGGAAAATACAGAAGCAAATCCAGAGAGAGAAAAAGGAATGGTGGAACTCGACTATGAGCTTAGGGAAGTCATCAACTCCTCGGAAAGGAAAGAGGTGCCTAATTTAAGAGAACTAGGAGTGAGAGAGAAAAAAGAGTGCTGAACATGTCTTTGAGAAATCAGAGCTGAAAATGTCCCTCATCTGGGAGCAGAAACAGAGATCCAGATTCAGAGACACAGAAGTGTCCCATCTACGTCAACAGAAGCAGTGCATTACAAGACATAGTGTCATTCTCCCTGCAAAATATAGCAAGGGAGAAATTCTCTTAACCAAAATATGCTCGGGAGAATAGTTTGTCCATAGCCAAGTCACGGTCTTCAAGAAGACAAGATATACCCATTCTTGAATGAGGTTGCATAGAGCATGCAACACCAGCCCAAGGGAAAATCTGTATCCCCTGCATTCTGGACAATGACAGAGCACTGGTTCTTGTCTAGAAATAGGATGTATTAAGAAGACAAAGATTGGGTCCTGTGGTGTGTACATCAGTACGGACGCCGCCTTCAGCTCAACTTATGAGCCCACGGTCATGGAATCGACTCTGGTCTCAGGTTCCCTGCTCTGGGGCAAGTCAGCTTCACCCTCTCCAGCTCCATCCCCTATTGTGATCTCCCTGTCTGTCGGTCGTATACATGCATGCCGGTATTTTGGCAAAAAACAAAAACAAATAAACAAACAAAAAACAGTGTACAAGTATTGACTGGGGCCAGAGGATGGTTTATTTAATTTGGATTTAGGTCCCTATAGAATGAAGCCAGATACAGAGCAACTCCCACCATCCTGAAATGCCAGACCGTCACTCTGAGCTCCCCTGTTCATTCTGTTATTCTTTGTCCTCCTGTATCTCCTCACCAACCTGTAGCATTTGCTGTCTGTCCTGCTCTAGTGTCCCTTTGTTTTCACATTGTTCATCCTCTCCTGGTTCCATTAGAACATGCCCATTTTCCGAAAGAGGCACTTTTTGTTTATCGCATGAACAATTTGGGGGATGGTCATGAGAGGGTTAAGGCAGGCTTGTGCTGCCACGTGTCCATTCAATTCCCCAGAGGGCAGCTGCACCAACCTGTGGGAATGCTCAAGGTTCTGCAACATTCAAATTCTCATCCTTGCTTCCTTTTGGAGATACATGTTGTCATCCTGAAACGTGCACGAAAGTCTTTCAAATGATTTTACTTGGGTTATGGTTCTCTTCCAACAAGCTCTGTGCTTGCTCTTGTGGACTCCAAGTACATGAGTCCGAACTGGGCCTCAGGTTCTCGGGTGTAGGGTCTGCCCTTGTGCTTGGTCACTTTTGAAGATTGGGAGTCCGTTTTGGCACGGTGTCTGGAGACACTAGGTTTACTCGTTTCCTCACTGTTGAAGACTCCAGACATGTCTTTGGCATGGTTTTGGGTGTTCCCTGGGAATTTTACTTGATGGCACTTTTCCTGGTCAGAAGCTCCCTGATTGAGTGGGAGGACCATAGACATGTGCGGGGCGTGGAGTTCCACCCCTGAGTCATTGTTTGATGCCTGAATCTTTCTTGTCCTATCATGGGTAAGATGTAATGGTGGATTCTTGCCTTTCTCCGGTGTCCAGAGGCTGGTGGTGATAGTCATGACCAAAGACTACGAATTTGACCATGGAAAACATGACACCGATTCACTTCACAACTGCCTTCGTGAGAGATCCAGGCAGCTCCTGTGGTTTGAGAGGGCTTGGGATCCTCTAAGCCCACCCATGACCACTCCATCCTAGAGTAGTGATCAGGCGTGGGTTGAAAAGGAGTGGTTGCTTTGAGTTCAAACCTTGGTGACATCACAGAAGTTGGATTCACTGAAACAGCAGTCCCTCTCTCATGACATTTGAGTCCTATGGCTTTAGGTACTAAGACCCGGGAAGGACAGAAAAAGAGCCCTCTTAGATTAGTCAAGAACTTAGGTTGTCTTGTGTGTTAATTTACCACGTCCCCTTTGTATACAAAGAAATGAGAAATGATGTTAGGTGTAGCTTCATTTAGACTAACATTTCTCCAGAGATGGCAAAGTTTTGCTATTTCCAATGCAATTTCTAGAGATCTCAAGAAACAGTGAGGCATCTTGGGTATTATCAGCTCTCAGAGGTATGTCATCATGTGGGTGATAGTCCTTTCCCAGCGTCTTTTCCTTAAGGGTCAGAAAAGACTGACCCATACAGAAAGTCCCTTCTCTATCATTTTATTGGTCAACATTTCTAGACATTTAAGGAAGACAATGTCGTGTCTTCTCATTGATTCCAGAAATGGAGGACTCAGTAAGACTCTAATTTCATGTCATTTTAATAAGTATAGATAATAAAATATAATTATTTCCTTTTCACTGTAGGTCTTCAACTGCTTTTGAAAGGTCCAGTTTTGTTGTTGTTGTTGTTGTTTATTTGTTTGTTTGTTTTTTAGAATTGTTGATTTATTTTATTGTACATCCAAAACTAATATAACACTGTACATCAATTATATTTAAATAAAAACAACAAAAATAAAATGGGAAGGTATACAAGAATTTTTGGTACACAGTAATTTTTTTTTAATTTAAGTTACCAGTTTATTGTTTACTTTCTATTTTTTTTAAATTTCTTTTCAGTCTGGCGGTATTTATTGTTTTTGCACTACACCAAGTGCTCGATGCAATCCATGCCCTCTCTAATACCCACCAGCTAGTATTCCCAATTACCCATCCCACACCCATTCAAAACCCTCAGATTGGTTTTCAGAGTACATAGTCTCTCATGGTTCACCTTCCCTTCCAATTTACCTCAATTCCCTTCTCTCCTACATCTCCCCTTGTTCTCCATGTTATTTGTGATGCTCCACAAAGAAGTGAAACCATATATAATTGACTCTCTCTGCTTGATTTTCTCCAGCATAATCTCTTCCTGTCCTGTCCATGGTATTTCAATAGTTGTGTATTCATCCTTTCTGATGGAGGAATAATACTCCACAGTCTATATGGACCACATCTTCCTTATCCATTTGTCCATCTTGTTTCTTTCCACAGTTTGACAACCGTGGCCATTGCTGCTATAAACATTGTAGAACAAACGGGCCTTCTTTTCACTACATCTGTGCCATTGGGGTAAATACCAAATAGTGTAATGGCAGGGTAATAGGGATGCTCATTTTTAATTTCTTGAGGAATCTCCACACTGTTTTCCAAACTGGCTGCACCAACTTGTATTCCCACCAACAGTGTAAGAGGGTTCCCCTTTCTCCACATTCTCTCCAACACATGTTGATCCTGTGTTGCTAATTTGGGCCATTATAATTGGTGTAAGGTGGTATCTCAATGTGGTTTTCCTTTGAATCCCCCTGAGGGCTAGTGATGATGAACATTTTTTCATGTGTCCGATATTCATTTGTAGGTCTTCTTTGGAGAAGTGTCTGTTTGTATATTCTGCCCATTTTTTATATGATTGTCTGCTTTGTATATGTTGAGTTTGAGGAGTTCTTTATAGATCCTGGATATCAACCTTTTTTCTGCATTCTCATTTGCAAATAGCTTCTCCCATTCCGTGGGTTGCCTCTTTGTTTGTTGACTGCTTCTTTTGCTGTGCAGAAGCTTTTGATTTTGATGAAGTCCCAAAAGTTCATGTTTACTTTTGTTTCCTTTGCCTTTGGAGACATATCTTGAAAGAAGTTGCTGTGGCTGATATCGAAGAGATTACTGCCTATGTTTTCCTCTAGGATCTGATGGATTCCTGTCTCACCTTGAGGTCATTTATCCATTCTGAGCTTACCTCTGTGTAAGAGAATGGTCGAGTTTCATTATCTACAAATGGATGTCCAGTTTTCCCATCACCATTTATTTATTTATTGAAGAGACAAAGATTATTTGCCCATAGAGTTGAGGGTCTATATATGGGCTATCCTCTTTATTCCACTCGTCTATGTGTCCGTTTTTATGCCAGGACAATGCTGTTTTGGTGATCACAACTTTGTAGTAAATCTTGAGATAAGGTACGCAATGACCCAGTTTTATGTTTGTTTCTCAACATTTTTTTAGAAATTCTGGGTCTCTTCTGATTCTATACAAAATTTTAGGATTATTTGCTCCAGCTCCTTGAAAAATACCGGTGGAATTTTGATAGGAATGGCATTAAAACGATAGATTGCTCTAGGCAGTATAGACATTTTGACAATGTTTTTTCTTCCAATGCGAGATCATGGAATGATCTTCCTTTTTTGTGTGTGTCTTCTTAAATTTCTTTAATGGGTGTTCTGTAGTTCCTCAAGTACAGCTCCTTTACCTTTTCAGTTAGGTTTATTCCCAGATATCTTATAGTTCTTGGTGCTATAGTAAATGGAATTGATTCTCTAATTTTCCTTTATGCATTTTCATTGTTAGTGTATAGAAAGCCACTGATTTCCATATATGACTTTGTATCCTGCCATGTAGCTAAATTGTTGTATGAGTTCTAGACATTTGGGGATAGAGTCTTTGGGGTTTTCCATATAAAGAATCATGTCATCTGCGAAGCGAGAAAGTTTGACTTCTTCATTGCCAATTTACATACCTTTTATTTCTCTTTGTCTGATATCGGAAGATATAAAGGGGGAAAGAGCCACCAGAGTCGACCGATTGGAAAGTAATGCCCCAATACAAGAGTGCCCTCTGTCTTGGGACCACCATTAACTTGGACTCATGTTGAAAGCACTCAAAAACAGCAAAGGATCACAGGGTTAAAGGATCACTGACAATTGAGGCGGCTAAGGACAGGGGCTTATGTCCCGGAACAAGTTTAGAATTTTCTGGTGCTGAACTAGAGAGAGTGTGGCAGATTAACCAGCTCCTTGTTCCTGAGCCACCAGCGCACCTGAGGTGTGTTGTGTCCAGTTTCTTTAAGGGGTGGGAGCCACACCATACAGCAAATTGCCGAGCCTTGCCTGAGACACGTGCACCCCTCACCTTCCCCTGCCTGAAGGCCCAGCTTGGTGCTCTTAAACCCTTGACATACAATCAGAGCCTGAGAGGCGCCTGTGACCCACACCCTCCCCTATGAAAGGTGTCACATGCCCGGCGCTCTTAGACCCGGAAAGACCAGGTGCTCCAAGCCCAGGCCAGTGGGAAAATCTCAGTGTGCAATCACTTCTTGGAACCACTCTGGTGGTCTGGAGCTGCCCACACTGCTGCTGTGGTTTTCAGTACAAGCAAAAGATCCTGCATCCCCTGGGACCGTATCTCAATATAAGCTCTGCCATTGGCCAAAGGGAATTTATATGTGCCCTGCAGAACCTACAGAGGAGCAGATAGAGGTTTCTCTCTGTCAGGGAGGTCAGGCTGCAGTTTACTTTCCTCTAAAACTCCAAGAACCATCAAAAGCAGTCAAGGCGAGAGAGAAAAAGTGAACAAATACAAAAACAAAAACAAAAGCCTGAAAAAAACGGTTTCCTCAGAGCCCACCCCCATGAGCGGGGAGGGAGGACTTAAATCAGGTAACATCATTGACTGAAAACCCACGTGGCAGGCCCCTCCCTCAGAAATAAAACCAGCAAAGTAAAAAATTAAAAGACTACAAGAGAACAACCACCACTATTTCATAGATACAACTTTAATTTTAATTCATTCCCAATATTCTGGTTTTTTATATAGATTTTTTTAAGTAAATATTTTATTTTCAGCTTAACAGTATTCATTATTTTTACACAACACCCAGTGCCCCATGCAATCCATTCCCTCTATAATAGCCACCACTTGGTAGCCAGACCGCCCACACCCCCGCTCCTGCAAAATCCTCAGATTGATTTTCAGAGTCCATAGTCTCTCATGGTTCACCTCCCCTTCCAAAATCCTCCATCTCCCTTCTCCTCTCCATCTCCCCATGTCCTCCATGATATATGTGATGCTCCACAAAGAAGTCAAACCATAGGATGATTGACTCTCTCTGCTTGACTTGATTCATTCAGCATTATCTCTTCCAGTCCCGTCTATATTGCTACAAAAGTTGAGTATTCGTACTTTCTGATGGAGGCATAATAGTCCATAGTGTATATGGACCACATCTTCCTTATCCATTCGTCCATGGAAGGGCATCTTGGTTCTTTCCACAGTTGGGCGACCGTGGCCAATGCTGCTATAAACATTGGGGTAGAAATGGCCCTTATTTTCACTACATCTGTATCTTTGGGGTAAATACCCAGTATCGCAATTGCAGGGTAATAGGGAAGCTCTATTTTTAATTTCGTGAGGAATCTCCATACTGTTCTCCAAAGAGGCTGCATCAACTTGCATTCCCACCAACAGTGGAAGAGGGTTCCCCTTTATCCACATCCTTTCCAACACATGTTGTTTCCTGTCTTGCTAATTTTTGCCATTCTAACTGGTATAAGGCGATATCTCAATGTGGTTTTCATTTGAATCTCCCTGATGGCTAGTGATGATGAACATTTTTTCATGTGTCTGATAACCATTTGTATGTCTTCATTGGAGAAGTGTCTGTTCATATCTTCTGCCCATTTTTTGATATGATTGTCTGTTTTGTGTCTGTTGAGTTTTAAGAGTTCATTATAGATCCTGGATATCAATCTTTTGTCTGTACTGTCATTTGCAAATACCTTCTCCCATTCCGTGGGTTGCCTCTTTGTTTTCTTGACTGTTTCTTTTGCTGTGCAGAATCTTTTGATTTTGATGAAGTTGAAAAAGTTCATGTTTGCTTTTGTTTCCTTTGCCTTTGGAGATATATCTTGAAAGAAGTTGCTGTGGCTGATATCGAAGAGATTACTGCTTATGTTCTCCTGTAATATTTTGATGGATTCCTGTCTCACATTGAGGTCTTTAATCCATTTTGAGTTTATATTTGTGTACGGTGTAAGATAATGGTCCCGTTAGATTCTCCTACATATAGCTGCCCAGTTGTCCCAGCACCATTTATTGAAGAGATATTCTTTTTTTATTGTATATTTTTTCTGCCTTGTCAAAGATTAATTGACCATAGAGTTGAGGGTCCATATCTGGGCCCTCTACTCTCTTCCACTTGTCTATGTGTCTGTTTTTATGCCAGTACCATGCTGTCTTGGTGATCACAGCTTTGTAGTAAAGTTTGAAATCAGGTAACGTAATGCCCCCCATTTTATTTTTGTTTTTCAACATTTCCTTAGCGATTCTGGGTCTCTTCTGAGTCCATACAAATTTTAGCATTATTTGCTCTAGCTCTTTGAAGAGTATCGGTGGAATTTTTATCAGAATATCATTAAAAGTATAGATTGCTGTAGGCAATATAAACATTTTAGCAATGTTTATTCTTCTGATCCAAGAACATGGAATGCTCTTCCATCTTTTTGTGTCTTCTTCAAATGCTTTCATGAGTGTTCTGTAGTTCCTCGAGTACAGATACTTTACCTCTTTCGTTAGTTTTATCCCCAGGTATCTTATGGTTCTTTGTGCTATAGTAAATAGAATCGATTCTCTAATTTCCCTTTCTTTATTTTCATTACTAGTGTATAAGAAAGCCACTGATTTCTGTAGAGCGACTTTGTATCCTGCCACTTTGCTGAATTGTATGAGTTCTAGTAGTTTGGGGGTGGAGTGTTTTGGGTTTTCCATATAAAGAATAATGTCATTTGCAAAGAGAGAAGGTTTGACTTCTTCATACCAATTTGGATACCTTTTATTTTTCTTTATTTTCTGATTGATATTGCTAGGACTTTTAATACTGTGTTGAACAAGAGTGGTGAGAGTGGGCATCCTTGTCATGTTCTTTATCTGAATGGGAAGGCTGCAAGCTTTTTCCCATTGAGGATGATATTCACTGTGGGTCTTTCATAGATATATTTTATGAAGATCAGGAATGTTCCCTCTATTCCTATATTTTGAAGCATTTTAATTTGGAACGGGTGCTGGATTTTGTTCAATGCTTTTTCTGCATCAGTTGAGAGGACCATGTGGTTCTTGTCTCTTCTCATATTAATTTTTTCTATGACATTGATTGATTGGCGATTGTTGAACCATCCTTGTAGCCCAGGGATGAATCTAAACTGGTCATGGTGGATAATCTTTTTAATGTCCTGTTGGATCCTGTTTGCTAGGATCTTGTTGAGAATCTTAGCATCAATATTTATCAGTGATATTGGTCTGAAATTCTTTCTGGTAGGGTCATTGCCTGGTTTGGGGATCTGGGTAATGCTGGCTTCAAAAAGAGTGGAAGTTTTCCTTCTGCTTCAGTTTTTTCTTTTATTTAAACAGCTTCAGGAGAATATGTGTTATTTCTTCTTTGAAAATTTGGTAGAATTCCCCAGGGAATCCATCAAGTCTTTGGCTCTTGTTTTTTGGGAGGTTTTTGATCACCACTTCAATCTCGTTACTAGATATTGGTCTATACAGGTTGTCAATTTCTTCCTGGTGCAATTTCAGAGTTTATAGTTTTCCAGGAATGCATCCATTTCATTTGGTTGCTTAGCTTATATTCATTTAACTGTTGATAATGATTTATGACGATTGTTTCTACTTCCTTGGTTTTCATTGTGATCTCTCCCTTTTTATTCATAATTTTATGAATTTGAGCTTTCTCTATTTTCATTTGGATTAGTGTCACCAATGATTTATAGATCTTATTGATTCTTTCAAAAAACCAGCTTCTAGTTTCATTGAAACATTCTACTGTATCTCTGGTTTCTAACTCATTGATCTCAGCTCTAATCTTGATTATTTCCCTTCTTATGTGTGGAGTTGGTTTTATTTGTTATTGATTCTCCAGTTCTTTAAGGTGTACAGACAGTTGGTGTGTTCTGGATTTTTCAATTTTTTTTGAGGGATGCTTGGATGGTTATGTATTTCCACCTTAGAATCGTCTTTGCTGTATTAACATATTTATCATCACAGTGAGATGTCCAGAAAATCTAATTATATAATAACCTTCTAATCTGAACTTTTGGTATATACACCTGTGTTCTCTTTTGCATTTTTTCTTTTTCTTTTTTTTTTTTTAAATTTGAGTTTAGTTTAGACCAGTTTGTTTCTTTATAATTTTTATTTTCTAATATTCATATAGAATTTAACATTATGGCAATCCCCTTTCTCCAATCAATGCTACCCCTATAGGTAAACCAATTTTTAATCCCACTATATCTTAGATAAGTTGAGTTTTTTTTAACAAAGATATGAAGATACATCCAGGAAGAATCAACACAATCTTCCTCGCCCACACTGAGAACTTATAACCACACTCACATCATTTTTCTCTGCCAAAGTTTCCATGTTTTCTTGTTTGTCCTAACAATATATAAATCTTATATTTGGGGCTATTTTTGCCGAGTTTCTTTTTTTTATTTGCCTATAATTTTATCAGTTTTTTGTTTGTCTGTTTCTATTTGTATACTTCACAAATTTTCCTTGGGGCCCATTTGGGCTGAGTCTTCTCTTTTATCTTTCAATCTCTTTCTATTCTTTCTCTTTTCTTTTTTCTCTTGTTTGGGTCGGGAATCCTATTGCTCAAAAGCATCCCAGGGTGTACTTTCACTACAACATGGTCGATACATCCACCAGCATCCGTTCAGTCATCTCTCACAAAAATGACTTGGAGGAGGAATGCACAACAGAAGAAAAGTGGATGGGCCTTCTGCAACTGACCTAATGGCTATCAACATATTCAGTATGTCGGAAAGAGTATTCAGGCTCACAATAGCTAGGTTGCAGAAAGCCATGCATGATCAAACAAAATTGATTAGAGCAGAACTGAAAGCCACCAGGGATGACATTCACAATGTAAAGGCAGAACTAAAACCACTAGGGATGATGTTCACAATGCTCTCAATCAGTTCCAATCTAATCTAAATTCTCTAAAAGCTAGGGTAACCACAAAATAAGATAGAATTAATGATCTTCAGGAAAAAAAAGACAGAGAAAGTATCAGGAGGAAGTCTGGCACAAATTTAGAAGCTACAGAAACAGAATCTGGGAAATAAATGATGCCATCAAATGTACCAATGTCAGAATTATTGGAATTCCTGAAGGGGAGGAAGATATAGTGGAGGAGGAAGATGTAGTGAAAGAAGTCTAGAAGATATAGTGGAACAACATCTTTATAAAAATTTTCCTAATCTCATGAATGGAACCAGTGTTCATGTTCTAGAGGCAGAACAGTCTCCCCTTAAAATTATATATTCCAAAAAAAAAAAAAATGAAAGGGCACTGATAGTAAAATTGAGAAATCATAAGTATAGATACAATCGCTTTAAAGCTGCTATGACAAAGAGGATTCTTATATACAGAAGAAAGCCGATCAGAATCATGTCAGACCTGTCCAGAGAGACCTGGCAAGCCAGAAAGGGCAGGCAAGATATTTTCAGGGTACTAAATGAGAAGAATATGCAACCAAGAATACTTTATCCAGCAAGACTGACATTCAAAATCGATGGAGAAATAGTTTTCAAGAACGGCAAGGCTTAAGGGACTATGCAACCACCAAACCGACACTGCAGGAAATATTAAGGGGAGTTCTATAAAAGTGGAAAAATCCTAAGAATAGCATTGAACAGAAATATAGAAAAAATCTACAGAATAAAAGGTTTCAAAGAAACGTGATGTCAATAAAAAACATATCTATCAATAAACACTCTCAATGTGAAGGGCATACATGCGCCCATAAAATGACACAGGGTTGCAGATTGGATTAAACGACAGGACCTATCCATATGGTGTCTACTAGAGACCCATTATGAACCTAAAGATAAACCCAGACTGAAAGTGGCCTCAAAAGATGTCCGGGGTAGCGATTCTCATATCAGATAATTTAGATTTTAAACTAAAGGCAGTAGTCAGAGATACAGAAAGACACTACATCATTCTTAAGGAGACTATCCACCAAGATGATCTAACAATTGTAAATATCTGTGTACCCGATATGGGAGCAACCAATTACATGAGAAAAAAGGTTAGTCCAGATAAAGAGTCAGATTGATATGAATAGATTAATAGTAGGAGATCTTTACATGTTTCTCTCAGAAATTGACAGAGCATCCATGCAGAAAATTCATAAAGAAACAAAATCATTGAATGACACATTGGACCAGATGGACCTCATAGACATATACAGAACACTCCTCCCTAAAAGAGCAGAACACTCGTTCTTCTCAAGTGCACATGGAACCTTCTCAAAAGTAGACCATATACTGGGTCACAAATCAGGACCCCACTGATACTAATCAAAACCACAACGAGATACCACCTCACACCAGTCAGAATGGCTAAAATTAACAAGTCAAGAAATGACAGATGGTGGCGAGGATGCAGAGATAAGGGAACTCTCCTTCAGTCTTTGTGGGAATTTAAGCTTGTGCAGCCACTCTGGAAAACAGTGTGGAGGTTCCTCAGAAAACTGAAAATAGAGCTAACCTATGGCACAGCAATTGCACTATTGGGTATATATCCTAAAGACAGAAATGTGGTACTCCAAAGAGGCAAGTGCACTCGAATGTTTATAGCAGCAATGTCCACAATAACCAACCAATGCAAAGAACCTAGATGCCCATCAAAAGATGAATGGATAAAGAAGATGTGGTATATATACACAATAGAATACTATGCAGCCAGCAAAAGAAATGACATCTTGCCATTTTTGACCACGTGAATTTATCTAGAGGTTATTATGCTTAGCAAAAAAAAAAAAAAAAAAAAAAAAACAAAAAAAAACTATCGGAGAAAGTCAACTATCATATGATCTCCTTGATATGAGAAGTGGAGATGGAATGTGGGGTGATGGGGTGTAGGAAAAGAATAAATGAAAGTACATGGGATTGAGAGGGAGACAAACAATAAAAGACTCAATCTCAAAACACTGACTGAGGATTGCTGGGGTGTGGGGACTGGAGAGGGTGGTGGGAAAATGGATATTGGGGAGGGTATATGCTAGGATGAGTGCTATGAAATGTATAAACCTGGTGATTCACAGACCTTAACCCTGGGGCTAAAAATATGTTATATGTTTAATTAAACAAATTAATTTATTATTATTTGTTAAAAGAATGCTTGGATCAACCTGGGGATCAAAGAAGAACTGAAACAATTCATGGAAACCGATGGGAATGTAGACACTTTAATTAAAAACCTATGGGATACAACAAAGGCAGACTGAAGGGGGAAATGCATAGCCATCCAAGATTTCCTCAAAAAAAAAAAAAAAAAAAGGAAAAATCCACAATTCATCAGCTGTCTCTACACGTTAAAGAACTGGAGAATCAACAACAAATAAAACCATCTCCACACATAAGAAGAGAAATAATCAAGATTAGAGCAGAGATCAATGAGGTAGAAACCAGAGATACAGTAGAATGTATCAATGAAACAAAAGCTGTTTTTTTTTGAAAGAAGCAATAAGATCGATAAACCATTGGCAACACTAAACAAAAGAAAAAAGAGAAAGCCCAAATTAATAAAATCATGAATGAAAAGTGAGAGATCACAACTAACACCAGGGAAGTAGAAACAATCATTAGAAGTTATTATGAACAGCTATATGGAAGGATGCTTTCCGTGGAAACTATAAAGTCCCAAAATTGAACCAGGAAGAAATTGACAACCTGAATAGACCAATATCGTGTAATAATATTGAAGCAGTAATCAAATATCTCCCAGAAAAACAAGAGCCCAGGACCTGACGGATTCACTTGGGAATTCTACCAAACTTTCAGTAAGAAATAACACCTATTCTCCTGAAGCTGTTTCAAAAAATTGAAGCAGAAGGAAAACTTCCCAACCCTTTCTATGAATCCAGCATTACCCTTATCGCCAACCAGGCCAAAGATCCTACCTAAAAGGAGAATTTTAGACCAATATCACTGATGAAAATGGATGCTATGATTCTCAACAAGATATTAGCAAACAGGATTCAACAACACATTAAGAAGATTACCTACCCTGATCAGGTGGGATTCATCTCTGGGCTACAAGGATTGGTCAGCATTCACAAATCAATCAATGTCATAGAACAAATCAATAAGAAAAGAGAGAAGAACCCCATGGTCCTCTCAATTGATGCAGAAAAAGCATTTGACAAAATCCAGCATCTGTTCCTGATTAAAATTCTTCAAAGTATAGGGATAGAGGGAACATTCCTGAACTTCATCAAATCTATCTATGAAAGACCCACAGCAAATACCATCCTCAATTGGTAAAAGCTTGTAGATTTCCCATTGAGTTCAGGAACAGATGGATGCCCACTCTCACCACTCTTGTTAAACATAGTATAAAGGGTTCTAGCAACAGCAGTCCAACAACAAAGAGAAATAAAAAGTATCCAAATTGGCAATAAAGAATTTAAACTCTTTTCCTTCGCAGATGAGATGATACTTTATATGGAAAACCCAAAATACCCCACCGCCAAACTACTAGAACTCATACAGCAATTCAGCAAACTGGCAGGATACAAAGTCAATGTACATAAATCAGTGGCTTTCTTATACACTAACAATGAAAATACATAAAGGGAATTTAAACAATGTATTCCATTTACTATAGCACCAAGAACCATAAGATAAGTGGGAATAAACCTAACCAAAAAAGTAAAAGGATCTGTACTCAAGGAATTGCATAACACTCATGAAAAAATTGAAGAAGACACAAAAAGAGGAAGACGATTTCATACTCTTGGATCGGAAGAATCAACATAGTGAAAATGTCTATACTGTCTAGAGCAATCTATTCTTTTAATGTCATTCTGATCAAAATTCCACCGGCAGTTTTCAAAGAGTTGGAGCAAATAATCCTAAAATTTGTATGGAATCAGAAGAGACCCCAAATTGCTGAGGAAATGTTGAAAAACAAAAATAAACCTTGGGCCCTCACGTTAACTGATTCCCGGTTTTACTACAAAGCTGTGATCACCAAGACACATTGATACTGGCTTAAAAATGGACACATTGACCATTAGAACAGAGTAGAGAACCCAGATATGGACCTTGAAATCTATGGGCAAATAATCTTCCACTGTATAGTGGAAAAAATACAGTCTCTTCAATAAATGGTGTTGGGAAAACTGGACAGCTATATATAGAAAAATAAAATTCAATCATTCTCTTACACCCTATACAAAGGTAACTCAAAATAGATAAAAGACTGAAATGTGAGACAGGAATCCATCAGATTCCTAGAGGAGAACATAGGCAGTAACCTCTTCGATATCAGCCACAGCAACTTCATTCTATATATGGCTGCAAAGGCAAAGGAAACAAAGTGAAAATGAACTTTTGGAACTTCATCAAGATCAAAAGCTTATACACAGCAAAGGAAACAGTCAACAACAACAACAAAAAAATGAGGCAAAACGTGGAATGGGAGAGAATATTTCCAAATGACAGTACAGAAAAATGGTTGATATCCAGGATCTATAATGAACTCCTCAAACTCAACACACAAAGAACAGACAATCATATAAAAGAAATAGGCAGAAGATATGAACAGACATTTTTCCAATGAAGACATAAAAATGGCTATCAGACACATGAAAAAATGTTCATCATCACTAGCCATCAGGGAGATTCAAATGAAAACCAATTGAGATATCACCTTACACCAGTTAGAATGGCCAAAAAACAAGACGGGAATAGCATGTGTTGGAGAGGATGGGGAGAATGGGGAGCCCTCTCACAGTGTTGGTGGGAATACACATTATTGCAGCTACTTTGGAGAATGGTGTAGAGATTCCTCAAGAAGTAGAAAATAGAAATTCCCTATGACTCTGCCATTGCACTACTGGGTCTTTACCAAAGATACAGATGTAGTGAAAAGAAGGGCCATTTGTACCCCAATGTTTATAGCAGCAATGACCGTGGTCGCCAAACTGTAGAGAGACCCAAAATGCCCTTCAATGGAAGAATGGATAAGAAAGATGTGGTCCATTTACACTAAGGAGTATTATGCTTTCCTCAGAAAGGATAAATACCCAAGTTTTGTAGTAACATGGACGGGCCTGGAAGAGATTATGCTGAATGAAACAAGTCAAGGAGAGAGAGTCAATTATCCTATGGTTTCACTTATTTGTGGAGCATCACGAATAACATGGAGGACAAGGGGAGATGGAGAGGAGAAGGGATTTGAAGGAAATTGGAAGGGGAGGTGAACAATGAGAAACTATACACTCTGTAAAACAATCTGAGGGTTCTGAAGGGTTGTGGGTTGGGAGGATGAGGGAACCAGGTTGTGGGCATTAGAGAGGGCACGGATTGCATGGAGCAAGATAGGGTTTGAATTCTCTTCTATTAATTGCAACTGGATTTGGAATACAGCACACAATATGTAATAGACAATGCTAGGTCTGCCCTATGGAACAACTTCTCCTATGGTCCTCAGAGATACATCTTATGCATGTTTCCCCAAAGCTCAGGTGGTCTAGAGATCCCGTGATGATGTCAGTTATTCCTTCCCACCTTTCAGTCCCTATTATCTGTCCTGTGCTTAAAGTGAATATCGTAGTCCCCAAGAATATTGGATTTTGGTCCCCATCTCCCTTCCTTTCTGTTAATATGCCTCCAACATCTAGATACAACCACGTTGGTGGTATATATGATGGAAATTCTTCCAAGTGTCTTATGTTTGGATGCTCCGTCAAGACTAAACAGCTTCTGATAATTTTTGTCTCTGGAAGGCATAAAATCTCTCTATCTGCCATAGGCACATTCACTTTGGCTCTCTTCTCCTTGAGAATTGCATATCCTATGTCTCCCCCAGTTCTTCCCTTTCAAGCTATTTGCATCTTTATAGCCAAAGGAAATCTCCTATGGCCAACATAAGGTCAAGTTTGATTTATGTTGTTTTCATGTTGACCTTTTTTTGCATATTTTAAAAATTTTCATCCTTCCAACAATTTTTTTATAGGGATAGGAAAATTTAGTCCTGAATACTTGATCTAATTATTGATAGGTAAGGAGTTAACTTACTAATTTTGGTTCATTTCTGACTTGTATTCTCTGTGCCTTTCACCTTTATGGTATTTTCTTTGGGATTTGCTTCCTTTATTGTGATTCCTCACTTGCTCCCCATCTTTTGTGTGTCTTATCTGTGGGGGGTGTGTGTTTTGTCTGTGTTTGTTTCATATAACACTTAAAATTAAATTTCAAGAGATAATAACTCGGTCTTTAATGCATAACAATTCAATTTGATATGCCCTGAAAACTCTCATTCCATCACTTTCAGCCAAATTTCGTACAAGTTATGTTCCATTTAGGCCTCTTTTATAAACACATATTCTCACTAACCGGCCTTCAAGCAAACACACAATTTTGTGTGCCTGGTTAGAGTCATATTGTTTGTAATTTTTTCCCCTGCTTTTTCAAAATGTTCCTTGACTATGATGAGAGAGTAAAATTGTTATTTGTATTTCTGAGACTGAGAGATGTGATATAGCCCAATGCTCAACAAAACTCTACCACATGAAGTTAGTGGCAAGAATTCGTTCTTGATTATAACTGTAAGAATCTGTGGTTCCTATGGAGGACAGATTTGGTAGTATTTTCTGAGAACTCCAGGCTTGTCTTCAGCCATGAACACAAACTGAAGATTACCACATATAATGAAATATGGTGGAAAATGACCTGAAAAAGCATACCAAACTCCACAGTAAAAGAAAAAAGTAATCCCAGAGAATATGTGAGAAGATTTGAGACATGGCTTAGGGGATATGTTGTCGTTGGTACTTCAGAGTGCAGTGAGCCAATGGAAAAGGTAAAGCCACAGGAGAGAGGAGTACACATTGGGAACCCACATGATGCATATATCCCAAAGCCATTGCCTTTGACCAGCCGAGGGTCTGAATGGCACAAGTTCTTGCCAACAAAGAATCTTATTGCCCAGAGATTTCAGATCAGCCTGCTTGGCAGACATCGACTCAATAGCACATTGTGTTTCTATTGGACAGGACACCACCAAACTACCAGGTGCAGACAGCCAGGAAACCATGATCAGAGACAATGCCAGAAAACATAGTGGGAAAATGGTGGGTTCTGACAGTGCATCCATGGGAGGCAGGGTTCGTGGAGATGACTCGATGGGGGCATAATAAATTTTGGGTTCTCGCACCAGGAGCATAAAGACTGAGTTACTGGCCAAAGACAGGACGGTGAGGACATTTCCTGCCTAACCTGCAAGCAAGAAGTTCCAACTGTGGAACACTGGGGGGACAGCCTTCCTCAGTCCAAGTGGCTTAGTCCCAGGGGAACAGACTCTCCCATAGAAGACTAGAAAAGCCCTGCCCACATGCTCTCTCATGACCACAACATTCTGCAGGCTTCATTCTGTTGTGTTGGTTGAATTTTTCTTTTCACAGGCACACCAGAGCCCACCAAGCTAATCCTCACCCTATTCAGCCTAGACTCCAAACACTCTGAACATCAGGCAGGAGAGCCTCTGCATATGGCTGGCTTCAAAGACAGGGGACAGCAACAACACAACAGCAGGTGGTATGCATGAAACACTCACCTGGGACTCCCAAAAGGGCCAGCCCTTGGGCACTCCATGATCTCTTCTTTTAAAGATATTACGCTCAGGCTAAAAAAGAGAATGGGCTTTTCAAATACTGAGAAGAAGACAGAGACCTGTATCTAATGCAAAGATGGAAAAATCAATTGATGACGAGGTAAAAGAACAAGAAATGACCATGTCCAGGCAGTCAAGGGAAACCTTTGCATGTAACGTGCCTGATGGAGGATTGATAGCAGCAGCCAGAATACTCACTGTACATCAGAAAAAGCAGAAGTCATCAGGGAGTCTTGAACCACACAAATATAAAGTGATAAAAATAATATAAATAAAATAAAAAAAATAAAAAAGAGTCCTGGATGAAAAGATTGATAGAAGATTGAATTGAATGCAAATATGTATAGATATGTAAAGATAATTAAAATACACTACTTTCCTTTTCTCTGTCTGTCTTCATCTGGTTTTGAAAGGTACAGATTGTTTTTCTTTTAATTTATTTGTTATTTGAGGAAGCAAGCCTATCATCCATCATCCGTTTTTGACAGAATATTCATGAATGCTTTCATTCCATATATAACCTAGTGATCATGCTAATATATGCCACAACTCCTCAACACCAGTTCCCTCATTCCTTGCATGTCATTCTTTTCTGCAACCCTCAGCTTGGTTCTCAGAGTCCTGAGTCACTGCTGGTTTGTCTCCTTCCCTGACTTATTCCCCTTCTGGTTTTCCTTCCTTTCTAAGGGCCATGGCATTCCTCCTAGGGCACATGCAAGAGAAGTCATATGACATTTCCATTTGTCTGCTTGCTTTTTTCATTTTGCATCACCCAGTCATGTGGCATTCATGACAATGCAAGTACCAGGGTTTCATCGTCCCTGAGGGCAAAAGAATACTGTGTTGTCAACATGGTCCACACCTTCTTTATCTACTAGTCATTGCAGGAGCATTGTGGCTCATTCCACAATTCTGCTCGAGTGGGCATTGCATGCCATTGATATAGACCATTCCACTTTCTCAGATTAAGATATTTGGTCAACATGGGTATACCCAATGCCACAGCAGATAGAGTTAACTAATGATGACAAGGTGTGCTGTCCAAGGCTCTTCCTTAAGAGTTAGCTCTCATGCAGAATGTCACTCTACTTGAAGCCTTTGTAAAAGTGTTTAAATTAAAGCCGAGTAGACAGAACCCTAATCCCTTATGACTAGTGTTTCAGAACACTAGGAGATTAGGACAGACATCACAATACATCCATGCCCTAACATATTTTCTTGAAAACAGACTTTCCGTCTCTTAGTCTTCACTGACTCATAGGGGAAAGACACTGACAAAGGACCCTCTCACTCACAGGATCACAAACCCCACGGAAGGCTATTGATAGCCAAGATGCCTCACTGTTTCTTGAGATCTCTAGAAATTGAAGTGGAAATTGTAACACCTGGCCATTCCTGGAGAAATATTGGCCTTAAGGATGGTATACCGAAGGTCATTATCTTTACTCTTTCTCTAGAAAGGGAAAGTGGGACATTAACACAAAGACAACCTGAGTTTTTGATTAGGCTCAGAGGACTGTTTTGAATCCTTGTACCCTGGTTTTGTTTTTGTTTTTTTTTTCAAATGATGCACATGCACGTATTTGACAGAGAAACAGAGAGATCACAATGAGGTGGTGGAGCTTGAGAGAGAGAACCTGACTTGCCCCTGAGAAGGGAACCTGAGACCAGAGTCGATGCCATGGCCCTGGGATCATGAGATGAGAGAAGGCCATCTCAGAACTGATGGACACACTCTGGACCCAGTCTTTCTCTTCTGAATTCCTCCTAGTTCTAGGCAAGAACCACTGCTCTGTCTTTTTCAGCAATTCAGGGGATACATATTTTGGCTTGGGCTGGTGTTGCTTGAGTTTTCTGACCTGCTTTGAAGCTGATGTAGCTTGTTCCCTTGAAGTCAGTGATTGACTATGGACAAACTACTCTCCCACGCATATTTGGGTACATAAAATTCCTCCATTGTAGATTTTGCTTGGGGAATGATACTATGTCTTGTGTTGCTCTGCTTCAGTGGTTGGGAGTCTTCTTTGCCCCTGAATCTGGATCACTGCTTCTGATCCCAGAAGAGGGACATTTTCTGAGTGATTTATCAAAAAAAAAAATGTTCAGCCGTCTTCTTTTCTCTTGCTCCTAGTTCTCATAAAATAGGCACATCTTTCCATTCCTTGGAATCAATGATTTCCCTAAGCTCATTGTCATGTTCAATCATTCTTCCTTCTCTCTTTGGATTTGCTTTCTTATTTTCCAGTCTTATTCTTTCAAGTCAATAATTTTATCCTCAGATTCTGTCAGCTTTTTTGACTTTACATCCAATATGCTACCCATCTTTTCATCATGAACTCTTTATTTTATCTTTTTTTAATCAGTTTTATCTCTGTGGTTAAAGACTTCCTGATGTCTTCTGTCTTTTTTTTTTTATGTACAGGGAGTATCCTGGCTATAGAGTTCGATTCTCCATTGGGCGTGACACTTGTAGAGGTTTCACTCGTATTGCATGGCCATGATCATTTTTTTGTTCCTTTTCCTTTGCATCAATTGATACTTCCATCTTTGAATAGAATCTAAATCTCTGTCTTCTTCTCTGTACTCAAAATCCAATTCTGTTTTCTAGCCTGAGAGTAATTTATTTAGGAAGAAGACGTGGTGGAGTGCCCAAGGGCTGGCCATTGAGAGAGTCTAAGGTGTGTGTGTGTGTGTGTGTGGCACGCATGCCCTTTGATGTTGTGTTGTTGCTTTCCCCCTGTATTAGAGGCCAGTTATGTGCAGGGGCTCTAGTTTCCTGCCATTTGATGTATTTGGGGTCTGGGCTGAATATGCTGAGGTTTAGCTTGCTGGGCTCTGGTGTGCCCGCTAAAGGAGACATTCAACCAACTCAACAGAATGAAGGCTTGCAGAGTGTAATGGCCAAAAGAGAGCATGAGGGCAGGGCTTTCTTCCAGTCCACTACAGGAGAGTCTGCTTTCCTGGGACTAAGCAACTTGGACTGAGGAAAGCATCCCAAAGTGTTCCGGTGCTTGGGATTTCGTGTTTACAGGTTAGGCAGCTAATATCCTCACCGTCCATTTTCCCACTATTCCTCCTGGTATTGTCTCTGATTATGGTTTCCAGTTTGTCTGCATATGGTTCCTTGTTGGTGTCCTCTCCAGGAGAAAACCAGTGTTCTCTTGAGTCGATATCTGCCAAGCCTGCTGATATGAAATCTCCAGGATTCAAGACCCTTTGTTGGCAAGATGCATGCAGTGAAGACCCTCTGCTTGTCACAACCAATGACATTCGGAAATATGCTCCTTGTGAGTTCCCAGTATGCTCCACTCTCCTGTACCTTTGTCCTTTGCATTGGCTAACTGCCCTCTGAAGCACCAACTGCCCATGTCTTCTTAAGCCATGTCTCCAATCGTCTCCCCTAGTTTCTGCAACTTATTTTCTCTTTTGCCATGGAGTTTAGTTTGTAGGCTTCAATTCAGTTTCCACCAAGTTGTAGTTGATGTGGTAATCCTCCAGTTGTGTTCATGACTGAAGAAAGCGTGGAGTTCTCAGACACTGCTACCATCTCACTGTCCTCCAAAGGTACCTCGGATTCTTACTGAGGCATTAGAAAGAATGAATTCTTGCCACTTGCCCCATGTGGCAGTGTTATGGAGAGCATTGGGCTATGTCACACCTATCAGTCTCAGAATGACAAATAACATACGATTTTACTCTCTCATATTAGTCAAGAAATATGTGAAAAAGCATAGGAAAAATGTACTAACAAGACAACTCTAAACAGGCACACAAAATATGGTGTTTGTTTGAAGGTAGGTTTCTTAGAATATGTGTTTATAAAAGAGGACTACCTAGGACATACTTTGTAGGAAATGTGGCTGAAAGTGATGGATTCTGAATTTTCAAGGCATGTCAAATTGGATTGTTATCCAAAGAAGACCAACTTACTACCTCTTGAAATTTAATTATAAATGTTACGTGAAACACACACAGACAAATACACACACTCACACACAGATAAGATACACAAATGATGGGGACAAAGAGAGGAATCCCAATAAAGGAAGCAAACATCAAATAAAATGATATACAGGGGAAAGGCACAGAGAATCCAAGTCAGAAATCAACCAAAATGAGAATGTTTACTCCCTACCTATCAATAATTAGTTCAACTATTCAGGACTAAATTCTCCCATCACTACAAACAGATTGTTAAACTGGATGAAAATTAAAAAAAAAAAGAAAAGAAGAAAAAAAAAGGCCAAACTGTCCACAAGAAAACAACAAAATGTAAACGAGCTCGACCTTCTGTTACCCATAGGAGATTTCCAAAGAATATGAAGATACAGATATCTTGAAAGTGAAGGAATCGGGAAGATATAGGTTATGCAAATGACAAAGAGAAGGAAGCCAAAGAGATTGTGCCTATGGCAGATAGAGAGATTTTATGACATTGGGAGACAAAAGATTACCGGAAGGTGTTTTGTCTTGATGGAGCATCAAGACATCAGAAACTTGAAAGAATTGCCAATATATACACCACCAATATGGATGTATCTAAATGTTGGAACCATATTAACAGAAAGGAAGGGAGACGGGGTCCTCAATCCAATATTGTTAGGAACTATGATATCCTCTTTCAACACACTACAGATCATCCAGATGCAAAGGTGGTAGGGAGTAACAGACATCATCATGGAGTCTATAGACCATCTGACCACATGCATAAAATTTTGTCTCTAAGGACCATAAGAGAAGTTCTTCCAAAGGGCAGATCTAACTTTGTGTATCACAGATAGTGTGCTGGAGTCCAAATCAAGTCATAATTAATGGAAGTATATTAAGTGAAAGAATGGAAGAATAAGTATCTTGTATACTTATGACTATGAAGGTATGAAAACGGAAAGAAATCACTTATGAATGTGAAACAAACCCAGACACGAGTAGGTGGAAAACACAACACACTACTAAACTAGCAATGAATCAAAGAAAGAACATCCAAAGGAAGATCAGACAGTGCCATGAAATAAGGAAAGCCAAGAAACTTAACCTATATTGTTTCCCCATAAAATGTTTTTAGGATGATGTGAAAACATTTTATGGGGAAACAATATAGGTTAAATGCGTGTATTTCCAAAAATTAAAAACACAGAAAAATAGCGACCTAACTGGATGCCATAAGGAATAATAAGAAGTAGAAGAACCAAACTCCAAAGTTAACAGAAAAAATAAAATACTACTTTTGACTATAGAAATAAAGGAAACGCAAACAAACCAAAAGGAAAAAATCAAAAGAACTCAAACGTCACTTTTGAAAACTTTAATAAACTAGGGAAGCCATTACCTGAATAAAACAGGGAGATAAGCACACAGCTGAAAGTATAAATCCACATGACAGCTGATAGAAAAAAAAAACCTGAAATACCCCTCTACTTAATTATGCCAGCAAATCCAAGACTGAGAGAAAAGAATTTATTCCAAGACACATATCAACTCCAAAGTTTAGGTCAGTAAATCTACAAAATCTGAGCTCTCTACTAGTAACTAAAGCATTTGAAGCAGTAATCAAACCTCTGCCACACACAGAAGGCCAGGTCCAAATCATTTTCCTGAGCAACTCTTCTAGACATTTAATGAAGGGAAGGTTGTTTCTTCTATTGATTCCAGAAATGGAGGCAGGGAGACTCTAGTTTGCAAGTATAAAGACCCAATTCAGTTAAAGACACTATAGGAAATAAATTATATGCCATTTCAATAAGTAAAGATAATAAAATTATAATTCTTTCCTTTTCTCCATCTCTCCTCATCTGGTTTTGCAAAGGCCAGATTGTTTTTCTTTTAATATTTTTTGTTCTGTTGAAACCAGCCTATCTACTGGCATTCCTTTTTGACTGAGTATTAACGGATGTTTCAGTTCCATATATGACCTAGTGCTCCTTCTAATATATGCCATACTCCTGAACAACCATTAACCAGTTCCCTCATTCCCTAAATGACTATCTTTTCTGTAACCCATAGCTTGGTTCTCAGAACCTGGGTCACCCCTGGTTTGTCTACTTCTCTGACTTCTTCCCCATCAGTTTTCCTTTCTTTACTAAGGGCCATGGTATTCCTCCTGGGGACATACGAGGGAAGCCATATGATATGATATTTTCCTTTTTTTTTTTTTTTTTTTTGCTTCCCTTGTTCATTTCACATGACCCAGTTCTGTGTCATTCATGTAAAGGCAAGTACCAGGTTTTCATCCTCCCTGATGGCTGAGAAATAATCTGTTGACAATATGGATCACACTTTCTTTATCCAAGAATCTTTGCAAGGACATTGTGGTTAAATACACAGCTCTGCTGGAGTGGGAATTGCAGGCCATCAATACGGGCCGTTCCTTTTCCGATGATTAAAGGGACTTTGTCAACATGGCTATTCCCTTTACCACAGCAAGTAGAGCTAACTAACGATGACAAAAAGTGCTCTCCAAGGCTCTAAAATAAGAGTTAGCTCTGATGCAGAATATCACTCTTCTTGAAGCCTTTGCGAATGTGTTTAAGGTAAAGACATGTAGATATAGCCCTAATCCCTTATGACTAGTGTTTGAGAACACTAGGAGATGAGGAAACAGAAAGCAAAATACATCTATGCCCTAACACTTTTCCTTGGAAATGTCCCTTAGTTATCACGGACCCATAGGGAAAAGATGCTGAGAAAGGGCTCTCACCCACAGAATGACAAACCCCATGGAGAGCTGTTAATACACAAAATGCCTCACTGTTTATTGAGATCTCAAGAAATTGCAGTGGAAATAATTAAATCTAACCATCTCTTGAAAAATTCTGGCCCTAAAAATAGTATACTGAATGTTATTTCCTTTTCTCTATGTCTAGAAAGGGGAAGTGGGACATTAAAACCCAAGACTACCTGAGTTCTTGATCAGGCTCAGAGGGCTCTCTTTCTCTTTCCCAGGACTTCGTACCTAAAGCCATAGGACTCAAAGGTCATCAGAGAGGGACTGCGCTCCAGTGAAGCCACTTTCTGTGATGTCACAAAGGTCATAGCAAGCACTTATCATCAATCCACGTCTGAGCAGTATACTTGGCTGGATTAGTCATGGGAGGGCCAAGAAGATCCCAAGCCTACCAAACCGCTGAAGGCACCTGAGTCTCTCACCAAGACTGTTTGTGAAGCGAGTTGGTGTCACCTTCTCCATGTCCGAATTGGTAGTCTTTGGGGGGTGACTGTCAGCACCAGCCCTATGGACACCGGATAAAGACAAGAATCCACCATTCTATCTTAGCCACCAAAGGTCAAGAAGCAATCAGGTCTCAAACAAAGCCTTAGTGAAGTAATTCCACCAAATCAGGGCGCTTCTGACCAGGAAAAGGGCCACCCATGGAAAGCTTAAAGGGAACACCCACAACCATGCCAAAGACATGTCTGGAGTCTTCAACAGCGAGGACACGAGTACCTCCAGTTTCTATGGAAATTGTGCCAAAACAGCCTCCCAATCTTCAAAACTGACCAAGCACCAAAGGCATACTCTATACCCTAGACCCTTAGGTCCAGGAAGGACTCAAGTACTTTATGTCCACAGGAGCAAGCACAGGGCATGTTTGGAGAGACCCATAGCCCAAGTGATGCTATCTGAAAGACATTCATGCCCATATCATTATGACTACTTTTATATCCAAAAGGCCGCATTTGAGAGGATTTGAATGTTGAAGAACCTTGAGCATTCCTACAGGCTGGTGCAGCTACCCTCTGGGGAACTGAATGGAGATGTGGCAGCACAAGCCTGCCCTAAAACTCTCATGACCATCCCCCAAGTGGTTTCATGCGATAAGCAAATAGTGCTTCTTGCCTATAATGGGCATGTTCTCATGGAGCCAGGAGAGGATGAATAATGTGTCAACAAGAGGCAACTACCGGGGGACAGACAATGGATTCTACAGGTTGGTGAGGAGATCCAGGAAGACAAAGAGCAGGAGAATGAACAAGGGAGATCCTAGCAAAGGTCTTGCATTTTAGAATGGGAGGAGTTGCTCTGTACCTGGCTGCATTCCGTAGGAACTGGGTCCAAATTAAATAAAACGTCCTCTGGCCCAAATCAATCCTTGAACACTGGATTTTGTTTTGTTTTTGTTTTCGTTTTTTTTGTCAAATGATGCACATGCACGTATTTGACAGAGAAACAGAGAGATCACAATGAGGGGGTGGAACTGGAGAGGGAGAAGCTGACTTGCCCCTGATATGGGAACCTAAGACCAGAGTCGATGCCATGGCCCTTGATCATGACTTGAGCTTAAGCCTACCTCTGAACTGATGGAAATACCCCAGCACCCAATCTTTGCTTCTTTATACCTCCTAGTTCTAGACAAGTACCGCTGCTTTGTCATTGTTCAGAAATTGAGGCGATTTGGATTTTGGCTTGGCTAGGTGTTGCTTGAGCTATCTGACCTGCTTTAAGAGATAATCTAGCTTGTCCTCTTGAAGTCAGTGCCTTGGCTATGGACAAACTATTCTCCCACGCATATTTGGGTAAAGAGAATTCCTCCATTGCTATCTTTTGCAGGGGGAATGACACTATGTCTTGTGGTGCTCTTCTTCTGTGGAGGGTGATGGGAATCCTCTGTGCATCTGAATTTGGATCTCTGTTTCTGCTACCAGATGAGGGACATTTTCAGCACAGATTTCTCAAAGACAAGTTGAGCCCTCTTTTTATCTCTCACTCCTATTCTCCTTCAATAGGAACCTCTTTCTTGGAGTAAGATGACCTCCTTAAGCTAATTGTCATGTTCCACCATCCTTTCTTGTCTCTTCAGATTTGCTTCCATATTTTCCAGTTTTTTCTTCCAGGTCACTATTTGGATGCTCTGCTTCTGCCAGCTTCCTGGACTTTGCACCCAGTCTGCTACAAATCATTTCACCAGTGACTCTTTAAGTTTTTTAATCACGTTTAGCTCTGGGGTTCGAGACTCCTTGATGTCTTCTGTGTTTTTCTGATGTACAATGAGTCTCCTGGCTGCTGATTTCAATCTTCCAATGGGCGTGTTACATGTCGAAGTTTAACTTCAATTGCCTGCACATGATCATTTCTTGTTCTTTTTCCTCGACATCAAATGATTCTTCTATCTTTGCATTGGATCTAGGTCTCTGTCTTCCTTTCATTAGTTGAAAAGCCTATTTTGTTTTCTATCCTGGGTGTAATTTTTTTAGGATAATGAGATCATGGCATACCCAGGGGCTGCCCCTTGAGGGGGTCTCCCATATGTGTGGCATGCATGCCCCATGCTGTGTGTTGTGGCTGTCCCTGGTCCTTGGAGCCAGTCATCTGCAGAGGCTCTCCTTGCCGGCCATTTGGAGTGTTTGGGGTCTGGGCTGAATATGATGAGGCTTAGCTTAGTGTGCTCTGGCGTGCTTGTGAATGGAGATGTTCAGCCAACTCAATGGAATAAACGCCTGTTGAATGCTGTGGTCAGGGGAGAGCATATAGGTAGCACTTTTTCCTAGTCCCCCACGGTAGAGTCTGTTCTCCTGGGTCTAAGCAACTGGGACTGCAGAAGGGAGTTCCCTAAGTGTTCCATGGTTGGGATTTTGTGTTTGCAGATTAGGCCGCTAATGACCTCACTGACCTGTCTTTGGCCAGTAGCTCAGTCTTTATGTTACTAGGGCAAGAGCCCAAAATTTCTTCTGTCCCCATCGAGTCATCTCCATGAACACTGGCTCTCACGGATGCATTGCCAGAACCAAACATCTTACTGTGTCTCCTGGGATTGTCTCTGATTATGGTTTCCATGCTGTCTGAATCTGTTTGCTTGTTGGTGTCATCTCCAGGAGAAACACAGTGTTCTCTCGAGTCGATGTCTTCCAAGAGTGCTGATCTGAAAACTCTGGACTCAAGACACTTTGTTGGCAAGAACTCGTGACATTCAGACCCTCTGCTGGTCGCAGCCACTGGCATTGGGAAACATGGTTATGTGAGTTCCCAGTGTGTTCCTCGCTCCTGTGCCTTTGCCCTTTGCATTGTCTCACTGCCCTCTGAAGCACTCCCCATGTCTCCCAAAACCATGTTTCCAGGCTTCTGCCAAAGTTTCTTTGAATTCTTTTCTCTTTTGCTGTGGAGTTTGCTTTGTACGCTTCAGGTTCATTTCTGCCATATTGCACTTAATGTGGTAATACTCCAGTTGTGTTCCTGGATGAAGACAAGCCTGGAGTTCTCAGATACTATTACCATCTCACTGTCCTCCAAAAGCACTTCAGACTCTTACCCAACCATAAGCAAGAATGAATTCTTGCCACTTGCCCATGTGGCAGTGTTGTGGAGAGCATTGGACTACATCACATCTATCAGTCTCAGAAAGACAAATAATATACAATTTTATTCTCTAATGGTAGTCAAGGAACATGGTAAAAATCAAGTGAAAAGGGGACAAAAAACATGACTCTAACCAGGCACCCACAATTTGGTGTTTGTTTGAAGGCAGATTAGTGAGAATATGTGTTTATAGAAGACTACCTGGGAAATTCTTTGCAGGAACTGTGGCTGGTAGTGATCGAATGTGAGCTTTCAAGGCATATCAAATTGAATTGCTATCCTTAAAAGACCGACTTCCTATCTCCTGAAATTTTGTTTTCAGTGTTATGTGAAACACAAACAGACAACACCCACACACACACACACACACACACACATACACACACACAAACACACACCAATAAGACACACAAAATATGGGGTGGAAGTGAGGAATTGCTCTAAAGGAATCAAACTCCAAAGAAAATACCATAAAGGGGAAAAGGACAGTGAATCCAAGTTGGACAAAAACGAAAATGAGAACATTAACTACTTACCTATCAATAATTAGTTAAAGTATTCAGGACTAAATTCTCATTTCCCTATAAACAGATTTTTGGAAAGATGAATATTTAAAAGTTAAAAAAAAGGCAAAAATAGTCCACAAGAAAACAGCAAAAACTAAACAGGCTTGTCCTTCTGTTGCCCATAGGAGATTTTTTTCCACTAAAGATACACATAGCATGGAAGAGACCTATAGCACAAGTGAAGCCAAAAGAAAGACAATATTTCCCATTTCAAGATGAAAACGTGTATCTCCAAAAGGACGTATTGAAGAGGATTCAAATGTTGAAGAATCTTGAGCATTCCCACCAGGTTTTGCAGCTACCTCTGGGAAACTGAATGGAGAAATGGCAGCAGAAGACTGCATTAAACCTCTCATTACTATCCCCAAATGGCTTCAGATGATAAGCAAACAGTGCCTCTTAAGGAAGATGGGCATGTTCTCATGGATCCCCGAGAGGATGAACAATGTGACAACAAAAGGCCATTACATTGGGACAGACAGTCCCACTGTATGCTACAGTCCCACCGTATGCTACAGGTTGGAGGGGAGATCCAGGAAGACAAATAATAGAAGAATGAACAAGGGAGCTCAGACCTAAGGTCTAGCATTTTAGCATGGTGGGAAGTACTCTATACCTGGCTGCATTCCATGGGGACCTAGTTCTAAATTAAATAAACCATCCTCTGGCCTCAGTCAATCCTTGTAAAATGTTTTTGTTTTTGTATTTGTTTTTTATCAAATGATGCACATGCACGTATTTGACAGAGAAACAGAGAGATTACCGTCAGGTAGTGGCACTGGAGAGGGGGGATCAGACTTGCCTCTTAGCATACTCTGAGACCAGACCCTTGGATCATGAGATGAGTAAAGCCCGCCACTGAACTGATGGACACACAGTGGCCCAAACTTTTGTCTTTTTAATACCTCACAGTTCTAGACAAGAACCACTTCTCTGTATTCTTTAGAAAATGCTTGGTCAGGTGTTGCTTGCTCTATATGACCTGCTTCTAGGCCTGCTATAACTTGTTTTGAAGTAAGTGACTTGGCTATGTACACACTACTTCCCCATGCATTGTTGGGTAAAGAGTATCCCACCATTGCTAGCTTGGCAGGGGGAATGACACTATGTCTTCGGTTGCTCTACTTCTGTTGATGGTTATGGGACACCTCTCTGACTCTTAATATGGATCTAGGTTTCTG